>NC_141892.1:10115429-10743929 GCF_030686135.1 Camelina sativa | reverse complement strand
TAGAGTTTCTTTCTTGGCAATGAGAGTGTCAAAATGGACATCTTTTGGAGTTCTTTCATGCCCTCCAAATCCTTCTGTTTTATCTCCCACATGTGACTAAACTCTGCAGATGGTGCAGCCTTCTCTTTACCTTTGGAGTTCCTTACTTTTTTCGTTGCCTTTATGCCCGAAGGCCTGATCTCGTGCTCACCAACGACAGAACCTGTAGATGGTGCAGCATCATCAGCTTTTCTTTTGTTAGAGCTGGTTGTCTTTGGAGTGGGGTTCATAGCCTCCAGGTTTGCCCATTTCTGTTCATAGCGTAGCACACTCCAAGCATACTCCAAACCAAACTTCTTCTTGTACAGCTTAGTGTAGATTTGGTGAGCATTTTGCAAAATATCTAAATCGTTCATGCCACTAGCTTTCTCACCCTCTGCCTCTCCAAAAGCTCCACAAAACCTGCTCACTTCCTTACTGATTTTTTTGCCATCTTTGTCTACAATGGTCAGGGCGCCTAGGCTCAGCACCACCACGTACATGACTACTTGTTTCCTAATAGTCTCCTATACGGATCCAAAAGGACCCTGCCTTTTGGCCATTCCCAACTATTGCATCCTTCGATGTGTTTAACGAGCCGCTTATTAGGACTAAGTCATCTTGTTTGGACCATATCCGTCTCTTCCTACTCTGTTCTGCTATCTTTTCTGATTGACTAGGAGGTTGCCTCGGCTGTGAACTAGTTTGTGAACTAAAAGCAGGGATTTGAGAGGAACCAATGTTTACACTGGGAGCAAAGCTGTCATATGGGAAGTTAAGAAGGCTAAAGTAGGATTGAGACTGACTGTTAGGAGTATTGTTTGATTCCATAGCAATCAGAATTAAACAAGGAAGAAGCTTAGGCAGAGATATTATTCGAAAGTTATTAGAGATTGGAAGAAACAAGCAAACAAGATGGATGATAGAAGAGAAGTAAAAGATATGAGAGATTGAGTATTTGGGTCGTATGTAATATAGAGAAGTTAAGAAGATCATTAAATCAAAAGTTTGGTGTTGTTAGAGACTTTTAATTCTAAATAACCATTACCTACTTCAGTCACATCAGAAGTAAATAAAGGTCATTGAGTGTTTTTAATATAATGAAAACCAAGACATTCAAATTATTCATTACCTACTCAACTAGTTTTGTTAAAGCATTCATATTATAAAGTTTTAAAAGTTTCAAAAGTTTCAAAGCTTTCAAAGACAACTCAGTTTCAAAAGTTTTAAAAGTTTCGAAAGTTTCTAAAGTTTTAAAAGTTTCGAAAGTTTCAAATCAGTTTTTAAAGTTTTAAGACAACTCAAACCTAAAAAGCAAAACTACAATCACAACTTAATACGAGAACATGACCAGATGATAAAAGGTTAGATGCTGAGACATACAAAGCAAAACTAAGTGACACTAAATTCACAACAACTCAATTACAAGAAATAAACCTAATCAAACATCCGAGACCATCACAAAACAATTATGAGAAACTCATTACACTACTACACTTAACAAGCCACAATCAAACAACACTTAACAAGCCACTACAATCAAATAAAATCTGTGAATAAACACTTACACTACTACACAAACCACAACACCACTCAAATCAGGAAACCAACCTTGTGACTTACCTTTTAGTTTCGAGCAAATGCAGGTTTGTTGATGGTTATCCGATTAAATTTGCCCTGGTTAACCTCACCTACAAGCCTCCGAAACAAAGCAAAATCAATTAAAGTTCATCAGTGTTAAGGTTGATTTCAAATACAACTTACAACACTCGGAATTTAGTCATACATAAGCTCACTAAAATCCTATATTAATTAATCAAAACCGTTAATTGACAGAAGAGACAAACCCTATACCATGTTACTAAACCCAAACCTAGTTCACATATTTCAGTTTACCCTAAATCGATGAAACATCCAAGAAACAATGACTGACAGAGGAAACGATGGGACTACCTTGTCTATATCGCCGGAGATGAGATTTGCCAGACAAAGGAGACGAGGAGACAAAGGCTCAGGAAGAAGATTTCGACTTCGCCTTCAAATCACCAGACATATCAATCGACAAAAGAAGAGAATTTAAACGGATTTGTCGGAAAACCTATGCAAAGATCGATTTCTAAATGGAAGAGCTCTCGATTTTGGTGTTTTAATGGCCGGAATACTAACCTTAGCCGGCGAAAATGGTGACAACGAAGCTTTCGCCGTTTTGGAGAGAAAGAAAAAACCTAGATACGATTCCGAACAGAAGGAGAGAAATGAAATATTTTCTTTCTTTGCAAAAAATCTTGCCCAATCACGTGAAGCCACGTCCTATGAGAACTGGGCTTAAATCAGTTCTCATTCAAGACCAAAAAAATTGTTCTAAACCCACTGTTCATTATTTTTCTAATTTAATTGGGCTTAGAACAGCCTCGGTGTTCTCCCGTTAAAGATGGCCTTATGCTGTCGAGCGAGAATCTAGGGCTTCATTTAAAAAATATGAAAATATACTATTTACTTGATCAGCAAGTATTTATATCATTAAGATATATCTTATTATATAAAGTCGGGTTTTGATAGTTCGTCATTAACAGGATTTTGACATGTGTCAAGTTATCAATCTTAGATTTTGACATGTGTAAAAGTTAATATTTAATAGGAAGAATTTAATTACAAGAAAAATAAAATATTTTGTTTTCAAAAAATATTAATAATGTAAAAAGATAATTAGCAAATCTAACTGAATTTAATAAAAAATACAAAGTTTTTAAATAATTATAAGGAGATTATATATATATAAATAAATATATATATATATATATATATATTTCATAATATTCGAAATTATAATATTATTTACTTATTTTTAATTTTAAGTTATTAATTCTATTAAAATAGGAAAAGTGATTAATTAAAATATACAGTTAATTATTAATTCTAAATTTTGTAAATACTCACTTCTATATAAACATAGATCGTCTTATATTTAAATAATTTATTCAAAACACTGTTTTCAACTTTGTTTAATTGAGAATTTTTTTTAATGGGAAGATAAATTTTGTTTATTTTTTTGCAACCAAAATTTTTCCTACTTTCTGGGAATAGGTAAGATGAATATGTTGACAAAAAAAAAAAATATATATATATATATATATGCGTCTTCTTTTCCTAATACTGTAATTTAAATTTTATTGTAGTATTTTTAGATTGTTTTATTTAATTTATCTTTTCAATTTTGAATTATTTGGGATTCATATATTACAATGCTTATAATTTTCTATTGTTTCTTTAATTGGTTGGTCGTAAATCATTCTTTTTTTTGCAAACATAATTATTACCATTATTCATTCAATCCTAAAGTAAGATATTGAGTAGAAGCTCAACAACCTAATGGATAGATAAAATAGGCTAATCAAACACAAGCTTACAACAAACATAGATAGATAGATTAGAAAAACATAAATCGTTGGTGATATATCCATAGGAGCTCAAAGACTGTTACAAACTATTTTTTGGAAATGTTTAAAATAATTGATTTGACCACATACGTTACCAAAATGCAGTTATTGTTTTGGTTAAGGGTCATGAGAGAACTTCATGATGGGTGACCTTCCTGGAAGTGATTGTCGGAACTGTGCAAGTGAGGACAAAAACACAGGAAAAAATCCTTTATTGATTTGTAAGGTCGGTAAACAAGTTTTTAAAGTCTCCCAAACGTAACAAACTGGCCATCAAATATGGGTAGATCTACGAGCCGGGAAAAAATGTAGGGCCCACATAGGAAGATGAGCCCACAGACTGAGAGTGGACATGGGCTCACTAAACAAGGCGGCAGTTGAGGCGTTACAGAGACAAATGCTACATCATGGTATGTCAAAAACACTTCCACGAATACATTGGGAAATTTAACATTAGTTACTATCAAAAAAAAATTTGTGACATTAGAAAAAGGTTTTTACTTTGATTGGTTGTCGGAGCAAGCTACTTTGAGATAGCAAAAAGACGTGAACATTTTCTCTCCACACAGGAGGAGGGCAGAGCCGAGGTTCTCTCTATGGTGGAGAAGGTTGGACATAAGGTTATCTACCCAAGGGAGGAATGTGGAGGAGGTTGGACGCAAGGTTATCTCCCCAAATGAGGAAGGCAGAGCCAAGGTTCTCTCCATGGTGGAGGAGGTTGGACGCAAGGTTCTCTCCATAAGGGATGAGGGTGGAGCCGAGGTTTTTTCCATGGCGGTAATACATTATTGTGATGATACATCATTGATTAGTATATTATGTAATATATAAACACATTAAGCCAACTATATTACTTTCACTTTGGCATAGTTACTATCACAAATACATTGGGAAATTTAACATTGGTTACTATAAAAAGATTTTGTGACGTTAGAAAAAAAAATTTACTTTCATTTGTTGTCGGAGCAAGCTATTTTGAGATAGCAAAAAGACGTGAATATATTCTCTCCACATAGGAGGAGGGCAGAGCCGAGGTTCTCTCTATGGTTGAGAAGGTTGGACACAAAATTATCTCCTCAAGGGAGGAAGGTGGAGGAGGTTGGACGCAAGGTTATCTCCCCAAAGGAGGAAGGTGGAGCCAAGGTTGTCTCCATGGTGGAGGAGGATGGACGCAAGGTTCTCTCCATAAGGGATGAGGGTGGAGCCGAAGTTTTCTCCATGGTGGTCATACATTATTGTGATGATACATCATTGATTAGTATATATGTAATATATTTTTTATTCAAAATATTTTTTGAGCCAACAATTTTAGTAATTAAAAAACTTTGAAGAAGTGAAAGTAAAATAGTTGGCTTAATTTGTTAATATAGACATTTTCTAGGTGATGATAAAAAATATATTTGTAACATAGAGTATATTTATGTGTAAAAATAAATACACTTTTAGTAGTAACATACATAAAAGATTTGTAAATAGATATAAATTAATGTATTATAACAAAAATAAAATTTATAAACAACATACAACAAATTTTAATATATTTTTGTTAAACTTAATTTCATTTATAAAACTTTAAACCCGCACATCAGTCGGGTCCTCATCTAGTATAATATATGCTCACGTTTGACGAGAAAAATAAAAAAAAATAACAAATAAAACTTTTGGGACTGGCATAGGGGTCCCACGAGTTCGTCTTGCCGTGCCTAGACTAATCCGAACTTAAAAGGCAAAATTAAAATGGGGGGCTTTTTCCTAAAATAAAATAAATATAAAATAATTACTAAATGATATAAAAAAAACTAAAAATAAAACAATAGTCTAAAAAAACTAAAGCATAATCTTTTTCTTCTGTTTTAATAAATTTTTTCACCAAATGCTCATAATCTAAATTCTAAAGATTTTTTAAAAAAACAATATATCAAATAATCACAATCATAATTCATGAACAAAGTTACTATAAAGAGAATTAGTATATGTTAATTTAATGAAGATTTAAAAGCACTAAAACAAGTTTTAACCGTTTTAAAGGAAAGACGTAAATAAACAAAAGAGACTGAAATAAGATTTGTCATTTTTTAAAAAGAATACATTTTCTTATATATGTTAAAGAATCAAAACAGAAAAATCAAACCAGTGTTTATTCATGAAATAAAATGTCCCTCAAAACTATTGTGATACACCATATTCTTAAGATTTGGAAACCTTAAAAAAACCTTGATATATTGGGGCTTGATGCAAATGCCTTTTTTGCACCGAGGCAGCATCAGGGACTTTTGCATGTTATTAACGCCCATTATACACATTCCATTATATCACTAACAACATCCTTGAAACTGGCTAATCGGGAAAACTACTCAAACCAGAAAGATGTGTCATTCCTGCTTCGAACCTCCATTTTCAGCACTTATGCAGCTTGACCCAAAAGACGTTTCCTAACATCTCAAAAAGTGTTGTCTTTTATTTATTCACGAATGTGTCATTCTTTACAACTTTCGTGTATTGTTTTTGCCAAGTTGCCAAATACTATACCGAATTCAATTTAGGTCTATTTGGTAGAATATGAATCATCTATGAGTTAATTGTGTAAAATTTAAACGTAAATAAATTTTATTAAAAGTTCTGATAAAGAAATGCAACCGTTGGAGACACTTAATAAAAAAAAATTATAAGTAGAAAATATGTGGTTATAAGACGAGATATTAAGAGAAAAAATTCAAACAAAAGGTCACAATAAGTAACAGAATCTTTCCTTTGAAACATTATAATAGGTATTAACCCGCAGAAAACCGTGGGCTAAACTTTTTTTTGATGAAATTTTTTAATAATTTATTATGTTATTATGTTATTTATAAAGGTTTGTGATTAAAACTTTAGTTTGTTTATATTAAAATTTTTGTATTTTAGAAATGTTTGTTGAAAACCTGTCAATAAAAAATTTGCATGTATTGAATAAAATTGTTTAAACCTTTGTCAATTAAACGCAATCCTTATTATAGTTGTGAAGTAAGTAAAAATATATAACTAACATGTAAAAAAAAGTAACTAAATATAGCTAGTGAAGGTTCTGAAAAATTTCTTAAAAAACAACAATCATTGTTTTTTTTCTGTGGCTTCCTTTACTTGTCTGTAATAAGCACTTTCAAACATTAAATATATTCAAATCTCAACTTAGCTTTATTTTCCTAAAGAACGGTGGCTAAAAGAAATATATAATTTTTTAAAATAGATAAGATACTATATCTATATCTTTTATTTTTTATTTATTAATTTTTTTAATCTAAGTCGTTAAACGGAACTGTTATATATTTTATTACATTTGTTTTTTGATAAAAAATTTAATCCGTGCTGGAAAAGTTTTGTGATAAAATTTGTAATTATATAGATTTTATTTGATTAGATTTTTAAAATCTTAGCTGTTAATTTTTTTTAAGTACAAATTAGTTTTGATTCTAATATATTTCTTTTTTACTTTTCTACAATTTATTTTATTTTATGTGTCCCCAATTTTCGTTTTTTAATCAATTATATTTATCTAATTAATTAATTAATCTTAATTAAGTTTTTCTAATGGCAATTTAATGTAATTTTTTTTACACATTTTAAGGTTAGTTTCATATTTGTACTTCCTAATTAATATAGTATGATTCGTTAAATTTATTTATTTTTCTTTTTTATTGGTCTAAGACTCCCAGTCGATGTTTATTCGTTAGAATTTTTACATTTATGTTATTACTAATTTTTAAAAAATATATATAATATGAATTATTTCAAACTTAAAATGATATGTCAGAAATACTTTTAAAAGTAACTTAAAATTATATCATTCATATTTTAATTACCAATGCTATTTTAATTATTGTGTCGGCTGACCTCGTACACGGTTTATTTGAGCTACACCTCTCGAAACTGATCACGTTAGTGAGTCTTTGAAAATAATACTTTCAGCTTTATTGATGCTATGTGTATGTTATACGTAATATATTAAATACTTCTTTTGTGTTTAATTAAAGACTTAACGCAGTAGATTGTAATTGGTCTTAGTTTTAAACAATTTTATAAAAGCGCCAAAACAAGAAGCGTTGAATATCCAGTTTGTTAATTTAGTCCAATTAAATAAATCAAAAAGTCATTAGAAGGCAAAAGACCTACCTATGGTACGTGGTACTTCAGTCTGAAATAAAAGTAAAAAACTAAAATAAAATAAAAAACAAGTATCGTCCACGTACGATAGTAGAATTTAAACTAATTGCACTAGTAATCACGCTGTGTATAGCATCTTGGGATGCTGCAGAGGGAAGATCTTTTAGATTTCCTCCGACTTCTCTAAATCGTTATAGCTTTCCTCCTCATTTCAGTTTTGGCGTTGCTTCTTCCGCTTATCAGGTTTGTTG
Source organism: Camelina sativa (assembly GCF_030686135.1). Classification (NCBI taxonomy): domain Eukaryota; kingdom Viridiplantae; phylum Streptophyta; class Magnoliopsida; order Brassicales; family Brassicaceae; genus Camelina; species Camelina sativa. The sequence continues at coordinate 10,736,083 of NC_141892.1, read as the reverse complement.
GTAATGTACTAATGAGTATACACGAATGTATATAGCATGAATATACATATAATATGATTGAGGATACATTTTTAGGGTCATGTAATTAGTTTTTAAAATTAATGAGGATACATGTATTGATGTATATGGAATGCAGTACGAAGGTGCAGTAGATGAAGGAGGGATATAGGTTTCGATGACTACGAAAATGGAATAGTGACATGTGAAGAGATATTAAAAGATACAAAAAAAATAAAGTACTACCAAAAGCATCTTCAACAACTCCAGAAAGCGATTACGTAAGAGATTTTCACTATTTATCGATAAAAACTGATCTTTATATAATTAAATAATAAAATCATGGGATAATTAATTCATCAAGAATATGGATACAAATATGCAGTGAGGATGGGTGTGATGTGAAAGGATATTTCACATGGTCGTTGCTGGATAATTTCGAATGGGAACATGGATATTGTACTACGTTGACTATTCAGATGGTCTAAAAAGATATGCTAAAAGCTCAGCCACATGGTTCAAGCATTTTCTTCTAAATTCCGAAAAGCCAATGCTGTTTAGGAGTGTCAAGAATTGGTGGTCAGCATTACACATGATCTAAACTATAGTCTATGGATCCCCTCCTTTTCAATGGCAATACTTGACGACTGGTCCTTCGATTTGTTTATTTGTTGGTTATCTATATTTCTCTCTCAGTCAAGCCGATCATCCAATTAGTAAAGCAAATTCATTAAAAGGCAACCGGTTTAGGTCAAGACATGATTATATATCTCCGTAGGGGTGGGACTCCGAAAAAAAAACCGTCGTGGACAAACCACGAACTGCTTTTATATACAAATAAAGTTGGTCTATGACGGTTTATTGTTCACCCTAAAAACAAAAGCGAACGAAACTGTTGACAGATTTGTCCATCCCAATTGCCGTAACCATTGACACTCTAAGAATATAGGTTTAAACTTTTTAAAAACTAAGAAACATCTAAGAAAATGGAAACTAAGCGTTGAATGATTGCATGATTGGGATGGGCAAATCCGTATGTGGATTAGACCGCTTTTGTTTATCAAATATAATCTATAGTGGTGTGGTCCAAAGAAAATAGAAAGTAAACCGTTTCATATCAACTACAGACCATTTTTACATACAAATATTTTTGATATGCAACTGTTTGTTATCCGCTCCAGAAACAGAGTGAACTAAACCGCTAACGGATTAGTCTACTTTGACTAACACCCATTCGAACCCTGAGCTAATTGCACTAGGAATCACACTATGCATAGCATCCCATGGGATGCTGTATAGAGAAGATCTTTAGAAGTTTCTAAGACTCCTCAGAATCATTATAGCTTTCCTTGTTTCAATTTTACCGTTGCTTCTTCCGTATCTGGTTTGTTATTTAATTACTAGTTTATAAAATTAAGTTTCACAATTGTGACTCAATTTTAAACTCAACTTAAAGTCATGATTTAGTTAGTTTAAACGGAAGAATTTTAAAAATGCTCACTTTTAAATATCACTTATCAAAAATATCTCATTTAAAAAAAAATCAAAAAAGGCTTTTAAAAATTTAAGATCTAGCGTAAATACATGTGTAATCTTATAAACATATACAAGTTACATTTATACATATGTGAAATCTTAGGAATACTGTAAAAATTCCTTGCCAATACCTTATTAATATCTTGTAAATGTTTTCTATCATCATTTCTATTTAGTATAAAATAAAAATATATGAATTTGTTAAGTATATTACAAGACTATATTATATTGTAATTAATAAATATATAAAACTACAACGTTATGACATATCTGAGTTGACAAAAATAGAATTGATGTTCTATTTTGTTTTGTTTTGTAGATAAGATTTCTAGTGGAACCAACTAAATGGTTGTGATTTAAAAATAAACAAAACAAGTTGAATAAAATATCCAGATGAAATTTTTACTATTTTACACAACACTTGTCGAAAAGATAAAACTAAAAGAAAAAACAAATTCAAAGTGAAATGTGCATCCACTATATTGGAGAGAAATGAACATTTTGAAAAATGTGTAAGGTAATAGATCGAACATGCTACATCTTAATATCTTATGTTGTCGGGCGGGAATCTAGGATTCATAAAAATAATGAAAGAGACTATAGTTTATCAAAAATATTTATAAATCATTAATACTCACCAATTTTGAAAATAAAGTCAAAATTGAACATTATATTAATTAAAAAATATAATTATGTACGGTTTCAGATATATGCGTCTGTTCGGATCGAGAATTCAAAGGTCGGACATAACCAGTTTCACCATGATTGATTCGCTTGTGACTGTTGTGGTCGGCATAAAGCAAAACCGTTAGCCATGCCATTTTTTTATTTTATTTCTTCGTATCAAACATCCGTAAAAAAATTCGTATCCGCAAAACCAAAGTCATAAGATAAGGCAGGTGACGAAAAAAATGCATGATAACATAAAATGGAGTCGATTAACCCGATTTAACACACTTTTAGAAAGAGTTTTCTAAAATATATTTAATATTCTAAAATATTTAACATACTAAATAGTTTATTAGATAATAAAAGTGATTAAAAAAATTCTAAAATACTATACATATATTTTTTAAATTTCTAAAATATTGAACATGCTAAGAGATAATATAGATTATTAGCTAATACGAGAGGTTTTTTCATTTATATGGATCACATTTTATTTGATAAAGTGAATGATTATATAACAGAGAATTGTTACGAAGAAACTTCAGCAATTCATTTCATTAGTCTTTTTTTTTTTTTTGTTAATTTCACAATTCATTTGTGCAACCCATTTCTCAATTTCACATGTGCCATTCACAGCCATGACTAACGCTAATGCACATGCACGGTCGTCGTATAAATTAAAACAAAGTACTTTGTCAATACTGGATAATCATATATGATTACGGTGATTGTTGGATCAAGTATCCCATTTTTCGTACACGGTCATCGCATAGCATAAAGGCATAAGTCAACATTATAAACAGTTGTGATATATGGGCTGATGACACTATTTATTTTAGTTATATTAAACTCGAAACAAACAACATTGCTATATTGAATTTATTATTTATATTGGAAAAATGGAATGTGTAAAAGATATATAGAATCAAAAAGTGCTTTACAAATATTTAGCAAAGTTTAAATGCAAAAAAATGTATAATTTAATATTACATCATGTCAATTATTACAAATAATGTTAGTATTTGTAACAGTTCTAACAATTAATGTCACATATAATAAAATTTGTTTATATAATTTTTGCTAGAATGGCATCACTAACTAGATAACAATTTGCACTATGAGTAGAGTAATATAATTATTAAATAATTTTACTGTAATTTCTTTCTACAAAAGCTATTATATTTATCGGAATACACTCGATCAACGATTCACGATAAGGTGGGAGTCTCTCCTTCCTGTTCTAGTAGACTCATTGTAGTGATCCGCACAACGTGGTACGGGCCGGACGGACGCGGAGGTAAGGACAGGCTAAACTGGAAAGAGGTACCAAGGGGTGATCAAAGAGATAGCAATCGACCGGCAGTCGATCAAGGGATCGATTAGCCACCCGATGAGAAAATTCGACCAAATGGTCGGTCATACTGTCGATTGTACAGGCGTACGCAGAACGGACAGATTAGCGAACCAAGGACCGTTGAACGGGATCATGGCCGGGATGAGATGTGTGATAGTGGGAAGGAACCCACTAAGGAGAATATTTAAATCACAAAGTAGAGTTAGTGGTGATTAAATATTAATTAATTAAATATTAGTGGAATTTCTACTAAGTGTTTAAAATAATAGAAAATGGGAGAAGTGGGAGGGAATATTCTTCCACTCGCCACTTGTGAGTGGAGAAATGAGAGAGAGACACATCATCACCTCGTTTTGGACAAGTGTAAGAAGAAGTAATGAGGCGATGACACCTCAACCCCCTGCGTGTGGCGTGAGTAATTCGTCCACACTCTCTATATAAGTCACTCTTCTTTCTCATTTGGAGAAGAGAAGAGAGAAAGATGTAACACCCGCGAACCGAAATCCCGGTTTAGGGATTGCATCGGTCGATGCAGGTTGTGCATCGGTCGATGCAGGGTTGAGTTTTTGCGTTTTGACTTAAGTTAAACGCTGCGTTTTGGGTTAAGAAAAACCCTTAAATCAAGGTTTTTGTCTCATTCGGCGAGTTTAGCCGTTTTTGAGAGAAAAGAAGAGAGAAAGAAGAGTTCTTGGTGTTATTGAGTGTTCTTGGTGATTTCTTGGAGTTGGAAGCTGTTTTTGTAGAGATCTGTAGCTGGGATCGTTGTAGAAGCGTCCTAGGAACATTTTCTTCCTGTGTTTTGGTCGGTTTTCTTCTGTGGCAAAGGTAAGTGCAGGACCATGGCTTATCTAAGCTAGAGCTTCTCTGATCTGCTTGTTTATGTGTTGTTAGGCTTGTTAGATGGTTAGTTGGGACGTTAGGAAGCTTTCTTGTGGCTTGAGATCGAGTTTTGTGGTTGCAGGAACAAAGATCCGGTGAGAAGCTTCGGGGAAAACACGATGCTCGGCATGTTGCATCGGTCGATGCACTTTGTGTGTCGGTCGATGCAAGTGCGAGGACGACACGTAAAACCTTAGGGTTTTCGTGTTATGTCGAGCATGCGTCGGTCGATGCAGTGCGAGTGTCGGTCGATGCATGTGTAACTTGCATCGGTCGATGCATCCCTTGTGTTGGTCGATGCATGTGTAACTTGCATCGGTCGATGCATCCCTTGTGTTGGTTGATGCATCCCCATGTGGTGTCGGTCGATACATGTTGGTGTCGGTCGATGTAGAGTCCTGCTTTGTTATTTGTTGATTGTTGATTGTTGGTTGATGGTTAGAGATGTCTTTATTGCTGGTGTATATAGCCCAGTAGGTGGGAGGATTGCCTTACTGAGTGTTTATGAAATACTCATGCATTACAATTTGTGTTTGTGGTGCAGGTAAAGGCAAAGTGTGATCGTGGAATCAAGGCAATGAAGAGGAGGATGTTCTAGGGACTCGATTGGATGTTGTCTGGCATTGCTAGGTTGCTAGAGTTGGGTCATTAGAAACATTGCTAAGTTGTTGGTTCCATGTTTTCTGATGATTTGGATATTGGTTTATGGTTATATTTGATTATTGGATATTGTTTTGGTCATTGGTATTTGTTTTCCGCTGTTTGGTTGTGATTGTGGTTAGGTGGCTAGTGGGTATGGGACAACTAGTTGTAGTTTTTATATTATTATTATTATTATTTATTATTTATTATTAATTAAAAAAAACGGGTCGGGTCGTTTCAAAAGCTTTGTCCAAAAGCTGTTGGAGAGAGAGGAGAGAAGTATAGAGTTTTTGTTTGCTTAAGTGTGAGAAGAGTGGATCGAAGTTGTTGCATCTGCGAGAGGGGGTGGAAGCTAGCAAGATTTCGATTTTGAGAAGCTTGAGTTATTTGAAAAACAGTGAGTTCAGGGAGCATTGATCCGATTTAGTTCGGTGTTGGGAGACCCGAACTAGAGTCGGTTTGCATGTGCATAGTTGCATTCTTCTTGATTTTCTTGGTAGTTTTCTTGGAGTTTGCATTTTGGTTGGTGAATTCCATGGTCGATCATAAATGTGGATGTTGATCCGTTTATTTGATCTATTGCATGTGACGTTTCGCATTCTTACTTGTTGTTTATGTGATTTTTAAACCCGTAAACTTAAGTAAAATGTTAAGGTGAAATCCATGGTAGATCATAAATGTGGATGTCGATCCGTTTATTCGATCTATTGCATGTGAGGTTAATTGTGTTTGTTTGAATTTTATGTGTTCTCTAAGACCATAAACTTAATTTTTAACGGTTAGATGGTCTTAGTGTGTGGCGTTCGTGACAGGAGGTCCAACCAGCCATAAGCGCACTAAGAATGGAGACGTGTCTGACCTTCCCTGTGAAACCGTCTTAACATGCAGCTTGTTATAGCCTTGCATGCTGATGCGAAGAGCTCGGTCTTGGTTCGCTACCTCGGCTGGAGCTATATACACGACGGTGTAGTTGGTGTTTGTACCGGTTGCATGCCTTTGTGGTTGTAATGCGGTTATAACAAGGGAAAAAGATGGAAGGCAGCATATCTGGGCCCTAGTAAAACTTGTTTAAAACAATATTCTTTTATTCAAGTTTTGCATGTTGCATTGATTGCTTGCTTGTGGTTATTTGCTTAGCTTATTACCTTCTGCATGCTTTCTCTATTTGATTGTTGTGATGTAGTGATTGATTCCTTGTGCTCTGGGGTTGGGATGGGAATCTAATCTTCTGCAGGGACCCTTGAGACTCACTAAGTAATCTTAGATTATTTGTGATAGAATTTTGTCCTGCAGGTTACCACTAGAGGGAAGTTAGAGGGTGTGTTAGACGATAGGAGCGCGGAGTAGTTTTATTTTGTGCCTTTGTGTAAAGAAAAAAATATGTTCTTTTATCAAAAACAATTATGTATAATCTTTTTGGCATTAGGCCTAGCCACAAAACTCTACAAGTCTTTTGTTATCCTTGTGAAATATTTTTATTTAATGAAGAATCGGTTTTATATTTCGTGTACGAGTAATGGCTGATAATGACCTAGTCCGGATCGGCTCAACACTTGGGCATCATGAGGGTTGGCAAGCCTAAGTGATGTCTAAAGTGGTGGAAATATCATCGATGGACTGGCTAAAAGACTAAATGGATTTTAGAACCTCGGCCGGATCGTTGGTGACTATTTCCAAAATAGCGTCCCAAGGCCATTTTGGGCAAGTTTGGCCATAAGACTGTTTGGGGGCGTTACACTCATCCCCACGTTTGAAATCTTTTGTGTTAAGGTACAATTTTAAACTCACAGTTCACAGTTTATGCATCGAACGTAACCGACCACAGCATGGAGACTCTCCAACTCCAGGCTCCAGCCCCTATCATCATTGGTATGATCGTTAAGAACGCTCGGAACCGCCTATACACCTTAACGATGTCACCGACTTACAAAGGCCGGCTTCGCTACTGGTTCCACACCCATGCTCCCAGCATATATAAATTTTTTAAAACTTCAATTTTTTTTTGTAAAATGTTGTATTTATTGTAAAACAATTTTTTTGTTGAATATAATTTTACATTCATATGAAAAAAAAATATTATTTTGAATTTAAAAATTGTTTGTGTAGTATATATTTTTAAATTTTATTTGAATATGTAGAATTTTTGTATAATACTTAAGATTTAACCCATATGAATTATTATAATATCAATTTTATATTATCACACCATATGAACCAAGAGTTCTTAAAATTCATTTTAAAGATTTTATGAAAATGTAAATAAAGAACAGAATTCAGTTAGAAATATAATATCAAAATTCAATTTTAGGTGTTATTTACATTTTCTTTTTGGAAAAATACAATTGTATGTAAATGTAAATATTATTAAAAAAATAAGAGTAAATTAAAATCATTGATTCAAACTCTCTTGCGACGACACGTCAGTTTTGCAGATGATGTTATGACGTTAGTAAAATTGGTTTTGCAGAAACACATTGTTTATATATTTAATATTTCTTCATGAATATATTTATTTTAATGAGACAATAAGTAGTAGTCATTGTAAATGTATTTAGATACTATTATGTAAAATTATTTTATGCAAATAAAAATCTTCAGTTCGTTCAATTTTGTAACGTTAAATTATCCTTTATCATCAAAAGACGATGTAAATCAATCATACGAACAAAATAAGTATAAAACAAAATATAACCTTTTTATGTATTTTCTACACATTTCTATTGTCATATACATTAATAACTATCACTTCTATAAGTAGAGTTATACTTATAGCCAGGAAGAGAAAGAGGAAGAGCGTTCTCGTCCGATCAAAACGTAAAAATGTCAAAAGAATATTGTTCATATTTCTAAATGCATTTGTCATTACATTCCAATCTTAGTTAACTGTAATACCCGGATCCGAAGATCCGATCCGAACCTGATCCACAAAACCCGATCTGAACCTGTATCCAAAATTATAAAATACTTAAATGGGTTCTAAATCTCTAAATCCAAAAATCCGAACCCGATCCGAACTGAAATCCGAACGGGTATCCGAATATATCCACATTATTAATATATAGTAGTAATATATTAGTAATATTTATAATTTTAATAATATAAATGACTAAAATATTCAGATTTTTAGATATTTTCAATAATTTGAAGTATTTAAACTGTTTATTAGTAAATTTGGGTAAAAAGTACTCTAAATTTTTAGATAAATTACGTATTATTGAATAATTTAGACTAAATTGGATACTAAAGTTTTGAATTTTGTGATCTTCGGGTAATCCGAATCCAAACCCAAAACACCCTAACCGAACCCAATCCGAATCCGAAATCTAGAAATACCCGAACGGGTTCTATACCTCTAAACCCAAAAATCCGAAAACCCGAAATACCCGAACTGAACCCGAACGGGTACCCGAATGCTTAGGCCTAGTTTTTGCAGTCCACCTAATTCAGTTTAGAGGGAATATATTAATGATCTTATTATTTATTTTCTTTCTTCAAAATTCAGGAGAAACATATGTTTGGATTAAGCTTAATATACATATTACATATATATATATATATATATACGGAGTCAAGAATTTGTTTTGTTTATGATTCATTATTCAGAATTTGTTAGAAATGCTCTTTTTAAGATACCTTTTTCAAATATACTCTTTTTTAACATTTTCATTTTTATCTTCTTTTATACAATTATAATGTGTTAAATTAATTTTTAGAATTTTTTTTTAGGTTTGAGTTTTCTATTTTATATTTAGAGTATAGTTTTTAGGAGGTAAGGTTTAGTATTTGGGGTTTATGGTTTAGAATTTAGTCATTTTATATATTAAAAAGAGTATTTTTGAAAATAAACAACATGAAAAAGTAGTTTTGAAAAGTGACATAGAAAAATGTGTATTTTTAAAAATCCCCCTTCATTATTTCCTATTTCTTGTTATATGAATCTATTATTGAATTTCAATTTTATTGATAATTACATTTCTGAGCTTATTTTTGTTATAATATAGTTTTCATTATAATACTTTCATTTTTTTTCAACGTTTCAATAACAGTTATAAACTTCAAGAATATAGTTTTGTTTATGGATCTCTTACACGTTTTCTAATTTGAGCGACCGAGAGCTTTCGAAACGCACAACAATATTGGTGTAGCCTTCGAAAAATATATGTTCGTTTTGATTGATGTTGTGTCGTGTGTGTATTAGATAAAGTATTTCAAAAATACTTGTTTCTTGTTTAGTTACAGGCTTAACGTGATATGTTGTAATTTGTCTTCTCTTTTTTTTTGGGGGGCAAAAGCCTTGTTGTAATTTGTCTTATCTTATAAAAACGTCATTACAAGATAGGAATAACCATTTGAATCATTCCAGTCTAAATGTTTGTTGAGTCACAATTAATAAATAAAACAAAAGTCATTAAAGGGCAACCCGTTTCGGTCAGAATATGATTATTTAATACTTACAAAAATCAATTCCTAAGATTCCTTAGTTAACAAAATACGGTACATCTCTCCATATAAGAGGAGATGTATGCATTAACATTTCTCACAATCCTCTCAAGTTATATATCCTGAGCCTCAAATAAAAATTATATAGTTTCCTAAAACTTTGTTTGAGCTAATTAACATCCAAGAAAATGATAATTAAGCTAATTGCACTCGTAATCACACTATGTGTAGCATCATGGGATGCTGCAGAGGGAAGATCTTTGAGATTTTCGACAACTCCACTAAATCGCTATAGCTTTCCTCCTAATTTTAGTTTTGGCGTTGCTTCTGCTGCTTACCAGGTTCGTTTGTAATGTACTGACGTTGCAAATTATATAGTGTACTACAAATACAAAGTAACCATACTGAGTTATATATGGATGTCATGCAGTATGAAGGTGCAGTAGAAGAAGGAGGGAGGAGTCCGAGCATATGGGACAATTTTACACATGCATTCCCAGGTTCACTTTCTAATTTGTTAATATTTTTGTTTCTCGTACTATTATATATTCTGAAATGTTTCTATATATGTACGAGATCAATTATAAATAGTAGTAGTAACTAGTAAGTAACAGGTTAACATTTTTACAGAAAGGACGAACATGGACAATGGGGATATTGCTGTAGACTTTTATCATCGTTATAAGGTTTGTGCATGCATAACCTCCTTAATGTTTATACTTTTGCTGTATTAGTATGTACAGTGGAACAAAATTTCTTAATGTAACAACTTATATTAATTATGTAATTTGAAAAATTGAGCAGGACGACATCAAACTAATAAAGGAAATGAATATGGATAGTTTCAGATTCTCCCTGTCCTGGTCAAGAATATTACCAAGTAAGTACAATTTTATTATTTTCTACTTTTTTGGAATGAAGTAATATTCCTAGAAACTATAACACAAATGCTTTTGCCTTTTTGAATATTTGATAATTCTTTTACTAGCCTCTTTCGAATATGAAATTTTCAGGTGGAAAGCTAAGTGATGGGGTCAATAAAGAAGGGGTTCAATTCTACAAGAATCTAATCAATGAACTTATCGAGAACGGTTAGAGTCATACGCTTAATTATTTCGAACTATTTGATTTGGATATAAAATGAATAGCTTTGTGTCCGGAGTTTTTCTCATCAGACTATTTATATCAACATACATGCAGGTATAAAACCTTTTATAACAATTTATCATTGGGATATCCCTCAAGCACTTGATGATGAGTATGGTAGCTTTTTAAGTCCTCGAATCATGTAAGTTAAAATCTTAGATCCATACATACTAATTATACCATGTATAAATTTTAAAAATTGCTCTTTGACATATTTTTTGTTGTGCTGTTTAATACAGAGATGATTTTCGAAACTATGCAAGATTCTGTTTCCAGGAGTTTGGAGACAAAGTCAATATGTGGACAACCTTCAACGAGCCATATGTCTATAGCGTTGCGGGTTATGATGCAGGGAATAAGGCAATGGGTCGATGTTCAAAATGGGTAAACAGTTTGTGTACAGCTGGTGATTCAGGCACAGAGCCTTATTTAGTCTCTCACCATCTTCTTCTTGCTCATGCTGCTGCCGTTGAAGAGTTCAGGAAATGTGACAAGGTATATAAGATGAGGCAATGTTTTCTAAGATATAGATGCTTCTAATTACATGACTTTTAATTTGATCTCAAAAAGGTGGTTTGGTCATGTCACTTAATTTACGAAAATAGGAATTAAACGGAAAAAGAAATAACATTTTTATTGATCAATTGTATTTGTGAAACAGATTTCACAAGATGCTAAGATAGGCATAGTGTTGTCTCCCTATTGGTTCGAACCATATGACATTGATTCCAATGCTGATAAAGAAGCAGTTGAGCGAGCTCTTGCTTTCAATACCGGTTGGTAGGTCATCTATGTAACTCATTTCATGTTATCAGTTCATTATCTTAAGTCAAAAATATATAGATTTCTAATCTTGTCTATCTTACTACTATATTTAGGCATCTCAGCCCTTTAGTATTTGGAGACTATCCAGAGTCGATTAGGACAAATGCTGGAAGTAGATTGCCTTCTTTCACCAAAGAGCAATCTATCATGGTTAAAAATTCATTTGACTTTATCGGAGTAAATTACTACACAGCACGGTTCGTTGCTCATGATCTTCACGTCGATCTTTCACGGCCTCGGTTCATGACCGATCAACGCCTCCAATACAAAAGTTAGTTCTCATAAAACAGATTTATCTGGTTTTCTAATTTTATTACCAAGAAAATACTAATGAACCTACAACTAATGACTTTACATTACATTTATCACTTTTCTTCTATTAGTGACAAATCGTAGCGGCGACAACATCTCATCAGAATCGGTATGTACGAACTTTTCTTTTTGGTAGTAACGATACCATTTAATAAACATGATAAGTGAAAATTACAGAGGAGCCAAGAAGCATTTGTGATACCATCGCATCACATATCAAGAGAAATCATTCTTCCTAGTTCCAATTTTATTGTAAAGTCTGAACATCTTTTCTTCAATTTCAGGATGGATCCAAAATTCTCTGGTCATATCCGGAAGGCTTTCGAAAGATTCTCAATTATATTAAAAACAAATATAATAATCCAACTATTTACATTACTGAAAACGGTAAGAACGCTATAAACATATCAACATTTCCATATATATTCATCTATTCTTTTTGGTTAAAAAAAAAAGTAATTAACCACGTGAAAATGTATAGGTTTCGATGACTATGAAAATGGAATAGTGACACGTGAAGAGATATTAGAAGATACAAAGAGAATAAAGTACCACCACAAACATCTTCAGCAACTCCAAAAAGCCATCACGTAAGAAATTTTCACTATTTAAGAATAAAAACTGATTACTATATGATTAATTATTAAAGTCCTGGAATAATCAAAGAGTTAACTTAATGTATGCAAATATGCAGAGATGACGGGTGCGACGTGAGAGGCTATTTTACATGGTCGTTGTTGGATAATTTCGAATGGGAACATGGTTATGCAGTGAGGTTCGGTCTTTACTACGTTGACTATGCAGATGGTCTAAAACGACATGCTAAAAACTCAGCCAAATGGTTCAAACATTTTCTTCAAAGATCTGAAAAGCCAATGCCGTTGGATTTGTTTAAGAGTGTCAAGAATTGGTGGTCTGCATTACAGATGACTTAAGCTCGGTTGGTGGGGAAACAATATTCAACTGTGAAAAGTAATTAACTGATTCTTTATTTATTTTTTGATAATTTCTTGTAATAAGAATATGTTATTATTGAGATATATGTATATTTTTGTATTCTTAAGTTTCCAAATTCTTGTAGTATCTTATACAGTATCAATTTCTTTTGATTTTAACTTATGGTTCGAGAGTCATAATTAAAGGCTTATTATCATTCGATTCTTCTCAATTAAAGGAACGATTTTATTGTAATACACTAATTAATTTTTTTAAGTTTTTATTGTTTCTGAAATACTGACAACATTTAGCTGGTTATTTTTCCCGCTTTCTAATCAATCTATTTTTAATGCTTTTTATACATGGTAAGAAATCATATTAATTTTTAATTATATATGTATATTTTTGTTATTTAAAAATTTTAAAGTCTAAACCAATTATATTCAATTATTTTCTTAAAATTTACATATCATAAGCTAATAACTGTTCAAAATGAATTAAAAACTTTAAAAGAAGATTTTTGACTACATGTTAGATTAATTAGGAACATGAAGTGAAAAAAAATGAATAAACCATGACAAACGTGTTAATTGATGCATATAACACCATGATAATATAAATTATTAGTAAAGTCCCGTAGGCCATTAAAAATCATTCATATATTTTTGGAAGAAATACATTGAGCTTACAAAATTATCTTTCTTGTTTAAATATTTGGATTTATTTGCAAACGTTTATCACATACTCTTTTTCTTCTTAAGAAATCTCCTGGCAAGTGGTAGTCAGTGCGTTTCAGTTATTTTTGGGTGATCTTCTATTGTGGTTCATTTTGTCTCTTTTTCTCCTGGGAAAACTTAGAAGCATAGAAGCATGTTTCAAGACGCATGATGTAAAATATCATTCTTAATTAATTAAAGCAATAATGTCAGTCGAATAGTATGAAAAAGTCAAGATGTGCCGTCAGCCAATCATAATATATTGACTATTTTACTTGACGACCTTGCTTGGAAAGTGGAAGACTTGTGCCCACATTTATCCTAATCAAAATATGATTACTTTATAGTATTGACTACCTATTGTATCATATTTGACGACTTTGTATATGCAACATGACCGCTGCTAACAACTGCAAAAACATATATGATTAGTCTATTATTTTATTTTTTTCTGGAGGCGCCTAAAAGAAACGATTTACATGGAACGTTATCGATTGGCATCAATATGGCGGAAACGTTCTTTAATCTGGATTAACTCTTGTAGTCCTTCGAAGTCAAACTCATGTTCTGCTAAAGACCTACGTTTTTTTGTTTAAAAGGTTTCAACCACTAACTCAAGGCCACATTGATTTTACTTTATTATTACTTCATAATAATAATTTACAATTCCAATCACGTCCTTTTGATTTCATTATAGTTTTTGTTTGTTTTGTTTTTAGCTATTCGTCATTTACTAACAAAAACTTAGAAAATTCTGTTTTAATCATTAAAAACTACAATAGACCCAATAAATATATGATACATATATGGTCACGGGAAAATGAGTATTAGAAATGGCGTCCTCCTTTACATATGTCACTAGTAAAAACCGTCTAAATAGTTACGGTACATCTTACTGAAATAATTATAGCAAAATATAGCTATATAATATGACCAATTAGTGACAAATTATGAGGTTATTTAATTTGTAGCTTTTGTGTGAGTAAACGTAGATTTATAGTTACGGGTAGTTACAAAAAAATGTCTAGTAAATTTGTTACATAATTTGTGACACACCATATTGTAGCAGTATTGTCCACAACAGAAGTCTTCACAATATGTAGTAAATATTTAGATAATAATTAAAAAAAATAGAAATTAATCGTCTATTTTCCCTGATTAAATGCCATGATTAAAAGGTAATGTGTAGTCGATTTTCCCTCTTTTGGGCATAGGAACTTCTTTCTGAGCTAGAGTTTTTGTCTAGGTCGAGAAGAGAACATTTGAGTGGAAAAACATTTTTCCTTTAGCCGCAATTCACTGTTTAGTATCTTTTCACCCTGTTTTAGCTCAAATCGATAAGAACTTGAATGTTTTTAGTAGCTGTTCTTCCTTGAGATTTCAGTCTTTTTCCACTTGGTGTCTGCTACTCATGATGTTGACTACTGTCCAATTGTTATAAAGAAACGAGAGACGGAAGCCGATGTGAGAAGAGGTGGTAAGGTTATTTAGAAGCATGTTAAGACGCCCTTCCTCAAAGAGTCTGATCCTTTGTATGGGATTCTTAAAGAGGATCAAGTTGGTATTGACCCTACCACCGGGAGAAATCAAATTACAAAGGAGGTCTTAGAGGGGATGAGACAATATCTGCGTGCAAATACCAAAAAAGACTTTCAAGTTAAAGTCGACAGAGTTCAAAATTCGGTTAGAGAAGTTGAGAAGGATCCCATTGCTAGGAAACCGGTGCTTAGACTTGAACCTCCTCCTATTATCTATCAAGATGTCAATACGGATAAGGATCTAGTTTTTAGCTTTGATTCGACTGATGTTACGGGATCCAAAGTGGCCACAATTTCCAAGAAATATCTTCTACCAGGACATGATCTCTCTTCTAATGACCACATGAAGTGGTCCACGTCGGAGTTGGGTCCAGAGCAGCCGGCAGGTAGTGGCTCAGAGAATCCTGATCTTTGCTTAGCTTTGTCCCAACCTTTCCAGGAGGGTGCAACGGTTTATAGGATTGGTTCCTATGTAACCGGTTCTTCCGGCACTGCTCCAAAAAAGGTTAAAGATAGACATAGACCCCAAAAGCCGAAACTACCAAACATTGATGGGAATCATCAACAGGTTCATTTTGGCTTAGAAAAGAGAATCATTGAGAAGATAAAAGCAGTTGAGGAGGGCTCAAGCACTGCAAATTCATCAAGCTTAACCCTAGAAAGGTGATCCCAAGTGAGGGATCGTCCACTCATCAATGAGCATTTTAAGCTGGAATTGTCAGGGCTTGGGACGGTCTCAAGATCTGACTTTTCCTCGTCTCAAGGAGTTGCGAAAAACCTTCTTCCATGAGATGCTGTTCTTGATGGAAACGATGCACAGTAGAGATATATTATTAGATTTGCAAGAACTGATAGGTTATGATCGTGTTTTTACAATCCAGCATGTTGGTTGGTGTGGAGGCTTAGATATCTTTTGGAAGAATATTATTAAGGTGGACTTCCACTTTGCGGATAAAAACTTGATCGAAATGCAAGTCCAGTTTGGAGCTGATTATTTTTTTGTATCTTGCGTTTATGGTGATCCGGATTTCAAGAAAAGACAAGTGGTATGGGAACGGATCACTAGGTTTGGCAGGCTTAGAAAAGATGCTTGGATTATGCTTGGTAACTTCAATGACATTTGTCATAATGGTGAGAAGATAGGAGGACCAAGAAGATGTGGCTCCGTTTTTAGACCTTTCAATGATATGCTGAGAAACTATGAAATAGAGGAACTGTCTAGTAATGGGAATAGTTTCACGTGGGCAGGGAGAAGGTACGACCTGTGGATTCAGAGTAGATTGGATAGAGCTTTTGGTAATCAAGCTTGGTTCAATTCCTATCCGGCCTCAAAGCAGCATTTCCTGGAAATGAGAGGATCTGACCATAGGCCTGTCCTTGTCAAGCTAATCGTCTCCCAAGATTCTTATTATGGTAATTTCAGATTCGACAGCAGGTTTCTGCACAAACCTCGAGTTGAAGAGACCATCTCTCAAGCTTGGTATTCTACCACTGCTACTTTGAACTTCCCATTAGCTGCAAGGATTCGTGGTTGTAGAAGGGCTTTAAGATCTTGGAAGAGAGCCAACTCCATTAACTCGAAAGACAAGATCAGGAAGATTGAGATAGACCTGGATGTTCAACAATCTATGCTCTCTCATAGATTTTATTGAGATGTTAGCCTGAAAAAAGATTTGGCTAAGGCTTATAGAGAGGAAGAAATCTTTTGGAGACAAAAAAGCCGGAAAAAATGCATGAAGTGTGGTGATCGTAATACCAAATTATTCCAAGCTTCGGTGAAGAAGTCTAGATCAAGGAATAGAATTGAGAGATTGGTGGACACCAATGGAAATAATCAGTTCTCCGAAGGTTCTAAAGGGGAAGTTGCTTCTGCATATTTCCAAGATCTCTACAAGTCATCCAATCCGGCTCCTTTTGCAAATCTGTTTCATGACCTTCAACCAAGAGTTTCAAGTGAAATGAACGATAAGTTAATAAGTGTGGTTTCTTCTGCTGAAATCAAAGAGGTGGTCTTTTATATTATCTTTCTAGTGCTCTGGGAGCCGATGGTATGTCTACGCTCTTCTTTCAACATTACTGGAGTATAGTAGGAGCCCAGGTCACTGCCGAGGTTCAGAATTTCTTTTCCAATAGATTTTTGCCTCAAGAATGGAACTACACTCACTTGTGCTTAATCCCAAAGATCCCTCATCCTTCTTCAATGCTGGATCTTAGGCCCATAAGCCTTTGTTCTGTCATGTACAAGGTGATCTCCAAAGTGTTAGTCGACAGATTGAAGCCTTTGTTGCCTCAGATTGTTTCTGATTATCAATCAGCTTTTGTCTCTGATCGTTTGATAACAAACAATATTCTGATTGCACATGAAGTGGTCCACTCGTTGAACACCAAAGAGCCATTTTCCTCCGAGTATATGGCAGTTAAATCTGATATGTCAAAGGCTTATGATAGGGTTGAATGGTGTTATTTAAGATCCTTGCTTTCAGCCTTAGGTTTTCATCAGACATGGATTTCCTGGATAATGAAGTGTGTTACAACTGTAACTTTTTCTACTCTCATAAATGATAAGGCCTATGGAATGATCAATCCTGAGAGAGAGATAAGGCAAGGAGATTCTTTATCTCCCTTTCTGTTGGTGTTATGCACCGAGGGTCTCACGCACCTGCTAAACTCAGCTCAAAGGTAAAGGAGAATCTCGGGTTTTCAATTCTCTATAGATGGTCCGGTTATTCATCATCTGCTTTTTGCCGACGACAGTCTTTTCTCTGTAGAGCCAATGGTGAAGAAGTTAATGTCCTATAAAACATCCTAGCGGCTTATGGATCTGCCTCAGGGCAAGTCATAAATGCCAATAAGTCTTCCATCACTTTTGGGAAGAGAGTTCCTGAAGCAAGCAAATTGGAGATTCAAGATTGTCTAGAAATTGTGAACCAAGGAGGAGCGGGGACTTATTTAGGTTTACCAGAATGCTTCACCAGTTCCAAAATTCAGATGCTGAGCTACCTTAAAGATAGAGTGCAGAATAAGTTATCAGGATGGTATTCCCGAACTCTATCTCGGGGGGGGGGGGGAAGAGATAATGTTGAAGACGGTAGCAATGGTTATGCCTGTGTTCGCAATGTCAGGTTTTAAACTCCCAAAGAAATCATGTGCTAATCTGGCCAGTTCTATGGCAGATTTTTGGTGGAGTTCAACTGAAAATGTCAGGAAAATTCATTGGAGAAGTTGGGAAAGACTTTTCTTGCCAAAAAATCAAGGGGGTATGGGTTTCAAGGATATCGGTTTATTCAATCAAGCCCTCTTAGCTAAGCAAGCATGGAGAATTATCCAAGATCCGGATAGTCTTTTTTCAAGGCTTATAAAAAGTAGATACTTTCCTTTGGGGAAAGTTTTGGATGCAGGTATCGGCTCTAGACCCTCTTTTGGATGGAGGAGCATTTTACATGGGAGAGATTTGATCAGGAAAGGGATGGTAAAGCGAGTGGGAAATGGAGCATCAATTCGTGTTTGGTGCGACCTTTGGCTTGACGATGGTGACATGAGAGCTTCTTACATAAAGAACCCCATCATCGACATCAACCTAAAGATTAGTGATATCATTGATTTTGAGAGAAGAGATTGGGATATGGAGAAACTGGAAGATTTGTTTTTTCCGGTTGATATCATCAAAATCAGAGAAACAAGACCCGTTGTGTCAATGGAGGACTTTTTGGTTTGGAAACATAACAAGTCTGGGGCTTATTCGGTGAAGTCTGGTTATTGGCTGGCTATTCAACTAGAAAAGGAAAACTTGATCAGAAAGGTAACTGCTCTACCATTGTTAAATATCTTAAAAGAGCAGGTTTGGAGATTGCAAACTGAACCAAAAATAAAAGTTTCCTTTGGAAATTGTTGAGTGGTGCTTTGCCAGTGGGAGATCTTTTGGTTCGTAGAGGACTCAAAATTGTTGGGTGCTGTCAAGTTTGTCGTTTGAATAGCGAGTCTATCTTCAATGTCTTGTTCTCATGTCCTATGGCAAGACAGATTTGGGCTCTATCTAACTACCCTTCGCCAAACTTTGGACTAGACTAGGAATCGGTTTTCTCACATTTTCACCACTTGCTAATCAATAGAGATAACTTGTTGTGGCCCAAGGAGATCAGGAAAATTTTTCCTTGGATTCTATGGAGAATATGGAAAAACAGGAATTGTTTGGTTTTTGAAGGGACTGCTGTTAAAATTCAGGAGGATGTTGAGGTGTGGTTTGTGGCTCAAGTGATCGATCAATCACAAGATGGAACCACATCCCCTTCGATCCGTTCTCAGAGCAATGAAAGTAATTCGGTGGTTTTGGATCAGTGGTGTCCTCCTCCTCAACATTGGTTAAAGTGTAATATTGGAGTCTCATGGTCCAAACGGAGGAATTTAGTCGGTGCGTCATGGGTGGTGAGAGATGCCAATGGAGAGACGTTATTGCATAGTAGGAGAGCTTTCTCCAATATAAAATTCAAGCAAGAGGCGAGTTTAATTAGTACAGTGTGGGCTGTAGAGAGTATGATCAGTCACAAATTGGGGAAATGTACTTTTTCTGTGGAGGATTCTGCTTTAGTGGGAGCGGTTAATAGGCCTAAGGCGTGGCCATCTTTTAGATTCCATTCTTCTCGATTGCTGTCAGTTCTGAATGGGATAGCTGAATGGAATTTTGTTTTGGAAGTTGGGGCTTCAAATAGAAGAGCTTTTCTCATTGCTCGTAGTGTCTCCAAAGATAGTCGAATTCAGTCCTATGTGGCCGCTGGGTTTCCTTTCTGGCTAACGGGATTATTCAACGATGAGAGAGTGGGATCTTCTTCTTGAAGGTTTTTTGTGTTTCTTTGTACTGCTTGATGGAGTCATTATTTTGTAAAGGTCGCGGTGAATCCGTAAGTGTCTTAGATGGATAGGGTGTTAGATGGTTTTTGTGACTTTTTTAGTCCTTTTGGCCTTGTTCAGGCGATGACTTTCCTTAAGTCTAATTGTAACCTTTAACCATCACTATAATATAAATACAGTTGACAAAAAAAATTGTCTTATAATATTGCTACCAATTACTGGTAACTGTTGTGACAATTTTAACGTGTAGCAATACATATCATAAAATGGTTGTCGTAATTTAGCTACAGAGTGATGGTTGTCTTGTTTCGTAGTGAATTAGTAGTGATCCATGTTGTCGACAATGATGTGTAATATTATTGTGAGTATGACATAAATTTCAATGTAGCAATTATGGGGTACTGTCACATCAATAAGTTGGGAAACAATCACCCTTCATTTGTGAGAATAGTTTTTTTTAATCTTTTATATAAACATTTTCTCTCTTCTATAAGAACACAAAACGACTTCTCTTACATATTCAGAGATCGTCTTCTCTTCCTTCTTTGGTTTTATATTTTTTCTTATTGAGTCCTTTCTTTATTTAGTAATAAACAATTTTTCAACTTATTCAAATGTCTTCCTCAAGTAATAATATTGAAGTTCAGCAAGCGTGGATGTATGAGCGTATGGATCCATATAAGGCGAAAGTTTCTGTAGAATATGAAGTTGGGTTGGAGAACTTCTTGAATTTTGTGCAGCAACGATTATATGAGGGAGGTAGAATTTGGTGTCCATGCCGGCAGTGTAAAAACGGAGAGCTTCTTCGCACAAATATTGTCCACAGGCATTTATATAACAAGGGGTCTCAACCCAACTACTATGTTTGGACAGCTCATGGAGAAATGTTCGAGCCTCAATACCAATATCAAGAGCAACACGAAATTTTTGATAATACTGGGTTTCAAACACCCGAACCGGAATGGAATGCTAATGCATACATAGGTCAGTTTGCCTCTACATAAGAAATCTTGATGCCACAAACAAGGTATTTATGATAAAAAAATATATATATTTAATTTAGAAGTATATAGTTAATAAAAAAGACAAAAAATAATAAATGCTATATATATAAATTTATATATATTTATAGGTTGTGTATATAGACAATAATTAACAACATTACTGAAATATTTTTTTTTTCCTTTTAGTATAAATACTAAAAGAGGTGAATACTCTGATGAACCTATTGTACCTGATAATGCGTGGGAAGTCCCTAACTCTGAGGCTGCAAGTTTTTCAACCGTTTAAATACTGCTAGTGAACCTCTTTATAATAATTGTGTAGAAGGCTTGTCACAATTCTCGTTAGATGTTGATGTGATGCACATTAAGACGGATCTATGTGGTATGTGTCTTTAAAATGTTGTGTAACTTGTTTCTATATTGACTTGTTTTGATATTTTTAACTTCTAGTAAATTGATGTGTGTTGTCTTACATTTTAATTATATGTTTAGGGTGGTTGTTGGTATGTGTCTTGCTATAATTGTCTTTTGTTACACAGCTATGTAGAAAGCATTGCAGGTACAAACCAGTTTACTTCAGAAGAAAGTAAAATACAATCGTAGATACTGAATGAAGAAGACAATACTAATACAATGTCTTTAACTATACTTTTTGTTTTGGTATTCAGGTTTGGGCTTGATAACCCTCCATGGAGAGCAATCATTGCTTCAATCCGGAGGCACTTTGATGGACCATGGTATAACATCTCCTCGGTTCCCAATGAGGCGCTCATGCAATGGTGGGGTGATTTCATCGTAAGTCATGTGTACATACTTTAGTAGTCAAACATCTCCATGTATATAGCATAATTTGTAACTACTTATACATTTTGTCTCGTTTTACAGCAAAGTTTTTATTGGGATGATGCAGTTGGCGGGGTATCATGTTCTTGGTTGCCGCCTCAGAGACATGATCTCGAAGGCCAAAGTTTCTGGTAATAAGCCAGAATGGATAAGTGGGGATATCTGGGAGATGATGCAGGAGTATTGGGGCACAGACGCATCTAGGAAGAAGAGCAAGATAGCTTCAGAGAAACGCTTGTCTTCTCGTGATGGTTTTGGTCCACACGCTCACACATCTTGATCACGTTCATACGACCAGCTCCGAGAGTTAATTGTAACTTTTCTGATGAACCTGGGTTTATTATGTTTGACTAGATATTTGTAAACGAAGTTGTAAAGTTATTGAACTATGTCTGTTTCCGTTTTAGCGACAAAAAGAAGGAATCTTGCCTTCAGTGCGTCGAATTCTCAGAGAGACTCACCTCAAAGCTGATGGCTCTTATGTGGATGATAGGGCGAGGTCGATTGAAGAAGAGATTCAAAGAGAGATTGATGCAGTCTCGCAACCCTCGGATGGCGCCTCACAAGGAGGTTCCTCTGCCACAGGGTTGACTCGGCTTCAGGAGGATGAACTTTTCTATAAGGTAACATGATCTCCTATGATATCTATTTGGATCAGTTTCAAACTTACTCTAAGATTTGGATTTATATTTTTTTTACATATTCTATTGTTCATCTATCATGAACAGGTATGATTTACTACTTTTGTTGTCTACACTGTTTGATAACCTATACATATTCGCTTGTTTGCTCAAGTTACAAGTGGGTCTTTATGAGACACATATTGATGTTATGAGATCAGATATTAACAACACTTTTTTTCATTAGGTTGTACCATCTCAAAATGGGAGGCAGAAACTACATCCGGTGAGCGTGGAGAAAGCTCAGCTGGTGCAGTGGAAAGGATCTCTCTTGAACGTCAACTCACATCTCTTCAAGAGCAGCTGGGTAATGTTGTGGAATTTATGAAGCAATATATGCCTGAAGGTGGCTCACACTCTTTTCCATCGGCTCAACCAACTAATGGTATGGGTGCATCAGTGACCAGCCCAACTCAAGCCAACAACAGGGACAACCGAGATGCCAATCCTGAAGATGCTGACATCCATCTCAGTCATCCCACTAATGTGCCTGATGAGACTCATGAGCCAGAAGACGATGACGGTGATGCATTTCAAGGTAGCATCGTCTGATGAACACTCAATATCAGCTTTCTTTAACTCCTGCTCTTTTGTTTTAATACTTTGAGCAGAGTCTTTTGATTTATATCTCTACTCTGTACTGTGGTCTAAAACTCTGCTTTCCATTTCGGTTTAAAACTCTGATCTGTAGTCTTTTGCTGAAAGCTCTGCTCTGTAGTCTTTTGTCTGCTGGTAAAACGTTGTATCACTTCCTGTTTGTACCTTTGTATCTTATTTGTACTTTTGTTTTCCATTTGGCGCAACATATTAAACCTTGCATCAGAAGTCAACGACTTCCATAACAAACTAACATTTCAAATAAGATACGCATAACGGAACAACCAGATAGCTACGAGACGATTACGTTGCAACTTTGTTACAATTCTTTTTACAACACACAGCTAATTAGTTACCGTTTATATTGTAATAAATCGAAACTAATTTGTTACAGTAACGCGTAGCTAACTCTTACGGAATATCCGAAGCTAACTGTGAAAACTATGCGACAAACACCTTTTCCCAATTAGTAACAAGTTAATGACAAACACCCTTGAAGATTGTTGTGAATATGTAACCACAACATTTTTGTCATGTTTTGTAACCATTTGCTACTAATACGGTCGACGACAATTGTCTCAAATAAGCTTAGATAACTGTATCAATTAGTAGCATGCTTGTCACAATTTCGGCTGTCTCTAATCTGTAGCAATTTGCAATGAATTGCGATGAAGGAGTCAGTTTGTGACGAGTAAATAATTACTAACTTTTTTGTAACAAATCTGTAACAATTTATTTGTAGCTACGGAAAACAAGTCATTCCTACACATTTGTTTGTAACTATACAACAAATTTTACATTTTCCTTTACCTCTATTTTGTATCAAAGTTGTTGTGCAATAAAATATTTCTTCCGTTTCTTTATAGAAAATTGATTTATTTGCACGATTCTACAAACAACATATTATTTTACTTGTTGCATATATTTTGGTTTGATTTTTTATTGTAACAAACACAAAATAATTAAAAAATAGTTATATTACAAAACAAAACTATTGGATGAATGATTTATAAATCCATATAAAGTTGTAAAATTATAAAAATTAAAATATATGAATTCTGAAATGATATGTTTTATCCTTCATTTATATTATTATATTTTCACTTTCAAATCCATTCAAATTTATTTAAACTAAATTGTGGGTTTTAAAATCCAAAAACAAATTACTAAACGAATAACATGAAATTTTAATTTTGAACTAAATCATATAACTAATAATACATAATTTGGATAAGTTTTTTAAAATTAATGATTAAATAACACATAATTTTTGTTTGAATTTTCAAATATTTTAAAATGATAGAACCAATAACCTTTAAATATTATTTAGTAATTAATATGATTATTTTAATAATTAGGTTTTGACCCCACGAACATATTGTTAAGCCAAATACTTTGTCTCTTTCTTTAGCTTCTTAGCTAGTTATAAACTACAAGAATGTTGTTTTGTTGACAAGTCTCATAGACGCTTAACTAATATGGCGACCGAGACCTTTTGAAACGCACCACATTGCTAAGTCTTCTTCAAAATTAACACTTTCCTCTTATTGATGTTATTTATGTATACGTTAAATAAAATATTTCAAAATACCTTAACACGGTATGTTAATTACATATTCCTCTTTTTCTTAGTCAGTTCTTAGAAAGTGTCAAAACAAGATGGAATAGACCTTTTGATTAATTCCACTCAAATTTCGTTTAGTCATTAAAAGGCGACTGGTTTAGTCAAAATGTTGATTATTTAATAATTAACTAAATCTGTTCTTAAGATTTACGCGTGTGCCCTAGCTACCTGCCTACCTCTCTCTATATAAGAGTAGACGCATGCATCAATATTTCTCAAAATCTCTCTAAATATCATTACTCTCAAATTCAAGTACAATCTAAAATAAATAATAATAACGAACTAATTAACGTCCAAGCAAATGGAAATTAAGGTTATTGCACTAGTAATCACACTATGTGTAGCATCATGGGATACTGTAGAGGGAAGATCTTTTAGATTTTCTACGACTCCACTAAATCGTTATAGCTTTCCTCCTCATTTTGATTTTGGTGTTGCTTCTTCTGCTTATCAGGTTCGTTACTTTATTTTACTTTATTTTATTTCTTATAGATGAGTTAGAACTCGTATTGAATTTGTTTATGTACGTGGATGGAATCCAGTATGAAGGTGCTGCAAAAGAAGGAGGGAGAACTCAAAGCATATGGGACAATTTCACACATGCATTTCCAGGTTCACATTCTATTTCACTCATTCAAAAAGTTTTATATAGAGAGAGATATATATATACGAGGTCAGTTATAAATAGTAAGTAATTTTTTTTGCAGAAAGGACAAGCATGGACAATGGAGATGTTGCCGTTGACTTTTATCATCGTTATAAGGTCTGTGCATATGTCCATCTTTACTTTTTATATGTTATATAAAATGCATGCATAATATCAGAATAATTATGCTTTAAGATAATATTTTTTCTCTTGACGCAAAAACTTATATTAATGTAAATGAGCAGGAAGACGTCCAACTAATGAAGGGAATGAATATGGATAGTTTCAGATTTTCCCTGTCCTGTTCAAGAATATTACCAAGTAAGTACACTTATCTGTTTGTTTCTACTTTTTTAGAATGGACTTATATTCTTAGATCTCCTATTTTTTTACTATTTAGAAAAACAAATATTTTACCTTTTTCGAATTTTTAAATTTCAGGTGGAAAACTAAGTGATGGGGTCAATAAAGAAGGGGTTCAATTCTACAAGAATCTTATTGATGAGCTTATCGAAAACGGTCAGATTTCATATGCTTAATTAATTATATTAGTTGGTTGTTCAAACAAAAAAAATTTATACTATTAGTGTGCAGATCAACTGCTCGATTTAAATTCAAAGTGAATAGTTAAGTTTTGTGTTTGGAATGTTATTCATTACATATATTTAAAAAACTTAAACATACATGCAGGTATCAAACCTTTTATAACAATTTATCATTGGGATATACCGCAAGCTCTTGACGACGAGTATGGTAGCTTTTTAAGTCCTCGAATCATGTAAGTTAATAATCCAAGATCCATCCATGGTGTTTACCATTTACACATCTAAAAAGATGTTGTTTGACCTTTTTTTTTGTTGTTTCATACAGAGATGATTTTAGAAACTATGCCAGATTTTGTTTCCAAGAGTTTGGGGACAAGGTTAGTATGTGGACAACGTTCAACGAGCCATATGTGTACAGCGTTTCGGGTTATGATGCGGGCAACAAGGAATGGGTCGATGTTCCAAATGGGTAAATAGTTTGTGTGTAGCTGGTGATTCGGGCACGGAGCCTTATTTAGTATCTCACCACCTTCTTCTTGCTCATGCTGCTGCCGTTGAAGAATTCAGAAAATGTGACAAGGTACACAAAAACAACTTTCAAATAATAGAGTCTTCATATTTTAGGAATTTTTAACTCAATAATGAGTTGATAGATTCATATCACTTAATCTAAGAAAAAGGATTTAATGCAAAAACAAGTGACATTTTAAATGAATGTATTTGTGAAACAGATCTCAAAAGATGCTAAGATAGGCATAGTGTTGTCTCCTTATTGGTTCGAGCCATATGACATTGCTTCTGATGCTGACAAAGAAGCAGTTGAAAGAGCTCTTGCTTTCAATCTTGGTTGGTAAGTTGTCATCTAGTTGGCTCATTGCCTCGTTCTGTGTTATTAATTAATAATCTATCAGAAGGAATACAAAAAAAAATCAAGAGTGCTTCTCTAATCTAATCTTGTGCTAAATTTAGCTTACATTTTTGTCTAGGCATCTCAGCCCTTTAGTGTTTGGAGACTATCCAGAGTCGATTAAGACAAATGCTGGAAATAGATTGCCGTCTTTCACCAAAGAGCAATCTATGATGGTTAAAAATTCATTTGATTCTATCGGAGTAAATTACTACACTGCACGATTCGTCGCTCACGATCTTCACGTCGATATTTCTCGGCCTCGCTTCATGAATGACCAACACCTCCAATACAAAAGTTAGTTCGATCTCATAAAAAAGATTTATTTGGCTTTCAAATTGTCTTACCAAGAAAATACTAATGTTACAACAACTAATGATATTACATTTATCATTTTCTTATTAGTGACAAATCGTAGTGGCGACAACATCTCATCAGAATCGGTACGTACGAACTTCAATATATATCACAACAACTTATTCTTCCAACTTTATAATGAGTTTTAGTATGTTTAGCAATACATAATTTTTACCATTCTTTCTGTTTCTTTTTCCTTAAATTCAGGATGGGTCCAAAATTCTCTGGTCATATCCGGAAGGGTTTCGAAAGATTCTTAATCATATCAAAAATACATACAACAATCCAACTATTTATATAACTGAAAACGGTAAGAACGTTAGAAACATGATCAATATAGTCTCCATATCTATTTCTCTGTGTTTAATATCAGTAGTAACCACATGAAAATATATAGGTTTCGATGACTACGAAAACGGAACAGTGACACGTGAAGAGATACTAGAAGATACAAAGAGAGTAAAGTACCACCAAGAACATCTACAAGAACTCCAGAAAGCGATCACGTAAGAAAATTTCACTATCTATGAATAAAACTGATTGGTATATCAGTATATAGTTAATTAATTAGTAGAGTCCTGGAATTATATAATTCATGTAATGTCCACAAATATGCAGCGAGGATGGGTGTGACGTGAGAGGCTATTTTACATGGTCCTTGTTGGATAATTTCGAATGGGAACATGGATATGCAGTGAGGTTCGGTCTGTACTACGTTGACTACTCGGATGGTCTAAAACGACATGCTAAAAATTCAGCCAAATGGTTCAAGCATTTTCTTCAAAGATCCGAAAAGCCAATGCCGATGGATCTGTTTCAGAGTGTCAAGAGTTGGTGGTCTACATTACAAATGATTTAAGCTCATTCTGAGGAAGAAAACTTAATGATGAAAAGTAACTGATTCTTTAATCTAGTTCTTGGTAAACTTATGCGATATAAGTAGGTTAATATTAAGATATACAAACTATATATTTTTTTTTTACGTTTTCTAATTTATTCATAAAGTTTCTTTTGAGATCACTCGTGTACATATAGTTCGTTCTTTCCATGAATAAAGATCGTCATTCATTTTGGCGTGGTATGACTGTATGAGAGACTTATAGGTATATTTTCCGATTCTTGCGTTTCCGGGAGTTATCTTCTCGAATATATATTTTTATTTCTGCGAGTCAGTTTTGTTTCTCGCGTGATTGATAGAAGTTTTGTAGACGTTATCATGGACTCTATACATATATAAAAATGATCTAATATGGGGACAAGGGCAAGTTGAGAAGAAAGTCTTTCAACTCGGGAGAAAAAGAGGAGAAACTTAATGAATGAACGAACGATAATTGTGTGTTTTTCTTATTATTGAATGATCCAGCAATTTCAAAATAAGTTTTCTTTTCATATTCCATTCAATTATTTATGGTGATTTTATGATTGACCTAGAAAAAAAATGTTTTCATTATTAACAAGACTTGGTGGTCTCCAACAGATTCTTCACAGCAGTTGACCCACGGGCCACGGTAGAGGCGGATGTCGGCCAATATATATAGATAGGCTTATTTGGACCATGATATTTTGTTCGGCCTTAAAGTAATCTAATCTCAAACCAAGATGTTTTGGAATATATTACTGCCATCGAAGAACAAAAGGTTCTCTAAAGTTATTACGAAGATATTTTAGCAGTCTAGCTAGACTAGAAGTTTGGAATCGATAAATTATTGTTTTTATTACCTTAAACAAAATATATGTGGGAGTGTACAATCGAACATCAGTGCTGCTACATAGATTTGTAATATATATGCCTACTAGACAAACACAAAGGCGAGAGACATATATGTATGATAATAGTATCTTAGTCGTTGTTCCGAAAGTTCTCGAGGCAATGTTCTTGGTCCAGATTCCTACTCCAAAACTTCTTGTAGTACTCTGCGTAAGTGAAGTCTCTGTAGACTGGCTTCGCTTCGTCGTTCTCGTCTTCCCACAAAGGTTTGGCCGGGCTCATGACAGCACATTCAGCTGGGCACAGAAACGACGCGACAGATAGTCTTGGGTTTTCGGTGTTTGTTACAGCTCGATGCCAAACACTTTTGTATACTCCGTTACTCAATGCCTGAAAACACACATTTAGTTCAGATTTTATTTAGTACTAGACAAAACATTAGAGATATCTTGTGAGAAAAAAAAAGTAACACTTTAAATCAATGTTAATTAATTAAGTATATTGAAAATGTCTCAATAATTAATACATAATAATTAATTAAGTATATTGTAAATGTTACATCACTAGCCCACCGGCTACCACTCCTTTCATAACGAGTGATGATGATACCTACTTTTATGTTTAAACTCTTTAATAATTTAACAAGTACCTGTAATTGGTCACCAATGTTGATGACAAAAGCATCAGGATGTGGGTTAACGGCGAACCATTGACCGTCGATCAAGATCTGGAGACCGCAAACGGTTGTGTCTTGGAGAAGGATGGTGAGTGCGTTTGGGTCAGTGTGAGCAGGTAAACCATAAGTGAGCTCAGGCTCAGGACATGGAGGATAATAGTTAACTGCCATGTGTTGACCTTGTTCACCAAGCACGTTCTTCATGTAATCTTTTTCTAAACCTAAGCTCTCTGATATCAATTCCTCTATTTTAAATCCCACTTCTCTTACTTCTCTACTGTATTTACTCACTATTTCCCTGCAACAACACAATACACAATTATTAGTTACTCAAAGTTTTTTAACTTGTCATAAATAAGATACCTACCAAATGGCTTTCAGTTTAGTGCGCCGTTTTCTATGACATTCTAACAGGGTGATTGATTTGAAAAGGGGTCTAGTTTTATTTTAAAGTTCTTAAAGCTACAATTTTATTATATTTTTACTCACAATTCTACTTTTCCACAGATTATTTCAGTTTACATTTCTATTTTAAAAAATCAACTTATCAAAAGTGGTGAAAAATATCATGAACTTTACTTAATTATAGTGAATTAAATAAATGACTTTATATGAAGCAACAATTTAACAGTTTGATTATTCGTTTACAGATTATTCTTTTTTCTGAATTATTAAAAATTTTGGATCTAGAACCGCACATCTCTTGGTGCCAAAAATTAGAACATTTTATATGGTTTCAACATGAGCTCTAGGTTTTATCTGAGAATTTTTACCAGTTAAGCTATTGGCACTTAATATTCTAGTACTATAATATTCATTTACATAGTCTATTAATAATAGAAGAAAAAAAATCAATAATTTTCTAAAAAAATTGATATTAGCATTTTAAATTCGTTTTATTTTCTAAAAGCTAATCGATGTATATGATATTTCAATAATTTTAATATTTGTAGTATTTTTATTATAATTGAAGTAAGGGCCCTCAATCCTCATATACCTGGACAGATCTGCAGTATTATTAACACTACCAGTTTTAAAATGAATAGTGGAACACGTAACTCATGCACGTTGTAGCTTCTAAGTTTGAACAAACCCGAGGAATTGTGGCAAAATAATAAAATACGAAAGATATTAAAAAAGACCAAGTCAATGAAAATGACAATAGAGAACCGATTAAAACAGATTGGCATGATATCACGACGCTGACGCCAACGCGGTTTAATAGTGACGTCTCGTCCCCGTAAGTCACAATTCATCCCCATAAGTCACAATTCACAACCATACATTTATCTATATTTTATTTTACTTCTATAGTATATTTTTTCGCATCGTGATTTTTAATCATGTCCACCTTCTAAAAGTATGATGGAAAACTTAAGTTTATCACTATAATGTATATCATTCCCTATTTTATATGAATTTTTATTAAATTGGAACTTTTAGCTTATGCAAATAACTTATAGGTTTAAATATACATATCAACATTGTTACATAATAGTGATAATACTATATTTACATGAGAAACTTATGAGGTGTGTAACAATAAAACGACAAAAATAAAGTAATTACTAATTAGATGTCTATATTCGTAGTAGTCACTAGTCAGAGACACACAAAAAAAATCATTATAATAAATTGTTGTCACATAGTATTGATATCCTAATTTATGTTAATTGTCATTTAGCTAACTAACCCTTGAATTAAAATATTACAAGCACTTTTGATGCCGGGTCTTGGCCGGTGTTGACTCTTAACTTTTTGTAACAATTCAGATGGAGATTTGTCGGAACTCGGAATGACTCAGTTTTTAAAGAGTTTGGAAGTTTTTTATCGTGAGATTGTGCTTCAATATCTCTACTTGTCTATTTCCACCAACACATCTTTAATTATCGAGTCTTATATTTCAAATGTAAATGTGTCTATATATATATATATTCTTAACTTATCTAATAAATACATGTACTAGTACGTAGCACACACACGTTGCTGTTCATAATCAGTTATATTCTATGGTCTACCGAACAAGTCGGTTGAAGTAATTCACACGGGTTTAAATTTTTGTGAACACATCGCATTCCCAATTATTATAATAAGGCCGACCAACAACTACAAGTACATATGTAGTGTATGTGCATAGTGTATATATGCATGTAAAGATTTCATAAATCTTAGCAACCATGTGATCACATGGTGAACCAAATCGGAAAAGCATGAACCAACAAATGGGACCACGAGTTATTTATCTTTTACCATTATAAAAAAAAATTCTAAAGAGTCGGTTTCAAGAAAAAAAAACAAAAAATAGTTGACTCGAATTAGGCGAATTTTTCATGTAATCCAAATCTGAATCGTCTTCTGTGTATTTTAAAATTACATTTTGCTATTTTGAACTAAATATATTTCATAAGAATATGCCATTCTTGTTATTAAAAAGGGAAAAACAAGCCACGACAAATACTCTTAACCATTTGTACTAGTAACGTGTTTGGATTCAAATTCGCATAATACTTAATTGTTTTTTTTCTTAAAGTAAAACTTGTTGTTCATAAAAGTATAATATTCTGGTGCTAAGGTTGTGTTTGTATCTTTTATGATGTAGTAGACATTGAGTTTTTTTTCTGCTGCAGATACACATCTAAAGGGAAGGGGTTCTTGCTCTAGTTTTGTTTTGTTCTGTTTTTTGATGAATCATTGCGCATATAAAATGTTTAGAAGGTATACACCTCACCTTATATTCTTATTTTATATTTAGCCTAGACGCTTCCGAAGTATTTGGTTCACTAATAATCTATGGTATAAATGTAATCATATATATTGGTCACGATAGAACCTAAATCTATTCAGATAAAGATAGTCTAAAAAAAGCTAATAATATGCCTATTTTTGGCAATTCTGACACATCAAAAGTTACCATTAAATAAAAACATGACATACAATATTAGTATACCATAATAAAATCAATAGAATAGTTACTAAAAATATTTGAGAAAGAGAATGCAAAGTAAACTTTGAATTTATCAAAAATATACATATATACATATATATATATATATATATATATATATAGAAGTAAGTTTTAATTGCTTACTTGAATGAAGGAGGGTTTGAAGGCCACTCATTGACGTACTTGTGGATAGGATAGCAATGAAGTCTAAGATAGTCTCTCCAATTGTTAACTTCTTCTTTCTTCACATTGAAGCTCGTCGATAATCTTGTTGACCTCGTTGGATCGTCTGAATATAGCTTCATTTTTTCTTCCATAGACATGCTAAAGAACTCATGCGCAACACTCACCATATCATCTATTAGTTGTTTGTTAATTCCGTGATTTATAACCTATATATATATATAAATATATCCATCCAAATATTAGCCGTGAAAAAATAAAATAACTATAAAGTTTTTGGATATAAGTTCCAAATGACAAGAAAACAAAATTGTTTCATGATAATTTGAATATTCTTTAGTTGATGCAAAAAGCTTATAAGCGATCCTACTAATAAGTAGGTGTACCTGGAAGAAACCAAACCGGGCACAAGCTTGGTGGAGTTGTTGGATGAGAAGAGATCGATCTGAGGAAGAGAGATCGATGAGAGGGAAATCTTCCAGTTGAGATACTTCGGAGAGTCGTGGACGGTCGGGGAGTGGCCGGACATAGTTTTCCGGCAAAGTAGTGAGACGGAGACCGGTGGATATCAGCTTTGCCGCCATCTGATGTCAGAAAATTGAAGAAGAAGCAAAAAGGGTATAAGAGATAAATGAAGACTTGACTTTGAGTATGTGTATGCGATGTGCAGTTGTGCACCGATCATATAATATATAAACAATGCAGTAATACTCGGTCCTACTTAAAAAAATTTGTTTGCAAAATGTGTATATGTATTACTCGAGTTTACTAAATATTAATCCATCGAATATAAATATTGAGAGTGGTGTTTGAGGAATTTTCGAAAAGGACAACTGTTTTCAATCATAAGATTTGTGATCGAAATTTTGTATGCCTGAATACTTTTTTTCTTTTAGTACAACTCCTCTTGTAAGAGCAACTCCTATTGAACACTAAAACATTAAATGTGGTGTTTAACTCACTCCAACCAAACGGCAAAACGGCAAACATATGTTTTAAGTGTTTTATTAACAGTATTACATCATATTTGATATTAAAGTATATGCACAAAAACATTTTATTTTATTTTAATTTTATCATATAATTCAATTTTATTTGGGTTCTAAATCTTCAGTTTTACACCATGTGTTTTGTCTAAGAAAATGAATAATGATTAATCATTAAAAATACATTTGATTAAATATCAATAAGGTTGCTTTTTGTGTTAGAATATTTTGTTTAGACGTGTTTTTTAGTTATTTAAAATATGACACTTAAAAATATAAATGTATTGTGTGTTGTAAAGCTCTCTTATGTATTGTGTCTTCATTTTTGTCCAATTTCATTTAGTTAATCTTCCTTTTTATACCATAAATTTAGAAAATAAATAATTATATACATTTTTATATTTATCATTCATTTTACCATATTACAAATTTAGGCCGTGACAAAACAAACGTGCAAATTAGTAGACTCTGATGTGGTCAATAGTAAAAAAAAAAAACAGAAAACATACCTATTCACCTAATTTAAAAACTATTGTTCTTTTACAAATTTTCTTTTGTTTCTATCAATATTTTTTTCAAATAGTCTTAATCTTTTAATATATGGTTTTAGAGTTTTAATTAGATCCTCAAAAAGTTTTAACCTCCAAATTAATCTAAATTTATGATTTATTTCAACTAATGTCATGAAAATAAATAAAGATCTATCTTTACTTCAGCAAAAGAACCTGTCAGCTCGACAGACAGACTAACCAATTGACGCAATGCATTTTTTATGCAATTTATGGACTCCATGTATTAGAAGAACGCATTAATTGCTAGGTTAACAGGAGCATCAACTCTACTGAAGATGATAAGAGATATAGGTTGTTAAATCAAGAAGATGACAAGTATTGGCTGTATACTAGGATGTTTCCATCGATTGTGGCTCAGTATTTGTCAACCTTAGAACTAGAAGTGGTTCAATATGGTGACTGAGATTGAGAAACGTTTTTGGTGATGTTTAAGGCAAGGTTCTACTCCCATTATAGCGAGTCCAGCGAGGACAATTCAGGATAGAACTATGAATTTTATTAGGAAGATGAAAAAATTATCTTTTTTTTTAGATTTTTTTATCTTTTCTTAGATTTTTTTGAAACTATTATTTTAAAAATAAAAATAATTAAGCAAAATATTTTTCAAATCACATGATACTAAAAGGTAATGCTGAACATTTATAATTAATTAAGAAGGTGAGAGTAATTGAGAAGGTGAGATTATATTGAAAATTTTATTTTTATTATGAGATCATGAATATAAAAATAACAATATTTATTTTGTACTAAATTATTTTTTTATTCAGTATATGTATTTTCTAAAATGAAAAGTTTGGGATATTAAACAATCAAATAAAAAAGAATGATTTTTTTTTTAGATTTTTATCAAAATCAAATTCGGTAAGTGTTAAACTTTAA
Source organism: Camelina sativa (assembly GCF_030686135.1). Classification (NCBI taxonomy): domain Eukaryota; kingdom Viridiplantae; phylum Streptophyta; class Magnoliopsida; order Brassicales; family Brassicaceae; genus Camelina; species Camelina sativa. The sequence goes on along the minus strand of NC_141892.1, from coordinate 10,701,097 downwards.
TGTTATAAAAAAAAACATAGACAACGGACTTGATTAATTGTGGCTTTAGAATCTTTCCACAACCATATTTTGGTTTATATCTCTATATCTACATCAGCTATCTTTTAGAACCTTTGAATTTCTTTGTTATACTAACATTCAAAATATTTCTAAATCAACTTTTGTTATACAAAACATTTTTCTAAAACACATAATTTTATGATTTCCTAAATATTGATTTCTAAAGGTAAAATATTATAGCAATAAAATCTACAGTCATAGAGAAAAAATTATAACTTAAAATTTACAGTCACGTTAGTTATCAAAAAAAAAAAAAAAATACAGTCACGTTAATGATTTTTTTTGTTATTAATGGTATGATTGGTTATATATGAAAAGGAAAAAAAAATTCACTAATTAGCAAGAGTACAGTGACAAGACATGGTAGGTACTAACCACCTATGACACTTATGACGTATCTTGATTCTGGATCGGATTTAATAATCTTAGGTCTCTATACCACAAATTCTTTTCTGCATTATTCCCATTTATTTTTACTACCCCTTTTTTAACGAAAGGATAAAACTACCTTTCTAACAATTTTTAAAAGAAAATTAAACATTCAAATTGTACATGTTGTACCCTACTTGTACCAGTTGCACCTCACATAGTGAGATTCAAACCCTGGACGCGCGCACATGCACATGGAGCTCGCAACCATTGAGCTACTGTGTTTTTCGTTGAACACTAACTGGTTTAATTATATTTAACATTTAACAACCTTCATTAAGGATAATATTGTCTTTTTAACATTGAAAGTTTTTTGAGAAATTGTTTTGATAGAAAGAGGATATGAGATTTTAGTCCGGATCTGATCTCACTTCCGAATGAAAAGGTCTCTTTTTTCTCTTTTTTTTAGTAAAAGAGAAAAGATCCTGTTTGTACAACTAAAACTTAAATAAAAAAAGTTAATTTGAAAAGAATTTGTGATATTACTATTTTATTTTATAGCATAAATTTCACTTTTAGTTATTTATTTAAAAGGATTTAGATTTGTATCCACATGTGCAAATTATAATTTCATTAGATATTCCGAGCTCAAGGGTGATATCTGGATCCAGCTATAGTTCACATTAAAATAAAATCAAATAACCAATCTTTTTTTCTTTTTTTTTTCTTTTTGGACATGATAAAGAAATTCTATATACCTAAAGTATATACTATTGTCTTTTGATGATATTAATGTCATCACAGCGTCATAGTAATGACGTCATAATGATTGCTGTCGAAGGCGTAGGATACCATGTCATCCCTGCGTCATTGCATAAGTGTAATATATGATAATTCTTTTTAGTTTAGTAGAAAAGTAATTGCAAATGTTGCACAGAAGACACGATGACAAAGTAATTTAAATAAATTTTTCTCTTAATAAAATTACGACAGACTTTTTTAAAACGAGAAGACATTAATTAACCTCTTTGGACAAGAAGATAATTTTTTTTGTAAACGAAAAAAAAATCATTTTTTTCTTTGACCTCTTCCAATTTTGTTTACAAGGAAAATAAAGAAGAATTATTATAAGAAGATATAACCTTTTTTATTGGAAGGGCATGTGGCCCCTTCACTTTTAACGTTTAAACATTTTATAAATATTTTATTATAAAATAATTAATTAATAACATATTTAAATGATAGATAAAATTATTTAACTTTTTATCTACCTTTTATCCATCAAATAAATAGATAAAAGATATTATAAAATTATAAAATTTAATTATTATTATAATTTTTTTAGATATGATGATGAAATATAGTAATATATAATAGGGAAAAATCTTTCTAGACAATTCTAAAAACGATCTCACTGACTTATCACCAATTTACTTTTTCGGCGGTTTTTCTCCGTATATTGCGGTTTTTGGTACTCTCCATTTATTTGGTGTTTTATTTCCTTGAAAGTTCCTAAAGATGTCGAAAGATATTTGAGAAGCTCTTCAAAATCTTAATTTGGGTTCAGAAATAGCTCCTATGAAGATGTCTACAAAAAGCAATCAGATCCTGTGAAACCAATAATCGATTAAGTCTAGTAGTTAAGTGTTTAAATCCTCAACATTAAAAACCGATTGGAATAAAGAATGCTCTTCCTAAAGCTTGGAAGCTGCAAGACCGAGTAACAAGCAGAATAAATGATGATGGAACAGTTCAGTTCTTTTTAAAAGCAGAGAACCATTTACTAACGGTTCTTGAGAATGGCCTATGGTACTACAATCTCTGGATGGTAGCAATCGATCGATGGACACGGCGTAATCTTCCAACTTTTTTAACTGAAATTTCCTTTTGGGTAAAGATCATGAATATTCCGGAGGATTATAGATCTGAAGCAGTAGTCCGTGAAGTAGGTGGAGTTCTTGGTCATATTGATGATATAGGGTTTAATGAAGCTACTGAAGATTCGGATGGTGAGGTTTGGGCCCATGTTCAAATGAATATTAATGATCGATTGATCTTTGTGAGGTATATTGAATTTGATCAGTTTCAGCCATCAGTCATGATCAGATTCATATTTCCAAAGCTCCGAAAATTCTGCTTTAGATGTGGTTCCTTAAGGCATGAGCAATCAGTTTGTGATTATGGGAATCAACTGCTACAAATTGATGAGGAAGCTATTAGAAATGTTCTGGAACCTGTGCAGAATGAAGATCAAGGCGGAGATGAAAATATAAGCGACAATGTTGATTCCTCAACTCCAGTAGTTGGAGATCTACGACCTATGCTTCCACCTAGATTGCGTGACATTGATGACATGTCCATAACACCTGATTTTCTCCCGGTTACTACAAAAGAGTATGGTGCCACCTCAAAAGTGAATATGGGAGAAAAACGAATGGATATAGGTTCAGCACCAGATGACGAAACCTCGGCAAATATCAACAAGGAAGCTTCTTTGATTACACAACCTATACCTCAAGGTGAACCCTTTTTCAGAATGAACCAGTTTTCCCAGATGAATTCACGTCCCCACATATTGAGAGTCAGAAGAATGAAGCTGCAGACCCTACAAAAGCCATCGACAGAGGTCAAAAAAGGAAAGGGGAGGAAATTCCCCTTGAGGATCAAGCCTCTACGTCTAAGCCAAGATTCAAATATGATTACCAGGTTAAGGGGAGGGTGGAAACCCCTAAACCACCCCGCCAACCATGAGGATAATGCATTGGAATTGTCAGGGGCTTAAGAGGAATCCTCTGACAATTCCTTAACTAAAAGATATCAGGAAGGCTTATAAACCTGATATCTTATTCCTCATAGAAACAAAAAATGGAGTTAAGTATGTGAATAATCTAGGACATGATTTAGGCTTTTGTTCTAGTTTTATTCTCTCTTCTGATGGTCTTAGTTGGGGTATGGCTGTGTTTTGGAATGATAAAGTTCAAGTAGATTTTGTGGACTCACCTACTCTGAATTATACGGATATGTATGTCTCAGAATCGGGTTCTCCAACCTTTTGTGTTACTTATGTCTATGGGGATCCTGACCAGACGCATAGAAACAAAATGTGGGAAAAAATGACTTTGTGGGCTGATACTGGTTGTTATAGAAGTGAACCGAGGTTAGTGTTGGGCAATTTTAATGATATCAAGAGTAATGATTAGATGCTAGGAGGGCCTCATAGAAATGAGTCATCTTTCAAGGCCTTCCGAAGAATGTTATCAACAACTGGTCTTCATGAGCTAAAAACAGTTGGTGGAAAATACACTTTGTGGAAACCGATATTCCTATTCAATCTAAACTCGTATAGATAGAGCAGTAGCATCAGCAGAATGACAGGACCTATTCCCTACGACTTATGTACAACTCTTGGATTGGATAGGGTCGGATCATAGACCATTGTTGGTCCATACTGGTGGAGAGAAACAACGGGGATGTCCAATGTTTAGATATGACAATAATAGATGGAGATTCAACAAGGAGGTCAAGCAAGTGTTGCTGAACACTTGGAATTCTGATTGCTATTATCTTCCAGGTCATCAATTTCATGAAGCATTAAGAAGATGTAGATCATGCCTTTCTAGATGGAAGTCGCAGAATAATACTAATTCGGCAAAGAAAATCCAAGAGTTGAAGATTTTGATCCAACAAGAGTATAATACTAATCCATTGGATTTTGATAAAATAAAATATTTGAAATTTGTTTTAACTAAAGAGTACAAGATGGAGGAGGAATATTGAGCAGGATTCAATGGCTTCAAGCTGGTGATAGGAACACAAGGTTTTTTCATGCCAAAACCAAGCATAGAAGATGTTATAACCGAATCGATGCAATCACGGATGATAATGGGAAAGCTTGGACCTCTAAGAAAGACATTCATCGGGTGATTGTAGAATATTTTGATTTTTTGTATCTTTCAGGTAATAAGGGCAACATTGATATGGTGGTTCAGCATATTAAGCCTCGAGTATCACAGGAAATGAATGAAGCTCTGACCAAACCTGTCACAGAGGATGAGTTAGATCAAGCCATTAACCAGATGACCAGAGACAAAGCTCCGAGGCCTGATGGATTTAATCCCGGTTTTTATCAAGATCACTGGTCCACCATTCATACAGGTGTGTTTAAATTCGCTAAGTCTTTCTTCGAAGATTGCAACCTTGAACCAAAAATGAATCATACTCATATATGTTTAATATCGAAGATTGATCAGCCTAGTCAAGTTAAAGACTATAGACCAATCATTCTAACCAATGTTGCCTATAAGATTTTATCAAAAATTTTAGCTAATAGACTTAAATGTGGCTAAAGATTATTATCTCTAAAAATTAATCAGCTTTTATCCCAGGGAGGTTGATTACAGATAACATTTTAATTGCTCATGAGCTCATCCATTCACTGCATACTAGGAATTGAGTTCAGCCCTATTTAGCCGCAAAATTGGATATTAGTAAAGCTTTTGATAAAGTTGACTGGTGTTTTATTGAAGTAGTTATGAAGCAAATGGGTTTTTCGCATACTTGGTGTAATTGGATAATGAAGTTTATCTCTACTGTGTTGTATTCAGTACTTATCAATGGCCAACCAGTTGGTCATATCAAACCGCAGAGAGGTATTCGTCAAGGAGATCCCATTTCACCATATATTTACTTGCTTTGTACAGAAGCCTTATCTGCTTTAATTCAAGAAAATATATGTTTAGGCAAAATCCATGGTTTTAAAGCCAGCAGAAGTGGTCCTACAATCTCACATCTATTGTTTTCAGATGACTCATTATTATACTGCAAAGCCACAAATGAGGAATGTACAAATCTGCTAAATATAATAAGACATTTGCTAAATGTAATAGCAGATTTGCTAAATTCTAATCTGCTTTGCTAAATTCTACTTTCAGAATGAAGACCTTTGTTAAATGTAATAGCAGATTTCTGAAAATTTACCGCTTGACCTGATGCTTTCTCATATTTAAGTGAAACCTTAAAACCGGAGTATTTAAGTGGGAAGTTGACCTACGTCATGGCTTCAGTGTTGTTTGCCGTTTTCAGAGAGAAATAGAGAGAAAAAGAGCGTTCTTGGGAGATTTTGGAGTTTAGTGCTTTTCCTTGGAGATCTTTCTGTGGGAGTGAAGATCCAGGGCTAGAGACGTGTTAGGAGGATTGCTTGGGTGTTGGATTCGTCAGTGTGGGTCAGAAACTTCCTGCAAAGAGGTGAGTGCATGATCATGGCTGATATAAGACTGGGATTTCCTTTTGTCTTTCTTGTTTTGTGTTGTTGTGGTGTTTTTCTTGCTTGTTATAGTTGCTATAGGGTTCCTATGGTTTCATATGGCTTTTAGTCGAGTTTTTGACGGATTGGAGGTGATGGGAAGCGAGATTTGACTCCCGGCTTTAAGCAGATCGTGCATGCGAAGTCAGTGTTGATCGACACCAGGTGGGTGTCGGTCGACACCATGGAGCAGTATCGATCGAAACTGAGGGGTAGTGTCGGTCGACACCAATAGCCTGTGTCGGTCGACATCTCCCTTTTCAGCGAGTAGATGATACTTGTTTCTCTGGTTTATTGTGTTTGTTTGTTGATTGTATGACATTGGAATCTCAGTTGCTTGTGTTTATAGCTCAGTAGATGGGAGTATTGCGTTACTAAGTGTTTATAAAATACTCATGCATCTCAATTTTGTGTTTGTGGTGCAGGTAAAGGTAAAGTGTGATCGTGGAATTAAGGCAATGAAGAGGAGGATGTTTTAGTAGCTCGATTGGTTGTTGTTTGGCTTCTATTAGATTGCTAAAATTGAGTCCTTAGAATGTTGTTTAGGATTGTTGGTTCCTTGATTTATGCTGGTTTGGATTATTAGTTTATTTGGTATGAAATTATTATTAGTTATTTGTTTATTGATAACATCTATGTTTATCTGTTGTTGTGTGATTGGGATTAAGTTGATAATAAATATGAGATGAGTATATTATTATTGTTATAATAATTATTATAAAAAACAGGTCCGATCGTTTCAAATTGTCTCGAAAACTGTAGTCGATTTTGTTAGAAAATTAATGGGAAAATTATCATATTAAATGTATTTTTGTGGATAAAGGTATTCGTGTTACCGTGTAGTTTGGTACCAAAAAAACATGAGGTTGGGATAACGCAGAACATGTACCAAGGTGAGAGAGATAACGCAGAACACGTATCAAAGTGAGATAACGTAGAATACGTGTCCGAGTTCTATCCAAAAGATTGGCACAACAATCGTACATGGAAGTTGATTCATGGGTTGACTTAAGAGTCAAATTTGATAAGTACACTAAAGTGACTCATGTGCCGTGTCAAAAACTTCTGATTAATAGTACTATAGACTGCAGTAGCAATATTGGGGAGCTTTGATTTGTAATCTTATATACATACATCGCTTTAATATTATTTTCAGTTATTAGTAATTATTTATTGCTACCAAATACAAATCATAAACATACTAATAAAAATGATATCAAAAATACATTTTAATCATTTTTATACTATTATCTCGTATTTTTTTAAATTGTTTAGATATCGTAAACAATCTTCTATACGACTATAGCTGCTAAAAAAAATATATAATTTTACACCAAATCAGCAAAGCCTTATTATATGCTTCACAAAATGTGTAATTTTAGGATTTATTTTTGGTTTTTAAAAAGTGTTGTTTTGTATTTTTCATGTAAACCTGAAGTATAATATGTTCTACTAGACATAAAAAAAAAAGGTCATAGGGGTCGGTCGAAAACCGTGTTTTCCATAATCAATCACCAATAGTCGAAGATGCATGAATGTTCCATTCCATATTAATAGTGTATTATTTCTTTGGCTTTCTGTATATATACTACGTGATTCATGTGTTTAACTTTTTCTTTGTCATGTTACAGTAAAACCTCTATAAATTAATAATGTTGGGATTAAGACATTTTATTAATTTATAATAATATTAATTTATCTATAAATTAATAATTATTATTTTATAGTGTAAATTAATAATTATTAATTTATAGATATATTTTTAATTATTTATTTTTTAAAAAATTATGAATTGGAACAACTATAGCAAAATAAGATTAAACTTTCGGATGTTATAAATTTTATGGTTTAGGAATTGAACTTGTAATATTTAGAAAACACTATTTACAATAAATTACAAATATTATAGACAAATTGACTTATACACATGAGACACATAAATTCAAATCTATAAATAATAATATCAATTCTCCTATTTTAATAATCTGTCAAATTATCAAATTGTAAATGATGCATATCTAAAAATTAAAACTTTAAACTTTAATTATTTGTATGACATGTTATAAAATATTTTAGAGATATTATTATAGGTTGAAAATACAATATTACAATTGTTCTATAGAATTGAGCTTTAGGAGAAACATACACTATTATATCAGTATATATATATATATAAATTTACATAATTTTTAATTTATGATATTATTGTGACCATATTTTATAAGGAGATTTCGAAAAAATTATTATCTTATTATCTTATCGAATATTGTTAATTTTTACACTGGCCCGACTTGGGACCAGCAAAATTTATTAATTTATAGTGTGTATTAATTTATAGAGTATTAATTTATAGAGGTTTTACCGTATATAAGATTTTATCTTATCGAATTTAATAATTTATATGTTGGTATAGCCTTATATATTATACAATCATACCAAAAGATCACCAAATTGTGCTCCACTATAGAAAATATATTTTTTCAATAAGTACCTTTTTTTTTAACACCATTACATTAAGTATACCATAGGTTTTTAATACATGACATCATTTCAACTGGATAGAGTGACATGTATCCACAACTCAAATCCTCCTCAAATGTAAACAACTACAACATCACAAAGAAAATAATCAATATCAAAACAAAAGTTTCATTTTCAAGTATAAAATCGATAATCTCTGTCTTCAACATCTAGCATATCTATCATAATCATCTTTCTATCGTCCCGTGAATAAATCCAACCAAATTAAATTCTTCTTTGATCGAGACTATATATAAGTTGATATAACTCACGGGTATTCAAGATTCATGACTTTTATTTTTATTATATTATAGATAAATAATATTAGACGTAAACGTGGGTTTCGGGGTTGAATATAGTGGACATCTCTCACTGTCTCGAGATTGTCTTTCTTTGCCTATAACTTCTAACTTGTACCAGTCACTGTTTTAAGAAAGAGGTAAATTACCCATAATAACATCATTTCAACTCATACATACTGCACTTTACATAAATGTCGTAACTTTTTCTTCCGTAGTTGTTGTTTTCTAAATTTTCTTACATGAACTTTTTTGCTTTCTAAAAAATCTTTCCAAGCAAAGTCCAAAGACGAATTCTAATTTGAAAAGATTTTTCACTTCTTGATTATATGGTTTGATCTCTCGATTGACGTTGTGCCTCAAATAGACATTTAAAATACTCATAATTTTGAAAGTTTAAAAACTTTTTTACGCAATATTTCCTGTAAATAAATTATATATTTTCCAAAGTGTTTTAAAAAAAAAATTATATATTTTCCAAAACTAAAAATTCCATCCAATAATTAGGGCCCGCCCGTTCTATAAGTTTTCCAAGGGTTAAAAGAAAATTCCCACTATCTAAAGACCCAAAGCCCAAATATAATTTAAAGCCCATTATCTTCATAGACCAGAAGATACTGATATAACCAGAGTGTTTGTAACTTTATCCACGCCGTCTCCATTGATTTTTTCTCTCCGTCTCTCTTCAAAAATATAACAAAATCCGACTGACACTGACCTTTGAAACTTTCTCTCACTATCGTCGCGAAGAAGACACCATCATCGAATCGAATTCAGATCACACATTTTCACCATGGACAACTCAGCTCCAGATTCGTTATCCAGATCGGAAACCGCCGTAACCTACGATTCACCTTATCCACTCTACGCCATGGCTTTCTCATCTCTCCGCGCCGCCAACACTTCCTCAGGCCACAGAATCGCCGTCGGAAGCTTCCTCGAAGATTACAACAACCGCATCGACATCCTCTCTTTCGACTCCGATTCCATGACCGTGAAGCCTCTCCCGAATCTCTCCTTCGAGCATCCTTATCCTCCTACGAAGCTAATGTTCAGTCCTCCTTCCCTCCGTCGTCCTTCATCCGGAGATCTACTCGCTTCTTCCGGCGATTTCCTCCGTCTCTGGGAGATTAACGAAGATTCTTCCACCGTTGAGCCTATCTCTGTTCTCAACAACAGCAAAACGAGTGAGTTCTGTGCGCCGTTGACCTCTTTTGATTGGAACGATGTTGAGCCGAAACGGCTCGGGACTTGTAGTATTGATACGACTTGTACGATTTGGGATATTGAGAAGTGTGTTGTTGAGACTCAGCTCATAGCTCATGATAAAGAGGTTCATGACATTGCTTGGGGAGAAGCTAGGGTTTTCGCATCGGTCTCTGCTGATGGTTCCGTTAGGATCTTCGATTTACGCGATAAGGAACATTCTACGATCATCTACGAGAGTCCTCAGCCTGATACGCCTCTGTTAAGACTCGCTTGGAACAAGCAAGATCTTAGATACATGGCAACGATTTTGATGGATTCTAATAAGGTTGTGATACTTGATATTCGTTCGCCGACGATGCCTGTTGCGGAGCTTGAACGTCACCAGGCTAGTGTTAATGCTATAGCTTGGGCGCCGCAGAGCTGTAAGCATATTTGCTCTGGTGGTGATGATACGCAGGCTCTTATTTGGGAGCTCCCCACTGTAGCTGGACCTAATGGGATTGATCCCATGTCGGTTTATTCAGCTGGTTCGGAGATTAACCAGTTGCAGTGGTCATCTTCTCAGCCTGATTGGATTGGCATTGCTTTCGCTAACAAAATGCAGCTCCTTAGAGTTTGAGGTTCGAGTTTCCGATTCACTACATAACTGTGAAATAGACGAGTATTGGTTTAAGTCGTGCTGCATTTCCCAGTATAGATAGTCGTGTAGCTAAATTTGGTTTTAGGGATTCTTGATTGCAACACTAATTTGACACAAATAGGGTTTAGGTTGACTATTAATCACACTTTGTAGTACAAAAATATGGTGTCCAATAGATCTTGTTAGCAACAGGTTCCACTAGTCATGTATTGTCTCCTACCTAAGTTAATGTATGATATTATGAATTACTTACTGGTAACAAATAAAAATGCCGGTTAGGGTTTACCAAGGATCTGAGAATTGTTTCCGGATAACTCTCTTGTATAAGTGCAGTGCTTATACGCTTAGATTGCACAATAACATTGCATATTTATTATGTACACACATATGCAACCTACATTTGCTAATAATTACTATCCAATTCACTTGATGTGTCAGGTGCAGATGTGAAGTGATTTAGCATAGACCTGTATAATCGTCAGGTTCGTAAGATAATAGGTTTGGTGCATGCCCACGCTCGCTTCTTGCTCCGCAATGCCTCTGTATTTATTCTGATTGTAACTAAAAACTGAGTTCATTTGATGAACCAAATGCGACTATTATGATGTTATTATCTCTGTTTGTGTATAAACCCGACCAGAATATTATATTTGCGGTTTCTGGTGTTTAGATTCGGTAATTGGAGTGGTGCAATGCAACATGTCTTACTCTGTTGGACATTTTTAAGATAAAGCGGTTTTTCTAAACAAAGCTATTGTGGTTTGTTTTGTCGGAATTAAAACTATTGTTTAAGCTGTGTATTATATACATAGGTGCCAACTTCGGATGTCTCATTTTAAATTGTTACTGGTGACAAAATATGTGAAAGTCCCAATATATGTTTATGTCTTGTCTATTTTCGAACTTCTGAGAGAGGTTGATTTATGTTGTAAAATGAATTACAATGTGAGTTTGAATTAAATTTGCATATTTCAACACAAAGCTTTGAACTGAATTCCAATGGAGACTTGTTTGCATATTTGACATAAATATTGTAAAACCTCTACAACATGAGTTCTTAACTTCTTATGAATAAAATCAAAATTCTCAACAATAATAATTTTTTTTGTTTTGCACACAAAATAAAATAAAATAATGTTTTTGTTTTAAAATGAGAGAACTGACTTTAAAATTCTTTAGTTTAATAATCCCCACTAAAAAACATATGAATCCTATATTTTTAAAAGTGTATCAAGCAATAAAAGCAAATTTTACTTTTTTTTTTATCATATGTCTATCAACCATTGTCATACATAGAGGTTTTTGTTTATTCTAATAACCACAAATTGTTAGTTAATATTTTTATTTTATAAATTGAGTATATTAGAAAATAGATTTTTCTAGTGTTGGCCATGAGCATTGATTTGTGAAAGATGGATACTTATATTTTTCATTCAATATAATAAGTAAATTATAAAATCTTATGAAGTTTTTAAATTTAGAAAATATTATTATTTGACATATGTCAAGAAGTGAAATATATTTTGATATATATTGTGATCTTAATATATATATTTAATTAAAGCAATTTTTATCAGAGTTTCTAAAGGATAGATCCTCTCTTAAAATATTGATAAACAGAAAAAAAAAAAAAAAAAAAACAAGAGAGCGTTTGAGAGACGCTTCTGTTTTCAAAGATGTTTCTATGAAATAATTGACATTTGTACTGATTTATTGGTTCAATTAATAAAATAAAAATAAAAACTAATTGTATTTTTTTTTTTTTTTGAGAAAATCATGAGCTCCATTATCCTAAAAATAAAAAAAAAAATCAATGAAAGATTTGATTAAATTACAAAACTATAAAAGTTAAAAGTAGTTTCTTTTATTAATTGGATAAATCTATATATAATAACAATCCGAAAAAATGCGACTAACAGTTGTGTTTTTTCAATCGTACTTTTTGAATATTTTTCGAAAAGTCGTGATGGATCATTAAAACAGTTATTTATAAAAAGTTACAATTATTCACTGTAGAGTTGTGATTAGAACATTCGTATCTTTTGAAATCTATATATATTTGTCAGTTTGAACTGTTTTCATTTTTTTTACCATGACACAAAATCAACTAAAATTTCAATCTCAACAATTTATAAAATTTTCTAAATTACTTTCTAGCATTCATTATTTTAAAAGTCAAGAAATTACTCTAATTCTTGATTTAACAAAAAGACTTTTGGAATGGTGATGAATATAATAGCAATCCGAATAAATGCAACCAAAAGTTGTGTTTTTTCAATCATACCTTTTGGATAATTTTCCAAAAAAATCTGTAAAAAAATAAGTTGTGTGTTTTACAAAAAGTTATGATTGTTCATTATAACGGTTTTTTTATAAAGTTACAACTGTTCATTGTAGAGTCGTGTTTATTCGAATATTCATATCTTTTAAAATCTATATATATTTGTCTGTTTGAATTGTTTTCATTTTTATATCATAACACAAAATAATATAAACTTTTAATCTCAACGGTTTTTACAGCTTTCTAAATTATTCTCTAGCATTCATTCTTTTAAAACTAAAGAAATTCCTCCAATTTTGATTTAACAAAAGATTTTTGGAATGATAAATCTAATTTACAACTTTTAGTTAATTTTAAATATAAAAATTTAATGAAAATACCTCGAGTTTTTTTTCCAAGAGTTAGATGGAGTATATAGTGAGTTTTTGAATTTGAATTTTTAATATGGTCATAAAGATGTATTCTATTTAAAACCAGTTTATATAGGTTATTCGGTATAAATATAATCCAGTGCAGACACAACAGTTGCGATTTTTCGTAGTACCTTTTCGTAATTTTTTTGTTCTTATTTGTTTTTTTTAAATAAAAATTGAAACGGTTGTATTTGTTCATTGTAGAGTTGTGTCTTTTCACTATATTTTATTTATATTTTTCATCACAACTTTTGATTCTAATGTCTATTTAAATACAATCATGTCTTTTGAACTCTCTTTATATTTGTCTCTTCATTAGTAACTAACAAGTTCATTGAAGATACAGTTTCACTCACTATTAAATATTTTTTAATTATAATTATTTAATAGAAAATTATATTTACTCATTACAACCATTAGTTCAATATTCTTAGTTAAGTTCACTTTGTTATAATGATTTTTTAATTGTAGGTCTTTATCATAATTCTTCATAAAATATCTTATATATTTATTATACTTTAAACAATGTTTTTTGTAAAGTTGAGTCTATTCTACATAATATTTTTTGTTATAAGTTTTCATTTTTGATGGTTGTCTTTTTAGTAATAGTTTATGTTTATCTATTCAAACTATTCTGTTACATTTAAATAATTTTATAATGTATAATTTTATATTTTATTTTTTTTTCACTTTTTTCTAAAATATTTCCCCAGCGACATCGCGGGGGTCTAAGTCCTAGTCACATTAATAACCAATTATTATAAATTGTTTCATCAATTTACAAATTGGTTCCGCAAATCGGGCACCCCCTAGCCAATTACTTAGACATTGATTATGAAACGCATGGCATGATATTCGCCTGAGCTGAATTCTCCAAAACATATTGCACACTTTGTGTTGAAGACAACGTCCATTGAGACGTTGTCATCTTCAAATCTTAAAATTACGTTTAAAGTAAATAATAATTTGAGATAGTTGTTTATAAGTTTAGAGTGCATGTTTTTGTTAAGCTGATTTGATATTTATTGACTTGAGAAGTTTCATAATCTAAATAGATTTCAAAATTTGTTTATTGCGCAAAAGAGCTTATCAAATAATTAAAACTAAAACAATAGTAATTGCAACTATATACTATTAATCTTAATTTTTTTTATGTCTTTACATTAACTAATCTAAATAACAAAATCATTATATCTTTAAAATAGTTGTATTAATATTTTTCATTATGTTTGCTCAAAACCGTCTTACCATTTGCTCAAGATTTTCTTAATTAATTGCATAAATATTATTCTTCGATAATGTCGAACGTAAAAATCTTAGTGCAGGGGTGGATCCACCATATTCAAGGGTGGTGCATGTGCACCATATAAAATTATAAATCATTTAATTTATATGTAAATTCTTAAAGTTAAATTGGCTTAATGGTAAGAATGCACCATATTAAAAATGAGGTCATGGGTTCGACGCCCTCTATGTTCCAATTTTATAGTTTTTTGCACCTGGTGACAAGTTTGGCTAGATCTGCCACTGTCTTAGTATATGCCATATAGATGCTTCTTCTTCTTCTTAAAATCAAGATTCTAAAACTTGGTTGGATATTTCAAACTATTTTAGATGTATATCTGAACCATATCAGGCCGAACAAATGTATTTTAGTATTGTAATTCAATTTTTTGGTCTGGTTTGATACAGTCAATCGATTATATTTCAAACTTTGCTTTTGTTTTCAAAAGTAATTCAAAATTATACAGTTTCAGTAGTAAAAAAAAATGTTTCAGTTAATTCTAAAATAGAGTAAAATGTAATGTTGGGATCTCATAGTCAAAGAAGAAGTCCCTTGTTGGGGAATTTTGGGTACTAAGAGATGAAAAAAGTGAGGTTGCATCACAGTTTAAGAGCTTTCCCTTCGATATCATCAAAGGAGGAGGCTAATTTTCTTTGTGTGATTTTTTCGGAAGTATCTTTTTGGTATAGGCCTGATTTCACATAGGTGCTAATGGTAGTAATTGTACATCTGATCAGTCGAGAATAGTTTTCTCTCGACTTTGTAATGTTGGTCTTTTTGACTTGATGAATATATAACAACAGATGAAAAAAAGTGTTAACTCTAAAGCGGATTGGTAAGTTCATGTACACCCACATTTTATATTTTAGGTTTGAATTGTGACAACGGTTGGGGTGGACAAATCCATAAGTGATTTAGTTCGTTTAGCGCTCCGACCGCTTTTCTTAGAGGGCTCCACATCTATTTCCGGCCCGTGATTTCATCCATATCCGATAGTCGATTTGCTATGATTGGGGAGCTTTAAAGATTTGTTTACCGTCCTTACAAATCGCCACTTGATCTTTCCATGTGTTTTATTTTTACTCGCACAATTCTGACAATCACTTTCTAGAAGATCACTCATCCTGAAACTACTCCAGCATAAGCATGCTTAACTCTAGAGTTTTCTCAGGACCCTTAACCGGAAAGATAATTGTACTTTAATGACATAGGTGGCCAATCAATTGTTTTAAACCTCTCCGCAAACCAGGTGTTATAATCCGCTCCAAAAATAGGACAGACAACGAATCGTAGTTGACCAACACAATTTATATATAAAAAAAATGGTATGGAGTTGGTCTGCGACGATTAGTTTTCTATTTTCTTTAAACTATAGCACTGCATGCTGTAGTTAATGAATGATAAATAAGAAACCGTATAATTCCGTATTATTAATTAAAAAAAATAATAATAATAATAATAAGAAAACGATGCGTAGTTGGACTCCGAATTTGCAATTGTAGTTTTCCTGTAATCCAAACGGCGCACTGTTTTTAAAATTCACAGCAGAGACAAAAAAAAAAAAAAAAAAAAAGACGAGCCAAGATTTGTATCTTCGTCGTCTCCGATGCTCAGCTCCATCACCGACGACAAGCCCGTCGCTTCAACTTGGCTCACCCGTCTCCGTTTAAACAGAGGACTAACCACCACGGACGATGACGATGCTTCCGGTAATCCACTTACACTCGACGACTTCCTCCGCCGCAACCACCACACCGAAATCACCGGCACTAGTTCCGCCTTCGATTCACCTCCATCTGCTCCAATTCGTTCAGATCCAGAATTAGCTGAGAGTCCATCTGAAGAGCCAAATCCCGGAGAATGGTACGGAGTGATGACCGATGTTCTCTCCGAGCTATTCAATTTCGACGGCGGCGGCGGCGCTTCTAAATCCTCCACGATTCAAGGGAAGAAGAAGAAGAAGCTACCTCGGAAACAATCAAACCCTAGGCATTGCTCTTTAGATACTCCAGAAGAAGACGTTGTTGTTCCTTTAGCAAATCATCAGAAGATCACAGACGCGAATTGCGTCCCTAGCGTTCGTGAATTCGCGACTTCGTCATACAACAAGAAACCTCCGGCGAAAGAGATTAGAGAAAGGAGAAGAAGCGTTGTGGCGGAGGAGGAAGGTGAGGGAGTGGAAGAGGAAGAAGAAGAGAAAGGAGAGAAGGATTTAGTTGGGTTCTCGAGGAGTGAAGTGACGGTGATTGATACGAGCTTTAAGGTTTGGAAATCTGAGAAACTTGTGTTCCGGAGGAGGAATGTTTGGAAAGTGAGGGACAAGAAAGGTAAATCAAAAGTTGTTTCCAAGACTAAGAAGATGATGATGATGAAGAAGAAGAAGAATATGATGAAGAAGAAAAAGAGGAAATGTGATGATGATGATGGTGAGATTGCTAAGAAAAGCAAGAATATAAAGAGTTCATCATCAGTTCCAGACAATGTGAGTGATTCCAATGGCTTTGAGACTGTATTAGATTAGGTCTCTGTAGTGTACATAGATTCAGAAGCCAAGTAGCTAGCTAAATCTGGTATTTGTTGCTTGTTAGTTACTTATAACATGATATGCCTCCTAATCATTGCAGCATCTGCGCCATAGCGTCGAGGAGATATATGATGAACCAGAAAGCAGTAATGCCAGCCGACGGCAAGTTCATATTAGCTGTATTTTGCTTTTAATCTGTGGCTCCTACTGTATATTAATGGCATCTCTTCTTTTCTTAACCAGGTTGCCCTCTAAGCCTAGAAAAGAAGGTTCTTTCAGTTTACATACAAGCAAGAAGAATAGTGAAGCAGAGGCTCGAGGTTATCCGTCTTTGGCTTAACAGAGCTAGTAAACCAAACCAAGTTTTCTCATTTATGTATATGATGATAACTGTTGTATGATTATTATGTAACATTCGTGTTTATGAAAAATTTGTACTGCTTTTATCTGATTTAAAGAGAATTAAGATCTTATTTCAGATTCAAATTCTTTTTACTGCAAAAGTATACAAAGAGTGGTTGGCCTTATTTTTTTTTTTATGTACACTGACTTTCACAATCTGTGTTTCATTGTTTTCTCAAGAACCCTAAACTCCAACACAGGCAACTGTAAGGAGAAAAGAGCTGATCGGGTATCGCAGACGCAGTCTACTCTGCGAAAGAGTGTTCATTCAATTGCTCTGTTGGTAGCGGCTCAACCTTTTCGGCCTTCCCGTCTTTCTTTGGGATAATCAGACCGTACCCTCCTTCTTTTCTCTTGTACACTATGTTGATCTCACCTGCCAACCAAAACAATATCGAAATGTAAGTATTACTATCGATCTTCATCCGCGCATTTTCTCCTTTGCAGTTTAAGCAATCGAGCAGAATAAATAAAAATATGTCACATGCATACCAGTTTCTTCGTTTTGGAAGCCATAGAAGTCATGAGCGACTAGCTCCAGCTGCTCAACTGCCTCAGAGACAGTCAATGGTGGCATCTCAAAAGTCTTGGTACGGACAATCTATAGAAAACCACAGGAAAAGTTAAAACATCATCATCCTAAGATCAGCAAACACCAATGATAAGGTAAGCCTGGACCAACCTCCTTGATCAAATCATCCTCTTCTTCTCCTACGCTCGAGTCAGTACTGTCCTCAGCATCATCCACAACCGGCTCAATCACTGGTTCTCTTACCTTCAATCTGTTGAAACCTTTCATGTGCCTCCCATGGTCAGAGTCCTTTTCCTTGATCTTCCTCAGCTTCCTCTGTATTATCGTTGATACCAAGTCGATACAAGCGTACACCGTCTCAGCATCTTCCTCAGCACGCACAACACCATGCTTCTTTGTAAACAGTGTCACCTTTAAGTATCATAACGACTATGTGTCAGCTCCTACTATAACAGTTTACGGATTTGGACAGACATATATACACATAGTTGCCTCATCATCAAAACACCTTGCGTGAAAGAAATGAATTTCAACTTATCAAGACTCAACAAATCGATTAGAATGACATGTCTTACCTCGCATCTACGGATCCTAGGTCCTTTCCCGAACTCTCCGCCTCGAACAGAGAGTCTAACATCAACTTCTCTGACGAGGTGACTATGCTTCTGAACAGATTTCCCAACTTTCTCCTCAACATGCTGCTTGATTGGCTCTGATAACTGTCACAACAATCTCACAGTTAACCAAATTGATTGAAGTCAACAAAACTTCAACTACCAAAACCAAAACGTTGAACACATAATATCTACTTGACTAAAGAGTCTCAAGAGTCACTATCTAAAGTCCAAAGTTCAAAACTGTCACAATTTCTCTTGTTAGATCTATCATAACCTAACACCAAAATCCTAACATCTCCCCCAAAGTCCAAAACTTTTCTAACAACCACTTCTCAAGAATCAAAATCCACATAAATTCAGAATCTAATCAAATTTTAAAGCTTGTAGTAAGCAGAATCCAAACCTCGAGGTTTTTGCCTTGGATGATCAACTTGACGGAAGCGAGAGGACCGTCCCACGACATTTTCACAGCTAATGAGCTTTTACAGGAACTGGGTTTTACTTGTTTCCGATCATCGCAACCCATATGGCCGAGGAATTCTGAACGGAGCTTTTTCGAATCAGTCCGGCTTGAGCCCACCATTGAGACCACATTGGAAGAAGAGGAGCACGTCGGGGTAGAGATGGGGACGGGGCAGTGGTGAAACTTAGTTTGAGAGAAACCTAAGAGTGTCGCCATTTTGAGAGTGAGAGAGAGATTCACAGGACAGATCCTTTCGTGAGAGAAGTGAAAGAAGAGTGAAGTAGTGAGGAGAAAGAAGGGAAAGAGGGAAATATTTGGATAAGGTGAAAAAAATGGATAAGGATGCTGACTTATGCAAAACGACTAATTTACGAAGTGAGTCCCTTTTTATTTTCATGTACATAAATTATTTCCTTCTATTTTCAGATTTATGGAAACTTGGAGAAATTAACAAACATAATATAATAATAAAATTTAGCGGTTTTGAATTTTGATTAAATTGATAAAATTCGATAAATCATAATGTAAAATATTATAGAAACTCTTGTGTAAATTGCGCAAATGTAAAAAATTTCTAAATTTTGCAATCCAGCATAATAAATCTAAGATATTATAAGTTTTGTGATAAAATAATGAAATAAGACTCACATTTGTATTTGATTAACTGTCTTGCATGACAAAAATATCATTTGTTTGTGAATAATGGAAACAACTAACAAATGACATACATCAAATCTACAACTCACTAATTTGGATTATAGCGGAGAAATTAGGTTGACCTCTAGTCATATCAAATAGAGAATACTCTAACGTTTACATACTAGGTTTTACCCCGTAGTACACCACAGATCTATTATTTTGTTAATATGATATTGCAATAGTTTAGAGGTGTTTGTAGTCGATGGTGAATTGCATCTATATATATATTGTTAACGGTTGTAGGTCTGGTTTTGTAGAAACTCTTGATTTGCAAGTTGAGAATATACATTTTATGATTTGGTTAGTTACGATTTAGGAATGAATGATTGGCATATTCTTATTATGATTCTCAATTAATATTATTGGATTAATAGTGTACATTTAAATCTAACTAGATATTCACCCGCGGTACACCGCAAGATTATAGTTTTGTTTAGGAATGCATAATATAATTTATTTATTATATTACCTATATATCACTAATATGTTTTATATTTTTTAAATGTACTATAGTTTTACATAAATATATTATATGTATTGTATAATTCTCGTTGTGTATATTTATTGCTTTATTATATAGTTAAAATTTTAAAATATCTTTATTGTTCATATAATTTTTAGTCAACAAATATATTGTGTTGGTGATTTTGTATTTTTATTTACAATGTATGGATAATAATATTTTTAATTATATTATTTTTTATAATTATATGAGTATACTATAATAGGTTTAAAAAATATTATTGTTTTTTTTTTGTCTCTGATTGTTATCCCCATGATTCTTTAACGTTCTAAACAGAAAGAATATATTAATTTACATTTTACATTTAGAACTGAAATGGGCTTGGGCTTAGTATGATAAAGTAATATCATCGAATCCAAAATATATATTTCAAAAAATTAATACCAATGGCATACTTGTAAATAGGTTTGAACTTCATGATTTATTTTATAAATGTCTCCAAAATATATATATAGATACGATCTTACCAAATATGTAATCGTTTATTAAACGCAAATTAGATTTTTCCTAAAATGTATTCATCTTGAATTAGTTGCTATATTAAGAAGATGTGATTACATAATTTGTGTTATCAATTATTTTTGTCAAACTCGGCCCTAGAAATTTGGCATGCAAATTAGATATTTCCTAAGATACAATCGGCATTAATTGGCAATAATTAGCATTAATTGGATGTAAATAAGTACGCTATATATTAAAAACGGGCCCAAAATATTCGGCAATCTTAAGGAGGATCCGGATAATTGAATCGGTTATAATTTTAGTTAAAAACTCTACCCAAAATTGGCAAAAAGTGATGGCACCCTATTGTACTCCAAAAATGTATTTCGAGCTCTATATGTGGATATATTTGTTTGATTACAAATATAGTAAGACAATTTTTAAAATATATATTTGTTTATAAGAATTCAAATCACATCATATGCTAAAAAAATATAAAATTTTATTAACTTTATGTATTAAATAGTAATTAAAATAATGAAATATAAGATGAAATAAAGTGAAAGGAGAATTATATTTTAATCTAACATATTGATTTAAATTAGGTAGATAGATTTTAGGAAATTAATATTATCAAATAAGGAAATAATTGTGTTTGGTTGTAAGAATTGTAGAGAATTTAGTTGAGACTTGTTTGGATACAAAGATAAGAGAGGATGACACAAAAATGTACTTCAAAAATGTTAAGATAGATTTTAAGAAATCCAAAATGAGAAATAGGCAAAAATATATTTTCCAAAAACCTTTAAATCTTAAATATACAAGCTCCTAAATAAATGTTATGTATGTGAAATTCAATAAAAATGTAAAACAAACCTATAATCGCAAATAAAAGTTAACCAAATTTACCAGTAAACACATATGCAAGCAATTCAGACAACTATTGTAAATCTCAACTCATGCAAGTTTGAACGAAAATGTCACGCTATTTGGATATATACTCGAATTTTTATTTTTTTCATGAACCTTAAGTGAAATATAATTTTAATTGCATATATAAATGTATATAATTTCTAGTCATTATATGTCAGTAATTGTCAAATGTTATATCATTCTTACTACACTATTTTCCTTCTCATTATTGATTCTAATTTTAAAAAATTATATTATCACTTCTGAGGTTTTAAAAAAAAAAAATATTACAGTTGAATAATAGCACATTCATATGTAACTTCAATTTCTATATAATCATATGTTCAAAATATATTATAATTTTTGTGTTATAAAGTATATTATTTACAGTATTAGAGATTTAAGTAATGCGACATTTTACAACAAATTAATAACTATCTACTATATCTTTATCTAGTGTGTAGTGTGCTTCCGAAATTTTGCAAGCTTAGACAACAAAGGCATGTCTTTTAAAACATTTTTTAACAGTTTGAAGTATCGTGTATTTTTGAAAATAATATGTTAGTCTAATATTTTTAGACACGTACGTAGTTGCACTATAAAATAAAGACCATAAAAAAAAAAGGGATTTGTATTCAATACATTCTCATACATCGCAAAATATCATTTGTTTGTAAATAATAAAATACAAATAACATTCGTCAAACTAATGAGTTTGGGCTCGGTTAAGTTTACTTCTTGTCTTATTATTGGAAAATACACTAAAAATAGATTTGACAATCCTAAAAAATAAATAAACAAGAAAGCTTTATTTCTTCCAAAGATCTGTAAATCTCAAACAATAGAAACACATAAAATAAAGATAATATTAGTAAAAAATAACTGATGCCAATTTGAGCAAGTATGCAGCAAGTTATGACAAGTATCTCCAATTTTAATTGATGCTAATTTGAACAAAGATAGCATATCATTTATTATGAAGCCTTAAGTGACATAGAATTTCCATCCACATACGTGTTTGGTTTTCAATCATTATCTGTCATTAATTGTCAAATGTTACATCATTGTTACTATATGACTTATACATAAAAGTCCTCAGAAACTTCGATAATACTTCTGCTTTCCTTTACATTTTTTTTTTTTTGTCAACTGATTTTATATATTGATATTGAAAGGATACAATTTACTATATCTACTCCATTCACTTGAGAAAAGTCAAACCAAAAAAACCTAAAAAGCATGAACATACTCGGCCACTTCCTACCTACCCTGATCAACCATTTAACAGGGACTTTACAAAAAGAATCACTACTTTTAAAAACCATTGATCAAAGCACAGACCAACTCAAGCAGAGGAAACACTCTCATCTCTGAAAAGCTCTTCAAGCCAACTTGGGTAACTGGTCGTTACATAAGAACGAAGCCTTCCTTGCCTTAAAACACTTTGTGCAATGAGAAAGGCTCCTCTATTTGCTGTCACACATTCGAAAACCACCAACCAATCCAACAAAAGAAACAATGATCCCAACATTTCTGTTGTTTGAAACCTAAAAGAAGGCCACGCTTGCGGCCTGTTAATAATTCCAACCAACAAAATGTCATCCACTGCAAACTCCACCTTGTTTACCTTGAGACTAAACATACTCTCAACTGCCCAAACCAAACTGATTACTTGGGCTTTCATCCTGCTTTTAATATTAGGGAAAGAACTTCTACTGTGCAAGAGCACCTTTCCTTTCTCATCTCTCAAAACCCAAGCAGCTCCAACTAACAATTGTTCTATTGACCAAACCACTCCTAAGTTGCATTTGACCCAATCCTTTTGAGGCGGTTTCCAGGATATTACAGGAGAAACTACTTGGTTTCGATCACTAGAATTATGACCCTCCATTAGCCTTGTCCTTTCTCCTTCAACCACTTGAGCTGCACTCCAATCCTCAACATCTTTTCTGACTTTCTCCACAGTCTCCAAAGGAGAAAATCTTTTTCCTTCAAAAAAGAACATATTCCTGTTTTTCCAGATTCTCCAGATAAGCCAAGGAAAACTTCTCCTTATTTCTAGCGGCCAATTTCTATTATCTCTATTTATCAAGTAGTGATAGATATTGGAAAAAACAGAACCATGAACAAAACCTCCCTCTGGTTCAGGATAGTCGGAGATAGCCCAAATTTGTCTAGAAAGAGAGCAACCAAAGAGCACATGTTGAATAGATTCTCCTTCTAGACCGCAAGTTTGGCACCGATTATCCACCTTCATACCTCTACAAGATAGTAAATCCATAACTGGGATCGCACCACTAAGAATTTTCCAGAGGAAAACCTTGATTTTGGGTTCCGTTTTGAGTTTCCACACCTGTATCTTGAGCTCATTTAAAGACGGTTGTAATGAAGCTTCTGCTAAAACTGACCCCAAGTTGATCTGCGAAGCTAACCAATAACCAGACTTCACTGAGTAAGCCCCACTCTTGTTATGTTTCCAAATCCAGAAATCTTCACTTGACACTACAGGTTTGTGTTCTTTTATCAGCTCCACATCCCCCGGATAAAACTGGTCCTCAAGTTTGTCAATGTCCCACTCCTTCCTGTTCGGTACAATGAGATCACACACCAACAAGTCGATGTTAATTATAGGGTTCTTTATCCAGGGCGCTCTCATTCCATTATCCTCTAACCAAGGGTCCATCCAAACTCTAATACTTTTTCCATTTCCAACTCGCTTAACTAGACCTTGAGTTAAAAGATCTCTGCCATGGAGAATACTTCTCCAACCATAGGAAGGTCTTGGACCCAGCACAGCTTGCAGAAACTCTGAATCCGGAAAGTATCTACTTTTGATGACTCTGGAGAAAAGACAGTTGGGGAATTGAATTAACCTCCACGCTTGTTTGGCTAACAACGCCTGGTTGAAAAGACCTATATCTCTAAAACCCAACCCCCCTAAAGCTTTCGGTAGACACAATTTCTCCCAACTCACCCAATGGATCTTCCTCAAATGCTCAGCTGAACTCCACCAAAAATCAGACATAGCACTTGCTAAATTGCTACAGGTGGTTTTGGGGAGTTTAAAACATGACATCGCAAAAACAGGCATTGCCATTGCCACTGTTTTTATCATGATCTCCTTCCCGCCTTGAGAAAGCGATCTAGAGAACCAAACTGAAGTTTTGCTCTTGAGTTTGTCTTTGATATAATCCAACATCACCACCTTCGATCCACTAAAGCATTCTAGAAGACCTAAGTACACCCCCGCTCCACCTTCATGCTCAATCTCCAAGGTTGCCTTGACCTCAAGCTTGTTCGAACCTAAAACCTTGGTCCCAAAAGAGATGGAAGACTTATTAAGATTGATAGTCTGACCTGTAGCCTTTCCATACCCTTTCAGTATATTGTACAACACCAAGGCCTGATCCTTATTTGCCTTGCAGATGAATAGACTGTCATCAGCAAACAAAAGATGATGAATACTTGGACCCTGCTCTGAGAACTGCATCCCATCAATAAGACCCAAATGTTGTGCTTTGTTCAACAAATGCGTAAGGCCTTCAGTACACAACACAAAAAGAAATGGGGAAAGCGGATCTCCTTGACGCAATCCTCTTTGTGGAATGATCATCCCAAAAGGTTTATCATTTATCAAAACTGAGAAAGTCACCGAACAAACACACATCATCATCCAATCGATCCAAGTCTGGTGAAAACCTACAGCCTTGAGAAGAGTTCTGAGGTAACTCCATTCGACTCGATCGTAAGCTTTGGACATTTCAGTTTTCACTGCCATGAACTCACCCGAAAACTTATCCTTTGTGCGCAGACTATGGACCACTTCATGTGCTACCAGGATATTATCTGAAATTAACCTCCCAGGTACAAACGCAGTTTGAGTCTCTGAGACAATCTGATCCAACATTGGCTTCAATCTCTGAACCAAAACCTTCGACACTATCTTATACAAGACTGAGCACAAACTGATCGGTCTTAAATCTGACATCTCTTCAGGATGCATAATCTTCGGCAGGAGACATAAATGAGTGTAGTTCCACTCTACTGGCATCACCCCTGTTCGAAAGACATTTTGCACCTCTAGTATCACTTGTTTCCCCACAATGCTCCAATAATGTTGGAAGAAGATACCCGACATCCCATCATGACCTGGGGAACTGCCTGGTTTGATAGAGAAAACAGCTTCTCTAATCTCTTCCGAAGACACTTCTCTAATTAACCTGTCATTCATGTGATCAGAGATTTTGGGTGGGAAATCCTCAAACCATTGATTGAAGCTAGTAGGATTAGAGGACTTAAACAAGTCATTGAAGTATGTCGTCGCAACTTCACCTTTTGCACCTTCAGAAAACTGCTCTATACCATTAAGATCCACCAGCTTTTCAATGCGTTTTTTGCCTCTATTGTTCTTGACAGAATTCTGAAAAAACTTGGTATTCTTGTCTCCACAATGCATCCACTTTTCTCTACTTCTCTGACTCCAATAAACTTCCTCATCCCAATACGCTTTGGCTAAGTCTTTTTTTAGAGTGAAAATTTGCTGGAACCTAGGTTTCAAAGACGTCTGTTCCTGTTCTAGAGCTCTTTCTATCACCTGAATGTTGTCTTTAGCATTCATATTATTCTCACGTTTCCAACCACTAAGAGCCCTTCTACACAATCTTATGCGATCAGACACCATCAGTTTGTCCCCCCTTTCATCAGAACTCCATGCCTGTAGAATTGTTTCCTCAATCCTTGGCTTATGCAGAAATCTTTTATCAAACCTGAATTGACCTCTGTAAGAATCCATAGAAGCCATCAAGTTGACTAGAACTGGTCTGTGATCAGAGCCTCTCATTTCCAGGAAATGCTGATTGGTCGCAGGAAACTTTTTAAACCACTCTTTGTTACCAAAAGCTCTATCCAACCTACTCTGAATCCACAAGTCATATCTCCTCCCAGCCCATGTAAACCTATTACCCGAACTGGACAACTCCCTCATCCCACAAGCTTCTTGCATTTCTTTAAAAGGTTTGAAGTACGATTCACATCTTTTTGGCCCTCCATCACCATTGTGTAAAATATCATTGAAGTCCCCAACCATACACCAATTGTCTCGTCTTCCCACTCCAAACCTACTCAACCTTTCCCACACAACCTTTCTTTTCTTAAAATCTGGATCGCCATAAACACAAGACAGAAAAAAGTTTACGGCCCCAAACTGAACATTAAGATCCACCAGATTCTTATCCGCAAACACTATATCTACCTTAACACTTGCCTTCCAAAAAACCGCCAGACCCCCACATTTACCAACTGGATCCACTGAATAAACCTTATCATACCCCAAAACACATTGAAGATCTACTACTAAATCCCTACTATTCATCGTTTCCATCAGAAAAAGCATCTCAGGAAAATGTTTTTTACGCATTTCCTTGAGACGGGGAAAAGCCAAGTCTTGAGACCGTCCCAAGCCTTGACAATTCCAACTAATGATGCTCATTACGCGTTGGGCAATCCCTCCTTTGGGATTACCTCTAAGGGATTTAGTTTTGTGGATTTTGCAGCGCTTGATCCCTCATCAACTGCTTTTCTTTTGTCTTTCACACCAATCGAAAGTCCAATCTTTATATTCTGAAAACCTTCGACCCCCAATACCTCCTTCGGTTTGGCTTTCCTCTGACTCTTCGTTGGTCTCTTTCTTCCCTTAGCTTTTGGAGGTTTAATCCCGGAAGGACCAGCTTCAGAGAAGCCAATCCTAAAAACCGTCGGATTATCCTGAAAAGGCTGCGAGAGAGCAAGAAAATTTGTAGAATCCTGCCAGGAAGAAGGTAGTGAGACCTCCATTCTCCCCGAAGATTCTGGCAAACTGGCTGATGCGTCCATCATCGAGTTTTTAAACCTCTTGTCTCCTTCAGATTTTTCTAGAGCAATCCGTTCCTCCTCATAATTAAAAACCATTCCTTTATCTTTGTTAAGATCCAAATGCACTAGAGGTATCGGTTCTAGCCTTAAAATAGATTTCTTAAGGAGAGGATCTTTTTCAACCTCACCAACAGATTTCTTCACCTTATCCTTTCTTAACAACAGCTCAGATTCATCAGAGATCATCAGATATTGTATTTTAATTAAATTTACATATATTCGATTTTTAATTAAATTTCTTCTTATTCTATTACTTTTGAGGCTTTGACGTCCTTCAAATACTCTTTAATATTGTAAATAAATAATATCACATTGATAAGTAATTTTAATTTCTATATAACTGCATCTTTAGAAATTATAGTTTATATATTATATAGAGTGAATTGTTGAAATAGTTAAGATTTGAGCAATATAATCTTTTTTAAAAAAATGATTGTCTATCTATATACTTATAGAACATAGATGATTTTATAATATACAATTATACATCGGCACTATACTACTTCAGCTAAGGATTTGTTTATTTATTGATTGAGGGATTCACAACACTTGCTCCGTAAGAACTAAGAAGGCACATCCTAAAGTTTCGAGATTTTCTCCAATTGTGGTTTCGGAGTTCTTCTTCTCATTAATATTCTGTTTTTGCACCAAGCTTGTTTACCCAAATAATAGTTGTCATTAAAAACGATTTTGATCTTTTCTCTTGCAACATTTGTTTTGAAGCAAAATAAACCAGAAGTTTATGCAAAAAAAGAATTATTGTAAGCTTGTAAAAGTTTTGAAGCTTATTAATACCAACTAGCTTAGCTTTTTCAAAAAATCAATTGACAAGTCATTAGCCACATGATTATATACAAATATCTTTAAAGTGGCCTAATTAAAATGAAGAAAAATATCCTACACACTACACAGACTGTAAAGAACGAAAAAGAAATTAAAAATATCAAAGTTGGCCACACAAAAAAAGGAGAGGACGAAAATATCATTGCAGACAAAAAAAATATCTGCTTGAAAAAAAGGATATCGCATGTTTAGTGTAAGTTAGGCCAAAATATCTTTAGATTTTTATTCCTTAAACCGAAAGTCATTAGCTCCACTACTACACACTGGCGCGTAGAGATTTATGTCATCTAACCAAATCCAACATTTTTGTTTTTTCTTATACCTGTGACTTGTGAGAAAAAAAAAAAACCCATATACGCTGCTGATATAGTAGAAGTCAATTGTGGTTATCTGCCTGTCTGAATATCATAGGTTCGATCGAGTTAAAGTAGTTTTTAAAATTTTTGTCTCAAGATCATCATGTGCATATATAATAGTAGATTTTTATTCCTTAAACCAAAAGTCATTAGCTCCACTACTATACACTGGCGCGTAGAGATTTATGTCATCCAACCAAATCGAACATTTTCTTTTTTCTTATACCTCTGACTTGTGAGAAGAAAAAAATAAACCATATATGCTGCTGATATAGTAGAAGTCAAGTGTGGTTATCTGCCTGTCTGAATATCATAGGTTTGAGTTAAAGTAGTTTTTAAGTTTTTGTCTCAAGATCATCATGTGCGTATGTAGTTTATAAATTCAGTTTCACCCCACATTTTGTCTTTGTGATTATTAAACTAAAAGTATTTTCAAAATAGTTGTAGTTTGTCAAAGAAGTAAAGTATTGATAATAGAATCAAAAGCCGGTGGTCATGAGTTCAAGTGCAGCTTTGAACTTGCGACTTCAGAAAACATTTTATACATTTTAATGACTACGAAATTTGTAAAAACGTGTTTTATCACATTTAAGGTTGATAAATAATGGGATTGTGAGTTCGAACTCATTCTCATACCTTAAATTTTCAAAAATTAAAATAAACTAAAATTAATCTTTGGTCAGTATTAAGTATTAACACACCGGCCAAAACATAATGACAATAACTTGATACTAATATATTAGAATCATTCGTAGCTCTTGGGCCCTTGGCTATATTGAGGTTGTTCTTTTGGCAAACGTTGCGGCTGCGGCAGCGGTAGATTGAAACGACGTGTCAAACAGAGTAGTAGTAATGTTAAACGATACCGTGGGCTTGAAAATTACAAATCTAAATGAGTCGCAGATGGCATCCGTTGAGTCGCGACGGTATTGGATCGATTGCTGAAAAATATTAGCGACATATCAATCTTCATCACCGTTTATCATCTGCGAAACTTCTCTTTCATCTCTGTATATTTTGCTCTCCGGTAACACTGTTTTTCTTCTTTACCTATCGCTGCCGCAACGTTTAGCAAAAGAACAGCTTTATTATAACCATTTTCTTGATTTGATTTGTTAATCGATGATCATTTTAGTGTCAGCCTGTCAGGCATTACACTAATTGTTCTTTTCTAATTAACCTAGTATTCTACTAAGTTTTGGTCAATAACAAAGAAAGTAAAAAAAAAAAAAAAAAATAGTACAAACGGACGTGAGTGGAATGACTGAGCGAGAGAGCGAGTAGAAGCTATCTGTCACACTCGCGGGCGGGTGAGGAGACAGAGAAAAAGAAGATATTTTGGTAGTCTTTCAGACAGCTACCATTAACAGTGTTAGATTACAACCAAACACGTGTCATATTCCTATCCACCGAGAACACCAAGTATAAACAAGTGTCCCTTTGTTGTTGTGTTGTGCCTTATCTCATGTCACTAAAAAATATCTAGCCGCGGAAAATAAAATAAAAAACTTCTAAAAACTCTAATCACCTTGTCCCTACGACCCTACCCTTGACCCGTCGTGTACTCGTGTGTTTGTTCTTTCATTTGATTTTTTTTTTGTCGCCTATTTTATTTAAACCATTCACGCAAACAAAACAATAAGCAACGAGGAAAAAAAACTGAAATGCTGATAAAATTTGGTAAACTATTGGTCGATAATCATTTTTAAAAAATAAATTGAATATCTAATAAAACAATTTACAAAAGTGAATGATCGGAAAAGGTGGTTCCGGATTCCGGAATACATGACGATGTTATAAAAATGACCGGAAAGATTCACTAAAACAGTTTAAATCAATAGAGCAGAGATGATATAATAAATATTAGTTTGGTCGTCCAAATTCTTTTTGTAAAATCGAAATTAAATACAGATACTAGTAGTCTAGTACTATTTCATAATAAATCTTGAATGACAATTTCAGATTTTTTTTTTTTTTTTGGTAAGATGACATTTTCAGATTTTGCAGTAATGATGATCGGTTAATTAATCTTTAACTTAATTCTGGTGTAATAAATTTGATTTTTTACCAAGAAATTAGTTTATAGAAATAATGAATAATGGTATTATTTCGTTAGAAAAAGATTTAATGTTTTCAGATAAGAAACTTTTAAATCCATGTGCCCTTGATTTCTTTCGTGAGAATTAAAAAAAAAACTAAATTATCCGTATTATATTTATAAAAATAAATAAAAAACTATTATATATAATAATCAAATTGCAAAACTATGTACCAAAACAATAAAACCATTTACTTTTTTTATTAATAGATAAACTGAATATTTAGATACTTTTTCGCCACTTGCATTAGATATTTTTTTTTATTGGGATTGATTTTTCGATTTTATCCTAAAAGTCACGAGCAAGATTTTTATAGACCAATTTGTTCACAACAAACTTGAAAATTGAAAAATAATTAAAACAAATAATTTCAAATATTTGTAATTAATTACGTAAGAGATAGCTTCGTTAAATTGATAAAAACAAGCAATTCAGTACATATTTCTTCCACATCGATAAATATGAACCACAGAGCCAAAAAAACCAAAGGCTTATAGCCACCACAGACCACACCTCTCTTATTATAAGAAGAAGAAAAAAAGGTTGTTTGCTGATGTGGCAAAACGTCAGCCAACTATACTAGATATTTTGTTTCGAATCGCTTCACCGTTAGATCATGGTCGGTTCACCACCCGCTTTAAATCTCAACCGTTAAAAGATTCGCTAGATTTTTTCTAGATATTTTCATTTTCTCCACACAGATATATTATTATTACTATAAAAGAATAATTTTTTTTTTTATATTTTTATTTTTCTTCTTCTCTCTCTCTGTCTCTTTTATTATCTCTCTCCCACTCAACAAATATTTTTGATTTGTTTTGTAACTGTTTGTTTCTTCTCTTGAGAGAACTCTGCTTTCTTCAATCGACGACGATTTAGGTTTTTTTAAGTGGAGATGAGTAGTAGCGTGGAAGTAGTTGAAGTGACGATGGAGAAAGCAGTTGAGGCTGGCGGCGGAGGAGGAAAGTTATCACGGAGGAAGATGCGGAAGAGAGACGGCGAAGGCGGAGGAGGAGGAGGAGGAGGCGATGGTTTGGTGAAGTGGGAGAGGTTTCTTCCTAAAATCGCGTTGAGAGTTCTTCTCGTCGAAGCTGATGAGTCGACTAGACAAATCATCTCTGCTCTTCTCAGGAAATGTAGTTACAGAGGTCAGTTTCTTGGTTCCTGAGGATTTTGGAATTCGATTTGAGATGTGAATCTGATTTCGTCAAATGATTTTGGAATGTTACAATTTAGGAGTCAAAATTAGAAAGTCAACGATTTTGTGTCGGTTTTTGTAATCTTTTCAAGTTTCGGACACAAACATAGATTCTTGTCTAAGAAACGAGATTGACCTAGATAGAGTGTATATAATTTGACTTGTTACAAAAATCTCGAAAGGTTTGATTTTAATGCTGTTGGTTTATTTGTGTGTATGATCTATCAGTTGCTGCTGTACCTGATGGCTTAAAGGCATGGGAGATGTTAAAAGGAAAGCCTGAGAGCGTTGATCTGATATTAACAGAGGTTGATCTACCTTCAATATCTGGATATGCTCTTCTCACACTCATCATGGAGCATGATGTTTGCAAGAACATCCCTGTTATAAGTACGTTGACATTTACAACTCTTGCCTCTTCCTTTAATAATCCATTTTTTTGTAATGATTTGGGGCTTATTGTGTTGTTTTTGTTGGTTTCAGTGATGTCGACACAGGACTCGGTGAATACTGTGTATAAGTGTATGTTGAGAGGTGCTGCGGATTATCTTGTTAAGCCGTTGAGGAGGAATGAGTTGAGAAATCTCTGGCAACATGTCTGGAGACGACAAACTGTATGTTTTCATATCCCATCTTCTTTTTAAGCTTATGTATATGTGTTCTGAGTAATCTATACAACTTAAAACCCGTTCTTATATAAGTTCTGGGAAATTTCGTTGTCTTGAAAAGATAATTGAGTTCTCAGATTTGTTTTTCTCTGTTTGTTTTGATCATCTTGACAGTCACTAGCTCCTGATTGCTTTCCAATGGATGAGAGTGTTGGGCAACAGAAACCCGAGGGTGCGTCTGCAAACAATTCAAACGGAAAGAGAGATGAGCATCTTGTAGTTGGGAATGGTGGTGATGCTCAGGTTAGTTTGCTGATTCATGTATGAATTTGGTTCTGTTCCTTGGTGTTTTGTTTCTGAACCGTTTGGTTAATCTTTGTGCTTGTATAGAGCTCGTGTACAAGACCTGAGATGGAAGGAGAGAGTGCAGATGTGGAGGTCAACGCGAGAGACTCGTTGCAGATGGAGTGCGCAAAGTCTCAGTTTAGGGAGACAGTTCTAGCGAATGAGATGCAGAGTAAGCGAGTGCTTTCATCTTTTATGCGAGCTAGCAAAAAAAGTTCCATCAGTATCATTAGTTAACCCTTTATGTTTCGGTTAATTCTACAGACTCGTCGAAAGAAGCTATTGACTTCATGGGAGCATCGTTTAGAAGAACTGGACAACGTGACAGAGAAGAAACTGTTGCAAAATACGAATCTCGGATAGAGCTTGATCTCTCTTTGAGAAGACCAAACGCTTCTTCCGAGAACCAATCTTCTGGAGACCGACCCTCTCTTCATCCTTCTAGTGCCTCAGCTTTCTCACGGTTAGTAGTCTAGTTTTCTGATTCCCTCCTTCTGTCGACTTTTCAATTGTTACTCGTTCTTTCTACTGACTATGTTGCTATGTTCTTGTTACAGGTACGTACACAGACCATTGCAGACACAATGTTCAGCCTCTCCGGTGGTTCCTGATCAAAGAAAGAACGTTACGCCAAGTCAAGATGATAATATTGTGATATTCAACCAATACAATTCATCTGAACCGCTTCCAAATGCTCCAAGAAGAAACGATGCTTGCTTTTACACTGGAGAGGACTCACCAGGTCCACCATTTAGCAATCAGATGAATTCTTGGCCTGGACAGAGCTCTTACCCAACACCAATGCCCATCAATAACATACACTTCAGGGGTCCTAACACAGCGTATGCATCTGCTATGGCTCCTACTTCAGTCTCCCCAAGCCCTAGTTCCGTTAGCCCGCATGAATACAGTTCCATGTTTCACCCCTTCAACGGTAAACCCGAGGGTTTGCTAGAGCGGGATGGTTCCATGGACTTAGATGAGAGAAGATACGTCTCTTCTGCAACCGAACATAGTGCAATAGGCAATCACATTGAGAAGAAGAACGAAGACGGATACTCGTCGTCAGTTGGGAAACTTCAGCAATCTCTTCAACGGGAAGCCGCTTTAACCAAATTCCGGATGAAGCGTAAAGATAGATGTTTTGAGAAAAAGGTCTGAACTAACTTTGATGTTTCATCACAATAACGGCTTTGCTAAGAAGAATGATACTAACTGCTTTTTGAATTACGTTACAGGTCCGTTATGAGAGCCGGAAGAAATTGGCAGAGCAACGTCCCCGAATCAAAGGGCAATTCGTTCGTCAAGTCCTCCAATCCACAGAGGCTCCTCAGTGATCAAACAAATTATTAATACAGTTAAATTTTGTATCAACTAGGGGAATTTTGTTTTCTCCGATACAGGTGCTGTTCTTTGTACACTAATTCCACGTAGATAGTGGGTGTTAGATTTGGTGACACTCTTGTGTGTACTTGCAGCTTTTGAGTTTAGGTAGGATCTACCCTTAGATTTGTAATTACTACATACGTTTGGATTGTAGTTGTGTAACTTGCTTGCAAGAAGAGTTAAATAATATGGACAAAGCTCAGCCTTACCAACTAAAGAAACCAACTAAAGAACTGAAGATACAATAGTTGATAGCCTCGTGCCTTACCAACTCTTGATTACAACACACGTCTACGAATCTCGAAGTGGATGTAACCACTGATATCGGTGACCAATCACAGGATTCTCTCAAGACCAAATAAATTTCCCTTTTAGGCTTACTGTAGAAAATAATCAATTATATAGAAAAGAAAAACATAAAAAAAAAAAAAAAAAAAAAAATTCCAGTTTTATTTTATCCTGTCGG
Organism: Camelina sativa; assembly: GCF_030686135.1. NCBI lineage: Eukaryota > Viridiplantae > Streptophyta > Magnoliopsida > Brassicales > Brassicaceae > Camelina > Camelina sativa. The sequence continues at coordinate 10,666,395 of NC_141892.1, read as the reverse complement.
GAGGGATTAAACCGGTTCTTCAAGCATTCTTGTATCTGAAGATTTTAGGGTTTTGGTCCCATTGGTTCCTTCTTCGTTCTAGTTTTCACTTTCATTGCAGAGAGATATCAAGTTTTAAAGGCATCCTCCTTTGTTGAAAATTCCTAATCGGAAGTTATTAAAGCTTAAATCTTTTTTTTTTTTTTTTTTTTTTTTTTTTTCATTTTTTTGTTTTTGGTTTTTGGGTGTGTGAAATTGATGTAATGTGCAGCAGAGATTGGTGCCTGTGAAAGCCGAACAAGCAAATCAGCACAAAATCGAAGACGCGACTCCCATTTTTTTTAACTTGGGGCGATGCTTAGATTGGTTCAGACACGTCTTCTTCTAGAGACAACAGGTACTCTGAGAACTGCTTTACTCTTCTTGTCTTGCTGTGGACGAGTCATTTCAAGTGTCAGTGATGGGAAAGTCTCCTATAGAAAGAGATTGAGGAATGGGATTACTGATATCAAGGCAGATGATGCTGTTGATCTATTCCAAGACATGATTAGGTCTCGTCCTCTTCCCGCTGTCATTGATTTCAATAGATTGTTTGGTGTCGTTGCCAGAACAAAGCAGTATGATCTCGTTTTAGCTCTCTCCAAGCAGATGGAGTTGATTGGGGTTGCGTATGACTTGTACACTCTCAATATTGTCATCAATTGTTTCTGTCGCTGTCGTAAAGTTCAATTCGCTTATTCTGTTTTGGGGAAAGTCATGAAGTTTGGTTATGAGTCTGACACAACCACATTTAACACTCTACTCAATGGCTTATGTCTCGAGGGTCGAGTTCCCGAAGCTGTGGAGTTAGTTGATCGAATGATAGAAATGGGACATAGACCCGATCTCATAACGATCAACACTTTGGTCAATGGACTTTGTCTCAATGGCAAAGTGTCTGAAGCTGTGGTTTTGATCGATCGAATGGTTATGGATATGTTATCGGATGGTAGATTAAAGAAAAGCTTTTTGGATAGGCTATCGTGAATGTTTGATTTTATATTACGTGGTTTTGTGGGTTTATTAATTCAAGCCAGCTTAATCTTTTTGTCACATCTGATTGTCTTCTTTTTCTCTTGTCAAAACTCATTTTTCTTGTTAGTCTCGTTTTTTTGTCCAATTAGGGAATGTATTGGTGGTTTGTTTCTTTTTTCAAATCCCTGTTGCACAGGAAAGAGAGAGCATTGGAATATCAGTCTTCTTGTGTTGCTATGATTTGTTCTGTTTTCAGACATCAAGTAAGTCCAGTAGAACAAAAAGCAAATACAATATTTCGTGGTCGCAGGGTAATGGGATTTTTTGTTTTTACAATAAGAAGGCTCATCAATACTGGAGGAGCATAGCAATAATAATGCTCTCAAAGCCGAAGGCAAATAAATGCCTACTTAACGCCTTCCAAAATCTATGGATTAGAGGCTTTCCATCGCCAACTAGATTATTTAACCAGTGTGGTCATAAGAGTGGACACACACACATGAGTAACCTGATGCTATCATATTCGATCATCGGATAACCAAGATCACAGGGTCTTTAAGTGATTCATACGAACACAACACTCTCAATGTCTTCTAATCTACAATTTCCCTCCTATGTGTATGTATTCCATGAAACTCCAATTTTAGTGATCATGTATCAAACTTTCTAAAAATCAATAAAGCAAACATGTTACAGTGAAATATCAAAACTTTTAAAAAACAATAGCCATAACCATTTGCATAAACGAAGAAGAAGAAGAAGAAGATTCTATGAATATATATATATAAATGTGTATGTATGAGTATACATATCTCTTTACATAACCTCTGATTCTTCAATTCAAGGTTTCAAGGTCGAATCGAATCAGGACTAACCCATTTCCAATAATGCCGCTTCACAGTTACAGCTTTCCCGGCGGCGCGTGTTTCCACCGAATCTTCCGTCGAGTCTCCGCCTCCGTACTCTTTCTCCTCCGTGGTGAAATCTTCCTCCGGTAATCCCTCCACGGTCGCGTCCACCGAGTGCAGAGCGTAACGCGCAGGTAATCCAGGATACGACAACGAGTTCCTCTCCTCAACTCTTCTGCTGTAACTCCCGGGAAGGACCTTCATCCTCTTTCCAACGTCGTCGTCGCCATCGAAGATAGATCCGAGCTCTTCTTTAATGGCGCGAATCACAGCTTCGTCGGGAGATTCTTCAGGCTTCATCTTCTCCGATAACGGACGAAACCTCTCCCTGATACTCCCGTCTGATAATTCCTGATGAGATTCCACTAGAATCCGTCCGTTTTTTCCGATTACTCTAACGGTGACGACGTTGACGGTTCGTACCGGAGGATTTGAATCGGCGAGAGAAGTTTCTCCGTCGGAGAGCTCAAGCCAGAGGTTATGAACGTTTTTGGTTCCTGGTTTGACTCCCCAGGCGGCGAACGAGTCCGAAGGTAATCTCGATTCGAGCCAATCGGAGAGAGATTGAGGATTAGCGAAGCGTTGAGAAGGAGAAGGAGGAGGAGGAGGAGATCGGCGAGACATGGTGACGGTCGTGGATCGACGGCGAGGATTTAGAGGGAAAGAGAATCTGTTAGGAGGAAGAGTTAGCAAAGGCTTGGGAGATGACCAGAGGAAGAGGAGAGATACCGCCGCGAGAAACAGATCAGGTATGGCGGAAGTGACGGTCGCGTTAGAGGCCAGTGGTTGTTGTTGCTGCGGCGGTTTACGAGTGGTTTGTGAGGCGGAGATGGGCCAACGAACATGTCAAATTGACCAAATTGCCCCTAACGAACGAAACGAACTTTAAAACTCAAAACTCAAATCGTCGTGGCTCATACTCGTACTCAAGATTCAGAGAGGGTATTAATATAATTATAACACTTTTTATAATAAGACGAGAGATAAATAATAAAATATGAGGAAGAGATTTGTGACGTTTATTCGCATATCTAATCTTTTTAATATTACTAGATTCTCTGTAATTGCACAATAGATCTTATGTTTTTATATTTTGAACTTTACAACCCACTAACTTTTCTTTTTTACTACATTCTCCTTAATTGCACAATCAATCTTACCGTTGAAATTACATTCACCCTTGGATTGTCTCTTTACATTAGCTACACACACAAAATACACACTACATATATGCAAAGTTCTTCACTCGTCATCATCATCATCATCATCATCATCATCATCATCACTGTCATCATCCAAAGCGTTGGATTCTTGCTCGTAAATCGGATACTCTCCGTCGCTACCATCATCACCAGGACCACCATACTGAGCTGGTGCGCTGCTTGGAAATCTATTGAATAAACCTTGCAGATAGGTTCTGGAGTTGTTCTCCATGTCGTCAACTTATCATTGTTTAAGGAAAAACGTATACCAAACCAGATCAATCTCTCTAACTTGTCTCCTGAAACCTAGAATCTGCATGTTTGTACTAAAGATTAATTGATTGATGCTTATGTTATGAAAGTTTATGCTTTTTAAGGATACATCCATGAGAACTTAATAATGATATGTCATCATCATTTGCACCCTGCAAAAGACCAACATAAGAGTAACAGAGAAATGATGAAATGGCCTTTCCGAAAAATGAATTGAAGTAAACAAGTAAAATTTTGTAAGCATAGTCACCACATTGAGGTCCTCGGATTCATCATCCATGTCTTCCGAATCTTCATCCGCATTAACATCACCATCTTTCTCTTCGTTTGGGATTTTACACCTTTTCATATCTGCGAATTATTTTACATCAATGTTAATCCATTTTTAACAAGGAGGATGGATGTGTTTGGCATCGAATGATAATAAGCATACCACAATATGTATTGCCAAGATAATGCCGATTTTGGTACATGTGATTGATCCCCCTTATATATATACTTACATTACTCATATATATAGCAACGTTTCCACCAAGTTTACTCAGTCAATTTCACAAAACTTTAACAGAGTGTTGAGACCATTCAGAGAGAAGAACTGCCTTCATTGCATGTTAACAATCACTAGATAGACTGCCAAAAACGTAAAGGAGATGAAAACTGAAATTTCCTTGCCTAACTTACCTTTAGTTGTTTCCTGGTGATTCCGTTGACCTGGTTTCATTGCATCTTTCTGAATTCGTGTCTTTTCTGACCTCTCAAACTCTTCTTGAATAGATTTAAAAACATCTTCGAAACCTGGCTCAGGAAACACAGATACAAATCTCACAGCTACACGGAGTCTCAAATTATCAAGCAGTGCTTCTGAGAACCATCCTGTTTTATACTGGCACAAAAAAAAACATCAAATCAGAAAACAAACACCTCATAGAAAACAATATCCCAATTCATAAAATTTAACGGCTGGTCAAAGATAACTGTTACACGACTTTGTGGGTAATTGGTGAGAGGTGGGTTTTGGCAATATTGCAAGTGCATATAAAGGTTTGATATGTAACTTTTTAATAGTTGAGCAACATGTCATATCTACCTCTCATTGTCATTGGTAACACAAAAAGACAGAGTCTCATATTATTGGTATCTACTTCATAAACAAAACCTTAGCTTAGAACTCACATTACAAGTAGTCTGCTTGGGAGGCTTTCTTATTTCTCGTTGAATGTACTCGTCGTCAAGTTCAAATAACTGTAGAAATGTTTGGCATTTGAAAGGGAATACTTTAAAAGCAGAAATGTCATCCCAGCTTGGCTTTAACCTGTCACAAATAAGACGGAAAGAATAAATCACCTTATAATTGCAACTTTTTCCAAACATAAAATCCACATATACTTGCAAAAACTGTTATCATGTTTTCCGTTTTTCTGGGATACATACATATTAGCAAATAGAATATCTTGAGTAGAGAAAAATTTGAGTTAACAAGGAAATAGGAAAAAGTTACTTGTTAGTTGCATTGGCATCACAATAACCCCTTAATTCAGGTGGAACCCTGAATTCCATTCTCTGATATCTGAAAAGATACAATACACAAAGAGGATGGAGGTGAAGAGCTTTAACATATACATCAGCAGACTAGATGCAAGATATATATGAACTACAAAAGAAACTTTCATGTCATGTAAGTTCCAACACTTTCTGCATTGGAAGATCCAAAATACGCTCCCAATTGAGCCAAGTAGAATTTGTATCATTTTCCAAAGCACTTTGCAGAACACGTGGAAGTTCAGAGGTGTAGTTGACCATTTCCCATCTATTTAGGTAACGATGGCCGATGCTAGAGTGAAAAAACCACAAACTATTACCGGCCATGGTCACTCTTTACTACTGTATCTTTGGCCTTTTGGAGGGTCAAACCGATCTATTTCTGTTTTATTTTGACGTGCAGAAAATGAGAATCCTACATGTCACAGACCATGCATTTGTATTATGAGTGAAATAATAGATATATAACTTACACACGAGACTCAGGATCTTTCCGTGGATCATAGCCTCTTCTAATCCAGAACCTAAGAAATGGACCACCCGAGAAATAATATGCAGATCTAAGAAAAAACCTGCAGAGAAAACTCCAAAAAGTTGGTTAATTTAGTAGTAAGAAAATTAATACACATAAGAAACGCACAAAATCAGTTCACCTGTTTAGCATATGATGTGTGCATTTAAGATCTTTATCAAGTAGTCGTTGGACTATGGAATCTCTTGTCCACACAGGTCGCTCCTCAAAGAGTGCAGACACTGCCACCTGCCATTTCCACTGGTTGGAGCTGGGAACAATTACGTCTTCCCAGTTTAATATCTTTGGGATCTGTATGAATGCTAAGGAGCGATCAAAGATATCTAACAAAAAAATCACCAAAAAAGCATGGCTTCATACTCATCAGTAGTAAGATTTGGAGGATTAGTAAAACGGAGAAAAGGATATCTTTAACACCGAAATCAATTGCAAATACTGGGCCAATATCTATCTGCATCATCAGAAAATCAATTAGCAAAAATGAAGAACTAGAAACCACAAGTAAACTTTCATGAAATCTTTAACTTCCATGATGTTTAATAAGTGTGAAACTGCGAGCTTTTACAGGCTTCAGAATATTTGACTCTGAAATTGTAGGCTTTTGAAAAAAAAACATTTACAATCTAACGACTATCCTGAAAAATACTTAAGCGAATCCAACTCTTCCAAGCACCCAACATCCAAAATCAGGTCTGGCTAAGAAAGGTCAATCCGTCAACAAAGTCTCAAAGCTTACCATTATAGTAATTAAAGAATTAGCAACCGGTCTATTAGTTGCGTAAGACAATATAGTTTATCATAACAGATGATATTTGAGTTATTTTTTCTACATCAGTCTCTTTATCCAGAAACGTCAAATGGTTTCATTTCTTCTTTTACCTCATAAAGAGTCTGAGTTGGTTCCTCTTTCTTTTTTGGTAATGTTACTGGAAGTCTCAGCCTGTGAACAAACAACGTAAGTGGAATTACTAATAGAACTTAAAATACTTTAATCAACTATGTTCTCCTCCATCGTTGGCCTATAACTAAAACACTTCGGAATAGACATCCTCTGAAATAAACACCGGGTTTTACTAAGTAAGATTCAGATGAAAACGGATAACTTCACTTGGACAAAATTTCTGTTACCAGGTGCTAATGATAAAATTGTTAAGACAGTGTATCTTACACCAAATTATCTGGCATATCTTTGGGTGCAAAGAACTGTGGCAATAACATCATTACATCTTCATCAGCCATGTCCATTAGGTCACTGTTTCCTGCATGATATCAGAGAGGATTTATAAAACATCATAGTTCACCTCCATCACCAGCAGATTTGCAATATAATAAAAACACCAAATGAATAGAGACAAAATCACCTGCAAGCGGCTTCACCTCCATCCATTTTCTCTTCTTTTGCTGTGCAACATCCGCGTGAATAGAAATCACATGCTGGTAGTCAGCCATGCCTTCACAATACCCCACATGAATAAAGAGTAAAAAAAGAAGTCAATATTAGAGAAGCTTAAATGCATAAGACCCCATAAATTGGTGAACTAGGTTATGTACCATCGAAGCAATAAGACTCAGACACACGAGCTACAATATCAGCACAAAGAGCTGAGCAAGCTTCTGGTAAGCATGCATCTTTAGTGGCAAGAACAGGTTGCCTTTCAGGCAGAGAATCTTTCTTAACAGCTTCTTTAGAAATCTTCAACAGAAAACCATTACAAGGACGTTGGACTCCCCAGGCAGGATGTGCGTAAGGGTCTTCAGGGCGGAAATGTAGCTCAAGCTTGTTTGACGTTGATTCTCTTGCCTACCAAAAAAAGAAAAATCAACGTGACTAAATCGTGAAGATAGCACTTGCGTACAAGTTTGCTATTTAGTGTTTTTCTTGTAGAACATTTCTGAAATGTACAACTAAAACACAACTTCATTCACCAATTTTGCTAAAATAGTGAAATAGATCAAGCCAACGAGATCGAGGAATGCTATGAAATAATTCTATGGATGAAATCAGTATCACAAAAGGGATGCCTAGTAATATGTAGCACGCAAAGAAACAAAAAAAAAAGTCTACGGCAAATGCGAAATTTACAGGAAAGTCCCATGGATTCCCTCAAGAGTCTCCAGAGCTCGGGGAATAGATGATGGGTACCCAGGATAGTGAACCACAAACGCCTCCTTGCTCGGCAAGTTACCCGAGATTGTTCCGTTTTCGATGATTCCCATTGCTGTGAATCAAAAAAAAAAAAAAAAAAAAAAAAAAAAAAAACATAGAGATACATGAACAAATCGCATCAACAGAAGTTCCGAAAAATTCGAATTGACACACGAAACCTATGAGATATGTGAAAAGGACTTGAATAATAGAGGTAGAACTAGTTCCGAAACCATGGAAGAGAGAGAGAGCGATGCAAGTGTAACGAAGACTCTAGTCAATACGATTCAAATACGCAGAGGTTACAGAGGGAGAGAGAGAACGATGGTAATACCAGAAGTAGCTTTTAGACAGAGGATCGGAATAGATCTCGAACTAAAGTTGGTCCAGAAGGCCGTCTGGTGCGCCGGAAGAACATACGGCGGTGGAGAAGAACCACCGGAGCTTTTGCACGGGATCTGTTTCCTGCCCGTAGTGGCGGAATGCTAAACGGCAGCGTTTAGGATAAACTGATCTGACTGAGTCTTGAGTGACACTTAACCGGACCGGTTCTGACTACATTAACACGTGGGTATAACTGAAAAAAAAAATACAGAGTGCCATTATTTACAATGGTAGTGATTTTTTTTATTCTAAAAGTTTGGTGTTTTTTATACTCAAATACCTAAATAATTTGAAAAAATTCTACACTAATTAGAAAAATAAAAATTAAAAATCTAATATATTACAGGAATTAACCATTTTGTATAAATTAATAAAATCTTAACTATAATCATGAAATTTATTTATTCATTTAAGGAAAGTGCGTGTAAAAATAGAAAGTATTTATTTACGCATTTTATATATTCACCTTTGTGAACATAAGAAATTAAGAATTCGTTAAAATATGTTGCCAAAGGTAAAAAAAAAAGAAACAGATTGTCCCCAAAAAAGTAATGAAGAAAATTATCAAAAATAAGAAAAAAAATGGTAAAACATGTTGCCAAATAAGAAATTAAAAGTAAATATAGATAAATAAGAGAGAGAAAATAATATCAGACTCCTATTAATAAAATCACTTTAAATGTAGGAAGAAATATGAAGAAAATGAAAATAAAATAATAATTATAATTTATTGTATTTGCTTATTTTCTTGACTAATGTCAAAAAAAATGAAATAAAAATCTTGACTAGAAAGTATTGTTTAGCTATAAAGATCATAATGATGAGATCCCTCCATTATGATTATTTCCTTAAATCTTCAAACATTTCTTCAGTTCATGAGTTGTTTTCTGATATCTTATTTCCATCTGAACATCCATCTTTTGGTTTGATCATGGCTGTTGTTGAAAATGCTGATGTGAAAGTCGACTCTTCTGATCATGATTCAGACAACAATACTGATTCCTTAGAAGACACAAAACTGCCATCTCCTGATGATCAGAAATCTAAATCCAATAGCTCTGTCGAAACTCCAAATATCACAAACGAATCAACACAAAGAACCAGTGATGAAGTGAATCTCAAGAGTCATTTGAATCCAATGGCTAAGGAATATGTTCCTTCTCCGCTTGCTCTAAACCACTCCGAGTTCTTAAGAAATAGATTATGGTTTGCTAACTATTTTCCAATGCAAGTTATTTCTATTGAGGAGACTGGCCATTTTGCTACAAGGGTATACATATCATATTTTATATTTTCTCTGAATTACGATATCTTTGTGTTGGATTTATTATGTTGCATGAAATAAATCTCTGCTCAATGTTTGATCAAAATGGTTTTGACTTCTTTGCATTTTATTTTTCATTTCGGACGTCTGTGTTGAGGAATTTAATCAATTTGTTCATACCACATACATTTTCTCCATCTTTATTTTGGTTTGATGTTATTTAATTTTAACATTTTCGAGATTTTGGTAATGAAGTAACCCTTTTGAATTGTGACTGAAAGCTTTGTGCGTATTGATTTTTTTTGTTAGATAATTGTTATTCTTCGTAATGCATGCTTGTTCTTTAAGTCTTGTCAATTAAACACAGAGAATGAACTTTGACCAAGGGAGGCGATCGATGAAGAAAAGAACAAACTTGAGTCAGATCAGGAGAACTATATATGTCTTAGACATCGATCAACAAGTATAAAACAGATATATCTATACATTGTCTCAGTTAGAAACCATTTTTCTCATAATGAATCTGATATATATAACCAAAAGATCTCTTTTTGTTTTGTCAAATTAAACAACCAAAAGCTCTCTTTATCTTTTTCTTTTATATATAGGTTACTGAGGAGCAGCTTGCAAGTCTATTTTTATCTTGTGGCCAGGTACTCACGTAATGATCTTTAAACCAGATTTGTTTCTTGGTGTTCACTCAATTCTTATACATTTTTTTTTTGGTTGCTAATTTTTGGGTTTACAGGTTGTTGATTGCCGTATATGCGGTGACTATAAGTCTATTCTCCGTTTTGCCTTCATTGAGTTCACTAATTCAGGTACTTCTGCCAAATTTCTTATGAGTTGAAATTGTTCTTGTTTTGTTTATTAATCAGTGAAGTAATGTTCTCAGAGGGAGCTAGGTCTGCTTTAGGAAAATCGGGTACTATGGTTGGTTCTCATCCTATTAGGGTTCTTATTTCCAAAACAGCGATCACGCCTGTTAACCCATATTTCCTTCCAAAGGTAAGTTGAATTAATATAATCAATCTTGAGCTTGACGACTATAGATAACTCTGATTCAATCTCACAACTACGTGTTCGCATAATGTTGTTTTCTTTCCTTTAGTCTGAGGACGAGCGAGAGAAGTGTGCAAGGACTGTTTACTGTACTAACATTGGCAAAATGGTAAAACTTATTATGTTCATTTTTGTCAGATCCTCTGTTACGCTCAGTACCTCCTATTTTCATATCAGACTAATCAACGTTTACCATCTTATATACGTTTTTAAAAAAAAATGTAGGTCACTCAAACGGAATTGGAAGATTTCTTTACAACAGCTTGTGGTGAGGTATAGATAATTTGGTTTTGTCTGTACTATTAAAGATGTTGTGTTTTCTCATTTAACAGCATCTCTGTTTTTTTATTTTTAGGTTCACCATCTGAGGCTGCTTGGAGACAGTTACCACGAAACCAGCATTGCTTTTGTCGAATTTAGTCTGGTGAGTTTCTAATCGCTTGTTTCCATTCATGAATTTCGATTGTAGTATTTATCCCTCGTTTATGAACATTATTTATATGCTATGACTCTTTGCGTGTATTTTCAGGCAGAAAGTGCAGTTTCTGCTATTAATTGCAGTGGTATTGTCTTGGGAGGGCTCCAAATAAGGTGAGCTTACAAGAAATAAATAAGGTTAATAACACTTATCACTGTGAGATTAATGTTTGCTTTGTCTATGTGTGTGAAGAGTAAGCCCGTCAAAGACGCCAGTGAGGCCACACCGCTCTGATGTAAACTAAAGCTAAGTGCAAATAGAGACAGAGAGGAGGATGCTTGAAACTAGTTGAAAGCGTTTTCTGTTCATATAAAGATCCTTTTGTTCGGCAGGCTGCTCGGGTATCTTTTGAACTATGAACTATCAGTAACTTAGGCTAATCTTTCTTCTTCTTCTTCTTCTATAAACTCAGAACCAAACTGATCTGTTTTTTTTTTTTTTTCAATTATTTTAATCTTTTTGGTTATCTTTTATATATGGATCATTTTAAGACCTCACTTTCTCTCTTTCTCTGGCTCTTCAGTCTTCATGCATTTATGTTTGGTATGATTTATTCAATGTTTTTTTTTTGATGAAAGTGAAAGTTGTTGGGTTTTTTAATATTTGATCTTTTTGGTATTGTTTCTGTTAGCCTTTAGGAGACTTTTTCTTTGTGTAAATGAAGATTTAGTTTCTCTGTTTTTTTTTTTAATTTTGTTTTCCTAATCTTTTTCCTTGAGTTTTAATTGCATCTTTGTTTGAAATAAGCTATTTGAGTTCGTTTCACTATGATATTAAACGACTTTTTTTCTATATGAATGTAAAATTTGTTCACCAAAAAACGTTGGTTCAATACAATTGACAAATATTAAACGATAGTATTTGAATGAATTGTTTGATTTGTTTTATGTGATTTGACAAACTTACACTCAAATGTGAACCCACAACAGAAAAATTAAGTACAGTACATATGGAAGTTTTAGTTGACTTTAAGTTTGTAATTTAAAATACAAATCATGTTTAAAAGATCATAAACTTGACCTAGTCAAAATATATAAGTATATAACTGTGTAACCGGAAGAACTTTGTCAAAATTTGGGACATTAACCTGTTATATACTTATATATAAACGTATACAAAGGTTGAAAGAAAAGGAGAAACCAAATATATATAGAAATGGAATGAAAATGTCAACTGATGAGACTATCGTCGGCTAACCAACCGCCAACCGGTCAAGATGGTTGGAGAATGAAGATTACGTATACGAAAAAAGTTACGACCAGACAGACCCAACGTAAAATATTTCGTGCGACACAAGTCAACAATCAAACCGGACCCTACGTTTAAGAGACGATTGATTGATTCTCCTACTGAGAAGGCAGCAAATTCTGGCGACCATCTAATTGTTTGGACCAAACCGGCGATATGTTGAATGAGATTTGGTTACTAATTTGTATCAAGGCCGTTTCAACCGGTTTATATTAAAAGATGTAAAAAGTGGCCTTTTGTGGTCTTTTTCAGTTGCTTGACGGTGGAGGGAGTAGTAGGTGACTGTATTAACTCGTTTTCGCGTTTCTCATGCATATATGGACATATGGTGACAGATCAGAGTCAGTTTCTTCAAAAATTATTATATTATTACTTCCCTTATTTTATTTATTTTCTGTAACTAACGAGCGTTTTTATTATTATTTTGGAATTTTTATTTTAAAAAGAAAAATGGAAACAAAATAATTGTTGAATAATTTGTTAGGTAGTTTCAGGGATTCTTTTATTGTACATAGGAGTAAGCATGACCACGGTTACGGTTATCACGGTTATGGTTTATCAACCACCGGTTATGGTTAAATACGGTTCCGGTTGAAGCGGTTACGGTTATATACAGTTACGGTTATTTGATAATATGATACGGTTAATATTATTTGATGATATAATATAATTGATATTATTTATTTATAATTAATATCTTTTTTAGTGTACTCATATTTCTATATATTATATAATTCATATTAAATAAATAATAATTAGTATATTTTATTATATTTTTAAAACGGTTACGGTTAACAAATTATGGTTTAACTATGCGGTTAACCAATGGTTTTGATATGGTTATGGTTAATTAACGGTTATGGTTAATATAACTTAACCACATATTTACGATTAACGGTTACGGTTTTTAATCATTTTATACGATTACAGTCTGGTTACGGTTCGGATACGGTCCGGTTACGGTCCGAAATACGGTTACGGTTTGATTTTGGTCATGCCTACATAGGGGTTGAGTTGACCATAGGAAAGATCTTCTACAGACATGTTAAAATCGAGAAAATATGATAGATATTATGATAAAATGGCCTCTTCAATCTCTCAATTTTAAAAACACAGATTAATTCATTAATTTTAAAACATAATCTAGTTATCAACTACACTAGATTTTAACCCGCGGTACACCGCGGACATATAACTTCTATTATAATTTATATTTTATGTTGTATCTATTTGTTAAATATTGAATGTTTTGTAAATAGAGGAATAACTAAATTTTTTAGTTGTTGTGCAGCTAAATATTTATATTATTTTTTAACCCGGAATACACTTCATGACCATTTGTTTGTTATATTTAGTTTGTTTTGTTTATTGTTTGAGATTCTATTTTGATTTTTAATTATTATAACAAAAAATAAGGGATTTAAATACATAATCAGTAATTATACGCTGTGATTAAGTCACATTTTCCTAATGATTTAATTATTTTATACAATCTTAGTTAAATCAACTTGATTTTATGTCAAATATTCTAATATTAGTAGTGTTGATAAATAACTAAATGAAGATTTAACACGTGTTAACACAAATTTAATAATATTTTATTAATTTCAACATTTTCTCTGTATAACTCATCTACTATATAACCACATTATATAGTATTTTAGAATTTTTTAATTTTACTTATTCATAATAATTAAAAAATTTATTAAGTTTATATATGTTAATTATAATATTTAAATAATTTTCAATCGAAATTTTTCTTACGTTAAAAATCAAAGCTCACAGATTTTGGAAAACAAAATGGGAATCAAATTGTTTTTTTTCTTTGTTTACGAAGGATTCAGATATATAATATCTTCAAAACACAACATAATGTATGGTTAAATATATGATAGTTTCTATTTCCATATTGATTGCTGTTATTTTTTTAATTGAAATAAAATGTAAAATACTTAGAAAACAAAATCTGGAGTAATGTTAGTTGTGGAAAATTTTTAGGGGTTAATGTTATAAATAACTTTTTAAATAAACAAAACTAAAAGAGAATAACACAAAATGTACTTCAAAAATGTTAATATAGATTTCAACATTAATGTTTTAAAATTGGTTATTTAAATAATTTATTACTTAATAAGCAAAAATCTGAAAATGGATAGCAACAACCATCCCAAATTAAAGGAGAAATTCTAAATCTACACCAATTATTCCTTCGATTTATAGTGGATCGTCCAACATAATTTTTGTTCAAATGTAATTTAGATGCGAAATACAATCACAAACACACAAGAAAATCACTGACAGGATTGTAAGTGATTATGAGAGGGTTACCAAATGTTGGGGAAGTTCATACCTTAACTATGCTAATCCACTTTTAGAAGACGCTAAAGCTTTACTAGCTTTAATATAATGCAACATACATAACCCAAGGGTTCCTAATGGTTTGCTTTGAAAGAGATTGTCAAGTGCGTATAGAAATGTTGACAGACGTACTCATGATATGTCTATTGCTGGTTTAGTTCAAAATATCCACTTACTGGACTAGCTGATTCTAGAACATGGTGTTTCAACACACTAAATGAATTTGTAATAAGGTAGTCAATCTTCTAGTAAAATATGGATGCCTTCATTCTATTTTTTGTTTTGATAAAAGGTTATTCCTCTTATTAGATAACCGAATAAGTGTATTTGGACTTCAGACTCGTAAAGTTCAATTTTGACGGAAAATATGTAAATAGTTGAAATTATATAAAAAATATAATAGTAAAGTGTTTCATTAATTTTTAAGTACTGTATAATTGTTTTCTAAGATAACACTTTTCAATAAATAATATATATATATTATTATTACAAATTCAACAATTAACATCAAATTCAACAATTTTTCGTCGTTACTTTTACAAATTCAACAATTAACATGATAAGATGTGTCATTAAATGAAATTGAACCAACAATTAAAAAAAAGGTACTCTTTATTGCTTGTTTATTTAATTTTTAGTTTTGGTATGATTCTTGGTCCCCGCTTGGGCCATTAATCGATCTCTTTGGTGAGGTAGGCCCTCGTGAGTTGCGAATTAGCAAAGGGGCAACTGTCGCAGAAGCAACCAGGGAAGATCTTTGGTTTTTTCCCAATGCACGATCAGCGCAAGCCGAGCAGCTTCAGACCTGTCTGTCGGCTATCTCTCCTCCTTCCTCTGTAAGTGAGTCAGATGGGTTCCAATGGAGACTGCCTTCGGGCATTTGGTCAGACAAGTTCTCCTCCAAAGCTACATGGCTTCAAATCCGCCAACCCTCGCCCGCTGTGCCATGGTTTAGATCAGTATGGTTTAAGGAAGCGGTTCCACGGTACTCCTTCATTCACTGGCTAACTGTTCGAGGTCGTCTCCTCACTCGGGATAGGCTACGTCGATGGGGACTGACGGTTCCAGAGGCTTGCGTACTTTGTGCAACAGGTCTCGATACACACTCTCATCTGTTCTTTGAATGTGAGTTCTCCCGTTCTATCTGGTCCCACATGGCCAGTAAAATCTCGCAGAACCCCCCGGCTTCACTCCAGTTAGCGTCGGATTGGGCTTTGACGCTCCAATCGTCTCCTGCTCACTATGCAAGCAAGGTCGCAAAGCTTCTCCTTCAGGTGTCAGTCTACATGATATGGAGGGAGAAGAATCATCGGATATTCTCTGGGCAAGTATCAACCCCTTCAGCTATACGAACTCTCATCAATCGGATCCTGCGTAATCGCCTCATCTCCATCTCGCGGGAAGATCCTTCAACACTCTCTCTCCTTGGATTTTATTTTGGATGTTTCTCAGAGCCACTTTTATAGTGGCTAAAGCTCATTACCTATTGTATCTGTTCCACTGCTCTCTCTCTTTTGAGCTGGGTATTTGTTTTTTTTGGGTTTCATTGTAAAAATGTGAACTTTTTTTATTGGTATAAATTTAACATTTCACCAAAAAAAAAAAAAGTGATTAAATGTCACACTACGCGCTCTTCCCTCTTGTTGTTTAGTGGGTGCTCTTCTTTTTAAACAATAACGCCTTCCCCTTTTTTTTTTTTTTTTCTTCGCTTTTAAATCTTTGAGCTCTTTTTTTTCTTTATTTATTGAAATCTTCATTTTTTTTTTCTCCTTTACAAAAAAAAAAACATTTGTTTTTTTTCTTCGCTATTCAAACTTCGTCTCCTCACCGTCCGATGTATTGACTCTGACCGATCAGTCAATTGTGAGCTCAACATCCAACGGTCATGGGTCATTGTTACAGCCGGAACACCTCCGCCGTCAAGGACGACGAGATCCCCGCCGGAAACGGCGAGGTTACGAATCAACCTTCTCAACCGACGGAAAATAACCGGCGTGGTTCGGTTCCTCAGTCTCCGGCTGCTTCCGAAGTCAACAACTCCTACAACATTAGCCCTTTCCAGAGCCCTTTGCCGGCGGGAGTAGCTCCATCGCCGGCGAGAACTCCGGGGAGAAAGTTCAAATGGCCGTTTCCTCCACCGTCGCCTGCGAAACCGATTATGGCGGCTTTGAGACGGCGACGTGGCGCTCCGCCTCAGCCTCGGGATGAGCCGATCCCGGAGGATAGCGAAGAAGTGGCGGATCACGGTGGTGATAACGGCGGAGGCGGCGGAGAGAGGCTGGATAAGAATTTCGGGTTTGGGAAGAACTTCGAAGGGAAGTATGAGTTGGGGAAGGAGGTAGGGCGAGGGCATTTTGGTCATACTTGTTGGGCCAAGGCCAAGAAAGGGAAGATGAAGAACCAAACCGTTGCCGTCAAAATCATCTCCAAAGCTAAGGTTTGTGTAGTTAAGAGAGAGACAATGTGATACCTAACCATCAGAGATGTAGGGACTCTTGGTTCTTACTGTTCACAACATAAATCACTATTTCAGAATAATCTCTATAAAGATTTTAGAGAGAGTACAAGATTCCCAAAATTGATGGAATGTAGAATGTTAAAAAGCTAGGTTCTTGAGCTTGTTCTGAGAACACTTGGTTTTTTGGTTTTTCAGATGACATCGGCTTTATCTATAGAAGATGTTCGTCGAGAAGTGAAGTTGCTGAAAGCTTTGTCCGGGCATAGGCAAATGGTTAAGTTCTATGATGTATATGAGGATGCTGATAATGTCTTTGTTGTTATGGAGTAAGTGTAGTTTACTTAACTCATCTCATTGTGTTTGGATTTGGAAGATTCATCATTGAGTTTTTTAAGTAAATGTTACATTTTTAAGTGGCTGGCTGTTTCCAAGTTTTTCAGTTTAAAGTACAAGATTTACTAGTTTATTAAATGAGTCGACTTTAGAATATTCAATCTTTCTCTCTTATATGCTTCTAGGTTATGCGAAGGTGGAGAGCTATTGGATAGAATTTTGGCGAGGTAAATCCAAAGTCTTGCTTTCCTATGAGTGTTTTAATTGCGGCCTACCATGGCTAGTTAGATTTGCAGTAGATATGGGTTCCAACCTTGTATTATTATCTTGTATGTTACTGCAGAGGTGGACGATACCCTGAAGTCGATGCCAAACGTATTCTTGTGCAGATTTTGTCTGCAACAGCATTTTTTCATCTTCAAGGTGTTGTGCACCGTGATCTGAAGCCGGAGGTACACAGTCTGTTTTTTTATAAGTTTCTGATATTTCAGTTAATGCCACCTATTCCGTCTTTGTTGTTATTTACGGTTGCTTAAACACATGGTACAAATATGTTTCCAGAATTTTCTCTTCACCAGCAGAAACGAGGATGCAATACTCAAGGTCATAGATTTTGGCTTGTCTGATTTCATTAGATACGGTAATGATTTATTTCTTTGTTCCCCTTTCTTGTTATAAGCTTTGTCATTTAAGTTTTCTGATGAGTTTTGCTGCAATGTGATATTCAGTATGATTATCACAACTGTAATTTGTTGTGTCTCCTTGGCATTATTAGTCTTGCAAATCTCATATGTATAAGATTATGCTCACGTTTGATTTTCTAATTGTACTTTTTTCTTGTTAATCTTTTACATTTGCAGATCAGCGCCTCAATGATGTTGTAGGAAGTGCATACTATGTTGCACCCGAAGTACTCCATAGGTCTTACAGCACTGAAGCGGATATGTGGAGCATTGGTGTCATAAGTTACATACTACTCTGTGGAAGCAGACCATTCTATGGAAGAACTGAGTCTGCGATATTCCGATGTGTGCTTAGAGCTAACCCTAATTTTGAGGATATGCCATGGCCTTCAATATCTCCTACTGGCAAAGACTTCGTGAAAAGGCTTCTTAACAAGGACCATAGGAAACGAATGACAGCTGCTCAAGCTCTAGGTAAGTTCTTTTTTTTTGGTGGTTTAATATGGGACACTGATCTTGAAAAAGAAAAAAGAGTATGGCTTCAAGTATTATTATGAGTTGGGCTTTCCATAAGCGGTATTATTATATGATATTTTTTGCAGCTCATCCGTGGTTACGTGATGAAAACCCTGGTTTACTTCTTGATTTCTCCGTCTACAAGTTGGTCAGGTCCTATATTCGTGCCTCACCTTTTAGACGATCAGCACTTAAGGTAAGTGCTTGACACCCTCATACTATAATCGAGCGCATTTATCTTTTCCCTTTCTACTTATATATACATAGCTGATCTACTTATCAAAATCCTCAGACTATTAATGCTTCCAACAGAATGTTACTCATCTTTTCTTTGGCACTCAGTGAATAATATCCTGATACAGCATTCATTTGATAACATTTGTCTTATGGTTGTCTGTGTTCTTATCTTGATCGGTTTTTTTCTGTTTTAATCTTTTAAATAGGCTCTCTCCAAAGCTATACCCGATGAAGAACTGGTATTCCTTAAGGCACAGTTCATGCTCCTGGACCCTAAAGACGGAGGCCTATCTCTAAACTGTTTCACCACGGTCAGTGTGTCTTTGCCTGATTTAGCTATAGCATTTTTACTCGGTCTTTGATTTGATAATCTATTATATCCACTATATGTATACCTTATTGATCTCGAGATCCCATTTTCTGAATGGAAATATTATAGAGCTTAAAATCACAAAGGGAAACAAATCAGAACTAAAACACCAATGGTTTCCTTCAGCAAAAGCCAATAAACAAAGCACAAAGCTTTTCCTTGATAAATCTTTCAAAGTTCTATCTAGCTTGCATGATTCTTACAACCAAGACTGCATCCTATATATAGTTAAACCTAAAAGCTTCCTGAGAAAAAGAAATGAAGGAATAGAAATACGAAATAGTTTCCTATTGAAATGAATAGAATATTGATTTATGAAAGAACAACAAACTTATACATATCAGTTATAATCGTTTGAGTGTAACTGCAGGCTTTAACGAGATATGCTACTGATGCTATGATGGAATCAAGGCTTCCTGACATTTTAAACACGGTAACGTATCTGTTGTTATATATTGTCTTTGCTTTTGAAGTTTATGGGTGAACCAAGTATGAATGCAGAAATGCTTATTGGTGGTGGTAGTCGAAATTGATTGTAGATTTCCTCTAGGGTGGGATACTTTGAGAAAAAGATTCTGACTCGTTAAGCTTTAGTGGTTACTGTTTTCATCATAATTCCTCAATTTAAATTTGAGTTTCACTTTGTTTCCCATTGTGCATGTAACAGCAGAGTATTATCATTGGTTTTATATTTAAAGCATGCTGGAGTCATCATAATATTGCTAAAGTTTTCTCCCGTTATTGAGATTGATGTTTCTTTACTGATTTTCATACTCTTACAGTTGTAGCACTGGGCTTTTGAATTTTCGCTTTTTTCTTACTTTTTTTTTCCTTTCTATGAAGATGCAACCGCTGGCGCAAAAGAAGCTCGACTTTGATGAGTTCTGTGCGGCTGCAGTCAGTGTTTACCAACTGGAGGCTCTTGAAGAATGGGAACAGGTTGCAACTTCAGCATTTGAGCACTTCGAACAGGAAGGAAACCGACTCATATCCGTCCAAGAACTTGCTGGGGTACAATCCTACAGTCGTGCTTTAAACTTCTATGAGATCGCGTATATCACCATATATTTCTTGAGATTTAAAAACATTTTTCTAATTTTGTGGTGTGTGTGACTGCAGGAGATGAGCCTGGGACCGAGTGCGTATCCTCTGCTCAAGGATTGGATCCGGAGTTCAGACGGAAAGCTGAGTTTCTTGGGCTATGCTAAGTTCTTGCATGGTGTGACCGTACGAAGCTCGAGCTCGAGACCTAGGTGACATATTGTAATGTAAAGTCTTCTAACATGTGAATTGAGTTTCAAGAAACATCCAAAATGACGCCGTCATCAGAGACCTGAAGTGGAAGTGAAGTCGAGTAGGTATTTATTTCCTTTGTAAATGATTCGTGGGGCATTTTGTTTTCAGAGGAACCAAAACCTAAAAGAAACCAAAAAAAGGAAATATATATTTATATATTATAGGAATTGGGGGAGGTGTTGTTCTGATTTTGTTTCTCAGCTTTCAGTTTCGTTAGTATGATAAAACATCGGCATAGTTTAGTTAGTGTAGAGATCATTAAAAAAAAACAAAGCTAGTGGAAAGATGACGACGTAAAAAGTAAATAATAGTACTAATTTTACTCGAATTGGTAATTATAACACCTATCACACCTATCCATTGGGCCGAGAATTGTCAAAAGAGAGGCGAGTGACACAAGTGTTCCAAGCAGTTTAATTCAAAGAACGTACAATCAAAGAAGTTGTGGTTTCTTGAATCATTCTCAAGATTATGTAGCATACAATTATACAAAGGGATTTACTTGTCATCCTTCCCTAGTTCCCTGGGATGAAATTAACGCAATATAGCAATTAATCGTCAATCATTTTCGCTTTTGGTAAACTATAAATCGATGAGGATGATTTTTTTCTTGCATGTGTAGCGTAAAACATATATTTCCTCAAACATGTAAAGTGAGTGTAACCAAAAACGCGGAGGTTCGTAGGGGGTAGTGAAAATTGAAGTGGGTGGTTGGTTAGAACAAGCTTTTCATGAATCAGTATGTCTACTCGTAAATTATTGATAATGTGGGTCTTGTCTAATTTAGCATTCCACAGATATTACGGTTCAATTATTCATACAGATACAATTGAAATTCATAGTTGTAACTACTTTTTCTTCGACTGTGTTAGTTAGACTTGTTTTACATGTGTTTTAATTAAGAGACATTGTTTGTATCTGATATATTTTGAGTTTAGATACACTCATTCTTAAAAAACAAAAAAGGGGGAAAATGTACTATGTAACATGTTTTTGAAAACTAACATTTATAACAAAAATATATTAGGTTTCCTCAAATAAGAATAAGTAGATCTAGAAAAACATATAAAAAACACACAATGGATATATATATATATATATATGCTTATATTTGATTAAAAAATATATTATAAAATTAAAGTATATGTGGTTTTCAATATAGAACGTTATTTTGATTAGATTTAATTTACATATTAATAACAATAAAAAATTACATATGTATATAAGCTTTTAAATATGTAAATGTTTATTGCTATTGGTATGTAAATATAATGTGGTCAGATTAAAATGTAGATATACATATGTATAATTAAGTTTATTAAAACCTTATATAAATTTAATTTATTTTATATATTAATAACAAACAATCATATTTATATAATTTAACTGATAAAGTTATTTAGTGAAAAAGAAAACAGTTTTTTTTGGTAAACGGTCGGGGTATTACCCCACGTTTTATTAAAAGAGCAAAGAACAATTACACACGAATATGTCTCAGGCACAAATGACCAGCAGCATCCGCACGTAGGAGCCCATCAACAGATTCCGGGACCGTGTTAAAAACATGAAAGCCTAAAGGAAGAGAAAACGCATAAGTAGCTAACCCATCAACAAGATGATTTGCTTCCCTATACACGTGTCGAAAACGGACTATCCAGTCCCTCGTAATGAAGCCATGGCACAGACGTACCAGGAAGGACAGAGGATGAGAGTCTCCTATCCCTGTCGTAAGGTAACCAACCACCAGTTTCGAGTCCACCTCCACCTCCAACCGCGTAACCTTTGCCTCCCAAGCAAAACTCAACCCGTAGTAGACGCCCCAAAGTTCAGCCAACTGCGCCGAGCAACGTCCAATACGTACTGCAAAGCCACCACACCATACACCCACACTATTCCTCAACACCCCTCCTGCGGATGCCATACCTGGATTACCCCTTGATGCTCTGTCAGTATTAAGCTTAAACCACCCTTGATCAGGAACCACCCAGCCAATTTCTCGGACCACCCGTGTTGTCACCCCGGAGTGATTCACAGTAATCGACTGTGCCTTTGTCACATCCATTGTAAGCTTCTTTACAAAGGAGACCCGATCCCTGCAGACCAATTTCTCCCCAAAAACATCACAGCAACGCCATTTCCATCCCCACCAAACAGCCAGTGCAAACATTGTTGCCCAATCCCCGTCACAAGTACTTGTCCCCTTATCCAGGTTATGGTACATCCACTCCAGAAGAGACATTGTAGAAAACCCTCGTCGCTTACTTCGTGGTAAGATTCTGTTCCATAAGCCAGACATAGCAGGGCAATCACTGAGGTGACGGCGTAGTCTCTCCGTATTAGTCATTATAGCCTGATGTGCTACCAACCACAAAAAAAGCTTTACTCTTTCCGGCACCACAACTTGCCAAATCCGTTTGTAAAAACAGCCCATGTTCTGCCCCAACCTCTCCTCCTTTGTTAAGAAAGCATACGCAGAACCTACAGTAAAACAACCATCAGCGGTCTCACCCCATGATATTCTATCAGTAACCCCCGAGAAGCTATCCAAGACGCCAGTCACCAGCTCAAGCTTAGTATTGTCAGACACAAAAGGCGCTATACACGCAACATCCCATCCCCTACTATCATTCCACAGATCCCGAGCTGTCAAATCTTCAAGACCCGATGGTAACACACCCACTACATCCGTAATAAGTGACTCCCCTGACAACCACTTATCCTTCCAGAACCTGACTGTACGCCCATCTCCCACGACCCAACTCAAACCTTTGCTAACGACCTCCCTCAGTCCTAACCCCACACTTCGCCACGTAGACGACCAATTACTCTTGGCGGTCATCCAACCAGGGTCCTGCACACTCCCGACTTTGTACTTTCTCCTCACCACCTGTGCCCATAGACTAGAAGGATCTTGCAAAACTCTCCACCCCACCTTCGCTAGTAAAGCCTTATTCATCTCCTTCGCTACTCGAATCCCCAGACCCCCCTCATTCTTCGGACGACACACACGTTTCCAAGCAACCAAATGTTGTTTTCTTTTTTCTGCAGTACTACCCCAGAGAAAGTCTCTAGAAGCTCTATCCAACCTCTCCAAGGAAACAGTTAGATATTACATAAATCACGTGTCTCTCCTAAGTCCTACCTAATTGCTAAGATTAAAGTCACGAACTCCTTTATTCACGGGGTCTCTTTCACTATAAAAAGCAAGAAACCCCAAAACACTTGTAACACCACCCAACAATATCCACACTCTTCTTCTTCTTTGATCCATCACATTCTCTCTCTCTCTCTCTCTCTCTCTCTCTCTCTCTCTCTCTCTCTCTCTCTCTCTCTCTAGTCTTGTAGCACAATGGCGCAGAGGAAGATGATTGTGTTTCCGACCAAGAATGAAGTGTCAGAAGCAATGGCTGCGTACACTGCTAAGCTCTCCGCAAAGTTCATCAAGGAGAAAGGTCTTTTCACCGTTGTTCTCTCCGGCGGTGACCTCATCGATTGGCTCTGGTCTGTAAATCTCTCACTCTTCTCTGTTTTATTTTTCTTCTTTAAAGAAACACAAAGAATCCAATAATTAACAGTTTCAATTAATCAAATATTATAGCAAGTTGGTGCAACCTCCTTACATTGATTCGATTGAATGGTCAAAGTGGCACGTCTTTTGGGTCGACGAGAGGGTTTGTGCATGGGAAGATCCAGACAGCAACTACAAACTCGCCATGGATGGCTTTCTCTCCAAGGTTTCATCATCACTTAACCTGTCTTGTGTCTTGTTATAGATAACAATCTATTTTTGGTAATATATATAACATCTTAGGTTCCGATTCCGGATAAGAACATCTACGCAATCGACAAGCACTCGGCAGCTGATGGTAATGCCGAGCACTGCGCAGCGCTCTACGAGGATTGTCTGAAGAATCTTGTGAAGGAAAAGATCATCCCAATATCCAAAAAGACAGGGTACCCTGAGTTCGATCTACAACTTCTAGGGATGGGTCCTGATGGTCACATGGCGTCTCTCTTCCCAAACCATCCTCAGATCAATGAGAAGCAGAAATGGGTCACTCACATTACCGACTCTCCAAAACCACCACCAAAGAGAATCACATTCACTTTACCTGTCATCAACTCTGCTTTGTACAACCTTATGGCCATTTGTGACAAACCACAGGCCAAATCCGTGGCTGAGATCATGAAGCATAACAACTTCTCCTTACCTTCTGCTCATCTTAGTGCACAAGTCGAAAATGTTTGGTACCTTGACCAAGCAGCTGCCTCCGAGCTCTAGAGAGCTCAAACACATTAATAACGGTGTTTTTTTATTTTACTTTATTTTCAGTCTCTAAGTTGCGTATTGCACGTTTAATAACCGGCTAACGCATACTCCGTACCAAATGTGTTTCCTGTAGTTTTGTGTGAGTCACTAGCTATGACTATGGGTTATAATAATAACAATAATTGCTTATATTATGCCGAGGACAGACGAACAAAACAAATATACCCTTCAAAGTATGATGAGTAGGTGATAACGTATAACCAAACAAATACTTTTGATCTGGACCAATTACTATCATTCTTCCAATATTCCATGCATGTAGATTTTAAATCTTGAAACTTCTTAATTTAATTAAGGGATGGAACTTTAGCTCATTTCTGGTGTTGGTAAAAAAAAAACATTATGTGGATGCAAAATCACGAAGTTCATCTACAAACGAATGAACAATCATTTTTGTTTTAAATAGTTTCATAGCGAACTAACAATGACATAACAACAAAGTGTTCAAACTAGCTTTTCCGTTAGAGAAAAACCATAACCAAACTCCTTGTAATAGGAGTAATCGAAACACATATTAAACGTTAGAATAAATATTCTCAAAACAACCTTTAATAAACACTACATTTTAAACTATACTTATTATAGAAAATAATTAATATACCAAAATAGAAAACAAAATTAGGCTTTGTTTCTGTTTTCAGGTGAGATGGATTTGCTTAATGTTTTTCAACTATGAACCAAAAGAGAGAAAAAGTAGATTGAGAGTTTAAATATGGTTGTTGAACAATTAAGAAAAGAGAGCCCATTCTTCAAGAGACTGGTAGTTTCTGCTCAAGTATCTTCTGTCGTAGTCAATAAACTATATATTGCTTTAATTTTAAGTCTAAGATAGAGTTGTTCATTGTAGACTTGTAGTCACGTTCTTACGTGTTGGAGATAAATTTGTCCATTGAGCTAATTTTCAAAGAAACAAAATAAATATCAAAATAAGTGTATTCCTAATTTTCCTGCCTAAGAGTATATATATGATCTAGTTTTTGTCCAGTGTCGAACCATGTGAAAGCAAGCTATGCATGCATGGAATATTGGAGACACAATAATATTCTACTTGTAAACATTATTTAGTGGATCATCTGATTTACCTCCTAAAGGATACTAATTAATTTATCAAGGTGTGTACTAAATTAATATAGAAGACTACACTATCGTACTATTGAAATAATAAATTGTTTTCTTAAAGTAATCAAAGAAAGACGACATTCCAACGACGATTCTGGACAGCTAGCTTACATATTATGTAATTTGGTAGTTAGGTTTTTGTTTGAATTACTCTTGAAGAAAATTTTTGGTTTGTTTTGGTTTGAAAATACTCTTGAGGGCGCTTTTAAAAATCAAAACATGCACAGAAATATTTTTACTTGATTTGATTTCAAGAAATTTGTAGCCAAGTAGAAAAGTGCCGAAATCATAGGATGTATGCATTTTTAGGTTCTACATGGTTTAGTTTCATTGTACGGTACGCTAACGACGGAGTTATACCAAAAATGACAATGCATTTGTTTTATACGTTGTAGGCTTGTAGCACTATGGTTTATGTACATATTAATTTCAGAGACATATTTTATATCATCGATCAAGTTGGTGTTTTTAGACTATGATCAATATTTCTTTCCTCCTCGATGATCTATCTCTGTAGTGAGATATCAAATTAATAAGAGACCATGTTATATGTTTCGATGCGATCTAATTAACAAAAAAAAAAAACAAGTAAAACAAGGTAATAGAAAATACTCCTTTCAAAACAGCTCGTTTACTAATAGAAAACATGCATTAATACACGTAAGTAAAAATTAAACTAAAAATTAATACATGTTTATCCTAATTGTACACGTTCATCACCACATCGTCAAGAGTCAACACCACTTGTTCCTTCTTCTTTCTTTGGTCAACTCACCACTTGTTTTTTCTTCTTTAAATATCATATCTCATCTTTGATCAGATTCTCTTAACAGAGAACCATAATGGCATCTGTTTTGGGAGAAAAGGAGAGGAAGAAGATTGTGTTTCCCTCAAAGAATGAATTATCGGAGGCTATGGCCAAGTACACGGCCAATCTCTCGGCTAAGTTCTGCAAGGAGAGAGGCTATTTCACCCTTGTTCTTTCCGGTGGTGACCTCATCTCTTGGCTCAGGTTATATAAGAAAATCTTTTTCTTCTTTGTTATTATATATAGATTTACTAAATCTCTGAATCTTATGCATTTAATTTATAATCTGATCATATTTTACAAAGATTTAAAATCCAGTGTTAATTAATTAGTTAACTTAATTTTGCAGTGAACTGTTGAAACCAGTGTACCAAGAAAGCATCGAATGGTCAAAGTGGCACATTTTCTGGGTGGACGAGAGAGTTGTTCCATTGGACCATAAGGACAGCAACTACAAACTCGCCTTTGATGGGTTTCTCTCCAAGGTCCGTATCTTTCTTGTGATCACCTCAGACACAAGTTATATCAAACTATTTATTGATGCCTTGAGACAAATCTTGTATCAAACAAATATACCTAAATGTTAGTAAAAAAAAACAATTGTCATCAATTAAAATGATGATGCCATTTATTCTTGTGTAGGTCTCTCTTCTCAACTTCAATATGATTTTTTTTTAATAGACTGTTTTGTTAGATGATCTTGACGTACACAAATAATTCACTCTCTACGTATAGGTACCGATTCCAATTGCGAACATATATGCAATTGACCAAGACTGTGCAGCCCTGGGTGATGCCAAAGGCGCCGCATTACTCTACGAGGAATGCATCAAAAGACTAGTGAACCGAAACATCATCCGGACATACAAATCCTCTGGCTTCCCACAGTTCGACCTCCAGCTCCTAGGAATGGGCCCGGACGGTCACATGGCGTCTTTGTTCCCGGGGCACTATCAGATCAAGGAGAAAGCAAAGTTGGTAACTTACATCACCGATTCCCCAAAACCGCCACCGAAGAGAATCACCTTCACTTTACCTGTCATTAACTGCGCTTCCTACAACCTCATGGCCGTTTGTGATGAGGCTCAGGCCGATGCGGTCGCTGAGGTTTTCAAAGATAACCTTGACTTGCCTTCAGCTTGGCTCACAGCTGACGTAGAAGCCATATGGTTTCTTGACCAAGCTGCTGCCTCTAAGATCCCTAAAGGACATTGATCAGCTCTATGTTTTATTTGTATCGTATATCTAATAAAAGTTGTGTCTTTCGAATGCCTACTACTACATTAAAACTTAAAACTTTAACATGATTAGTTTAAAACCGAGTTTGGTCACTTGTCCTGTGCTACTTCACGAAGTCAAAGTTGCTCACTTTAACTATAAAGTCGCGACCTTTTTTAATTTGTTTTACAATGGCTACTTCTTCTTCTTGTTCCCTTCGCTCGATTCTATTCTCATCGCCCACCAACCTCCGTTCTAATTATTCTGCCCCCAAGAATCGTCTCACTTGCTCTTCTTCTTCTTATAGTGCGTCTCGTTTTGAATCCTTCTCTGTTTCATCGATCGGAACTGGATCTACTAGCCGGAGACTATCTCATACTCGGAGAAAGGTACTGGAGGTGAGAAGCATGGCTACGACGGCGGAGGAGAAGAAGAAAAGAGTTGAGATTTATGATCTCGAGGAGAATTTGGCGGTTGATTTGGCTAAATTCACAGCTGATCTCTCCGATAAGTTTTGTAAAGAGAGAGGCGCTTTCACTGTCGTTGTCTCTGGTGGCTCTCTCATCAAATCGCTCAGGTGTGTGTGTGTTCTTCTTCTTTCTTTCGATTTTAAACCATGATAATTTTTATGGCTTGTGAAGATTGGCTAGACTTGATTTGGGACTTAGGGATTTGTAAAGTCTTAATTTTTAGGGTTTAACATATGCGAATTTGACTTGTGAATGGGATTCAAAGTAACTAGGTTTTGTTTGATCTCAATCTCATGGGTACTACTCTAAACGTTCGATTAATGAACCTAATGTTTATCATCATTCATTATTGGTTTTGAAGAGGATGTATGACTGTTCTTGGTTTGTTTTGCAATCTGTGATTCTCTTAGTTTTCTGTTGAGTTCTTGTTCTATTCAATCCATGAAACTCACTCTTTAGCAGCTATGGCTGATCAAGGACATAGCTTTTTTCATATTTTGACTTACTTTCTTGATAAAGTTTTGTTTTTTCCAATGGAAATGCTTTGCTCAAACTTTGCAGGAAGTTAGTTGAATCTCCTTATGCTGATTCGATCGATTGGGCGAGGTGGCATTTCTTTTGGGTTGATGAGAGGGTTGTGCCAAAGGAACACGACGACAGCAACTACAAGCTAGCTTATGATGGTTTTCTATCCAAGGTATTTGGAACATTCTCTGTCCCCTTCATTGTTGGTCTCACATGTTCATTAAAGGTTTCTCGATACATCCTTATAAATCGCATAGTTATCTTCATTTCTTTTTTTATATTGAATTGCTATAGTGGTGGTTGAGACTCAGTGTGTATAGAGTGCACAATGAATCACATAACTCTTGATTCAAACGTTTTAAATGACTGAAACAAATGATTATAGTAACTTTTTCAGTGAACTGATGATAAGAGCTCTTCAGGTTCCAATTCCAGCTGGAAACGTATATGCAATCAACGAATCACTATCCGCCGAGGCTGCAGCTGATGATTACGAGACCTGTCTCAAACATTTGGTGAAGACCAATATACTCCGCGTATCTGAAACAACCGGCTTCCCCAAATTTGATCTCATGCTTCTCGGTATGGGACCTGATGGCCACGTAGCATCCTTATTCCCTGGACATGGTCTCTGCAACGAGAACAAGAAATGGGTAGTTTCAATCACCGACTCTCCAAAACCGCCGTCTGAAAGAATCACCTTCACATTCCCGGTGATCAACTCCTCTGCACATGTAGCTCTAGTCGTTTGCGGTTCTGGCAAAGCTGAAGCCGTGCAGGCAGCTCTGAAGAAGACTGGGACAGTACCACCTGCGGGTTCTGTTTCTGCTGAAGAGGAGCTGGTTTGGTTTCTTGATAAACCAGCCTCTTCCAAGCTCTAAGTCGTAATGTTTTCCATTTCATTTCACTTACCATATGTGACTACTCCTTCGGTTTGGTTTTTTGGATTGTTAGGTCGAGTGGTTTAATTCGCGGACTCTCTCCATTTAGGAAGAGGTTGTTGTAATAAAAGTGTACTTGACATTGGGAAATAATGAATCAAATCAATGGTTTGGGCCTTTGGGGTGTTTTGAGTCAAAATATATCAGAACCAACATTCTCTATCTAATGGTTGTTTTGAGACCGTTGAGTCATTTTGACTTTTAAAGTTGGTATATAGTGTAGCCGAGATATGAGTGTGTTAAAACTTAAAACAAGATAGATGTTGTGGACCTTGTGGTGAGTGAGTAAGATATTTATTTCCTAAATTGAAGCATGTATTACAACAATGGAATATGGGAAATATAAATGGTATGTGATTCATATGAGATTTTGATTGTTGATGAAAAAGACTTGTAGTTGGAAACATATATGGGGTATAGATCGACATATATACTAAGAAATTTAATTTAGTTTGACTACAATTAGTAAAAACCAAATCATCTTTAGATACATTATATTACTGTTGACTGTGAATATGATTAAAGAGGAAAGAAATAAATAAAGAAAAGTAAAAGGACTAAATGTGTTAATAAAAATTTGAGTATTTTTCTGAGCGTAGTAGTAGTGGTGGTGGTGGTAACGAACTTTGTATATAAAAAAGCCAAAGGAATAGGCTTTAAGGCTTCCAACATTGATTGAGAGTATATGACCTTCTTCTCTTTACTCTCCCCATTTTGACTTCCCCCCTCTCTTTCAGATTCTGGAGAGAGAGAACATAAAGAAAATAAAAATCCAAACTTTATAACAGAGAAGGAGGCGGAAGCTAGTTCTTCTTCTTCAACTACGCGGCTGACACGGAGGAGGAGAGGTCTTATGGTTTTCGCCGGAGTTTTTGGATCAAATCTGTTGCCGATTCGTACTGGGCATTTTCTGATCTTTGAACCTTTAAATTGAGGAAGAGGAAGACAGAGAGAGAGAGAGAGAGAGAGAGAGAGAGAGAGAGAGAGAGAAGGAGTCTAGGTTCGATGAAAGCTCTTAGAAGAATTCAAACGAAGTCTTCGTTTCCTATTCCTTCTTCTCCATCATCTCCGTGGACTCATTTGCGTTCTGCTTTCGTCCTTGTTACTTCTTCTTCTTCTCCTGCTTCTTGTTCTTGTTCTTCTTCTTCTTCTTCTTCTTCTGATCCGTGAGTCTCTCTCTCTATATATCTATCATTTTTAGTTCTTGAAAATTCGATTGGGAATGTGTTTCTTTGAATCCTGAGATTTTTGATAGTTCTTTCTCAGTGGTTTAGATGATATTTTTGATTGCTTGTTGATAGAGAAAATAATCTTATCTAGAATTTAGTACATTGCTTCTAAGTGTTTGTTGTCTTTATTACAGGATCAATGGTTGGATTTGTTTTTTAACTTTTGTCCTAATGAACCATTCAGTTATTTTCCACATATAGGATCTCAACACTATCTTGCTCCTTATCTATGTTTGTGAGGTTTTGAAAGTGTAGTGTTGTTCTATATATCATCATGTCTTTTTTTTTTTTATGTTCCATGGTTTATATTCTATCAGAACAAGCAGGGAGTTTTCTGAAACTATTTCATTTCCTGTTTTCTGTTCAGGCATCGACTCAAATCACCCTGGTCCAGAAGAAAACGAAAGAAACCTGTCACACTCCGCCGGTGGAAAAAACTTTTCACCCCTGAGGGTAGACTTCGGAATGGGGGAGTGGATCTGTTGAAGAAAGTCCGGAGTAGAGTGAGTCAAAGCTTTGACAGCATTGTGAAGTTTTTCAGTGATTTACAAATGTTTTTGGATTTATTCATTTTCTTATATCTTCTTGTAGGGCATTGATCCTAGCATTCGGTCAGAAGTGTGGCCGTTCCTTCTTGGAGTGTAAGTATATATATATATATATATTCAAACTCTATTAGTTGTAGCACTTGTGGTAGTTGATTTGTTTATGCTCTACTTGTGTTGCTTGTGATGTGTTGAAATCAAAGGACATTGTCTGGTTATAACGTGAAATTTGGGTGGCAAATATTGCACATTTTGACTGATTTGTTAAGAAAGCATCATCACTTATGTCACGACGACACACTTATATATACTCACAGAACCATTTGGTTCTTGCTTCATATCCCTTACCATTGTTTATTTTCTTCTCCACAAAACAGGTGTGATTTGAATAGTTCCGAAGAAGAGAGAGGTGCTACAAGAACTTGGAGAAGGTGAGAAATAGATGACTCATCGTTGGAAGATCTCTATATATCTTTTTTGTTCATCTGTAACTTGATTTTACTTAACCTTACTATAATTGCAGAAAAGTGTATGAGAGACTACGCAGGCAGTGCAAAAGACTTCAAAGACAAAACAGTGGGACGTTTAAGTTAAACAAGATCAATAAAACTACTCAAGACGGGCGTGATAGTTGTTGGTCACTGGCGCAAGACTCTGACAGTTCATGTTCTGATGACGATACTTGCAGCGACCACAAGTCTCTCTCTAGCGACAAAGACAACATAGAAGATAATGGTTACATGAGTGATGTCTCATGTAAGCTTGATAGAGACTACACTGGTTCGAGACAGCTGAATTCTGAGTCCTCAGACTCAGATTCTTCAGATGAGAATGATTCTGTTCAGCTCGTTCCTTCTTCTGAAGGGAAGGATGAAAATCATACTTCTTCATCCAGCATATTCATTTCTCGTACCAAAGAGGATTTTGTGACTTGGCAGCGTATCATCCGTCTCGACGCTCTTCGTGCTGATACAGAGTGGACTCCATATTCCTCATCCCAAGCTATGGTATCAGAGAATAGGGCACGGCGAGCTGCTGACGCAGTTGTCTTAAAGGATTACAATCATTTGGAACCTTCAAAAATATTTCACGCTGCACGTCTTGTTGCTGTCCTTGAAGCCTATGCTTTATATGACCCTGAAATTGGCTATTGCCAAGGAATGAGTGATCTCCTCTCCCCTATACTCTCTGTCATACCTGATGACTACGAGGCATTTTGGTGTTTCGTCGGGTTCATGAAGAAGGCTCGTCAGAATTTCAGACTTGATGAGGTTGGGATCACAAGGCAACTGAACATAGTCTCAAAGATTATCAAATCCAAAGACTCACAGCTCTACAAGCATCTTGAGAAAGTCAAAGCAGAAGACTGTTTCTTTGTTTATAGAATGGTTCTTGTGATGTTTAGAAGGGAGCTGACTCTGGACCAAACGCTGTATCTTTGGGAAGTGATTTGGGCAGACCAAGCTGCGATAAGAGCTGGGATGGGGAAGTCTTCTTGGAGCCGCCGGATAAAGCATAGAGCCCCTCCCACAGATGATTTGTTGCTATATGCCGTAGCAGCTTCAGTGCTGCAGAGGAGGAAACTCATAATAGAAAAGTACAGTAGCATGGAGGAGATTCTCCGGGAGTGCCACAATATGGTAGGGAAACTAGACGTGTGGAAGCTCTTAGACGATGCACATGACCTTATTGCTACCCTCCATACCAAGATTGAACACTCCATCCCATAATCCTTTACCCTGTGTACTGGCTTATCACTCCTTGGTGCTTGGGACGCAACTGTGATATATATACTTGTTCATGGCAAGTCGTCAGAGGATTTGATTTACCGCAATGGTGCTATCTAAATCCAGGTTTAACATATCAAGGCCAGAATCAATGTAGTCATGATTTGTGTGGTGTGTTGTGAAACTTCCAGAGGTGAGTTTCTCTGACTCCATTTTCAGTTTTGTATATGAAACAATTTTTTTTGTGCCGGGAAAGAGAATCTTCCGCCGGTAAAAGAATAAACCAACTCTCTCATTCTGTTCATTCTTATTCAAAAATTTATTAATTATATTGTTTTATTAAGACATATGTATATATGAGGTTTAGTTCCTCTTTTAACTGTCTACTCCTAATCTAACCACATCTAGTATACATTCCTCCGGCAATGAGTTACGGGTTTTGTCTGTAAAATCTCTTATGCCTTAATGAGCCGCAGTGAAGTTCATACACATAGGAGGTTTAACCTTAGCCAGAGCCAGCAAAGAAGAAGGCAGAATCCAGAGACCATCGCCACATATCAAACCTGATGCAACAGCCGGAACCATCACATCTGCCTTCTTACGGTTCACCTTATTCCAAACGTATACCACTAAGCTCCCAATACACATATCGATTGCGAACGACCCACCCACCAGGAACGGTACAGCCATTTCCATCGGGAGTGGGATCCATTTCCCTGGCCTCTCTGGCAAGAAGTCTCTTGCCAGGTTGGCAACAACCGCAAATGCAAAGAACCCGTAGCAAAGCTCAAGGCAATGGTCGGGGAGAGCCGAGAGACCTTGAACACCGAGGATTGCCATGTTTCTGTATATGATAGCATAAGGAGCTTTGTACTCACCGTCCGGGTTTCCAACGTCAAAGGCCTTGTAGAAGAGAAAGAAGGTAAGCGGCGCAACCACGCAGCCTATGGCTGTCCCGATAGCTTGCGCCACAAGCATCGAGCGTGGCGAGGTTTGCGTTAGATGTCCTGTCTTGAAATCGTGCATCAAGTCAGCGGAGACAGAGACGATTGATTTGATGAGACCACAAGCAACCATTCCAGCCACCACGCCGTCGTGTTTTCCAGCTAATGCTGCCATCACAAAGAGTGCCGCTTTACCGTAGTTGTAAGCCATGTTCATATCGGTTAAGCCAGCACCATAGGCGTTACAGAAGCTGAGAGATGGAGCTAGAAGGTAAGCTACGAGGACGAAGTACCATTTCAACTGAGGGAACATCAGAGGGATCGCAATGATGGAGACAATGGAGAAGAATAAGTATCCTGCACAAGCCATCCATAGTGGGATACTCTCCCGAACGAATACTTCATTCTCTCGTTTCAGGTTATCAGATTCTTTTGTACCATCTTCTGGAACTTCTACCACTGCAACTGCAATCAATCTTGGTTATATATACTTTTAACATTGAAACAAATACAAAACAGAGTTAGGTAGGATTTTTCCACAGTTAAACTTACATGTGTTGACGCTGTTGGTTTTTGAGAGTCTAGAGTGAAGGCTTCTCACAGTGAAGAAAAGTATCTTGAGAAAGTTATAAAGCCCATCTCCTAATATCAATGCAATGCATATAAACACCTAATAACAACACAACACAAAACAAAACTTATCACATCTTTTTGCTACCACAGCGCACAAAGTATATAAAAACTAGTATGAAAAAATCAGACCTTATAGCCATTTAAGCTCTTCATGCTACTCTCTGGCAATGTTGCAGGGAACCATTCACCTTTAAGCTGGGCTATGAGAGGCCACATTATTCCCCACGAAAGGATCGCTCCAAAGAGCAACGATAGATTCACCAAATGAGAACAGATCATCCCAGCTCCAACATATGTCATACTGAAGTCAAAGAAGAATCTGTATCCCCCAAAGAGATTAAGTGTCTTCAATCAAACTTGTTTAAACCAAAGTCTCAAAAAGGTTATAACAAAAACAGAGGAAACTCACGATTTTTTCCAAGCATGTAAACCAAATGTAGGGAACTGAGAGAATCCACATCCGTCACCACCTGAATAGAACCATCCAAAGAATGCCCAAAAGAAACTCAATCCAAACGAATTAATAAACCCACGAATCTGTTTCCTGTATCAAAAACGACTAAGACATCAATATACATATCCAATCCAATCCATGAACAAGTAAAGAAAAATCCAAACATACTTGGCTGTCTTGTCTCCTTTGTTAGTGTGAAATCCATTTATAAGAACAGCTGTTGCTGTTCCACTCGGATACGTTAGCTTGTAGTCTATAATCATCACCTGTGTTATTCACATCATTTCATCCTCCGTAATCAATCACACCATTGAAATCAAAATTTTACTCTGTTTCATAATTTTCTAAAAATCATTACCTTACGAAGAGGGACTAATACAACAAGTCCAATGAAGCTAGTAACAAAAAGGAATGAGGTCATCCATCCAACACCAGGCTCTTTTATACCACGAGGATTGTTTCCTTCGGTGTTTACTCCCGTTAGCTCGTACGTTCGTCTATTTAAACCAAGCAGGTACGATGCAAACCCACCTGTGACATATGGAAACTTAGTCCAATATGTGAAAACTCGTATTGTGTGTGTGAATTATATATAACCTGCAAGGGAGATGCTGTAACATGCAACGGCACAAGTCTGAGCGATAGTGTTCTCTTGACGTGTGAAAGGAGTAGTAACGATTCCTGCTTTTTGGAGAACTTTGGTCCAAGATTTGAGAAAGACAAAAGCCAAGAGAGCTGATGAGATGTTGAGATTCGGGACGAGTCCTGTCGTTAGGTTCAGCTTCAGACAGATCACGCTGTAGACAATCCCTATCAACAAACTCGCGACGATGGATCGAACCGTGATCTGTTTCCTCCATGGCGGTGGCTTTCTTGAATCTAGCGATACGTCTTCTTGAAATTGACTCTGTTCTCTCTCAACCCTCTCGTTCTCCATTGAAGAAATTAACACGAATCTGAATTACCTAAATCTGATTATTGGTAGCTTCTTTTACAAGGAAACAAGGTTTTGATCCGGCGATTGGTGGAAAAATATGCGAATCTCGTCGGGAATCGAATGATTCGTAGAGTCAAGATCGAAGAAGGAAGAAGGAAGAAGAAGAAGAGAGGATCGCATATTAGTGATGTTGGATTGAGAAATTTTTATAGAAGAGAAATGAATGAAGAGAGAGAGAGAGAGAGAGAGAGAAAGTGTACTGCAAAGAAGTACAAATTAGGGTTTCTATATTTATTATGGAAGTACAGATTTTGTAATTCAGATTCAAAGTTTTCTTAAAAAACAAAACCAAATACTATGAAAGGAACACGCGTTTTGCAGTTAAAAGACAGAGCGGGAGATACATACAAGGTTGTTGGTCTGAAAACTCACTAACCCTGCATTTTTTATATAGAAATTTTATGTAAAAAAAGAAAAGAATAAAAGAATAAGAAGAGATGGTGGTAGTACAACAAATCTTGTAAAAGTTGGTTTTAGTTTTGTTATATAAAAATAGGGAAAAAAATTGGAGTCCCTTGAAAGTGTCGCCAAGTGTTGTCACAAAGAGCACTGACTTTTTTGAAAAGAGTGGATTGGGTTGGGTTGCGTTAGGTGGTGTTGCTGTTGCATATGTTTGACTTCCGACTTCAGGTTACTACTACCTGATGTCCTGATATGTCCCTCCCAATGTTGATGTGTTGTCAGCTTCTATTCCCATCAATTTGTTAAATAAGTAAAAAGAGACACTATCATATTTTCTTTTAATTCGGACAAGAAATGATGAATTCAATTACAATTACAATTTAAAGTTGTAGAACACCACTCTTACAACTTTTGAGATTATTATTATTATAATAGAAATGTTTTTTTACAGATTATAGATTTTATTTTTGTCTAGTTAATTCATATCCATAACGTATTAAACTTTTAAAAGTACTAGGTTTTGAATCCATGCTACGCGTGGGTATATTTAATATATTTTGATGAAAACTATATATGATTGATGACAATTATAAAAATATCTTATAAAAAAACTTAAATTAGTGTTAAGGAAAAAAAATTTAGATACACAAATTTTAAAATATAAAAATCAGTTGTATTATAAAATCAAATATGATTAAAAAAATCATGAATTTAACTCGACGTCCAGGCGAGACGAATCAAACTGATGACCTCACATATCCTAAACCATTTATTTGACCACGAGAAAAACGAAATAATTTTATCATCATGAATTTAAATTATTTCATATTTAACTGATCTCTACCACCTATGTTTTCGTGTTTTTTATCAGTGTTTTCTTATTCTCCATATTAATTCTTGTTATTTTCATTGTTAAATTTTGTGGTAATTGTCATCATTACTTTTACCGTCCGGTTATTCGTTATACTCTTTTTCTTCTTCTTCCTCGTCAACTTTTTCACATTCTGCCACTGAAAAACCTTGTTTTAGACTACCACACAACTTGTTAGCCCATCAAACTCCAAGAACAAAATCATTTCTTCTTTCATAAAAATAAAAAATAAGATAAAAAATAAAAAATTAATGAAAGAATATCAACTCATCTATAAAATCATACACAAAATATGTTTTACAGCTCATAAGAAATAAAAAGCACAAACGTAGATAAATAAGATAATTTATGTTTTACATCAATATTTATAAAAATATCAGCTCATCTATAACATCATACACAAAAATATGTTTTAGAGCTCATAAGAAATAAAAAGCACAAACGTAGATTAATAAGATAATTTATGTTTTACATCAATATTTATAATACTTTAAACTTTTAAAAGGTTTCGAAATATAATATTTGAACCTTTTAAAAAATTTCAATATTTATAATATTTTAAAATTTTAAAATTTAAAAATTATAATATTTAAAAACTTTTTAAAGCTAAGAAATT
This sequence comes from Camelina sativa, assembly GCF_030686135.1. NCBI lineage: Eukaryota > Viridiplantae > Streptophyta > Magnoliopsida > Brassicales > Brassicaceae > Camelina > Camelina sativa. The sequence goes on along the minus strand of NC_141892.1, from coordinate 10,628,286 downwards.
TTAAAAATTTCAATATTTATAATATTTAAACTTTTAAAATTTTTAAATATTACAATAAATTTTTTTGAAACTTTTTAAAGTTTGAATTTGATCAAATAAAATATTGGATCAAACCGAATACAACTTTTAAACTCGGATGCCTGATAAATCAAGCTTTCCTGCTCATTCGTTGTTGGAAGCATATTAATCTTATTTATACTTGTTCTGAATCATTGTCTAAAAATTTTCTAGCCGATGTAGGACATTGTACATAGTTCTTTTACTTCCATAAATTTAAAATTTTACTTTTTCTAAAAAATTCTGGAAATTTAAAAAATGTTTACGAATGACATGTCAAATCCTGATAGGTTGTTTAAAATAATTCTTAATATAAAAAATTCTAAAAATTTAAAAGTTAATTAGTGAAGTGTCTAATCCCTATTGGCGGTTAAAAATCCTAGGTGCACAGCTTAAGAAAATTATAGCTCTTACTTTTATTTAGTATAGATTAAATTTATTTCGGGATGTATAAGAGTTTAGGATTACGATTACGTACAAATGAGATTTAATTTGAGATGTATAACTGTATAAGTTAGGAGTGAACCAAATTATGACTTGCACACTTTACTTTCCAGTTACTTAAATACTAAACAACTTAATTATCAGTATCATCCGAATGAGTAATTGTAACAAATAATGTCATAAATTAAAGTTTTACTTTAAGCATCAACATACGTATAAAGTATATTAACCATTCCACTTTTCTAGATATGGTTCTCTCTATCGCATTGCAGTCTATTATAATTGTATGAATAGTTGTAGATCAATATATAATTTGATTTTTCACAACGTGTTTGCTCTCTCACTCGATTCTACCACTTTGTCTTCTTTATTTTTTTTATCTACAACTATTCTACAATTATAATAGACTGCAATACCACTTTGTCTTCTTTATTTTTCCTCATATATAAAGTATCTTCGTGTCGTCTTCATCATTTTCCTAAGAATTTATCTTAATTTTTTTGAAAAAATTGACTAAATCAATTGCAAATGGAAATTTAGAAAGAGTTGACATTTGTTTGTAGAATGTATAGATTAACAAACATTCCCTTAAATTATGAGCTAACTTGGAAAGTCTAATAAAAACTAAAATATTGATAATATCGAAAATTAAAGAACAATGTACTATGTTTGAGAATTGAGATTTACAAAACAAAAAAAATATACAAAAAATGCCCAAAACGTACGTTCAAAAATATATTAAAAAAAAACTCTCTTTATTTGTTCATATTCTAAATATTTGATTTTAATTTTTTTATTTCCAAAAATTTACCTGTAGTCGACGTTAATGATGTAGCTGACGTTTGTTTATTTTGGTCTTGCACACAATAAAAATTTAATGAAATGTGTTGTTGTTTCTATCAAAAGATATCGAAATTACGATTAACAAAAAGTTATGTGTAAAATCAAAACTAGGATGTTCTAAAAGGGGTCGCGGTTGTAGGAAGAGCAAAGGATCTGGCCTGAAATGGAGGCAGTCATCGCCATCAACCTCGCATAATAGTTGGCTGCTACAATCGGAGTCCGGCGAAAGAAGTTAGTCCTCTTAACACACACCTCAATATACCTAAGTGCTTGTTTTTGCTGTGCCTTCATTGCCACGTAATCACGCTCATACATGGACGCATAAGCACTCTGAAGACGAGAAACCACGACGTTGTACGCGATCTTGCAAGCGGAGAAAACAGCTTTGTCCCGAGAATCTCTTGTATTTGGGAGAAGATAGTCTTGGATTTGAGAAACCGTCTCCATAGCATAGGTCAGAGCTCTTTTTGTCGTCACTTTTGTTATGGTATCGATGTCTGCGTGGGACGAGTCAAGCTGTGACGTGACAATCGACTCACACTCATTGAAGTTAACTGTTTGGCTACAGATTATGTCGATTACAGACTTTATTGGCCGATCAGGATCCACTGTTGAGGAAGAAGGTACATGTGAAATCAAGATCGTCACAAGAGTAGTGATGATCAGATTCGTATTCATATTGAGAGTCGTTGTGGTGTGTGGTTTATGTGCTTAAGAAACCATACAAAAAGCTTGTAAATTTATGCTCGGATTACTTTACATTTTGAGTATAATAACTTAAATTGAAATCAATAATACTAACGTTCAAGTTATACTTTATTAATTTTCTTATCTATATAAACAATTTGCATAAATTTGAAACAATAAATTACGGTCAATGGAACTTGACCAAAAAAAAGAGTTATGGTCAATGTTGTTATACCAAAACCAAAAGATTCAGTCAACGATTAAATGAATCGGATTAATGTTATAAAATCCATAAGTTTATATTAATTAAGATTTTTGTAAAATCTATAATTTAAAGAATTTTATTACGGTTAAGGAAATAAAAGGAGAAAATTAAAACCATAATCTTTTTATTTATGATTTTGTGAAAAATGATGTGGTGTATATCTAAATGCCCACACCTATTTTAATTTGTTGTTAGCTTTTAGTAGCACAACATTGTTTGCTTAATAAACTACATAATATTCGATTAAAAAGTTAAAAAAAAAAAAACATAAATATATGGTATTCTAAATGGCTGAAACATTATAGTTAATCACAGTACAATTATATTTAAGAGTTACAATAAGTCAATAACGTATCAGCAACAATTGTTTCTTTTCATGAGATCGATCAGGTATAACTTTATTAGTAAAACCTTTATCATACAATGATACAAGAGTCCTAGAATACAGTGGTCTTAGAGTACTTCAAAAAGAACTCTTCATTGTTACAGTAATTAAATAAAACCGTATAGACCTGAATCAACAGTTTTGGGAACCTGCTTGAGAAGTAACTATCAAACCCGTCAGGTACACTCCCAAGTAGCTCTTGTAATTCTTTAGGAAGCTCTCTATAGTGATTAAGTTTGTTCCGTATGACCCTTAACAAATCTCTGATGCTGTCAAACTTGTACCGCCTGTAACGCCCGATATTGTCTAAGAATAAGCTATCCAGTTTCTCATCCCACCGCCCGTTTAATGTAACCGTTGCTGTGCTTTCAAGTGCTGCCAAGAGCTGTGAGCCTTCTTCTCGGTTTTCTAATTCCACTCTATCACTTGCATCCCGGAGGAAAGACAATCTCATGTCTGAGTTCCAGAACAATGGGTGATGCAGCACTTCTTGTGCTCTCGGTCTGCATTTTCAAAATATAGAAAATATAAATGCTAGTTTTGATAACAATAGTATCAACCAAAAGTGTCATTCGTACCTCAAATTTGGATCCGGGTGCAGGAGACCAGAGAGAAGATGAACAGCTTCTGGAAGACTCTCGATCAAGAAAAGATCTTTTCGATCATTTACAACGTTTATGTCCCTCTCATAGTTGTCTCCATAAGGATGTTTACCTCCAGTCATACAGAAAAACAGAACACACCCTAAACTGAAGAGATCAACGGCTCTTGTTTGTCGTTCATTGCGGAGTTGTTCAGGTGCTTGCCAACCAGAACTTCCAGAACCTATCATTAAAAACAACAATCAAATATGAGAAGAATATATCATTTTATGTTTCCATCGTTACATTGTATCATCTAAACTTACCAGTTGAATTTCTAGTGAGGGCACTATTGTCGGCTGGCAAGTGCTTGCTAATACCCATATCTGATAACTTTGCACTTACAGATGAGTTCTTAACAATCAATACATTTTGGGGCTTTAGATCTCGATGTACAATCCCAATATCATGCAAATGAACTAGACCAGCAATTATATCACTGTAACACAAACATACAAAAGATCAGAAAGATGTGTGCAACCTTTGATTATAAGTGTCAAATATGAGAAACCAAACAAACCTCATTAACTTCAACAAAACAGTAGACGGATGTCCGTTTTCCTTCCATAGCTCAACTTTCTTGCCATCTTCGAGGATTGGGATGATCTGGCTCGAATGTACACTACTTGAAGATGTTGGACTCTCAAGCAGTCCAGAGGATGATGCATGGATGAGATCGTTTAAGCTACAAGCACACCGTTCTAATGAAATATAGATAAAATGTTCATCCTGGTCAACCCCATACCAGCGGACAATATTTGGATGTTTGTCTGAAGCCATGAGGTTCAAAATCTCCTTCTGAGCAACTTCATGATGCGTTTGTACTAGACGCTTAACCGCTACAAGACGACCTTCATAGGACCCCTCAAGCACAACAGTCCCATTGCTCCCTTTAGCAATCTCCTTGTTGGATACACACAGTTTACCAACCCTATATCCTTCGGCCAGACTATTATTGAGGCCAGGGAAAGCAGTCAGAAACCTCTTCTCATTATCTTCATTAGAGGGATCTTTGTTCTCTTTCTTGTGAGCAGCCTTTATAGTCCCATTTTTCTTGGCCTTTTTCTTCTTCGGTATCGCGACTGGCACTTCAGAAATTTCCTTGATCCGCATGCTCTTTCTTAACCGGCAAAAGAAAATGCCGCAAACAGAAAGCATAGTAACACAAAAGCCGAAAAGTAGGACAACCAAACCAGAAAATTTGCTAGCCAAGCTTGCCTGTGTAGTGCTTCCATCAATAATATCAGTGATCTGAGATATCACAGTCTCCGGCAGGGGAAGTGACAGGACTTCTTCAGCCTCTTTATTGCTCGGAAGTGCCAACTGATTCCCATCTCCAGGAGCCAACTGATTAGGTTTTCTATCTTGAAATGGAAGATACAACGCCTCGTCTAGAAAACCAAGTCTCGGAAACAGTGTTTCATAGTTAACATTACGTAACTGGACCATAGGAACACTTGTAGTATACGATAGCGGTAACTGGTTTTTGCCCCAAGAAGTTCTAATAGGAATACCATCTGATGAAGATAACCCACCCATGAGCTGTACACTCTCATGATTCTGTAGTTTAGCTTCCATCTTAGAATAAGAAACACTCCACAAAACATCTCCAAACTTTGATATACACTGGATTTTAAAATCTTTTCTCTCAATGTAAACCAGCTCAGGAAGATCTTCAGATTCCTTAAACCCCGGTCCAAATAGTAACGGAGTTTCTTTAGACAAAACAATAGCTTTCTCTTTATCATTTTCAACGAATGTATCAGAATATAACTCATCCATTCTATACCTCTTAACCAATTTCCCAGTCTTCCAATCCAAGAGAAACACAGATGTGTCTTTCTTACCCAAAACAATCCTATCCGTCGAAGTATACGGCAATGTTCCAATGAAATCCGAAGCATCCACTATCTAAAACATCAAAAAAAGATACACACTTATCCATATCAAACTACTTTGGTGAGAAACTCTAACTAAAAATGAGGTTAACAAACATCATACGAAAAGACAGACACCTTAGTTATGCGTTTGCCTTTACGCATAGAGGAATTGTAAAGTTGCCAATTCTTATCACAATCCATGTAAAAGTCATCACCAAGAGCCGAGGCACGTTCCTCATCAGTGGTGTAATGGTAATGAGGAGCTTGGTATGATGAGTATATAGGCTCATTGGTATGAAATGTCCAATCCAGCTTCTGAGAAGACATATCCACTAAAGATATAGACCCGTCTACCGTAGAAAGCAACACATAATCAGATTCTCTGTAGGAAAAAAAAAAAAAAACACAATCTTTAGCTTGTTAAGAACAACATAGTCCAAGAAACCTAAAAACACTGACTTGAAATATAAAAAAATGTCAACTTTAAGACGAATTCAAATAGATAAGGTTTAATCAAATCAAACCCATCAAAATGAAATTAGAGAGAAGAGAATGAAGTCAAAAACAAAGCAGGACATGGATCGATCAATTAACAATCGAAAGAAGAAGACTAACCGATCAGGCTGAGAGATTTGATTGGAAAGAGATTTGTCATAGAATTTGGAGATTTCAGATCCCTTGAGACTGTTAGCTAATGGAGATACGAGCAGGAACAGAATCAAATCAAGTAGTGCTGATCCTCTCATCGCCTTTTTTTAAATTAGAATACCATTGAAATGTTTCTTCTTGATCGAATGAATTTGCAGCTGTACCTTGAGGGGGGGGTTTATGCAGATCTCAATCTACGAGAAATCGAGAATTCTCAATATTTCGAAAACGTAACAAAATCTGATCTATTTTTGGGGTTTGAGTTCGCAAACTGCTGTCGGAAATGTTACAGTGTCGACGGGTCTTCTAGATTTCTTCATCTTCAAGCTCGTCGAGTATGGGATAATAACAATCGTTAACCGGTCCGGTTTTAATACTTTTTATATTTTTTATTCTCGGTTTAAACTGGATGCGTCAATTTAGTAATTTTGGTTCGGTACCATTCCAAATTAGCTTATCCGCTACAAGACAACATTCAGACCGATTTTATAATCATGGCTTGTTGCAGAGCACAACATGGTAAGCTTTAGCTTCTACGGAACTCTGGCTGCATTCTACTTCTGGGATTCTTTTTTGAAATCACAAAACAATTTTTAACGTGCACTTGGATTATTATTATTAAACTTGGAACATACAGAGCCGAAAGGTTTACGACAAAAGTACATATAACCAAAACAGAAAATGAAAAGCGATAGAGAAAGTCTTTTTTCTTTTGCAGAAGTCAACTTCCAGGTGCACGAGTCTCTCAATCAAACAACACCAGTTTTGACTACAGACCATAAGCTCAGAAGTCTCCACCACGAAGACGAAGAACCAAGTGAAGGGTTGATTCCTTCTGGATATTGTAATCTGCAAGAGTCCGACCATCCTCAAGCTGTTTCCCAGCGAAGATGAGTCTCTGTTGGTCCGGAGGGATCCCTTCCTTATCCTGAATCTTGGCCTTGACGTTATCGATTGTGTCTGAGCTCTCTACCTCCAAAGTGATAGTCTTCCCTGTCAAAGTCTTCACAAAGATTTGCATACCACCACGGAGACGCAAAACAAGGTGAAGGGTTGATTCCTTCTGGATGTTGTAATCCGCAAGGGTGCGTCCATCTTCAAGCTGTTTCCCTGCAAAGATGAGCCTCTGCTGGTCTGGTGGGATTCCTTCTTTATCCTGGATCTTAGCCTTGACGTTATCAATTGTGTCAGAGCTCTCAACCTCCAAAGTGATGGTCTTTCCGGTAAGGGTCTTCACAAAAATCTGCATACCACCTCTGAGACGAAGCACCAAGTGGAGAGTAGACTCTTTCTGGATATTGTAGTCAGCTAGCGTGCGTCCATCCTCAAGCTGCTTACCGGCAAAGATAAGCCTCTGCTGGTCCGGAGGAATCCCTTCTTTATCCTGAATCTTAGCTTTAACATTGTCAATCGTATCCGAACTCTCAACCTCGAGGGTGATGGTTTTACCAGTCAACGTCTTCACAAAGATCTGCATACCACCTCTTAATCGGAGAACCAAGTGAAGGGTTGATTCTTTCTGGATGTTGTAATCCGCCAAGGTACGACCATCCTCTAGCTGTTTACCAGCAAAGATCAACCTTTGCTGATCCGGAGGGATCCCTTCCTTGTCCTGAATCTTTGCCTTAACATTGTCGATGGTGTCAGAACTCTCAACCTCGAGAGTAATGGTCTTGCCAGTGAGTGTTTTCACGAAAATTTGCATCTGCAGAAACAAACAAAACAAGTAATCGAACAGCCAAACATACACCAAACTTATAAAAAAAAACCCTAATAAGAAATCAAAACAACAACGTAAGAGAACGGATCTAGATAACAAGTAATCGATGAGCAAACTAAAACGAACCCTAACAAGAAATCAAAATAACACCAAAGAGAACGGATCTACATAAATAAAGAACCCATAAAACAAACTCAATAAAACCCAAAATTTCACTGCGAAAAGCACAATCAAGCATTAGAGTGAACAGATCTAAACGATATAGTTCTCAACTAAGACCTAAAAGTCACAAAATTCGAAAAAACATGCCAAATCTGACGAACTACGAATAGAGAGATCTAAGTAATCGAGGTTCAGATCTGAACGAATTCAGAAGACGAAAAGCAAAATTAAAAGAAAAGGAATCATAAGAAACATGGTACAGTACCTTGAAAGAGAGAATCGTAAGAGATTTGGAGAGCGTTGCGATTTTAGGGTTTTGAGAGATGATGATGATGATGATACGAAGAAGAGATCGAAATAATAAGAATGAGAAGATGAAGGTCTTTTTTTATTGATAGTGATCACTAGGCCCAAGGCCTAAACCGACTTATTTGTGTTTAATTAATTGAACGCGGCAATCTACAAGAAAATATATATATTTTAACTTTTAAGAAATTAATAATGGCAATTTTTTTTTTTTTTTTTTGGATAAATGTATACAGGTTTGTTTGTATTAGGAAACATGTTTTTTTTTTCTTTATGAGTTTTTTCACAAATTTAGATTGACATAAATGGTAATGAGTGATATTGAAAAGAAAAGAAGAAGAATAATTCAATATTTTTAATTACCATATTATGATCCAGATTTTGTTAAGAATTCAAAAAATATATCTAACAATTTTAATAACCAAAAAAACAAAACAAAATAAATGTAAATATTAGATACTCCAATTAGATTTAATGAAATAAAAAAAAGGCCATAAGGATAAAAAAAAAAAAAAAAAACACCATATATAGTTGTTTACGTATCATAATATGCTCATGCTTTGGTTACAGCATATAAATATAATATTTGATTATGTGAAAATTGCAAGAAAACATATTAATTGACCTCTAGATCACAAGACTCAATGGCGAATAACAACATGACTGATGTCGATGATGTCGTTGTTGGGGACAATAGCATCGAGATTGAGAGCGAACGGACCATATTTCTAACGTTTGCTCGTGGGGTTCCTGTGTCGGAGGCAGAGGTGAAGCAGTTTTTCACAGTAACGTATGGTGAAAATTGTGTTAAAGGCGTTGACATGCAATATAGCGATGGTCAACAACAATCACTATTTGCTCGGTTGTTCTTGGACTCTGTCGCTACCATGAATCGCATACTCGATGGCAAACGCGAACAGAGTAAAAAGTTCTTGATCAACGAGAAGCTCATTTGGGCTCGTAAGCACGAGATTTAGGATGTATCTGTTTAATTAATTACATCCCAAATGGATTATATCATATATATATATATATATATAAGTTTCTCGTTTTCTTGTTACTCTTCTGATGCAAAAGTTTTATCTTATGTTCTGATGTAGTCTAATAACTAGAAAAAAAAACAGTATGTAACTTCCCGACTACACTGGGTTTCTTCACTTTGAATGAAATATATTTTCACATAATTTTGTTAACTACAGTTTTAATGCAATTGTAGTGATTTTCATGGACGATTTCATGATAACCAAAATTTTATATACATCATCAAATTACTTGTGAAGTACGTTAATCTCTTGAAACACATGAACTAAAGAAGGAAGAATATATACCATCTCCGAACTCATTGTCTGCATAACTAGCGCCATTATCATATGATGGAGCTAATGGCGCGAACTTTAAGATGAATTGTTATGTGTGGCTCAGATGAAATATATATGGACTAGCCGAGGGAATCGAGAAGAGGGCTTGTTGCAGAATGGGACTATGGAACTTGATATTTGATCAGTTGAAATTGCATTTCACTTCGGTCAATGTCTCCAATTTCTAGTTTTTTTTTTTAGCTTCGTTGATTTGAATAATAAAATATTGTAAATGCATGGAGGTATCATACTGGGGGTAGAAAATTTATATGGATACCTCAAAAACAGTTTTCTTCTCGAAAATAAAGTTAGAAACTATATTGACTATATATATATATCCAAAAAACGCATAAACAGATTTTACTCCTCTCCTAATTACTCCTTTTTTTTTTTGTTACCATTTCACCTCAGAAGACGCTTCCTTCATATCATCTACTGTTTGTACAAGTAGAAAGAGACACTAACGCAGGTCGTATAACTTCCTTTAAAGTGCCTCTTAAGCTTGAGATTGTATTCTTGAGCGTTTCAAGTTCTGAGTTATCGGCAGAATCATCCAAATGCTCCAAAGACTCGAGCTGCTTCTCCAAGTATCTCCTCAGACTTGCCTCTGCAACATTAATCAGACTAAGAGATGGGTTACTGTGCATGAACTTGGTCACCAGGAACCCGGCTAATATCTGCTGATTGGCCTTCACAAGCTCTGCGACAAAACATGGGAACAGGAGTTCCCCAAAACATGACATAAACCGTTTCTTGGAACTTGCATTTGATTCTCTGGTGTCGGCTTGTCTTATCCGCTCTTCTTGGAACTCTCGAGATAGCTTTCCAATCAGATAGCAGAGGAAGGAGAAGACTGAGCCGTAGCAAGAATCGGAGATGATTGTGGAGAGAGTCCCAGAATATATAACCAGGAGAAGAACTTCATGATGGCTCTGACTCGATAACTCCGGAATGCCTGCTTGTTTCAATTGTTCTTCAACAACATTGAGACATTGAGATCTGATTCGTTCGTAGGGCAACAAAAGAGATATCTTTAGAGCGAGAAATGGGTCAGTGCTGGCCAAGATCCCAGCCAGGCTTTCTGCTTCATTTTCTTCAAGCAGGACCTCTTCAGGTTTCTGAAGCGATCCATCTATAAGTCGTAGAACATTTTCGGGCATGCACAAGGCAATGTACTTTCTCAAAATATCCAGCCAGCACGAATGTAAAGGATGAGCCGAGACTATATATTCCTTTTTTTCTTTCTCCATGGGTTCTGGTTCCTGAAATGTTTCCCATCCATCATTCCAATCATCATTGCTCCAGTCGCTTCCTTGGTCGGTTGCCTCATTAGACGGCAATAGTTCGGCTTTCTTAGCTTCAAACAGCTCTTCCCATCCTTCTAAAATTGCCAGAAGAGCTTCGGCTTGTAAAGCTGTAGTAACAGCAGACGAGAGTTTAGAGAAGCAGGAAACAGATGTCTCGACACTCGATAGATCCTCAGGGGTGATCTCTAAGCCTGGAGCGATGGACACCACAGCAATCTGAGATGATTTAAGTGCGACTAAAGTATTTGTGAGCCTGCTAGAGCCATCAGCCTGGTCTGGCAACGCTTGGTTAAGCGTGGCTTCAGTCTTCTGCATAGACGATAATAGCTCAGCCGAACCATCCCACGGAATAACGTTTGACTGTAGCTCAGATGATGAGCCCTTGATATTCTTACCCGAGATGAACTGCATAAGCTCTAAGGAGTAAACGCGAACTTGACTTGGCAACTCCAGGTTCTCAGAAAATATTACGAGTTGTTCCCAGACTACAAGCCTAACACGCTTCAGCTCTTCCAGGTTGCCTTCCAAATTACTGAGAGAAGAGAGCAATCGGTAAAGATTCTGTGTTTCATGAGCCCCAGACACCAAATTTTGTAAAATGGGTTCAAATATACTCAAGTAAAGGTGTGGAAGATCCTGCATAGCTGTCGGATACCGAGAGGACAAATCTGAGAAGACATCAGAAATGGGTCCAAATCCACAGCCAGAGAAGACCATGGCTCTGCAGAAGTTGAAGATTTCAGTCGCGCAATCACCGGCCAAACCAGATTTAAGGTAGACAAGTATTGCAGCCCAGGCCTGACTTGGGGACAGACTGTCATCCATTACTAGTTTTATGAGAACAGTAAGACAGCTGCTAATGCATTCAGGGCTTAAGATAAGATTCTCCACAAGATTTGGAGTAGATGATTTTACTTCTTGCATCTCATCAGCTAATCTTATCCAAAAGTTAATCAGTAATATAAGACATTCTTGCCATGTAGAACTATCAGGGATATGCACGTACAAGTCATTTGGCGGAAGAACTAATGTGAAATGCCGTTTCAGGATTTCCACAGCTTGCAAAGGTTCCAAGATCCTGACATATACTCTACTGTGGTCATATGTCTGCTCAAGTTGACCGAGGAACCCCTGGAAACTCTCTGCACTTCCAAAATCAAGATCTCTTCTACTCTCCAATGTATCTAACAAATCCATAATATATTGTTTGTAAACATCTTGCCAGGAAATGAGACTGTCGGACGAATTCTCCATGAAGAAGCCAGTGAGAGTTTCTACCATTTTGGCCAAAGCTTCCAAGTTCATCTCATTGATGTGCGCATGGACTTCATTGTTGAAGCTGTCAAAGTTCAAACCTCCCAATGCTGCAATATTTTTGAAATCCAAATCTGTGATAAACGACACTCTACTGCATTCTTGCTTAAGGACGTTATACATATTCGATAACCCAGCAAAGGAACCATGCGGTTGAACCAACAATGATGCTTCCTTGCTTAATTCCAAATGGCAATAGCATTCAGAAAGGAGGCTATATATGTAAGCAATGCGTTGTTTGTTAAGACCACTAACTGCTGGGTACACGATTGTGCTTATGGTTTGTATGGTGTCTGAAGCAAAGAGAAGTATTTCTTCCTTGACCTGTATAATTTCAGCCGTGATGTCCTCATTTGTCCAAATCTCAGAGCGAAGGATAGAGCTTAAATACCTTAATATCACCTGGCAAGAAGACAAAGAAAGGTATATATTAGTTGCGGTTGAGGAAAGTATGTGCAGTAATAAGGTATACACAAAGTGAAATGTACCTCTGACTGGTTCAAGCCATACGTATCAGCCAATGTTAGTACATCTTTCAAAATCAGCTTCTTCTCCGATTTCACAGATTCAATGAGAGAGAAAACAGCAACCTTAATGTATTCAATATCATGGGATAAAAACCTTTCAGTCTCAACCCCGGGGATAATTCTCTCCAGAATTCTAGAACGGTCAGCATCATGCATTTTTTCCTCTAATTTATGTTTCCATTCCTTCCAAAAAGTTGACTGAAGTTTGTCGATCCTCCTCATATCATCTGTATAAAACAGCACCTAAAGGTCAAAAGAAGTTGGCAAAAACAGGTATATTGAAAAAATGATAGACCGAGAAACCCTTACCAGAGAGACTTTCTGTTTGCTTTCTCTCAAAATTCTTCCGAAGCAGTTCTCTCCTCTGGATGGGAGCCGTACACTCTACTCCAGAGTCATGTAGCAAACTATATATCATGCCTAGACTCATGATACTCCGAATTTCTTGGTAGTTCCCCCTTATTCTCAACTGCTTTTCTATAACTTCTACTGCATTAGATGCATCTACTAGATTCAACAGAAACGAGCATCCTATAATGTCTTCCTCTTTTGTTACCGGATGATCAATTATCGAGTCTGTAATCATGGCTATCAGCTCATCTTTTGGTGCAAAACCATTCTTTGCCAGCCAGGATAGAATGGTAACAAGAGCAGTTGCTTTTACGCTGACAAACTGCTTTCCAGGAATGGAATCAAGCGTTAGCCTTTTATCCAACTTCCTATTTCTACCCAGCTTAAGTAACCAGGGAAGATGTGACGCAGCAAACGAGAGAAGCTTCCCATTTTCATTTAGAAGAGATTCCAAGTCCATGCTATTATCAACCGGCAAGTCCTTAGCAACACAAGAAAGTGTATCTTTGACTCTGTCGAAATCTAGTTGTTGATCACTGCTTAGCCCATCAAGCATCTGAGGGAAATCTCTCAGACAAGAAACACCACCCATCTTGTGAAATTCAGGAGAATCCGTCTCTGATAACATTCCCAAAGTCTCGCATTGGCCTTGGAGGTCAAGATCTTTCCATGCGTGCAATAACTCACTGATCGATTCATCATCGCAGTGACACAAAGCAAAGCCAAGTAACTGCTTTCTAGAACTTATATCCATGTGTTCAAGTGCAGGACCTCTTGCTATTGCAGCACCTAAATCCCAAATGGGACCATGCCCTTTTTTGGTTAGAACAAGGCATAGATCAAATGCCACCTGCAGATCGCCTGCAACTGCAGCTTCTCTAGCAATAGCTTCTTCAACAGATGATATCTCTTCTGAAGAATTCAACCCAAGAAGTTTAGCAACCTCAATAAGTTCTTCAACATGTAGATAGGCCCCAGGATGCCCCGTGATTGCCATCTTAATAATCTCCATTGGGTCGTTTACTTGTTTGAACTGCACTGGTAGGAGACTAACCCCAAGATCTGGAAGCCTAACAGTAACTGCATCAATGATATCCGCCTCAGCTTTAATAGTCCGGCTACTAGAAAATATATTGAGACACTCCCTTGCTTTCCATATCTGGAAATATAATTTTCAAAACTGTAAATATAAATATATCCAAGCACAAAGAGAATTGTCGCTGACACTGAACTTTGTGAAAAAAAAACAAAAAATTCTACAGCACCAGAAGCAAGAATTAACAGGATGGTAGGTTGCGTAAATATATATATATATATATATATATTAGCTTTATACACAAGCAAAGAAACACCACTTACTTCTTCAGAAGCAAGGCTAGGAGCAGAGAAGAAGTATTCCTTTGCAGCATTTATAACAAGACTCTCTGCCTTCTCTGATGGCAGAGCAACTGAGCCTGTACCCTTGAGATAATTTCTAGCCAGAGAAAATTTTCCAGCTTTTAGAAGTCCTCTACAGAACTCTGTCAGCACAAACTCAAGATCAAGGAAAGAAAAGGCTTTCTCTTGCAACTGTCGCAGATCACGCCACATGCATGCCCAGTCATTATCAGATCGTCCAGGTTGACGACGAACAAATTTTGAAAGTATGAGTCGAAGGATCTGCTTTACACCCTTTTCATCCAAATGAACCTCAAGAAAATAATTAATTGGTTTCGGGACCTGTGTAGAAAAAAACGCAGAATTATAACTTTCAAACATAAAATCTCTTGGTACCTTCTACACAGGTAGAGAACCAGTTGAGTGCACAAGTTTCTATACTTAAGTTAGTTCATTTCACATATGTATGTGCACACAGAACAAGGCTACAAATTTTTTGCTATGAGATACCAACTTAATTCAAGATACAGACAAATTTTGAAACCTGATAAATTTCTAAAAGCCTCCCTGCTTCTATATGACCTTCCGCCAGTTTGAGCCTTTTCTGAATGTCTTCACCAACAATATCTGCAATTGCATGGGTTTCAGTTTGGTTTAGCAATGACTCGATAAGGACATCTGATCATTTAGTTACATAGACTTGGGGTTGGGATACATTGGATCTGGACTACTAACCATTTATCTTCGGTAGCTTTGATAGCATTGTTGCCATGACATTCCACTTATCTGTAACTTTGCACAGATACAGACATTGCAGAGCACAATCAACAACTTGAACCTCATCCTTAAAAAAACAAACAGTATACAAATCCATACACCCTTCCTCAATAACTTTTGAGCATAAATCAATCTCATTTTTTGCTGCCATCTCCTTCAGCCATTTAACTAGAAATGACTCCTCATTACGACTGTTTGTCCCCAAAAACCTTTTCTGCATAAATGGAATTGCCTTGTCATGCAATCTTCTAACCACAGTTTCAGTTTTAATCCCTTCAAGCATCATTTTAAATTTCTCATAATTAGATAAATGCTCCCACCCAACAAGGCTTAAGCTGAAGCAGATTTCGCCTCCAATTTCATCAGAATAAATTATCTGGTGCAAGTATGATAGATCTTCATGGAACTGTTCCAATTCAGACATGCCTTTTTTCCATGCAATATCAATCAAGCAAGTACAGTTGTCTAACAGCCCAGTGGAAGAATCAATATCTCTAGCTCTATTTTTATACCATGCAGCAAGTTCTTCTGATGATGGCCAATTATACCCCAAACACCTTCTAACAATTGGCTCAGTTTGAATCTGAGAATCATTCTTTCTATTCTCCGGCAATTTATTAATAAATCTAACCATCTTCTCACATTCAACCCAGTCTTCTTCTCTCACTGCCATACTAGTTGGAGGAGATTTTCCCGGAAGAAGATGTGCATACGTTTCAACGGGAACTGTTTCAGGAATAGCTGCCAAAATTTGCAGCATGAAAGATGCAAGTGAATAAGGATGCCGCTTAAAGAGCAGGTTTAAGGCCCCTATCCTCCCGCTCTCAGCAAGTGCAATAGCAGCCTGATTGATAGGATTGCTCCGAAATTTTCTGTAATCCTGCACCGAATATCTGTAGAGACAATGTCATTAACCCTTTCTAAAAGTAACTGGATAGTTAAGTTTAAATGTAGCTTGAAAGTGACCGAAAATTCTGTAATGCAGAACCTAATGCAAAAAGCTTGGAGATATCGGATGAAAACTGTCTGTGTGGTTATTTAAGGGTGGCAAATGAGGGTTGTAAGTTTTTCAAGTAGCAATCAAACACACGAAATTACCTAACCAAATTCTAAACGACACTCATTCTATGTTGGATAACCATAGACCCAAAACAAACCTGGATATGCAAGACCTAAATAGTACTATATGGCATACCAGCTTACCTATCTGCAGAAAGGAAAAGAAGATGCAAGTGTAAAGATATATACCTGCCCATACTTATCCCCAAATATGTGTCGAGCCTTTCACTAAACTGTAATAGTCGAAGCCTAGCCAAACGAGATTCCCAAAGTGGTTGGGATTCTTGATCTTCAGATTTAGCGAATACATAGTGATTAGTTAGATTAACTCCATGCGCAAGTAAGGCCTTCATGGAATCTTCTGTTGGCCCAATTCTATTTAAGCATTCGGAGAGCACAAAAGCTTTATCTTTTATCTTTGATAGAATCATGCTCACATCACTTACCATTTTTTCTGAGTTCAACCATCTTGACTTGAATACTTCATCTCTATCCAACCCATGGCTATCAGCAAAATCTAACGCCTCTTGATAGTGGCTTTTCTCAACTAAGATTTTATACATTTCAGGAATTGTTTTCTCAGTAAAAGATATTAGTCTCCATAACATACTATGCTCACTAGTATGATGCAATTCACTTGGGTCCTTGTCAACCTTGGCCAAAGCTGATTTTGCTTCCTGCGTTGAACTTTCTAAAAGAAAAATGTTTCCTTCCAATCTCCTAACTCTTTCCACGACAGGCATAGAATAATTCGTAGCATCCTCTTGAACTATAACACACCTACTGATGTCAACTATACTAATGTTACCGCTCCTTTTCAAAATTGTAAGGGCGTGATCAGACCACCAAGTAAAATCTACGACATTTCTTAAACTTTCTTTCCAACTTTGTAGCGACTTATCTGGCTTCAGGGAATCGGAACTGTCTTCAGAAGGACCGTACGAAAGTGTCAATCTTGCTTTATCTAACTGGAAAAGATGCATGCACCCATTGCTATCAAGACTTGCAACATGTGACCCCTGAGGTGAGATTAATATCTTTGGATATGCCAACTGATCATCTTTGGTCTCACAATATACGCCTTCAAACTTAGTGGTGGACAACAGTTCCAGACCCAAATTCTGACACTTACGCCAAAGTGAAATACACGAGGAACCTGAAGTGCAAGTAAATAAATACATTAACAATCCCAGAAATCATAAATCTACATCTCTGTCCATAGGAAATATTTTCAACAACCACATTACTCATTAAACGACCACAAACACTGATAAAGTATAGGTAGCATTCCTATATAAGAGTATGCAGCTGTGGCTTGCTAAATTGATTGATTTCGAGAGACTGTGTAGCTTTCAAGTCTTAAAAATAAGTACTACGAATTTAAAACTTCCATAACTAAAATAAGTTGTATAAAACCTACCAGAACTCCCTGTCGATGATATGCCTGCAGTACTACCAACAATGAGAAGGAAAGAAAGGTCTGGATGGTAATCAAAGCAAAAAACATGGTTGGGGAATTGCTTTCTCAAAGCTGGGACATTATTTGAAGCATGTTTGGAAACGGCAGAAGCACTTGGCTCCCTACTGATCTCGACATGATGAACAAGTCCATCTGATGTAAGTACACTGAACGAACACCTGCAGGCAAATTGTCATTGGTACAGACCACCAGTCAAAAGAGGTAGGCCTTCATCAAACAAGTATATTAATGCACAAGGGCACATTAGGATCCCAGTATTCTTAATCAATAAGAAATAGGGACGGAAGGAACGTACAAGCATGATGGTTGCAAACCACAGTCGTCCTCAATCAATCCTAGTACTGATGCAGAAACCTTCAAGTTTCTTTTTGTGACTTGACTTATTTCTTCACCATTAGTTCTGATGAAAAAGAGGGTCTCGCTATCATCCACAAGACCAAGAACATCATGTTTTTCGGACCACACTCCAGAAGTAAATGATCCTGATATGTTGGCTGATGCAGAGAACAGAAGTCAAGAGGACCATAGAATGGGCATGGAATAGACCATGAGTTAAGAAAACAGGGAGACAGAAAAAGTATTGCGATGAGAGGATATTTTCGAAAATTAACAAAATAAGAGACAAAAGGATGTTTCCACATACCATCCTTGGTGGAAAAGAGAAAAAGAAAAGTAAATGCATTTTTATAGGCGTTTGTTATCACAGTAAATCAAGTAGATAGTTTTTGAAAAGATAAATGCAGTATTCTACAAATACTTTTATTGGAGTGTGCTATGGCAAATTGGCAATGATCCCCAAAAACCATTATCAGGCAAAAAATATGTGAAACCAAGGGAAGATATGCCAGATTTCTTACATGTAAAACTGCCACATGGTTTCCTGTAATCATCGTCCTTTCGCAAGATTGTAACATGGTTTCCGGAAGTGACGGCAACAAGTTCTCCTCTAGGTGAAATAAATAGTGACACCGGTTTATTAGTTTTTCTCGGATTCCAGTATTCACTCCACTTTTCCTTGAGTTGACTAACACCTTAATACCAGAAAATAAATAATGAAGAAGCCTGTACCAACCAATGGGCTATAATGCTAATTTAACGAAAAGAGATGTGCACAAACATGATTCCTACAAGCTCACAAAACAAAATCTTCAAATTCACAGATCTCTGAGTTTCTGTATGGACTTTGCTAAACGACATAACAAATAATATGGCAGTGAAATTCCCCTCTGTAGTCTACTAAATATCCCAGCATTTTGATAAAACACTTGAATGTATAGAACAGTTCACAGATTCTCCAAATTATAACGAGCAAATAAGAAAACACCCTTGTAAAAAATGTGAAAAAAAAAAGCATCATAAAATCGCGTCCGCGCCAGAACACAGTACTTAACCACCAAAATAATTGGTACCAAGAAAATCTTATTGCTAAGACTCGGAACATGAGCTTAGCAAAAACTAGAGAACATGTAACCAACAAAAACTAGAGAACATGATAAAGCTCCCTGCTTTATTCACCAGCAGGTCAAACAACTAAAGAATCAACCATCTGCAACTAACCTCTAATGGAGACAAGAGACCGAAGCCCTCCTTTGGAATCAGTTCCATCTGCCTAAACTTCGACAGCAGATCAAACCGCAACGTAAGTTATATAAATAAAACACAGCGATCAGTTAAACTCTAATAAGCATGATGAACATTGTACCTGAGGAAGAGGAGGATATCTAGGAACATAAGGCAATGAAGCATGATGACGTATCTCATACAAAACCTTTCTTCCAGGAGTTTCCATGATCAATCGCTTAAGGAGAGTG
This sequence comes from Camelina sativa, assembly GCF_030686135.1. Classification (NCBI taxonomy): domain Eukaryota; kingdom Viridiplantae; phylum Streptophyta; class Magnoliopsida; order Brassicales; family Brassicaceae; genus Camelina; species Camelina sativa. The sequence continues at coordinate 10,608,887 of NC_141892.1, read as the reverse complement.
TGAGATCGATGTTCCTCACACCAGTTTCTAGGAGCTGAACAATCAAATTATAAGATTATTATATATGAACTGAATCGATCAAATCTGAAGTTGTAATCTGAGTCGGAGATCTAATTAGCAGGGTACAGAATCAAAAGAAGGTTTAATAAAATTTTGACACCTTAACCCCCAAACATCAAGCATTCTCATCGTTTGAACCACAAAGTTTTTAATGATTCAAGAAAACCCTTGACAAATTACCAAATTAAACAAGAGTCGATTAGCATACCTAAGCAAGATTTGGTGATTATGCTCGGCGAGATAGAGAGAGAGACCAGTGGCGAATTGAACAGAGAAAACGATGTATTTACTGGCGTGGCGAAGATCCGGGGATGCGACCTCAGATGGTGGAGACAGAAGAGATGCTGAGGAGGAGGAAGAAGACTCCAAACGAAATCTCACCGTCGAGGTACTACTGGTGAATGTGAACTTCGCCGATGAGAAGAGAAAGTGACGATGACGACGACGACTCCGTGAGAAAAAGAACAAAAAAAAAATTACAATACTTGTCCGACTAATATCAATTGAAATGTATCAAAACCGGTCCGGTTCAACCGTGATAATAATGTTTTCTTGTCTTAAGCAGATTGACAATCCAAACCGGTCGGTTCAAATTAAAAATCGAACAAACCGAATAGTTGTATCCTTTGTGAAAGGAATCACAATTTTGATTCATTCCTCTACTCTTCTCTACAGCCAGCCATTAGAAGAGCTCTTTTGGAAAAAGTTTTTCAAAATATGACATCACTGAGACAAGAAGGAGAACTGGGACAAGTGAAGAGTTTTTGAAGATAATCTAGTTTGTTCTAGTTAATCGTTGTCGACGTCGATTCTCAAGAAACGTTTTCCAATTGTAACGAATGATTTATTTATTCATAAAAAAAAAAAAAAGTAAAAACTAAAAAACATTTGTACACGGTTCATAACCTCTCGAACATGTGTGCATAATACAAGCTACAAACACATCTTGTTTGCTCAGAGAAATGATAAACACATTTGAGGAACTGAGATCAAGAAAGAGTGGCCCTGAAACACTTCACCAAAAAAATAAGTGAATCACTCACTCAACTTGCACACTTCCATGAACTTCTGGACTGCGTTATGATACTGAGTTCCCTGAAATCACACAACAAACATTAAGCATCTCGATACTGACTGTTAGAGATAGGACAGATCACAGAGGTCAATGGTTTCTGCTCTAAGACATAAAACACATGAAGTTGTTCTAAAGAAATCAAGATTAAAGTTCACCAATTATGTATCTTCATACAATAATTAATTGGATCACTGATCTGATAAATATCCTTAGGCAACTGAAAATGGTTTAGGCTGAATTGACTGTTGAATCAGCAAAACAAACAATTTATTCCGGATGTCAAATACATAGATGGACTAGACGATATTGACACACAGTATACTCCTTCGGGAACTAGTTAACACAACGGCAACAGATGAGGTAGCTGACTTACCTCCCAATATAGCTGATGGCAGTTCATGCATTGCCAAAATTCTAAATTTTTGTTAAATAAGCAGTTGGGTATTCTTTGGAAACCCTTTGCTGCTTCAATAGCTTCTTCAATGCTTAGAGGTTTCTGAATAAATTTCCCATTGCATTTTGTACATCTTGACATCAGCTGATCTCCGCTGATCTTTAGCTGGAAAGTCTCTATCACCTGCGCAGCTTATTGTTTCAGTAACCCTGTAGGAACCCATAATCATTCTACTGAATGTAAATAAAGTGGTTGCACAATGAGTAGATGGGGTTATTTCGAAATGTTCCACCCAAAAAGGTTTTAGTTAAACATAAACTCATTCACTAAATTATTTAGGTGTCTTCAAGAGAGCCTATTTCTTTACGTCAAAATTTCCAGTTTAGGTGTCCCATTTTATAATTTAATCCAGTAAAATCAAATCATGTCTCATCACAGATCTTACATAACCGCTAATACGTTGAGAATTAATTTCGTTTGTACCTCAAGTAGCTGCTCATTTTTGAGAAGACTCTTTACTCTATATATTTGATGCTTTGCCATATCCTGATGTCTCAGCAATTTTGTATCTCTTGTTAATAGAACTCTGTTCTCTTTAAATGCTTGATCAAGCAACTCCCTGACATTTGTGTCAACAGATCAACAGCAAAATTAGGGAAACCTACATAGATATTGTGATCAACCCCATGTCACGAAAATATTATAGCATCAGCTTTGGAAAAAATACCTTGAATCCGGCTTTTTCGAGTGTGGAATTGCAGCGTCAATCCCCACACAACGTAGATGTTTCGCCAAACCTTCAACCTAGAGAGTAATTTTATAAGTAATTGATGTGATATCACATGGAGCCTACTGAAAGAATGGTTACATCCAAGAAACAAAGATACTAACTAGGTGAAGTCACATAATAGAATTTTTTTCAAGGACATAAAATAAAGCCATTTCAAAATATTACCATCACATCCAAAAGAAATTTAGGGCAGCCATCACCACCTAAAGATGGATCCCATGGCGGTGGACCTTGCCATTCCGCAGAACAGACAAACTGCTTATTTGTGTTCACAATGCTTGAGGGGACACGTCTTCTTGTTTTTTTCTTGAGTTTCTTCGGTAGAAGATCAGACTCCTTCAACAGGATCCTTTCTCCATACTTCCTGACAATCTTTAACAGACTCTCGTCCATCGGCATTGTGTTTAGAGTTGTTTTTCTAGAAACCATTCCATTGGTAATGTTTTGACCCTTTTCTGACATTGATCTGATTACATCTGCAGCCTTGCAAATTTTGAGCGTGACAATCTTACTGGTATAATCCGGTCCAGAAAGAATCTCTTTTAAGCCAACATTTATATCTCCAGGATCTAGCACTGTGAATCCTTCAGCAAGATGTGCCTTGAATACATCGAATAGTTGGAGCAAGCAGTGAGCATCAGTGGCAGCATATAGTTTCTGTTCTTCTGTAAGAGGACGATGTGACCAATCACTACATTGAAGTTCCTAAAGCATAAAAAACTGTTAAAAAAGACTTAGCAACAGTATGCTTCTCTACCTACCACCAACCTCAGAAAAGCTAACTAAATGTCAAAAGACTACCTTGAAGTAATATGATACAACTAAAGAGACCGAGATTCTCCAGGGTGTTTAGGTCTCTACTGAACAATCAAATTAAATGTCTAAACAGGTAAAAAGACTAATCCATCCATCAAGTTTACATTACTTATTCAGCCATATGAAGGCAGCCTAAACCGTTAACACATATCTAATAGAAATATCAAGCTAGTCTATTTTAACCAAAAGTCAAGTTATTTCGGGAATGATTAACAAACCTTTGAGAGAGAGATATCCAGCATTTCCTTGCATATAGCTGCCAAGCTCTTAATGTCCTTTGGCGGCTTTCTCCCAAACCGCTTATGCTGCAGATGATTGTATATGCTTGTGATATCCAAATACTGTTTCACCTATCCACATTAACAATCACATACGAGCGCTTTAGAGAAGCAAAAACTAAAAAGGCAAAACAAACACACAAATCAAAGAATCTACTTTGTTCTTACTTACCTAATCTATAAACACCAGACGTGATCCAAACACAAGAAAACTAAAACCTTGAAGAGGTAACAGAGCTAAAGGTAAGAACTTTGATAGCAATTCGATTACATTTATCTTGAATGCAATCCTCACTACCAACAACAATCTCAACAGAACATAAACTAAAGCTTTTCACAGCTTAAACTAAAAACAAAGAAGTAAAGTTCAAAACTTTCATCAAGCAATTCACCTCTTGGAATCCACCTTCACACCCATGTTGAGTAAATGTCGAAGACAAGTAAACCAAATCCTGTTTAAACCGAAACCCTAATTTCAACACGTCCGGAGAAACAAACATGTCATTCAACAGCTCCCACACCGACGGGAGATGAATCGAAGTCAAATCAATGAGAAACACATCGGAGACACCATCATCATCATTCGTGGCTTGACCGAGTCGGCACGCGACTTGGAGAAGAGTTACTGTAGGAAACGAAGAGGAGCTGGAATGTTGTGGCTTCCACTCGGCGTCTAAGGCGATGATCGTAGAACGAGTGAAACACCATTTCAGGCGAGTGAACTCGGACGAATCGGTGGACGAAACTAGATAGATCTTTAGATTGTTTTCCATCGTTACAGAGCGACAACAAAAACAAAATTAACTGAAAATTACATTAAAGTAGACTTGAGAGTTGAGACACTCTTATGTCGGTTTTGGTTGATCCAATTAATGGTTAGGTGAAAACCGAATCGAATCAACTAAACCGAGCCAAAATCTAGCAATCAAAACTAAAACCGTTTAATTATTTTAAAATTATTTCTTTTTAATATCAAATCATTAATTAACAAAAATAGTTTTCATTATATAGAAATTAAGTTGATCATGATATGTATTTTAGTAATTTGTGTTAGTGTTGTTATTGAGTCACTATGGTATAATGTATGTTGTTAACCAAACACAAAATATAATATTGGTAACAATAAAATTTTAACATAAGTATGATGCTATATAAAATGTAGCATCGAATATATAATAATAAAAAAACAATTCGTAAAGTTAGTAAAGAATTGAAAAAAAGAAAGAAAGAAGGATATACTTAGTTATTAAATATAATCAGATTATTGTGATGTATTTATTATTCTAATGTGTAGGTTATGATGATTTCCCAATATCTATCATTAAAACTATTTTTCACCTCTTTTACAATTTCTACATTTGTGAATGATAATTCAAAACCTCAAACGAATTCAAAATGATTCTTTGACTCGTTTTATTTTATAGTGCATGGAATCATCAAATGTTATCCTCTTCTATCATCTTCATCTTTGTATTCTCTCAACAACAACAACAAAAATACACAATGTGATTTTGTCTTTCTTTCCCACAGTCTCTTGACATCAAAACCTCTTGTTATTTATACAAAACTTGATTTTCAAAGTTAGCTATTAAAAAAATAGTAACATTTGTCAATTGTATCGATTAGATATTAATATGTGTCAACTCAAAATTTATTAAAATATTTATAAAAAATGTAAAAGTTTTAAACTTATCAAGAAAAATATATATATTGAAAAGATTTTTTAATTTATGAAATTATTAACCTAATTTTATTTTGAATTTTGTTATTTATTAATATATACTAATTCAAAAAGGAGTAAAAGTTATTTTTCCTGTTGAAAAAAATGAAATCAAATTTTTTTAATCTTATTTATCAAGTATGAATCCTTCTCACCAAATCACAAGACATCTCAAAACTAGAAAAGTGACATGTTCAATTGGATAGATTTGAACACATAATTTATATCTTTTTTCTTAAAATCAAAAACGCGAAAAAGATGAGTAGATCACATATCTACATGATATCATATACATATCTATATTAGCAAGAATACCGAAAATTTATGATAATTTGAGTTACAATTTTGTTGGTCACTTTTATGTTATTCTTGGCATGTTCTTTTTGTGTTTCAGAGATTAAATAATGATTGTGGGGTTATTAGGTGATTAAAAAAAGAGTGGAGTCTTTTCAAACTCAATTTCTTTTTAATCTTCTGAGTATATTCTCAGATGTGTAAATATTTATATGGAATATTTTAATTGAGATGTTAAGAATTTTAAATTAATTCAATATAATATGTAAATTTTCTCATATACTTTTGATTTAAATATTACATTATGATTTTTTCTTCTATTTGTGTTATCCTCAGTGTTGTACCTAAAAAAATTATAGAACTAAATCCAATAGGTTGATAATCATTTTAACAAAATTTTAAAATTGTAGCTAAATTTTATTGATGTTCCTTATTAACAATTGTCATATGTGATATTAATGATAATATATTTTCCACAAAATTAATTTTTCAAACTATATTTCGATATCCCTACTAATTTTGTCCATAATTTATTATTATTTAGTAAATCTTTTAAGCGTATTTTTGAGATTTCAAATCTTAACTTTTTATGCTTAAATTTATTATTGGTTTGGTTAGTTTTAACATAGTATTTACATATGATTACACTAAAACCTACTAAGTTTGTTTTAAAAAAATACATATATGATTTAATCTATAATAAATCAGTAGTGTTAATTATGAATAATGTATTATGTGGAAATGGTCAATACCTCTGAAAAAAAACTCACATTCATTGTAATTAATTTACCATCAAAATTTATTAGTAGACCGCCCAGAATTACTCTGAAAAATGTCATATGGTATGGAGCGTTTTCATGATCCCATTATACATTTATGGGATCTTCATTTTGTTCAAGAGAAGTTTTTTTGATAAAAAGGACAATGAAATGATGATACTTGAAAAATCATCATTTTTCTGAAAAACCATTTGCTTATTAGAATAAATGTCATTAAAAACATACAAACAAAATCAGTTGATTTGGTGATTCACAGGTATAATTTTGCTTACGACATAAATGTCAACACTGAATGTTATGACTTTAAAAGTTCACCATATGGATTAATCTGTGTTCAAAAAACAAATGGATTGATAAATCAAGTAACATTGTTATCGCAATGTCATATTCCATTAAATGCAATCTAAAATTATAATGAAAATTGAATTTAACCAAAATAATTGTTTTAAAAAGGAAAATTACATTTGAGCATACGATACACAAGCTTTACGCATGAAACGATCTCACCTGTTTTTTTTTTAATAATAAATAATAATAATATAAATAACTATGACTAGTGGTCTCATATCTATTAGCCACCTAACCACAATCACAAACAACAGCGGAATAACAATATCAATTAAATAATCAATAATAATCCATAATAGAATAACCAATATTCAATCCTAACCATTTCAATGTCAAACAATAAGAAATACCAAACCGGCAATCCTAGCAATGTTTCTAATGACCAAACTCTAGCAACCTAGCAATGCCAGACAACATCCAATTGAGTCCCTAGAACATCTTCCTCTTTATTGCCTTGATTCCACGATCACACTTTGCCTTTACCTGCACCACAAACACAAATTGAGATGCATGAATATTTGATAAATACTCAGTGAGGCAATCCTCCCATCTACTGGGCTATACACACAAGCAATAAGACCTCTCATGCCACAAACAACAACAATAAAACAAACCAGGAACATGCACAAGTGATCCGACACAACCCGGTTACTGTTAGAAGGGTGTCGACAGATACCAGAAGGTGTCGCCGGACACTGGATATCTGGTGTCGACCAACACCACTTGGGTGTCGACCGACACCTGCTTGACACCCCCGAAACCCTAACAGCGTCGACCGACACCTCCACATGGTGTCGACCGACACTCGCTAAGTTCCCGAGCCGTCCTCGCGTTAGTGTCGACCGAGACTATATGGAGCTTGTGAGTGTCGATCGTCACCCACCCCAAAACGCAAAGTTTTGGTTCGCGGGCGTTACAACGAATAAGGAAAAAAATGATACAAATTGATAAAATTGATGGTTTTCTAGACCTCCATGAATTACAAGGTTTATTGCATTTACTTGAACATATAGATTTTGTGGATAATATAGTAATATCATCTTAATAATTATTTGATGTCAAGTAACAATTTCAAGTTTTTACTTAACATGATTGACATATTAAAAATTCTTTAGAATCTTTAATTTGAATTCGAGACTCATTTGTATAAATAATCCTATAAGGTTTAAGATCAAATGGGTGTTTTTGTAACTAACTAATATGTAAGACGAATTTATTAACTGAAGGATAATAAAGGGGTCCCAGTCAAGCACCCTCAAAGTCGATACATGATTGACATATCAGAAATTCTCTAGAATATTTAATTCTAATATAGTATAATGCCACTCTAATTTTTTTTTTTTTTTTTTTTTTTTTGTCAAAACAAATGTCAAGTTGTGTGTCTTATTCTTCCTTATATATATTACTAGGGAGAGGTCTGTTCGTCGGGCGGATTTTTTTTTTTTTTTGCTTAAATCTTTTAATTATTTAGTTGTTTAATTGTGTTTTCAATAAATCTGAATATACATAAATTTATTTGTTTTATTGTGTTTTTAATTTTTAAATTTCATTGTTGTGTTACATAAATTTGTTGGTTTTACTAACTAATTATAATCTATCTATAAACTATATCCTTATAACAAACTATTAAATACAACTACAAAAAACTAACTATTAGATAGCTCTTTTGATTGGTTAGTGGAAGAGACCATTTTTTAGTTTATACAAATTTGTTATATTATATAAAATTAACATACGAGGTTTTTGTAAGATCTCACAAACACAATGGTAGAAATACTGTTTATTGAGATACTTTTGTATACATGCCAGGGATTTGGTTGATACATATTTTGAATGTCATTGGTGTTTAGGTCTTCAGTGGGAGGGATGCAGAATTCTTGTAAGAAAGTGGTGTAAATTAAAGTTGAAAATATTATGTTATGAAAAAACTTAATATTCATCCAAGACGATCAAGATATTAGTACCTTCTACGAAATTCTTTTGTGATTGGGCTTTCAGAATTTCATAAAAAAACAGGTGGATGCAATAGTGTTAAGTTGTACATCCCCTTGAAAATACGAAAAGGATTAGCAAACTTGATATAGTGATTTATGGAAAGATATGAGGGATAAATAATATGACTCCCTAAACTTTTGAAACGAATTGGTTGTTTAATTAATCTAAACCAGTGTTCTAAAAAGCGCTAGGCGCTAATTGGGCGGTGGACTAGCGCCTAGCGCCGAGACAATTTAGTAGGGGACTAATCGGTTACTAGGCGGTAGAGGGCGTTTAGCAAAACTATATATTTTAGATACATGTTTAGGTTATATAATGACAAAATGTTAGATGTATCGTATTTTCACGTAGCATAGTGGTAAAGAGGGATGGTTTTTTGTTTGTAACCTGGGTTTCAGTCGTTTAGAGAACAATTCTAGTTCATTTTTTAACTTAGACAAAAGGGGTAAACTTGTAATTACATTGAAGTGTCTTCTTCCTCCACTAAACCCTAATAGCCGCCAACTTGCTGTATTTTTTTTCTTCGGTCTAGCTGTATTTCTTTCATTTTTCATCATTTTCTTATTTTAAAGACTTAAATATCATAAAAATACCTTCATTTCCACGGATCTCTAACACAAAAAATAAGTTTTAGGTACTTTTAAATTTTGACCAATTTTCTCTCTGATTTTGGCCAACTCGCCGTGGATCACCACCGCCCAGCGACTTCTCGCCGCCTCGACGGCCGCCGAGGACAACTTTTAGAACACTGATCTAAACCAATCGACACTTTCACCAAACTGATCTTAATAATACCAAACCATGTTACGTATACTATTGAAGTATTGATGAAATGGTGTCAAGCAAATTTAATTAGTTTTAAAAATCTAAACGTACCACAAAGATTGTTTTGGTTGACACCAGTGACAATAACGGATCCTTCATGTGTGTTTTACCTAAATAGATAAGTTAGGAGTCTCACCACGAAAGGCAAGTCCAATGGTGGGATTAAGGGGGAGGTATTAGTTTAGGATTTAGAAATAATTTTAATGACTTTAAAAGTTAGGTAAAATATGTTGTTATTCAATCAAGACTTTTAAAAACTCTTTAAAAATTTGGTGTTATTGGTTGTGTATTTGTAAAAAGTTATCTAAAATCTTGATAAATCTAGTGTTATTGGATTAAGAGTTTTATAAAGTCATTAAAAGTTTTATGTTATTCAAGTAAAACAAAAGAATCTTGGATTGTTAATGAATTCAAATTTTATGTTATTGGTTTAGGATTTTATATCATTTCCTTCATAACAAAAGTCATGAAAACTCTTTCATCAAATAGAAAGATTTTACAAGATTAGAAAAAACAAATCATCAAAATTTTAAAAAACTTCCTAAACAATCTCTTAAAATCCTTCATTTTTAACTTTCAATTTTCTATGATTCTAACAATCAGCAAGAACATAAAGTCATTAAAATTCTTTCTAAATCCTAAACCAATACCTCCCCCTAAAAATTGAGTCTCTTATAATATTTAAACAATATATTATGTACTGTTTATACAATCTTATTTTTTTAAATATAGTATTTTGAAATTAAAAAATGTTAAGTAGAATATAATTAGTATAAATGTTTAAACATTCCAGATTTTATAAAAATGAGAAATTATTGCATTTGATTAATTTTTGAACATAAAAAACATATTAAAAATAGAAGACTCTATCACATCTTCAAGATTTACTATTTACAGAAGCAAATTGATAGGAGAAATATCAACTAATTGTTGAAGAGAGAGTAGAGAAGTATAAGAGAAGAGATCAAAGTGCTAGGAGAACCAACAATATAATGGATCACCTTAAAAGCAGTTTGTTTGCTTGAAGGAGATAAAACCAAATTAAAACCAACAATATAATGGAAGGAAAACTAAAATGATCAGAACCGTGTGTGACTTCACAGGTCACCAAGGTAGATGGCTGAGGGACTATAAGCAAACATCAGTCCATTCATATGAGGCGTTGCTTGTGACAGAGCCAAGAACGTGGTGTAGAGCATTTTCAACCCGAAATCTCATTGTGCTGATGTCCACAACAATCTCTCAGAAGCTTTCAATAGGACTATTAAAATGGCCAGAACAAAGCCTGTTATAACAATGTTGGAGGATATAAGAAGACAAGCTATGACAAGGATATCTCGCAGGTGGTTAAAAGCATTCAAGTTAGACTCCCATCTCACACCTATCACACTTGCTATATTGGAGAAAGCAAGAAAGGATAAGAAGTATTGCAAGACATTACGCAACATCAAGTACTTGTATGAAGTTACAGAGTTCAACATTGGTTATTCAGTTGATTTGGCAACACATCAATGTGCATGTCGCCGATGAGATTTGACAGGTATTTTCTGTGAACCTGAATTAGAGTTAACTTTTTTGATGGTATTAATATGAGTCTCATTAACTATGTTTGTTAGGCATACCATGCAAACATGTTGTATGTGTTTTAGACGACAATCAAGATAATCCAGAGAAGTATGTGGCTGATTATTACCAATCCTCTTACTTGAAGAACACATATGTGGATAATATAAAACATGTCAATGGTGAGCAACTATGGAAGAAAACATGGAAACCTCTAATTGGGATCCCTAATATTCGCAAGCCAAGAGGTCGACCAAAGAATCGTGACAAAAAAAAAGAACATTTTGAGTCACTCCAAAATGCAGGAAAATCAACTAGACATGGGAGGATACCACATTGTAGCCAGTGTGGTCAAGCTTGTCATATTAAAAGTGGTTGTAAAAATGAAACTGTATTTGTGGAGGGACCAAAAAACAGACGTGGTAGACCTCAGAAACTTCCATTAGTTGAGGTACTTTCTCTCTCTTTTTTATTTGGCCAATGCTTGATAATTGGTTTTAAATTTCTCTGTTTTATTTTCGTGAATTAGGTTCAGCCACTACGTCAACCAAAGACAAGGAAACCTAGAGCCAATTCAGCTGTTGACTCTCATCCATTACCAACCACTGAATCCACCACAATCGATCAAACTTCTTCTCCAATTAGCTCTCAACCGAATCAATCATCTTCTGCAGTTTATGCTTCATCAAGTGCCCCCACAACCTTCAGTCTCCTCAAACAAACCAAAAAGCAAGAAGCGTGGACGACCTTTAAAGACAAGAAAAGTGGAAAATGTTCCAAGAGGAGGTTGAACATTTTGGAGTCCATTCACAGGTCGGCCATTTCAAGTGTTTGGAGACAAGGTGTATGATATGTCTAACAATGACCATCAACCTCCTCTTTGAATGTTTATGTCTTTCAATTTCAGTTTTGCGATGAAAACTTTTATGGTTTTTGTGTTGTCAATATTAGGTTCTGGGACAAAATATGTTTTTAAACAAGTTCTGAAATTTTTTTACCATGAATTATGTGTTTTTATATTTATTTATTGTTTTCTTTATTTTCCCTAAAATTTTCTAGATTATCCCTTCTAATTTATATAAAATCACATTTTATTAACACAAACGACATTAACTACTGTTAACTGTTCTGTTAACAAATTAATTTCCGTAAAACTTCTGTTAACTTTTGTGATGCCACAAACGTGTAAGCCAATGTGGGGTATTATATTAACAATATTATTATTTTGAGGTATAAATGTTGAAGTGCAAAACTTCTAAGGTTTAAACTGGGACCTGGTGTCACTTTGAGGTTTTTTTCAGGGATTTTCTCGGAATTTTAGTGACTTCAGGTTACAAAATTGTGATAAGATATGAGCTGAGTACAATTGGTTTTTGTAACATTTACATTAAAACCAAATTTCGTTGCATGCATTTATTTGCTCTATATGCAAATAGAACTGAGTAATTGTTTCTTCTAATGGGTGGATTAAAGCCAAAACTTATTTGCATTCTTTTTGTTTTTTAATTCATGCATATGACTATATATATATTTTTAATTGATTTTTCCCAAACTAATGTAATTATTAAATAAGTTATTGTACATTATTTAATAGAAGAATGTGTAAATAGTATACTATAATATGAGAGAAACATATATAATTGTATAATTAAAAAAAAAGCTCGTAAGAGAAGTTTATATAATTACTAGATTAGGACCTGCTTGATGTGCGAGTTTTAAAATTTTTTACTACTCCTTCTGTCCTTAATAGACTGATGTTTTGACATTATCACACATATTAAGAAAACAATTAATTTGTATTTGTAAATTAATTTATAATTACTTTTGAGTAGATAGAGAAAATATAGACTATTCTAGAAATAAATATATACATATTCTTAATTAGAGATAAATTTTTACTTTAATACACTAATTTATAGTTTTATATTTTAAAATTATTATTACAATTATTATAATAATCTAAATCTATATTATCAGTCACCAAAACTTTTTTCAAACATTAATCATTACAAATATTATTACAGTAGGTCAAACCCATGACCAAGCAGAGGAGTAGCTAGTCAACCAAGGATCAATATTGTCAAATTTCAAAAATGTTCCGCAACTTATTTATGTTTTACATGGAGATAACCCGTCAAAACGTCATCTTATTAGAATCCACGTACAATTTTTTTTTTTTTTTTACGCAAAGTAAATTGTATTGAATTAACCAAAATTACTACAAAGAGATTCAGTCAGCCAATTTGGCTTTATTGCAGACTCCACATAATAATTTGAATTTTGACATCCTAATTTTGCAAGAGAATGGGCTGTCACATTGTTTTTCCTATTGGTGAAAGTACAGTAAACATGTTGAAATTTCGACAGCCAAAACTGTATATCTAGGAGTAAGTTTGCGAGTGAAGCATTATGGAGACGACCATTGATTAAGTTTATCAGATTTCACAATCACCTTCGAATACTATCGGACTAGCACCATATCCTCGGATCCACAGCAATTGTATGGTTAATAATAATGCCTTTGTCTCCGCCTCCAGAGCTGAACTACAAGGAGATAGTTTTGTCGCTCCCCAGACAATATCTTCGCCCAAGTGATTTCGCAATATCCATCCTACTGAAGATTGGTAGTTGTTGGGATCATAGGCTGCATCAAAATTACATTTAAGCATAGGAAATATAGGAGGTGACCAGGATGAAGTTTCTGGCAAGTTTGGTGGACTGCAATTCCTTTCTGGTATGTTGAAGGTGTTTATCCATTCTTTTGTTTCAGCTAGTGTCTTTAAGATAGTAACTGAGACTCCCTCCCGAAAACTATCAAAAACAAGAGTGTTTCTAGCTTTCCAAATTCGCCAAATCAACCAGAAAGGAGATAAGCTTCATGTATGTTATTGTGTTGATTAGAAAGATCAATCAAAATTGCAATTAAAGACTATGCATCAGTATCAAATTGATGGAGATTTAAAGAGAGGGTATTTAACATTCTCCAAACCATTTTAGCAAAAGGGCAGGTAAAAAGTGTGTGAAGGATTGTTTCATCAGCTTGATTACACCTTGAACAGATTGCGCTTATGGTCATTCCTCGAGTTCGTAATCTGGTTGTTGTTGGCAAAGCTTTCGATACAACTCGCCAGAGAAAGTGTTTTATTTTTGGAAGGATGTTCAACTTCCAGATTTGATTTTTCAATGCTACCGAGCCATACAGAATATATGGTACAAGATTTTGATTAAGAGGATTGTGTGTGAGGAACCAGTACCCCGACTTGACAGTATATTGACCTGAAGTTGTGTAATGCCATATTAGAGAATCTTCTGTTTCAACTTGGGAAATGTAGAGGTCTTTAATAGATGTGTTATCTTCTAGGGTGGCAATGGCTTCCAACTGCTGTGAGTCCCAAATGCGAATATCTCCAGTTTTTTTATGCAAGTGTCCATTGTGAAATCACTCTGAAAATCTATTAGGTTGATAGGTCTCGGTAGATGCTCTGGCAGCAAATTATCAAGTCCAAAACGTATTGTTTTGCCATCCCCAACTAGATATCTGGTGCCTTTTTTATTAAATCTATGCCTACTAATAGTGATGTCCATCCGTAAGATTGATTCTTGCGTTCTTTAGCATCCAATAGTCGATCATCTCGGTAGTATCTTGCTTTCATTACTTTGGCAAATATACTACCGAGATATCTAGTTGAGATCTTGCAATGTTTTGCCAGGAGGGCATCATTAAACTTTTCAAGATCTCTGAAGTTCATCAATAGTGTTTCAATGTCTAATATGATGTCCTTTGGCAATTTAAAGCATGACACTGCATACACCACACACGTACAATTTTACTTTATGTTTTACCACTAAAAAAAGTTCTTACATCCAAAAATATTTTATTGTTAAAATTTGATCTTATCACCACATATAAAATGACTTTGTGAACAAATTAAATCAATTTTTGTTCATTTACTTTCAATTTGTAGTTCCTTTTCACCACTAAGATTTGTTTGTGACAGTTTGTATAACCACTAAAAGATTTTTTTTTTAAATTGTTTACTCAAAAAAATATTGTGGATAAAAAGAAAAAAATATCTACACGATTGCAATGAGTTTATGACCAACCCAATAAAATTTGAGAAATTCAAAGATAGTTACTGGATATAATAAAAATTAAAATTAAAAATTATAAGCACGATGATTTATGAGTCTTAGATAATTTAGAGATATAAAATATAAACTAAAAACCAATTTAAAAATACCACAACATTAAAAAAAAATAAGAAAAAAATAAATGTTGATCTTACATATCCTTAACTAAAGAAAAAAAAATCAAAATAATATAAAAAATATAGATTAAAATCATCACGAATTTCTAATAAGAAATCAAATTCAACTAACTAATATAACTTTTTTTTTATAACCAAAACTAACTAATATAACTAAAATCTAAAAATATTACAACATAATTACATAAAAATATTAAAAAGAAAAACTTTACAAATATTGATAGTTAGTGGATTTATTTTTCACAATAGGTTTAGAACTTTTACTTTTTTTTAATGTTTAGTTTTTTTAATGTTTTAGTAAATTTATAATTGACAAATATCAATATCTTATCGATACAAGTAATATGTGTCACAATCTTCTTAATGAGTAACTTTGATATCAAATTTTATATAATAAGATATGTATTGAAATGGATAATGATGTATTTGAATTTAAAAAAAAATTTAATTAAAAAAAAGTGTATAGGATAAGTTTATATAATTATATATATTAAAATGGATAGTGATGTATTAAATTGGATAATGATGTATTTGAATTTAAAAGAGAATAATGGAAACCAATTGTACAAATGTCAAGCTCTGACACATGGCATGTTCTGGTGTAGTGTTTTGAGAATACTCTCTACTTAATTATATATAATAAAATGTTTAGAATTATACTATATTCTTCTTTATTAACCAAAAAAAAAACTAAAATTGGATAATTGGCTCTATTTGTGACATCTTTTAATAACTAAAATCTATAATCCTTAATATTTGAACGGACCCTATAAGAGCATGGCCATCGCACAACCTCAAATGAGTATCTGTATCTTTTAATAATATGAAAATAATAGTAATTTATGTTTAGATCTTTAAACCTTTGTTTTTATTTTTTGTCCTCCCATTAGTCATCCTTGGGTGTCTAATTTTTTTTAATTAAATATGTGTTTTAAGATTGCATAAGCTTTTGCTTACCCTCCATACACAGCTCTCACGTCCATTACATTTCTCACATAAGACTAGTCAATTCCCATACCGTTGAGGTATGACTTTGAAACAATAGTCTTCCAGCGTTCATGGTCTGCTGTGAAATCCTCTTGTGCAGGTTTTCCATATACACCTTTATGAGAATCTAACCACTGAGGAACAGTCTCCACTCTTTTAGGCCAACTTTCAGGCCAAACTACTCCGCGTTTTGATGAATCTTCTGTTACCTTGTGCATACATGCCTCAGGTGGAACATTCTTGCGTCAAACAAGTATGTTAGCATCAAGAAATGCATTGCATAATCAGATGTCAATTGATATAAGAAGGGAAATAGATAAACTACCAGGCGGCATTTTGATCATCAGAGTCTTTGCAGAGAGGTGGCTCATTTTGAGATCTTTCATTGTAGCATTTATTCGACATTGGCTTCTGGTAAATGGCAGCACCAACTTCATTCAGTTCATCTTTCTTAATTGTCATCAATTTCCAGCACATTACCTTTGTTAGCTTCGACATAGCTACAAAACAGAGAATAGCATCCGACAAGTTAGTTAACAAAATTTTCCAAAGCTCTATTCATGGCCAAACAAAAGAGATAAAAAGTTTTCACAGCAAAGAGAAGAGATTAAACCACCAACACAGTGATTAGTATCAATATAGGGCAAACCTTATACTTAGCTTAAACCTTTCAAACACATACAATTTCTGCACAACTGAAAAACGAAACACGACAACAAATTCACACTCAGTAACACAACAAATTCAGAAAATTCAGGAGGGATTAAGAGATAACACAAAATCAGCTCTCCGCATTAAGCAAGAGGGATCTGACCATCTAGATAAAAAATCACACAACCTATTAAACACTATGGAACAATACTAAAGACCATTAAGCGTTTCTACTCAAGTTTTGTTTTATCATTTACTAGCTTCACAAGAACTCTTGGCTAACATGCTCTACTCATTCCTTTTTCTAAATTCTATAATTCTACTAAAGCTAACTACTGTATATGCTCTTCATTCATTAATGTCTAAAACAAGTTCTCTTCTTCTTACCTCGTCCTCTACAACTCTGTCTGCTTTCACTTGCCCTATAGTTCCCCGCGTCCTGAGCTTTATTTGAGGTTTCACCAAAGAATCACTCTTCTCTGAGTCTTTAGCTACAACTTGTTTGTCCTGCACATCACATAACGACTTATTTATAAAAAAATGCATCCTTTATGTTTATGTATGTATGCCTCAACTTTTGGAATTACTACTCTCTCATACCTCAGGAATATCAGTGAGTCCTTCATTCACCTCTTCCCGGTGTTTTACTTCAATTTGATTCTTATCATCAGGAGGTACAGAGCTAGAATGCACCTGCAGACAGATTCTTCTAGGAGCAATGCCCTGGTTTTATCAATCTTGTACTCGAACGGTTCTGAGGCTGTCGAGCTCGAATCTTTAGCCCCCTCCCTTATGTGAAGTTTTTCTCAATGCTATGATTGGTCACCTGGTCTGGTTGAACGAAATCACCATAGCATGAATTAGTAGTGGCATGGTAAGCCGATACAGCGTCCTTTGGCCACCCAGAAGCTCCAAGATCTGAACCACACTGATAAAACAAACGATGAAATCACCAGCATATGTGGAATCCATACGCGTTAGTAAAAGCCCTTTGATCTTCACGGTCACAAGATAACCATAGATTCTCTTCACGTACCTATGAACACAACAACCTCAACATAATCAGATTTGTTTCAATTGAATCAGAACAAAAAAAAAAAAAAGGGTCGAATCTTTGAATGGGAAAATCAGAATCTGAGAATAAAGGAATCAAATTTTGTGAGAGTAGTAAAAAAAGAGACTCACCAAAAGAAAAATCGATTGGGTTGTTCTATCAAAGAAAAAGAAAAAAAAGACATACCATCGGTATAACCGAAAGATGGGAATGCTATAAAGATGACCAAAAAGGCAAAAACGAGTCCTGATTCCATAAAACCGGGTTATAGAAAACCAAACTAAAACCGAACTGTAAAATCAAGTAAACCGGAACAGCGGCGCCAAATCAAAAATTCCCCCGCGAAAGACCGGTGAAATCAGAGCGCCAACTCTTCAACTCACCTCTCTCATATCTCACGTTTATAATCTCTCTCTCTCTCTCTTAGTCTTTCTCTGGTAAATCCTAAAAAAGCGTAACAATGGTGGCAGTAAGGAGAAGAAGAACCCAGGCGTCAAACCCTAGATCCGAACCTCCGCAGGCGGATGATTCAGATTCAGATTCAAATTCAGATTGGGATACGGTCTGCCAAGAATGCAACTCCGGGAAACAACCTGCGAAGCTTCTTCTTTGCGACAAATGCGATAAAGGGTTTCATCTCTTTTGTCTCAGACCAATCCTCGTCTCAGTTCCCAAAGGCTCCTGGTTCTGCCCTTCTTGTTCCAAACACCAGATCCCCAAATGTAAGCTTCTTTCGCTAAAGCCCATATTTCTTCTCTCTACTCTCAAAGCTTCCTCCTTTTGATTCGCCTATGTCATTCTTGAGCTGTAGATTTGAATTTTTCTGGGTTTCTTGATCTCTATCTTTGATTTGATACTGCGAATTTGATTTACATTTGAACTTATAAATCACTTGAAACTGTTTTAGGTTATCTGAATCACATTTTGATTCAATCATTACATATCTGAATTCTATAAAATTTCAATTCTTTTAGATAATAAATTAACGAAAAGTTTTGTAATTTGCAGCATTCCCTCTTGTTCAGACTAAAATTATTGATTTTTTCCGGATTAAGCGGTCTCCAGATTCATCTCAATCCTCAACTTCTTCAGGTATGTAAATTATTAAGTCAAAATCCACAAATGTGTTGTGTTGTGTTAAGGATGTATTTAATCTGAAGAGCGGAAATGTTTGTAGATAGTGTTGGGAAGAAACGGAAAAAGACTAGCTTGGTGATGTCAAAGAAGAAGAGAAAGCTTCTTCCTTACATTCCTACTAATGATTCTCAAAGGAGGCTCGAGCAAATGGCGTCTCTCGCTACTGCGTTGAGAGCTTCCAACACCAAGTTCAGCAATGAGCTTACTTATGTATCTGGCAAGGCTCCGAGATCTTCAAACCAAGCTGCTTTTGAGAAAGGAGGCATGCAGGTATATATCTTTTGTGATGGTTCTTCAGTCACATCCGTTTTAGTGGTGATTCTTAGTCTTCTTGAAAGTATTCATTTGGGTTTAGTATCAACAGAAAAAGTTAAGTTTGTATTCAAATTTCTTACAGGTTCTATCTAAAGATGGTGTAGAGACCTTAGCCTTGTGCAAGCATATGATGGACCGTGGTGAATGCCCGCCTCTTATGGTCGTCTTTGATCCTTATGAAGGGTACGTAACCTTCTTATGATCTTCCTCTTTACCTTTATAACCAAATAGAGAGTATGACAGGAGAAGAAATGCATTTATCAATCTAGAATTGTATTGAAGTCTGATATTTTAAAAACCTGAGCAGGTTTGCGGTAGAAGCAGACAGGTTTATGAAAGACTGGACCATAATCACAGAGTACGTTGGAGATGTTGATTATCTGAGCAACAGAGAAGATGACTATGATGGTGACAGCATGATGACTCTACTTCATGCCTCTGATCCTACTCAATGCCTCGTTATTTGCCCTTACAAATGTAGTAACATCGCACGGTTCATCAGCGGCATCAACAATCACTCACCGTGAGTATCTCTCCTCTTCTAATTTGGTTACATTCTAGTATTGCTTGTACTCATTTGTGTGCTTTTGAACATTTTGTGAATATTGCAGAGAAGGGAGGAAGAAGCAGAACCTGAAGTGTGTGAGGTTCAACATCAACGGAGAAGCTAGGGTTCTACTCGTAGCTAACAGAGACATATCCAAAGGAGAGGGATTATATTATGATTACAACGGATATGAACATGAGTATCCAACTGAACATTTTGTATAACCCTGTGATATACACAAGAATATTCGTTTAACCTATTCAAGGTTACTTGTCCATTACAAACAAAAACACAAAAACGCCAACAAAAAAAATTCAAAAAACTAAAAGAAAAGGTCTTATTTCAGGTTGGGCCAAAATTTGAAGCCTTTTTGTTATGATTTGTGTACTATTTTTGGTAATTAAAGAATAGTGAAGAAAAATAAAATTTGTTGTTGTTAAGGGAAGAGAAAGAGACAGACTAGTAGGAACAATAGAATAGAATGGTCCAAAGAGCTAAAGACTAGAGAGAGGAGTCTGTCTCACAGTGTGGTTGGTACCTTCAAGCAACTTTGAAAGTTAGCATCAAAAACTCTTTCTGATTTGTGTGACCCCACAACACCTACATACCGTATTTTTCCAATTTGTTTTTTGACATTCTACAAAAAAATATATATATTCAATTTTGATGGATTGTACATAAAACAATATGATAATTATTTTAGAGAAAATACTCCAAAAAGACACTCAAATTTCATATTTTAATGCTTCATAAAAACTTAAAACAAATAACAAGGGTTAGGATTTGTACAAACTAGCTTAGTCGTGTGTTCAAGTAGCTACCAACTATATATAGTCGAAATCATATCTATCCACCAAACTTTTTTTGATAGATCATTATCAAAGATTTTGTCTACATCGAACAACCAATTTGTACACTCTAAAATTATATACAACTTGCAAGATTGATGAGATCTGATTCTGTCACTTAAGTTCCATCGTAATTACTTTTAATCATCTTTCTTTTTTATATCACTTATAATGGTAGTATAATCGACGTCCTTGATTAGGCATTAAAAAAATATAGGGGGCTACTGTTGATTGTACGTTAAAGAGAGGGTGGAATTTTAATGTTTTAAGAGTTAAGTGCCTTTAACACAACAACAAAAGAGAAACTCATATTTGCATGCTTAGTCCGGGAGATACAAATGATTTATTATTATTTGCAAAAGCTTCTTTTCACCCCCACCATTTTTTGTCTCCTTAATATTAGACACTCATAAGTCACAACTACTAAATCTTTTTTTTTTTGTCAAATTAATGTACACACCATTGCGAAATTTATAAATCCAATAATTTTGAGAAAAAAAAAAATAAACAAAACCATCACTAATTCGTTTTGTTATTTATGTCTATGTTTAATTTTACGTTTTCATAATATCTGAAACTTCTGTTAAAAAATATAATGATTTATCAAACTACTATACTCTACTAATTTGGAACTACTCTACTCATGCTATGCTAATTTGGCATGTTGTGACTGTTAGGTTCCCATTAAAGGTTAAACCTAAAAACTTTTTCAAGAATATCCAAAGCTCATTGTTGGGAGGAGGTTATTGGGTTTACGAGATCAACGCATACGTGTAGCTTTCAGATAATCTCCGACCTCAAATTGCAAAAGAAATTGAGAAAACTGAAAGAGCTAAAAATATTACACTCTTGCGCCTTAAAAAACTAGCCCCATCAAAAAATAAAAAAGGTAGAGTTATCAGCAGTGTGAGGGATTACCACAATGTGAGGATATCTGAAATCTGAAGACCTTTACAACTGTGCCATAACCCGGTCTCCCCCTGCCCCACTCTTTGTAATCCAAGGGGATCTTCGTCTAAGCTCGGATATTGTTGCTCTTACAAAAGCCGGTTTCCACGTTCATTTGGTACATCTCAACCGTTGTCGTGACAAACTAAAAAATAGCGCTTATAATTCTATTACGTGGTATGATATTTCTAGGGGTTTGTGGCCAGAGGAAACTTAGTATATTTATTTATTTTCTCTGTAATATTCGGACATGAAAAAAAAACTAATATTTTGTATGAAACTAATATTTTCTTAAGTTTGAATATGCTTTCGCATATGTCTTATATACAGTTTACCTATCTTATAGTTAATTAAAAAAAAACTAATTTGGAAGCCATCACAAAGATTTACAAATCCAATAATTTTGTAAAAAATAATCCCTATTTGTTATGGAATTACAAATCATTATTCATTAACCATGCATTTTTAATTTTTATGGAAGCCATAGAAAAGGAGAAAGAAAAAGGGTAAATAATATATATGAAAGTAGGCTAACTCTCTCTATATGACTGTCACATCATCATCTCATCATTTAAGCATCTGCCATATGTTCATCCTCTATATATTAATAGAGAAGCATTTTGTTGAAAATGTTGATGTGTCATCGCCAAAGCGATTTAGAAATTTAATTACAATTAAGCATCTCAAGATAAACATATTTAAAAAAATAAGTCTTTTGAGTTATTAAATATTTAAATGTGCCATTAAAATATATAAGGAAATTTTTATTTCATTATTATTTACATAAATGTGTCATTAGAATATATAAGGTAATGTTTCTTTCTATTAGTTTTTTAAAATGAAAGACTTCATCAACTATTAAAATATATATATATATATATATATAGTTAATAATTTAATTATCATTTTCATAACATATTTAATGATTTAAAGTAAATTACATTTCATAAACTATTAAAAAACTTATTCATCTATTTAACTTTCTGAAATACAAAACTTATTCTCCGATTTTAAAAAATTTGATGACTATTCAAGTACTCCCTCTGTTTCACAATAAGTGTCATTTTGACACATTTCACACAAATTCAGAAAATATTAAAAAAATACATATATGCCCTTATTTAATAAATGTTTAATGGATTAATTTAATCATAGATTAAAGGTAAAACTAGAAAATCTAATGAAAAAGATGCATTGAAAAAATAAAATAGTGCATTGGAAATGTAAAATGACACTCTTTGTGAAACAAAAATCAAATTCTAAAATGACACTCTTTATGAAACAAAGGGAATATATATTAAAATTTAATTATTACAATAATCTTAAAAATAAATAACATTATCACAATTATCATAAATAATTAACATTATATTCCACATTTCACGGGTGAAATATATTTTTACACAAAATAATTAAATGTAAATTTGAATAAAATAAAAAAATTATGTGTACAAAATTATTATTATGACATCTTAAATTCCAAATAATTATTTTATTTGAGTCGATTTATCCCGCATATAGTCGGGTTATTACCTAGTTAATGTTAACTTTAAAACATATAGCCTCTTTTCATATTCCACTCCAAAAGTTGATGATTCATTCATCATTGTCTATATTTAATTGTAAAAATCATTATTAACTAAAGTTGAACTTTTTCATCTTATATAAAGATGTTGTGATGAAGGAGAAGGGTTGGGCTCACTCAAGATTGATGCAGTGACATTTAAAAAAAAATCAGATAAAATCAACATTGCTAAGTAAGCTAATTGTGTGCCAAATTGCTTTGTTCGTGAGTTTTGTATTATTAAAGGTTTCTGTCTCTATAAGATATAACAAAGTTTCTCTCTTTTCCAGCGAAACAAGATCATAAACGAATCTTATGATGTAACTTTTGTGTGAGTGATATTGTTGAAAAGGTTACTAGCTAGAAAAATACTTCAATGTAAAGAGTAGTTGTTCATGCGTTGATTTCAATTGCATTAGTGAATGATAAGAAAACTTGATATTACAATGATCAAATCATCAAAACATGACATTTAAAATGATAAAAGGAACAAAAATTAAAGAAAAGAAAACTCGCAGCGTAGCGCTGGTAATCACCTAGTAATAATAATATCTAAAAGACTGGAACAACAAGTTCCTGTCTCAAGGTGGGAAAGAGATTTTATTGAAAGCAATACTTCTGACAATGCCTGTCTATACAATGAACTGCTTCAAGTTACCAACAAGAATCTGTGAGGATATAGAAAGGATTATTGCAAACTACTGGTGGAATTCTCAACAAAATGGCAATGCAGTCCACTAGGTAGCATGGGACCAAATGAAGTATATGAAGAAAGAGGGTGGATTTGGCTTTAGAGACATAGAACAATTTAATGAAGCATTACTAGCCAAACAAGCATGGTAAATCCTTCAAAATCCAAATAGCCTTCTATCTCGTACCCTTAGGGGAAGATATTTTTCTGGATCTAACATCCTCGATGCTTCTAGGGGAACACAACCTTCATTTGGCTGGCAATCAATTCTTGTTGGTTGGGACCTCTTAAAAAAAGGCTTGCGTATTATAGTAGGGGATGGCCGATGCATACAAACTTGGACAGATCCTTGGCTCCCTGTACACCCCCCTCGACCCCCTCGAAAAGCATTTGAAGATCAACTAGATATTCCCACTGTGGATAGCTTCTTTCTACCAAAAAAAAAACGGGCTGGAATGAGAGGTTTATAAGGGAGAGAGTCCACCCAGATGATGTCACCCACATTCTATCAATCAAGCTCAGAATTTGGCAGAAACATACTATCTTGGTTGGCATTATACAGAAAATGGTATCTACTTAGTCAAATCAGGCTACTGGGTTACAACTCACCACCCAGATCAAGAATTCCAAGCCATACCCCCATATGGAGATCAACAAATAAAAAACGATATCTGGAAAACAAAAATCCCTCCAAAATTTAAGCATTTTCTATAGCGGTTATTGTCAAGAGCACTGGCTACAGGAGCCGAGCTGGAGCGATGTCATATTTCTACAAATGCTTTCTTCAAACGGTGTGTCTCTGAGGTAGAAACAATTGAACATCTATTCTTCACTTGTCCTCATGCATTGCAGATTTAGCGAGGATCCACCATCCCTATCAGATGTCTCTTAAATCAAAGTGAGACTTTTGAATCCAAAATAAAAGCGATTCTGAAATTTCACAAACACAGAAAGAACTATGATAGGCTATCTCTACTACCATTATGGATATTATAGAAGATCTGGACAAGTCGCAACAAGTTCACCTTCGAGAAACTAAATCATAGTTGGCAAAGGGATTTAAGAGAAGCAAAACAAGAAACATATGAATGGCTTGCGGTTGTGATATCAAGCACATAATATTCTCATCAACTACCAACTAACACCATGAGTTCCAGAATAGAAAGTCACAATTGACAAAAACCACCCTCTAGGTGGGTTAAATGCAATTATGATGGCAACTTCATCAATGGAGAAAGACGATCCACATTAACACGGTTAGTCCGTAAAGATCAAGGTCATTTCAAGAAGCGGGTCAAGCAATGGGTAATGTAGTGAAGTCTGCTATTGAAGCTGAATGCCAGAGCCTAATCTATGCTATGCAACAATCGTGGAATAGCGGATACACAAACATCATCTTTGAAGGTGATTGTCAAACTTTGATCTTTGCAATCAATAGTAATAATCAAAGAGGGGTATTAAACTTGTTTTTTAGAAGATTTTAGAGTATTTTAAAATAACTTGTTATTCAACTGATGATTTTTAAAAAAATTCTAAAATCCTATGTTATTCAATTTGGAATCTATGTAAAATCATTTAAAATCATTTACAATCTCTTGTTTTTTAATCAATAATTTACAAAACTTACTTTAAATCTACTGTTATTCAAAATATCACAACTTTTTTAAAAATGCTACTTTGAATGATTCTACAAGACTTTTGTTTGTTTTTTCAGTTGAAAAATATGAGTAACAAATCATACCTTCTTAGGTAGATTTTTAAAGGATTTCATATTAAAAAAAACAGTCAATACAACACAACAGAGATAAACTTCTCGATTGATCCGACAATTCTAATCACCGCCGATGACCATCCACCTTCTCCACCAGTAAACCTGAAGTTTCTTCTCTTTCTCTCTTTCAAAATCAACTTCTCCTGCGTTTTCCGGTCCTCTGTACAATCCTTCGATTCTTATATTTTCTAAATCCTCCGTTTTGGGGATTTATACTAGTTTAGTATAATTTGGGTTGCAAAGAATTTTATAGCTTTGTTTAATCCAAAATCGAAGAAGGAACCTCTCTCTGCTATAGTATAATTTGGGTCGCAATTTTTTATATAGATTTGTTTAATCCGAAGATTGAATCTTTTGTTTAATCCAAGATTGAAATTGAAAATGATCTCTAGCTGTGAATATAGTAATGTTTAATTTCTTCACAAACGCCATCAACACTACTATATTCACAAGCTTTGTTCAATTTTGTTTTATTTTTATCTCCCATCTACGTTTCTGCAACTTATATGTGATCTGACTTTTTTTTTTCTTTCTCTGATCTCATAGGAAACTCAACGTTGGGTTGGGTTAATAGGAAACAAAAAAAGATATATAATCTCTAAAAGGCTTGCTGCCTGATTTTATTGGGAAATCGTTCTCACGTGATTTACGCCACTCTTTCTACATTTGTTTATTTTCATTATGGTTTTTTTTGTACTTAATTATGAGTTTTTTTTTCCATTAGAACGACTAAGCCTCGGCATAAAAACTGTACCCGAATACCCAATCCGGAACCTGACCCAAAAAACCGGGTTCGGAGTTGGGTACGGGTTTGCCTATAAAACCCTATTGGGTTCTATTTTCTAATACCTGTGGGTTCGTGTTAGGGTCGGATAATACCCGGGTACCCGTTTGGATACCCATTAAACCCGAACATATAAACATATTTATAATATTTATCATTAATATAATGCAATTACCCCAAAATTATGATTCTAATTTTGAATATTTCATTTAGTTTTATACCTAAATATCAAAAATAATCAAAATATCTAAAATATTTAGTTATGTAAGTCAAAATTTAACTAAATTTATTTAAATTTAATTATATTTTTTTGGGTACCCGGTAGTTCGGGTACTAATCGGGTTCTAAAATTTGTAACCCAAATCGACCCGAACCCGATAGTATCCAAACCGAACCGAACCCATATATCTAAAAATACCCAATAGATTCTATTTTTCTAAACCCGTTTACCCGAACCCGAATGGGTAATACCTAAACTCGAATGGGTTACCCGAATGCCCAGCCCTAGCAACGACCTATATATTCACTTTCTTTTTGGGTAATTAGAATACAAATATTTGTCTATCAATATGTTGTAAGTTTGCTTAGACAATTTTTTTCGTAGTGGAAAATATTATGCACACACACATACTTATTTATTGACATTCAATAAGTATATTTTGAATTATAAACAAATTTCCTCAAAATTATTTATTTTAATATTATTTTGAATGAAAAACTACCATATGTCCTGAAACCTATTCACAAAACAAATATTGAGTTGCTTCTATCCGATCACTTATTTATTAGTAGTGAATTTTCCTAACATCGATCTTACTTTTGTTTGCAACGAACATATATCGAATTAAGTTAATAGTAATAACTAAGAAAAAGTTGAACATTTCGTTCTTTATCTCGACTAATACAACTGTACAACCACAGAAGTGAAGACAAATTGCCAACATATTGGTTTCAAAATCGTAAAGTAAAGCAAAGTGTAAATAGAGAAATTTGTCGTTAGGACTTAGGTTATCAGACTAACCAACTATTACCGACATCATTATTATCTCTTGTTCCCTTAACAACAAGCCAAATATCATTATCACATTGAAAACTATATCTATCCGTGCAAACTTTGATTATTAAATAATTAATGTCGGGCTGTCTTTTAATTAGGGTTATAATAGCTAATCAGTGTCTCCCCCTCTTTGTCCCTACGTTAGGGTTTCTAATTGGGATCATAATCATTTCTTTCTCTTTAGAAAAGTAAAAGCTTTGCTACATACGACACCACTTTTTTGGACGACTTAACGATCCAAAATATATATCGGACATAACTTTAACCTTACAAGTCGATAAAATCTCACCAAAAATACTGCAATAGTACGACTTAACGTCATAACATTGGATTGATGGCGTTATATAAATCAACTAATCCACATTATTGGTTTTACTAATCCACAAATATATTTGTAATACATTAATTGATTTATATGTGGATTAGTAAAACCTATAATGTTAATCAACTAATCCACATATGGTTTGTGTTTTACTAATGTACTAGATTAGGACCCGCACATACGTGCGTGGTTGATTTTAAAAACTAAATTTACTAACACATTTATAATTTATTACGTACATGCGGATTATGTTTGTAAACGTATTTTTAAAAAATATTATTAGTATTCATAATCTAAACTCAGTTTTGTATCAGTTTAGTATTTGATTTATTTTTAATTCGGTTTAAACAAAAAGAATGATCACATCTGTTTTTGTTATCAGTAAAGACAATTATATTAAAAAAAATAGTAAGAGAAAGATGGTATGTCTAATTTAGGACATAAAATCTGTCATGTCCTGTATATGTCATGTTTTCCATCTCATAATTATGGTTTTAATAATAAATTTTCCATTTATGATTGTATATTTTAGTTCAAAAAATAAAGATATATGTAAAAACCACAATTTTTTCGTGGAAGCCCCATGGTCCACTTGGTTGGCCTAAGGTTCATTAATGCTTATGCACCAGGAGTCTGGGGTTTGAGCTCCAGATAATGTAATTTATTAATTGTGCAGATTAATGGAGACAAATTTACAGACAATCTCCAGTGATGCACAATTATTGTCGTTCGCCGTAATTCTACATACAACTAAGGAGCATAGAGAAAGGAGGTGTCCATCAAAAGCAGGAGAGCAAGAGTGCATGTCGTGAATCTAATAGGGTAGGAAGGAATTGTCCATGATAGATTCATATGTTAATAGTTCTCATAATTTGCAATCAATAATAAATTCAGAGTTAAAAAAACCACGATTTTTACTGTCAAATTATTTATTTGGTATAACATTTATATCATAATCTTTTAATGGTTTGGTTACATCAAATTTGTTAATACTTAAAGTGATAATCGATTCACTATACATAATAGATTGACACGATATTGGACCTGGATCGAGTGTGATCCGGATTAGTGATCAGCTATATTTTTATTAAAATTGTGAACCATCAAACCGAATAAGAACACCAAAAAAAGCAATTAAACTTCATGAACCGGATGACCAATATATAGTTGTCAAAAGGGTCAAACTCGTCCACTATACCTGCTCCGCAATGGATAAAAGCATTATGACCAGCAAAAAATTTGAAACACTATAAGATAATGAAAAATAAAAGTCAGAAATTTAAAACGTAAAATATTGATGCTAGGATTTTTTTTTTGTGAATGAACGAAACTAAAGACTTCGACATGTCTTATATAGAGATGAAGATTAACATATCTTTTCTAACACAATATATTTTAGGATACTAACAAAAAAGATTTTGGTAGTTATTTTAGATTTGTTCATTTAGTTTTGAAATATAGATTTTTAAAAAAAGAAATCATAATATAAAATCATAAATATTGTTTACGCAGATATCTCACAATATATAACCAAATTATATTTTTATACACACACCTAATATACAAACATTTACGCAGATATCTCATAATAAATATTGTTTACGCAGATATCTCACAATATATAACCAGATTTAAATCATTTCTATAATCAAATTTAAATGATTTTGTATATTAGGTAACATCAAAATCAGAATTTATTGTTTACGGATATATCTAAAAATATAAAATCAAATTAAATATGTTTACATATATTCAATTTCGAATTTAATTGCCCAAATTAAATATGTACATTAATATCGAAATTATTGTTTCCTTAAATTGTTTACACAAAACTAATTACTTTTTTTGAATTTTATTGCAGATGCTTGTTTCGATTTTGTTTGGATACGGTAGTATGAAAAACAGCTCCGAATAATTAATACATGATCCGAACATAATCAATCCGGGTCACAATAGGATCCGCACATTTTTATTATCAAATTTACTTTAATGTCTCTCTCTTATTGTATGTTTTGAAATATATTCAGGATCATTTTTTGTCATATATTCTCAAGTTTCATTTTGCCTTTGTAAATAATGCTTCTCTTTTAATAGTATACATTATTTTTGTTTTAAAATGGCCTAAGCTATTTTTGCCCTGAAAATTTTCAACGTTACCATTGTAATTATATTTGTTGCAGATAATTTAGACTTCGATAATTAAATATGTTTCTTAAAGTTAACTCTTTTTTTTTTCGAGAAATGTGTGTATATCTATATAATAAAAATAATAATTTAAAGAATTGGTCACCAAAAAGATCAACATCAGAAATAACGACAATAAAAAAAAGGATATACAATATTTCCAAATTAACTGAAGTAGTGTAAAAAGAAAATTAATGATCGAGGTTTGGGAAAAAGATCCAAATTTCTCAAGCTTATGCCACACGAAAAAAAAAAAAAATGATGAATTATCATCAATATGCTTTTGTTTTAGTGAGTCATGTAAAATGGTGCGCATAATACAACTTTTATCCTTTTTACTGTTTTTCTAATTAAATTTCATTTTTGCTGTTAACTCACTCACCCTTTTGATTCTTTGTGTGTAATTGTCGTTGATTAAGGTTAAAATGATGACAATTATGTTGGCACGGGTGGGAGTTGGTCCCATATGGTTACCGACGTTTACTATTTCTCTACTTTCAAAAATAATCTTCAAACCGTTTGATCAAAGAGACTTATATGAGTTTGGTCTTTGAATTGAATCGCCAACGTTGGTTTCGTAATCATATTTCAAAAAGCATTATAATTGTGTTTGAAATGTTGACATTGTTTAATGGATTTCGGCCAAATTGATTGGAAGGTTACTTAGAAATAATTTAATATATTTTTGACACAATTGACAGTACTGGTTCTGACTTTTTAAGACTAGAAACAAAAATTTGAGTTAGCCAGATAATTTTCATAGGGAACCACTTTCCATAAAGTATCGGAACACTACTACACTATGATACATATATCCTATGTACATTTAAATTTTATTTCCTCTTTTCTCTTTAAAGCAAATTAAACGTATATTATTACAAACATTTTGAGTTATATTTGATATTACGTACAACTTTAAGTTTTTTTTTTTTTTTTTTTGACATCATTACAACTTATATGTAATGATACTTTACGTAGTGTAGGAAGTCTGCACTACGTCGTCTTATATGTATGTATATATATATATATATATATATATCTGGATTGATACTATCGAGTTGGTAACAAGAAGGTTGGAAAAATGATGTAACTGTTAACGATCACTCTCATTTGTTGCCTCTTTAGTCCATAACTCCTAGTAATAATTTTATCTATATTCATTACCATAATTACCCAAACAAAAACCTATAGAAACTTGTTAGAAAAATATACTTTTAAGAAAAAAAGTTCTGAAGGAGTTGTGTGTTTGGGCTCCAATATATGGAGACAAAAATAATTTTACTAATTTAGTAAAAATGGACAGAACTTGTGAGCTCATCTTGTATCAATTAATAATTGGCTCTGTTTCGCTCCGAATGCTCATATTTGTCTCTTACCTAATATGTAAAATAGACATTAGACATAAACACACACACGCAACGGCGTATATTATTGTATATGTATAGATTAATCAGTTGAAGTAGTGATTTTCAAAGACTTTAGAACTAGCAATTATAGTAAGATTTTTTTTTGTCTTGGGCTTTAAAGGTATTTCTTTATAAAAAGACGAATCCGAGGCTGCTATATAATGCATGCATGTTGTCGTAGGACTAACACACAATCTGAATTAAGCTTCGGTACAAATTGAATTCTAATCCAACAAACATGTTCTTAGATATTGATATTTCAATCTAACAACATGTTTTTTTTTTAATTTTTTTTTTGTAAAATGACAATTTTTGTAACACATATACAAAATTTCATTATTTATAATAAAAATTATTAAAAAATTTAGTAAGTAAAAGTAATTTAGAAATTTGTTAACTATTGTATACATATACCGTTATACAGAGCTTCTTTAAATAACATCGAAGTTAGCTATTACGCTATACATTAAAGGAAAAGTAAAAAAACTAAAATTAGATTTATGAGATCAGAGAATAATGTTTCAATACTTTAAGAAAAAAGTGGTGTGTGTCCTATGAAAATTATTTGGCTAACTCAAGTTTTTGTTTCTAGTCTTTTATATTATAGTAAAATAGAAGAGAGATTCCACATCATTCGATCTTAATATAATTTTATGGTTTAATTAAAGAAAATTTCATTACCGACAAAAAAAATGGTTTTACTAAGAAGAGTATTCGTGAAAGAAAATGGCATTTGATTCCCCTCATCACTCTCATCACTCTCCTCCATCATATCCATTATCCGATATGATTCCGATGTTATCTCTTTTATTATCAACTTGAATAATTAGTACATCAAATTTCATTACTCGGGTATACATATTCAATTTTTCAAAAAGTCAGATACAAGAATTTGTCAGTCAATATGGTAACACAGTCTATCGGTTTCTAAATTTAGTAAGCACCATGTTCTGTTTTCTTATTTCTCTTGAAATTATAAAGCTTGGAAAAAAAATGCATTACCCTTCTTGTTTCTTGTCAATATTATTATTATTTAATATAAGCTTGGAAAAAACGCCAAACAAATAAATTGTATATGCAAGCATGAAGTACCTAACCCACCATGCTTACTTTTTTATGCACTTTTCTTATAATTAAATCTTAGAATTTCTTTTTAACTTCCCTTTAATTTATTGGTATTTTTTTCCAATAAACACCATAGATGTTATATTGACCGTGCACAAATACTCATTATAGTAAATTAATATATATTAATACTTTTTCCAAAACTTAACGATCGTATATTCTATCATCTAATATATTTCTTAAGATATATGATAAAAAAGTCATTTATCTCGTAATTACATACTGATATTTAAAAAAAAAATTATAAATCATATACTTCATATTAGTTAGAATATTGGAGATATCTCTTGGTGGTATTTTAATACTTTCGGATCTTTTGGTACTTGTACTATCCGAGTGTTAGCGTTCGATATTTCATCGGAGACATTGGCATCATACATGTCGGATATCAGCATCCACTCTATATTTTCTTTTTACGTTGAAATTACACTAATCAACTGTCACTACCGGTATATAAACAAAGTTATCATATTTTTTTTTGTTTCTCTAGGTGGTTTGTGTTTTTTGTTTCCCCGAATGTTTGGTAAACTGTGGGTAGTTATAGAGGTTTTTCGTAAAATTATTTCAAGATGAAATCATCCATGTGAGCAACGAGAATGAGAAAGAGAGTTGGTTAGAGATTATTATCAATCCTTTTATTAGGGCTGGACAAAATAACCGATAACCAAATAACCGACCGAAACCGAACCGAAAAAAACCAAATCGAACCGAACCGAAATTCTTCAAATACCCGAATGGTTAGTAAAAATCTATATCCAAACTAACTGAAACCGAACCGAACCGAACCGACAATTAAATGGTTAACCGAAATATCCGAAAACCTAGAAGATACAAATATTATATACTTAATATTATGCAAAACTATAAAATAAACTTAAAATATAAATTATTTCTAGATTCAAAACAATTAAATATTTTAAATAATCAATATATGTAAATGTTATTATTTTGAATTTACAAAGTTAAATACTATTTTGTAAAATTGAATCCATATTTTTCCCTTTTTTGTATTTTTGTTATTGTATATTTGGTTAATTTTGGTTATATTCGGTTAGTTTTGGTTATATTTGGTTTATTTGGTTAATGTTAATATAATTTATGTTAGTTATGGTTATTTATTTAAATAACCAAACCGAAACCGAACCGAAAGAAACCGAACCGAACCGAACCGAAATTTCAAAAATATCCAAATGGTTACTATATTACTATATCCAAAATAACTGAAACCGAATACAACCGAACCGAAACCGAATGGTTAACCGAATGCCCAGGCCTACCTTTTATGGAGCTTGCTAACGAATTAAATGATACAAACCAAATTGGAGAAATGAATGTTGTGGTTTATGTCAAAGTTCTCTTTTACTATTTGTTCCATCCATTTACAATTCTAGACTATAATCAAATATTAAATTATATATATCAGAGTTTCTCGCTTTTATAAAATAAGTTTACCAAAATATCAATGACAGATGCCTTAATATTTGATTATAATCTACTGCAATGACAGATGCCTTAATTCTTTTGGTAACAAAATACATTTTCCAGTTATCTATAACAATATAATATGAGATGTATAATAAAAACACTTATTGCAATTTTTAGTTAGTTTATCTATTTAACACCATTGAAAGTTTATTCCATAAACATTGCATTTCATAATTATGTTTTGAGCTACTGATTTGGAAGTATTGTTTATAAAATAGACAAGACTTATTGGTTGATTTCAAAGGTTCGCTAAATCAGGAGATGTTAGTGGAGGAGATGGAGGTTTAGTATGGATGAGATGACCACTAATATTATATTATTCGGAGCTATAGGCAGGTTCAAGAGGAGAAACAAAAGAATTCTTTCACGTTAAAATATATCATGTTAATTTTTTGATATTATATATTATCTTTGTGCTACCTTGCCATGCAACCTTCTTATGAGGTACAAATTATGTGTCTATTTTTTTAAAGTCTCAATTAAATGTTCTATATATATATATATATATATATATATATAACTACATATTTAACACACAGCTATATTTTAACCCAATGTACACCGCGGGACAATATTTTTACAACAAAAAATTCAATTTTAAAAAATTGTATTTGTTTGTTAATTTTGTTTCTTTTGTTTAGTGTTTTTGTATGATTGTATTTAATTGTTAATTATAAAATGAAACGACCTCACCCGTTTTTTAAATAATAATAATAATAATTAACTATGACTAGTGGTCCCATACCCACTAGCCACCTAACCACAATCACAAAACAACAGCGGAATAACAATACCAATTAAATAAACAGTAATAATCCAATATAGAATAACCAATATCCAATCCTAACCATTTCAATGTCAAACAACAAGAAAACAAGGAACCGGCAACCTAGCAAGTTCTAAAGACCAACTCTAGCAACCAAGCAACGCGAGACAACATCCAATCGAGTCCCTAGAACATCTTCCTCTTCATTGCCTTGATTCCACGATCACACTTTGCCTTTACCTGCACCACAAACACAAATTGAGATGCATGAGTATTTGATAAATACTCAGTGAGGCAATCCTCCTATCTACAGGGCTATAAACACAAGCAATAAGATCTCTCATGCCACAAACAACAACAATAAAACAAACCAGGAACATGATCAAGTGACCCGACACGATCCGGTTACTGTCAGAATGGTGTCGACCGACATTGGACATCTGGTGTCGACCAACACCACTTGGGTGTCGACCGACACCTGCTCGACACCCCCGAAACCCTAACGGTGTCGACCGACACCTCCACATGGTGTCGACCGACACTCGCTAAGTTCCCGAGCCGTCTTCGCGTTAGTGTTGACCGACACCACTGTCGAGCAGTGATTTCCTTCGAACAGAACCTCCGAATCTCGCCTCCAAACTTCTCCTCTTCGTTCCACACAATCCCAGGAACGAATCCAAGCCTCAAAAGCTACGAAAACTCACAAACAACCAAAAATAAACAACCAAACAACACACAATATCACAGAAACAGAGATCTTAGCTTAGATAAGCCATGGTCATGCAGTCACCTTAGCCAACAAAGAGATCTAAGCCCAAAAGACGAAGTTACCACCACAGAAACCTTCCCACCACGTTCCTAGCCTTGGATCTTCACTCTCACAACAAGATCTCTCCAAAAATGCCTTCAAATCTCACAAACTCTCACAAGAACTCTTAGAAACTGTTTTCTCCTCTTTCTCTCTCAAAAAAAAGAGAACGGCGACAAACACAACTTCCAAAACCCTCTTCTGCGACAAAACACCTAAATAGTTCGGTTCAATGGTTTTCTCTAAACCAAACCGGTTCAAATCGATAATTAAATCGATCTGATCGAACCAGAATAAGTGGTGTCGACCGACACCACATGAGTGTCGATCGACCCCCACCCCCAAAACGCAGAGTTTTGGTTCACGGGCGTTACATAAAATTTGATAAGTCTTATACCGCAAACAAGCGACAATTATTTATACTAATGTTACATTTGTACTGTATCAAATTTCTTATGGTTATAAAAATAGAAATTTTTACTGCTTTTTAGATTTAACCCGTGAAAAAATTATTCTTACATTATTATATTTTTAAATTTTTAGTGTTTTTAAATTTTATTCGTAAGTTTAAAATTATTTAGATTTAACCCGTGAAAGAATTATATCCATAAACGTTAATTTGCAGTATACCGCATATTAATTTATATTATAAATACTCCAATTTATTAGATTTAACCCGTGAAATAATTATTTTTTCATTTTTTATCAGCATATTAATAACCATTAAAGTTTTAATTGTTCATATGAAACAATATAGTTATTACGGAATATTAGACTTTTTAAAAGAAGAAAATATTGTATAGATATTTTTGGCAT
Source organism: Camelina sativa (assembly GCF_030686135.1). Classification (NCBI taxonomy): domain Eukaryota; kingdom Viridiplantae; phylum Streptophyta; class Magnoliopsida; order Brassicales; family Brassicaceae; genus Camelina; species Camelina sativa. The sequence goes on along the minus strand of NC_141892.1, from coordinate 10,572,416 downwards.
ATGTTATTAAGTGTAATAAAAAATTTAATATATAAATTGTTTTCGGAAATTATAAACCAAATTTGTAGAGACACTAGATTTTAACCCGCGGTACATCGCGGGCATATAATTTCTATTATAATTTATATTTTATGTTCTATTTATTTGTTAAATATTGAATGTTTTGTAAATAGAGGAATAACTAAATTTTCTAGTTGTTTTGCGGCTAAATTTTTTAACCCGCAATATACTTCATGACCATTTGTTTGTTATATTTAGTTTATTTTGTTTAGTGTTTGAGAATCTATTTTTATTTTTAATTATTATAACAAAAAATAAAGGATCTAAATACATAATCAGTAATCATACGTTGTGATTAAGTCACATTTTCCTAATGATTTAATTATTTTATACAATCTTAGTTAAATCAACTTGATTTTATGTCAAATATTCTAATATTAGTAGTGTTGATAAATAACTAAATGAGGATTTAACCCGTGTTAACACAAATTTAATAATATTTTATTAATTTCAACATGTTCTCTTTATAACTCATCTATTATATAACCACATTATATAATATTTTAGAATTTTTTATTTTTACATATTCGTAATAATTAAATTTTTGATTAAGTTTATATATGTTAATTATAATATTTAAATAATTGTCAACTGAAGTTTTTCTTACGTTAAGAATCAAATCTCACAGATTTTGGAAAACAAAATGGGAATCAAATTGTTTTTTTCTTTGTTTACGAAGGATTCAGATATATAATATCTTCAAAACACAAGATAATGTATGGTTCAATATATAATAGTTTCTATTTCCATATTGATTGCTGTTATATTTTTAATTGAAATGAAATGTAAAATATTAAGGAAACAAAATCTGGAGTAATGTTAGTTTTAGAAAATTTTTAGGGGTTAATGTTGTAAATAACTTTTTAAATAAACAAAACTAAAAGGGCATAACACAAAATGTACTTCAAAAATGTTAATATAGATTTTAGGAATTTAATTGATTTTGTTTGTATGTGCAATTTTTTAAGGATTAACTTTGTAAATAAGTATAACTTAAAGGACACCAAATGTATTTCAATTTATAGAAACATCATGGTATAATTATTTAGTTTTATTTATTATAATTTGAGAAATCTGAGGAATCAACCCGTAAGTACCTCAAATCAAGTAATGTAGATGACTAAATCTACATTTTACAATCAAAATATGTAAAGCAAAAATTTCTATATAAAGTCTATACAAACAAAATCTCTAAAGATAGTTTTGGTGATTTTATAGGATTAAAATTTTAATGGGTAGAGCTGTTTTTGGAAAAATCGGAATGTATAGACATTATTATAATTTTATGACAATAAATGTAACAAATGTTGGACGATTTAAGAAAGTTTAGTATTTGACTTTCTCTGCAATATTATTTATGGAAATTTTTTAGGGGTTAATGTTATAAATAAAAAATTAAATAAGCAAAATTTAAAGTATATAACACAAAATTTACTTCAAAAATGTTAATATAAATTGACAAATATTGCACATAATTTGTCTTTCTCAAAGTTTGTAAAAATATGTATCGTGATTATCATCAAATCCAGGTGAGAGATTATCTCCAAAAATATGTATAGTATTAAGAAATCAAAGTCCCATCACAACCTTGTAGGGAAATAGTAATTCTGGTCAAAAAAATGAATTCATCAACGATTTTCAGCAATTATAAACAACAATTTTCTAATTATATATAAAAAATAGTATTTTAAACTTAGAAAGTAAGAAAGCTAAAATAGAAAACAGAAAAGTGATAATTTACATGTAGATTATTTACATATTAATAATAACTATTTACATGTACTAATCATCTTTATTTTTTTAGTGGGTATGCAACAAACGACTTAATCATCTAATATAATCAATAATAAAAGAAAATATATACAATGACTCATCTTAAAAGTCATAAATACAAAATTAAAAAAATAGTTAAAAATTATAGTACTAATCATCTTCAAATACATCTTGAGCTGAATTTTCAAATCATTTATAGTGGTTTTAAAATATTAAACTAATTCAACCTAACTATTTCTAACATTCTAATGATATATCTACTTTACATACTTAATGCTCTTCTTATATCCTTTTCAAAGATAAGATATTAGTTTGGCTGTTTTTATTTATGATATATTTTATTAGGAAACAAATAAAACAAAACTCATTGTAGTAAGTATATATATATATATTGAGAGAGAGAAAGAGAGAGATAATTCAACAGTCTTGTGTGTATTTTGTTTGGCTCTTCGTGTTTGACTTATTAATTAATTCCACATTTTCGTCTAACTCTGTATTGGGAAAGTGATTAAGTAGAATTAAAATAAACTACTTCTAGTAAAATATACTAAAAAATTAGAAAATGACGGTAGAGAGAAAGGATAAAAATTTAAAATTAGGAGAAAGAAAGAAAAAAAAAAAAAAAGGGGGGCAGATAATATAATTAATGTGTCCGCACAAGAATATTTATTATTAATATGAAGAGAAATTAATGTCCTCCCAAAATCAGATTCGGACAATCTTCTTCATTCTTCTTCTTCTTCTTTCCCCCAAACTAAAATATTAAATTTTTTTCCTTCTTCTTCTTCATCCTCTGTGCCATATAGATTCTTCTCTCTCTCTTTCCTTCAATCTACGCTTCTTCTTCTGAATTGTTTTTTTCTTTTTCTTTTGTTGTTTATTTAAAAATCTGAAAATAGTGTTAAAAAAAAAAGAAAAGAGAAGAACAACTTGGTGGTGTTCTTAGATGTTGTTGTCTTCTCATGGGTTCTTCTTCTTCGTTTTCTGAGCTCTCTCCAACATAAAATAATTCTCCACATGTAAGATAAAAATTACCTAAATTTTAATAATAATAATGAAAGAAAGAAACCATTTTATTGATGTTGAAATTTGCATGTGTTGTTTGATTCATATGTTCGTTGTTTTTTAAAAAAAAAATTCTATGATTTTGATTCTTCTAAAGCTTTGGTTTTTGTATTTTCATGGCTTCGATTTTGGAATCAAAAAACTCGATCCAGATTTCGTTTTTTTTTTTTTTTTTTTTTCCTTCTCGATTCTTTAACATTTTTTGATCGGGATCTATGTTTTGTTCGATTGATTCTAGGTATATATATATATTTCTTTCTTTTTTTTTTTTTTTTGTTTTCCCATTTTTCAATGTTCTTATCTTCTTCCTCTGTTTTAATTAGTATTTTACTAATTTTCTCTTCATTTACAAAATTATTATTTTTGATTCTCCTCCAGGCAGCTTTAAGAAGTGACAAGGAGGAGAAGAAGAAGAAGAAATGGAATCGCTAATCGAAGAAGAAGAAGAATCTCGATTTTTCGACGCTCACGAAGACATCACGTCCTGTTCCAGTGCCGACCACGATGGATCTCAACCGTTGGTTTCTGGTGGGTTTCAGTACGATGTTTGGATCAAAAGCCCTGGTAACCCTGTCGAGCGTCGTCAGAAGTTTCTGAACTGGATGGGTTTGAGTACTACTACTGTTGTGAGCGAAACAGAGAGATCAGGTAATAAGAATGTGGATCGTTTCTCGACCTCTGTTAACGACGGATCATCAGCGGTTTTGAGGAGTTTTAAATCTGATGACGATGATGATGAGTTTAGCTCTTGTCGTTGTGATTCCTCTGTGTTTAGTTCGAGTGAGAGTGTAGATAGAGTTGTGAATGAGACTTTGTGTAAAGCGGAAGAAGAACAAGTAGATAGTGGAATGGTTTTGAGGAATTTGGGTGTTGTTGATGATGATGATGATGATGATGATATTAGCTCTAGTCTTTGTTCTCGATCATCTGGCTTCACGGACAAGGTTGTGAAGGTTAATGGTGAAGTTATTGAATCCAAGTTGTTACCAAACCCTATGGTTTCGTCTGAGGTTGTTCGGGATGTAGGTGGGATTATGAAGAGGGTTAAGGAGAAATGGTTAGGTCGGTTGTATAGAGTGCGGAATAAGCAAAGAGAAGGAGATGTTCACGGTGGTGAAGTTGCGGTTTACGGGAGTAGTAGGGTCGAGAGGGTTAAGGTGAAAGAGTACAAGAAAGAGGCTAAGGAGCTTTCTGCTCTTTTTAAAGGTCAAGAGATACAAGCTCATCACGGACCTATTCTCGCTATGAAGTTTAGTCCTGATGGGAGGTACCTTGCAAGTGCTGGTGAAGACGGGGTTTTACGGGTTTGGAGTGTTGTTGAAGATGAAAGATGTGAAGAACAAGATGTACCTAAGATTGATCCTTCTTGTATATACTTTGAAGTGAGCAAACTCTCTGAGTTGAGACCTGTGGCTATAGAAAAGGAGGGGATTACTGGTTCGTTGATGAGTCCAAGGAAGACGACAGAGTCCGCTTGTGTTATTATTCCCCCAAGGATTTTTCGGGTTCTTGATAAACCAGTTCATGAGTTTTTCGGTCACAGTGGTGATATCCTTGATATCTCATGGTCCAAGAACAATGTGAGTTTACGTTCTTGAATCTCCCTTTACTTATTTACATTAATGCTTAGTACCCAAGTCTAGGTTGGCCTCCTCTTAAATTTGATTCAAGAATCGTAAGGAGCTGTTTTTTGAACTACGTAGACACCTTTTTAATGAGTGTTTCGTTATGTTTTGAGATCTGTAACACACAAGAACGTAGATTCAGTCCCCTGTATGTGTAATCTTTGAACAGAAAAACTAGACCGAGTTGCTCATTCTGTGATATTGGTGGCAGCGTCTGTTGTCAGCTTCAGTAGACAATAGTGTGCGGCTTTGGCAGATTGGTCATGAGGACTGTCTTGGAATCTTCTCTCACAATAACTATGGTAATGTTCTTCTCCGTTTGTACAATGGTCTTGCTATGTATTGTATTTTAAACAACATTCCAATTTTTATCTGCAATATTACAGTGACATCTGTTCAGTTCAACCCGGTTGATGATGATCACTTCATCAGCGGTTCAATAGATGGGAAAGTTCGTATCTGGTCAGCTTCTCAGTGCCAAGTTGTAGATTGGGCAGACGCTAGAGGCATTGTAACCGCAGTTTGTTATCGCCCAGACGGACAGGTCTGACTCAGAACCCAAATTCATTCTTTTTATTGATTCTGACTCAGATTTGTTTTCTAAAACAAGAAAACTTTTTATCTATTTCAGGGAGTGATTGTCGGAACTTTGACTAGCGATTGTCGGTTCTACAATGTATCAGGTAATGTGCTCTTGAGTTACACACACACGCATGAGATTGTCTTAGAAACCTGGTTTCTTACATTGTTACCTCTCTTTCTGTTTCAGGCAACTGCCTTCAGCTCGATGGTCATATATGTCTGCATAACAAAAAGAAATCGTCAAATAAACGAATAATCGGCTTTCAGGTACATTCTTCTCCTCAAAACATCTGAATTCGTGACCCTAAGATTGAATATATCTTTTCATAATACTCAAGTTCTTCGACAGTTTGATTCAACTGATCCAAGCAGAGTCATGGTGGCGTCCGCAGATTCACAAGTCAGGATTATAAGCGGACGCAACGTTGTCCATAAATACAAAGGTAATAATACTTCTAAAGACACACACATTAGTCGAATAAAAGTGCACGCAAATTCTGAAATGTTGTTTCATCTTGTAGGATCTCGAAACACCGGAAACCAGATATCAGCATCTTTTACAGCAGACGGGAAGCATATCGTATCAGCGTGTGACGATTCGTCAGTCTACGTTTGGAACTGCGTTGGAAACAATCCCCAACAGCCGTCTACTGGTTTCTTCTCCTACACGAAACGACTAAAGATCAGATCCTTTGAGAAATTTTCAGCAGATGTCTCGGTAGCTATCCCGTGGTGCGGTTTTGCCCCTGTAATCTCGGGTGGATCCGAGCTTTCGCCATCGCTGTTCTCATTGGGGCGCGAGTACGTTCTAGATTCTCCTAAAGGATCTGCTACTTGGCCTGAGGAGAAGCTAGCGAGCTCGTTTTCTCCGGTCAAGGCCATCCGTAGATCGCATTACAAATTCCTAAGATCGTCGTGCCGAAGAACCTCGGAGTCGTCTCATCTCTGGGGATTGGTTATAGTCACGGGGGGGTGGGATGGACGAATCAGATTGTTTCATAACTATGGTTTGCCTGTTCCCGTTTGAAATCCCAACGGCTAACGAAACCCTCCTTGTCAAACGTTGCCGTATAAACTCGGCAGCCATCTGTTTTTTGGAGTTTTCTACGGGCCTGTTTAGGCCTATACCACGTTGGTCCGCTTTTTGACCCGGTGGTTTGTAGCTGAGTGTCACCTGGTTCGGACCTAGCCAGGAGCTGAAGAAGGTTCGGAATTGCTTCTTCAGGCGTAGGGAAACGAAAAGAAAAGAAGGGTTTACTCAGATTTTTTGCCTTTTTTTTTAATCGTAAAAATTATTAGTATTATAGTTATACTTGTTTTTTTTGTTCCTGTAAGTAATAATAATATACTATATAGGGAAATGTAACTGACTCCTGTTTTTTTTTCGTGTAAATACCATGGTTTTTTTTCTCCACTCCAATATTTTTTTGGTTAATGGTAAGACTTGTAGTAGAAAACTTGACACTTGGAATCAGAGTTTAAATCTCTCATAAAAATATGAGTTTACTGAGAACAGTCTTCTGTTCGTTAGATTTAATATCATGTTGTTTGTTTGCATGTGTATTATTAGTTTGGTTTTACTTGTAGAGTAGTTTAGGCTTATGCATGACTCTTGTCTGTAAGATTTCTCTCTGTTATATGTTTTGTTTTTTTTTTTGAGCAAGAAACTTGAATAGTGTTCTTTACTTCCACTCAAAGAAATTAGTATTCCTCTCTAATTCATATTACGGGCTGATAGACTCATAGTGAATTACATTTCACTTTTAAAAACATTAATTAAAAAGGTAACATAGGAGCTAAAAAGACAAACTGTAGTTCTCTAGACACACAAAAAGAAAGAATGCAAGGACAAACTCATTTCGACCTCTAGCGATCTCCCAAAGACAAAGCAAAGCATATATTATGGTGAGCACAAAACAAAACAAAATAATATACCTACATAGTTATACCAACCAACATTGATCCTTCTTACTCCATTTCGATTCTTGATTCTTAAACTTACCAATGAATTATGTGCTACCATTTCTCTATCTTTCTTCCTTTACTTCTTCTGTTAGTGTGTTCAATTTGGTTGGCCTTCTTATCATCTGTTTAATAGGTATTTTTCATTCCTTCACTTACCATTTTAATTAAATTTATTTCATATAATAAAACACACCAAGTAGAGCGAATTCATTACTTCCCCTAGAAAGAATTGATTCTGCAACAGTGAAATTATTTATCTTGTGTTAGTTGTGTACAACCAAATATGTTTTTTAAAATTTCTTTTTAGGTTACTATATAAGTGTATGTTAATATTTGAAATCTAACGGTTTAGTTGTGTCATGATCAGGAGGAGCTGATGCGAGCATTGGTGTAAACTACGGTACACTTGCTAACAACCTTCCTCCACCGCATCAAGTAGCGGAGTTCCTCCTCCATTTAACCGTCATTAACCGCGTCCGCCTCTTCGACGCCGATCCACAAATCCTCCAAGCCTTCGCTAAAACCGGTATCGCCGTCACCGTAACCGTCCCCAACGACCAAATCCCACACTTAACCAACCTCACCTCCGCCCAAAAATGGATCTCCGATCAAATCCAACCTCACTTCCCATCCACAAACATCATCCGAATCCTCGTCGGAAACGAAGTCATCTCCACCGCCAATCACCTCCTCATCAGAACCTTAGTCCCGGCGATGCAATCCTTACACACCGCCCTCGTCTCCGCCTCTCTCCACCGTCGAATCCAAATCTCGACGCCTCATTCTTTAGGAATCCTTTCCGGTTCAACCCCACCGTCTTCCGCTAAGTTCAGGCGAGGATACAACACACAAGTCCTCAAACCTCTCCTCAGCTTCCTCCGCGCTACCTCTTCGCCGTTCGTCGTGAATCCGTACCCGTTCTTCGGATACTGAATCGAAACACTCGATTTCGCTCTGGCTAGACCAAATCCAGGATTAATCGATCGACACACGAAGCTTCTCTACACAAACATGCTCGATGCTCAGCTCGATTCGGTTTACTCCGCCATGGATAAGCTAGGGTTTTCAGATGTTGAGATCGTCATAGGCGAGATCGGGTGGCCGTCGGAGGGAGATAGAGATCAGATCGGCGTTGATGTTTCCACGGCGGCCGAGTTTAACAAAAACCTGGTGGCGCGTGTGGATTCCGGTACCGGAACACCGTTAATGCCAAATCGGTCTTTCGAGACTTACATTTTCGCGCTCTTCAATGAAAACCTCAAATTAGGACCAACGTCGGAGCGCAACTTCGGCATACTCCGGTCTGATTTGACGCCGTTGTACGACATCGGAATCCTCCGGCCGAAGGTTAGATCATCGAATCCGGAGAACAATCCGGGATCGCGGTGGTGCGTTGCAAAGGCCGGTGCGGAGACGGTGGCGTTACAAAGGAACATAGACTACGTATGTGGGTTGGGTTTGGATTGTAGGCCCATTATTGAAGGTGGGCTTTGTTACTTGCCGAACACAGTGAAAGCTCACTCGGAGTACGCGATGAACTTGTTTTATCAAACTATGGGAAAATACAAATTTGATTGTGATTTCGAAAATACTGGAGAGATAACTACGATGGATCCAAGTAAGTTTCGTTTTATAAACTACTAGATAAGGGCCGCACGGTGTGCGGGTTTTAAAATTATATTTTGGTAACTAATTCTTTAATTAAGATTGAATTTCTGATTTGTGCAGGCTATGGAAATTGTGAATATCAAGTTTAGTGTCATTGTTTATTTTGTATCTCACAAGATTGGTCACGTAACTACTCAACTTAAACTCGTATACTGTAATGTCGCAGTAATGTTCGAGATTTGTATCTCACAAGCTGTCGTTTCTAGTGAAACAAGATTCAAACAATTTTATAATGTCTTATCAATAGTTTGATGAAATTATCAACGATATTTTCTTTTTGCTGAATAATAAATATGTATTGAAAGTTACATGCCCTACAACAATTTAAACTATGAATTAGACTTTAATTAGATTATCAAACTATTTTCTTAATTTAAATATTTTCAGGTATGTCTTCTTAGGTCTTCCAAAATTCAGGATAAACTTTGATATCTTGTTTCATGAAATTATATAATTTTTATTTATTTGTATTTACATCCGAGCATTTTTTTAGCATGCTCTTACTCAATAATTATGTGGTAGTTATTAACTTTCCACTCTAATTAATAATAATACATGTGTTTAAAAACTTAAATACAAATTATGAACTAATAATACTGAAAAATAATTTTTGAAATAAATATTAATGGATGGAAATATAGAATACGCCCGAATAAATAAAGAGATATTCCTTTAAATACAGCTAAAAAAGTTTTTTTTTCAAAAATACCACATTTTAGTTTTTTTTTCCAAAAATACCGCAAAAGTTTTTTTTCCAAAATTACCACAAACACAAAAATTTGATTTTTAAGGATGTAGAATTTTTTTTTAGGTTTGGGTTGACACATTTAGTTTTAGGGTATAGTTTTTAGGAGTAAGATTTAATATTTAGAATTTAGGAATTAGTTTTTAGTATTAGAATTTTAGTTCAATTATGTGATATTTTTGGAAAAAAGTACATTATAGTGGTGGTATTTTTGGAAAAAAAACTAAATTATAGTATTTTTGGAATAAAAATCTATTTTATTAGTTTTTATGACAATTACCCATAAAAAAGGAATATGGTTACGAAATAGAAATAAATAATATTTCATCGTTAAGTGGGATATATTTTATGCTCTCGTCAATTTTGCACCTCATGACACATATGTGACCACCCACTTGTTGACTCTGATATTTTTTTTACTATAATTTCCATTTAACAAACTGGAATCTTATATAATATACTTAGTACAAAATCAAAACCTTACTATAAAATACTTATCCTATACCTGTGATCTTTGAAAAACTTCCAAGAGTGGAAAGAACAGTGGTATACATATTTAAAATAAATGGTACGTATTCGTTTCTGCTTTGACTATTTTTACATGGGATTCATCATTCTTAGAATGTAGTCAAACTAATAGAACAATTCATTTTGTGTTGATCTGTTACCTTATGTACGCGTCCACATGCATGTTTATAAGCGTATCCAACAAAGCCAAATAAATTATTAAATCAATTCACATATTACCAAGACACCAACCACAGAAAATTTGATAAATCTGACTCAAAAATGAAGCTGGTGATCCTGTTATCCTTCTTGCTCGTTCTCACAATGTTTTCTTCAGGTACATATTAACAATGTTCTAATTACTAATGCTTTATTTCAAAATTTTAGTAATCCATTAATATGTAACTAAGCCTTTACGTATCAAATCCATGTTATTCTAGTGTGTATCCAAACTATTGTACATGAGTTTTTTAAGGAGTTCAAAATACATACTATTTTGACTCAATTTTCTCTACTTAAAATGTTTTTAAAATACATATATATATATATATATATATATTCTACTTAAAATTTTACTATATATATATATATATATTTGTTTTTACGACTTTGTGTATTCTACTTAAAATTCTTTGATATTATTAATGATATGACTGTTTTGAAATATGGATGTTAAAATATTTTGCCAGGAATTGAGACTTCGCATCTTGACAACGTCCACCACAAGGTATCAACAACAGTGATTCAAATATGTTATAAACCGATTAGAAATATGCATATCGAAAGTAAAATTTATAAATATTATTTTCATTATTTGTTGATTTAATAGATTAAAGAGAAGGTGGTGATGAATGCAAGAAGAATTGATCTAGAGACTGACTACAGTGGTCCGCATTTGAGACCACCTGTTCCATCACGCCCTCCAAAAGCACTACTACATGTCGGTAACGTCCACCACAAGGTAAACAACATCGATAAAGTCTTATATGATTACCAATATATATTATATTAATTATATATATATATGTGCTAATCATAAGACTATAATTTATCTATATCATTAATTTTTACCTAAATATATACTATTTTAATTTGTTGAGTTAAAAGGTTAAAGAGGAGGTAGCGATGAATGGAAGAAGAATCGATTTTGAAATGGACTACACCGGCCCGCATCCAAGGCCGCCCGGCCCTCCACACGCACCAGTACATGCCTAAAACAAGAAAAAGTAGATGTCCGTCTATTACACAAATGAAAATATCACGAACCATTTTATTTAATAACATGAAGTTAAGTTAAAATTGTCATATTTTCGCTAAAATATATTATAAAAATGTGTGTCCTTTTTATTATTATACAGATTTTTTTTTTTAAAGTTGTGTGATAAAAAAAATAAGTCTGTATTCAAAAGGTTGATAAAGTTATGTGATATGGAACAAATATGGGTACAAAGACAACGGAAATTATGCTTCATTTTTATAATATATGTTGGTTTAAACTTTCAAAATATCTATATTAATATTTTTGAAATACATTTTGGTTTAAACTCTTCAAATTTTGTTTATTTAATATGTTTTATATACAACATTAACCCCTAACAATTTTACTAAAATAACATTTCGTAGAAACTCAATTAATGGAACTATTTAAATCTACCTAATTTGATACGTTTATTGCCATAAATAGTTGGACAACATCTATACTACTTTCGATTTTTCCACAAACAACTCTACAAATTAAATTTTTAATCCCATAAAAATCTTCAAACCTATTTTAATAGATCTTTAGAGAAAAAATCAGTTAGTTTCCCTAAATTATCTCGGCTTAATTAATAGTTTTCATTTAATATTTTATACATTTATTGAAGGTGATAATATAGTTTTCCTAAATTATCTCGGCTAAATTAATTGTTATTCTCTTTTAAACATCATATATATATATATATATATTTATATATATATGCACTGCATAGTAACATGATTTGTTTACTTTTATAACAATGAATTTTAATTGATAAATTAAAAATGAAAATAATTAAATTTTATAAACACATAAAATAACTATTACTTCTCACATATCTCTATATTATTCTACATAAAAAAACATTCAAGCGGTGTACCGCGGGTCAAAACTTAGATATGAACATTAAAATCATATATGAACATTAAAATCGTCCCGTAAATTCAATAAATAGTTATAAGTATATAATATAAAAAATAATAAAACAACAGCAAAATAAAAAACAAATATAATGTATGGTATTTTAAATATTTAAAATTTTAAAAATTTAGTCCCATAGTGTACCGCGGGTTAAATACTAGTTACTGGGTAATAATATAAATTTAAATTATGTTGGTTTAATACAAAATCAATACACAAATCACCAAAAAATCTTACCAAAAGAAGAAAAAGATTTGTCAAGAAAAAAAAACAGAAGAAGAAAATCTGACTTGATGATGAAGCTGGTGATCCTAGTATCTTTTTTGCTCCTTCTCCCGATGTTTTCGTCAGGTAGCATTTTTAGTTAGAAACACATTCGATAGATTGTTTTACTGTTATAATGTATCATGTATGCTTCATTTTTTTAGAGGTCGTGGAGACTTTGCATCTTGACAACGTCAATCACGAGGTATTTTATTAACAAACACGGGTATACAATCTGGATTAGGATTACCAATACGCATCGAATTTTTTTAATAAATATATATCATTACTTAATATGTTGATTTAGAAAATGGTTATGAATGGAAAAAGAATCGATCTTGATATAGACTATGTGTAGAACTCCAACAAATAGCCAGGACCGGGTTTATAAGGACCAGCTTCTACATAAGCCTCAGGTCGATCAAACCTCGAGTTCGTTCAAACGGTTACTCAGGACGTGAAAGATGGCTTTTTTGGAACCTTTGTATTCGTCTCTGTTCTTTTCCACGTACTTTGTCCCTTCGGCTGCTACGCCGTTGACAAACTCAAAGCGATTGTCTTACCTCAAAAGAAGCTGCTCTATGTCCATTGTCATTACCTTCCCAACTTATCTTATACTCCTTGAAACGATTCGATCCGTTTTTTCTTTTTTAAATATTATATATGTAATTAAGCATCCCATACTACTTAATTAAATCAACCCAAACCACAAAATATCATTTAAACCAGCCATAACCATCTTACACAGCGGAAACGTACAAACAATACCAAACCAACATATCCTTAATACAATAACATTCTTAACCATTCTATCCAACAACCTATCATAACTCTAACCAAGATTCCAACACATAACCATAAATAACCAACAACACACAAATGAAACCCTAGATCATCCTCCTCCTCATCGTCTTGATTCCACGTTCACACTTGCCTTTACCTGCACCGCAAACACAAATTGAGATGCATGAGTATTTAATAAACACTCGGTGAGGTCATCCTCCCACCAACTGGGCTATACACACAAGCAACTGAGATTCTATTATTAAAGCCAACAACCAAAACACAAACAACACAACAAACCAGGAAAACAAGACTCGGTTAAGTCTGGTGTCGACCGACACTAAGTCGGTGTCGACCGATGCTAACGCGTCACTGGTGTCAACTGACACTAGGTCGGTGTCGACCAACACTCAACCAACATGGTGTCGACCGACACCAACTGGTGTCGATTGACACCACTTTCGTAGAATCGATCTACATGAAGCCGAACGACGAACCTCCATTCCAAACCGCTTCCAAACCCTCCCAAACTCTTCCAAACTTCTCAGGAACCTATGGGAACATGAAAACAACCAACCCATACAAGCAAAACACCACAAACACAAAGAAACAGCCAAAACAACAGAGATCTCAGGCTTAGATCAGTCATGGTCAAGCACTCACCTCTTTTGCAGGAAGATTCTCACTCAACAACGACGAATCCAACACTTAAAAGCCTTCTCCTTCGTTCTTAATACAAGATCTTCACTCCACAGCAATAGATCTCTCAAGAAAAACAAAGGATCTCACAAATCTCTCTCAAAAACGTTTTCTCCTTCTTCTCTCTGCTTCTCTGTCCAAAAACGGCTAAAAGGACGAAATAAGTCGAGTTCGCCTTTTAAACTCGAGTTTAGGGCTTCTCTTAAACCAACCACGTAAACCGGATGATTAAAATCGAACCAATCGAACCGTCAGCAAATGGTGTCGACCGACACCACATGTGGTGTCGATCGACACCCTAACCAAAATTCCAGAAATTGGTTCGCGGGCTTTACACTCCTTACTTGCTCTTCCACAAATAGAACTATTTGCATTATGTAGTGCAACATGTCATCCTTCTTTCGTCAACAAGACAAAACCAGGTCTGGACGTTTGGATATCGGATCAGATTCGGATTGTATATTTCAGATTTCAGATTTTTTGGATATTGACTCTATTATCCATTTGGGTATGTATAATATTTTGATCGGCTTCGATTCAGGTAATTCAAATTTCGAATCGGTTCGAATATATTGTCGATAACCAAAATTAAATCAAAATTTATTAGATAAAGTTGTATTCGAATACTATAATCTGGTTGTATCTAAAAAAATCATACTAATTGAGTATCTGGAAAAAAAATAGAATGAGGTAAATGACAAGTTCAAAGTTCAAACTAACATAAAACCATATAATACATAAAATTACGACGTACTAACATCTAAAATGAGACATAAGATCAAAACTATCTACGTTATGCATGGCTCTTTTCTTTAACACATAAAATTACGATAATTCTCTAAGATAACCATATAATACATAAAATTACGACGTACAAAACTATCTACGTTATGCATGGCTCTTTTCTTTAAGATAATTCTCTCTCTTAAGGTTTTTTGTTTCCAGTGTACATATGCAAGAAACTGGAATAGTGTTTCTTTATGCTTCCATTCAAAGAAATTAATATTCTTTTTTTTTTTGATGATAAGAAATTAGTATTCCTCTCTCTACAAAGTAAAAACTGGATCCGAAAAGAGAAAGCTATAATAAATCTATCGGACACAAAAGAGTGTTAAAATGATATTATGCTGAAGAAGACTGACCCAAAAGACAAAGCAAAGCATATTTTGGTGAGCACAAAAATATATACCAACATTATTATCCTCTTTTTTTTTTCCATTTCGATTTTTTTTTTGTACCATACGAATGTATTATGTGCAACAATGATTTTTTTAAAAAATTTCTGATTATTAACATTTTATATGTACATACGAATTCTTTATTTGCATTTCGTGAAATTAGATTATTCAAAAAAAAAAAAAAATTCATACAACTTTGAGGTAAAAGTATACTTTTTGAAATATAAATATTTATTATTAAAAACAGAAATACGACTGTAATAAATAAAGCAATATGGTCTAAATGCAAATAAATAATATTTCATTATTAAGTGGATAAAATTGCTGCACTGTCAAATTTGCTCACATGACACATGTGATCACACTTGTTGTTGACTCTGATAATTTTGACCACAGTTTTCCCATCTTAAAATTGGAATTTGACTTATATTTTTGAAGCAAAAAAAAAAAAAAAAACCCTACTACTACTACAAATTAAAGAATTATCATGAGATAATTTAATCTCTTAACAAGTTTTGTTTTTTGATATAATCTTTTAACAAGTTCCAAGAAAGGAAAGAATGGATTGTATACGTATTCACTTTGACTAATTATTATGGGATTCATCATTCTTAAATTTTTCAAACTAATAGAACACTTGTATTAAAGTTGTTGATCCGTTACCTTGATATCTATAGTTGACTCTACTTTATATCTATATATATATATATATGTCTACATGCATTTGTCTTATAAGCCAAGAGAATTATAAACTCGAATCATTGACATATCACCAAACACAGAAAAATTAGAAAATATTTCTAAAAGATGAGGCTGGTTATGATTCTTGTAGCCTTCTTGCTCGTTCCCCCGATGTTTTCTTCAGGTACTGATCATTTAAACACTGTTCTAACTTATGCTTTACTTCGTGGCTCCAATATGTAAACTAAGCCTTAAAAGTACTTCTTGATTGTAGAAACGTCAATTAACTAGCTGAGTCATGTTTTTACAATCTGTTGCTTTTGCAAATAAGTAAAGTAACCTATTACTGTTTGTTTAATAAACTAAGCATAGATAAAATTATAGTGTAACTATAATACTATTGTAGATTGTTTTTCTCAAGTAGTTCAAAAATACATATATTGATAATATAAATGTTTTGTGTGTATGCTTCTATTTTCTTAGGGATCATTGAGACTTCGTATCTTGACAACGTCAACTATGAGGTATCAACAACAACGATTTTTGAAGTGTTATATATCGATTACAGATATGCACATCCAAACTAAAATATATATATATATATATACTATTTTAATTTGTTGTTTTAAAAGGTTAAAGAGGAGATGGTGATGAATAGAAGAAGAGTCGATCTTGAGATGGATTACACTGGTCCGCATCCAAGGCCGGCCACACCTCCAAAAGCACCATCAGTACATGCCTATAACAAGAAAAATTAGTTGGCCATTACAAGCATAAAAGTATCACAAACCATATCATTCAAAATGATTCAGCTAACTTGAAAATGTCATATAAACAAAAATTTCCATAAAAATATATTATACAAGATGCTGCGTCCTTTTTTTATTATTCAGAGGACTTTAATCTTGAATAATTAAAAATAAAAATAATTTTTTAATTTAAAATGTTGATGAAATATGTGGGTATAAAAGACAACTATGTGAATCCGGATCCATTTTCATTCCTACCACATGAGAGGCCACCCCCTGCTCTTCCCTTCACTATAAATCGCTAGACCAATAGTTTAAACAAATTAACAGTTTTTATTATAATTTTGTTCTTAGTCGATGTAGTCATTCTAAAAAAATGGCTTTTAACGTATGGTAATTCGATGATCACATTTGTAATGTCCCCTAATATAAAGAGCTTTTATTTGTCAAGGAGTTTTCATGTAGAAATTAGAATTCTGTATAAATTTCGTCGTAATTAATTATATATTTTATAATAGTATTTTAAAAAAAGAATGAGTATAAGTTTATTTATTGACTGTTTAGCTGAAAGCTCAAAATTAGCCCTGGACATTCGGGTTCGGGTTCTCGGGTTTCCGGGTTTTTGGATTTAAACATATAGAACCCGTTCGAGTTTTTTATATTTTCGGGTCGGGTTCGGGTTCGGGTTCGGATTTTTCGGGTATACCCGAACTCAATCAAACCATGAAAAAAAAAAAACTAATTTTTATTTTTTTATAAATTTTAGAAAACTTATATATATATAAATATTTAACATTTCATCTTAAGACGTAGAAACTAAGATGGCAAAATGGTTAAAGATGCACCCTTAAATGCTCAAGGTCATGTGTTCAAATTTTCTAAGATGCATATTTTTAAATTTAATTCGGATTAGTTCGGGTAGGCATTCAGGTTCAAATCTTCTTAGAGGTACTGAACCCGATCGGGTTTTATACAATACCCGAACCGAACCATCTACTTTGGGTTGGGTTCGGGATTCGGGTCCAGGTAAAATGCCCATGCCTACTCAAAATTTACAAACCATAAATACTATTTAATTACTTTTACATAATATTAGTTATTTGACATTTATTAGATAGAGTTTAACCAATAAAAAAGTACTGGCCGGATCAAATGGTCATAACATATTAAATACACATGAAGTATCCATAGAGAGTTCTGATTACAAGTTTACAACAAACTGTTGTATTGAAATTTATATGATTTTGATTTAAAAAAGACATAAAAGCCAGAACAAATTAAACAGTTTTAAAAATTTTGTTCTACCAAAATTAACTACAAAACAATAAAGATGTGAATGCATAGAGATTTGGTTTTGGTAATACAATAAGAAAGCTGTGAGAATATATAATGGTATCTTATGTGTAGTACTCCAACAAATAGCCAGGACCGGGTTTGTAAGGATCAGCTTCTACATAAGCCTCAGGGCGATCAAACCCGAGATCGTTCACACGGTTACTCAGAACGTGGAAGATGGCCTTTTTGGAACCTCCATATTCGTCTCTGTTCTTTTCCACGTACTCAGTCGCTTCAGCTGCTACGCTGTTGACAAATTCAAACCGATTGTCTTCCCTCAAAAGAAGCTGCTCTATGTCCATTGTCATAACCTTGCCAACTTCTCTAATCTTCCTAACTTGCTCTTCCACAAACGGAACTCTTTGCATTTTGTAACGCAACATATCATCCTTCTTCGTCTACAGACAAAAAAAAAAACAGTAGAACGACATAGGAGAGGTTTTTAGTTTATGAAGCAATCGATGGTTGCTTTAACAAAAATTACAAAACCTACACATATGTTTGATATCTGACTTTAATTCAAGGGATTAAACGAGACAAATGGTTCTAAGAAACTTTGTGAGCTACACATGACAATGCACTGTTCTTCTGGCTATGGAGTAGTTATGAATACTCAAAACCAAACCTCAAGAACCTAATACGATCTAACAACAAACACAGATAGTTCACAAGATGTCCAATAAGAACAAAGATCCAGAGTATTTTTACAACGATGTCCTAAAAAAAGACAATCTCCGTCTCCTTCTATGCATTATATCGATTACACTAAGACCACTGTGACTTGAATAAAGACTAACTAGTAGTAAGAAAGCCTTGTTGGTTACTAAAATTCATATACAAGTTTACACAGAAATGAGCAAAAAAGAGTTAAAACTCAAAAACTCATCCTCAGTGTGCAAAAATCCTAAATTGGAAATCAAGAGGACAATGCTTTCTTCTGTGGTCTATAAGCAAAGCTAAACCCTAATATTTTTATTCCTGATTCCAATTTAGGTCATTTACATTGAACTGTGGAAACTGAGCGAAATCTCTCAGAGCTTCATCTTACCAATGTTCTCCTCCGCCAAACACGGCGTCCATTATCATCTCTTTGAATCCCACAAGAGACCTGAAAACAAAAATAACCAGATTCACACTCAATTTCTACCTGAATCAACTCCGAAAACTTCGTATAGATATCCAAAAAAAAAAAAAACCATACGAACCTGAGACTGGAATGTGCATCGCAAGTTCACGCTTCTCGTATCAGCAATCTGAATAATACAAAAAAAAAAAAAAAATCGAATAACATATGAGAAATCAATCACATCGAACAATCAAAGGGATGATGCTATGTTGTTAGATATATAGATTACGAGAGAAGCAATTAGGGATTTTTTTATTTACAGGTAAAATCGAAGAGCAGGTGAAGGAAGACGAAGCCATATTGGTTACACACACCACTCTGTACAGTAGAATAGATAGAACCGGAACCTGATTTTATATTTAGCCACTCCGGTTCGGTTTACTGGTTTATCTTTGATCGGTTCTGATTTGAACAAAATTATCCCTAACCGAACCGGATATCAATCTTTCATGTTGGAACGGTTCTTTTCTTCTGATACACACTACAAAACAAATTAATAAATTACTTGGTGTAAATCTTAGAAGAATTCAAATTCTTAATCAATAATAGAGTAGTTAGTGGGAACCCTCTCTATATTGTGAGCTACACATAGACAACATTAGTTACACGATGGAACCTTACATTATAGTTGTTGAATGAGCATAGAAATTAATCAACTCTATCTTGATCATCACCAGAATAAAAGAAAAAGAAAAAAAGAAATGGTTTCTAGGATTCATCTCTTAATAAGATGTTGTATTCTGCTAGCTATAATCATGATGGGGCATGCTCAAACAGACCGGAAACTTGTTGATGAGGATAATGCTGCTGCAGCATCATTATTTTATATACCACCATCGATTGAATCTAGTCATCCTTCTTCTCACCACCGTGCACTTGGTGCTGAACATTACGAGAGATCATCGCCTCCACCACCACCTAAAAAATCCTCAGAAGTCGAACCCCTTACTACCGGTACCTAGATCATATTGAGTGATGGTGAGCATCGGTTGAAGAAGGAAGACTCGTAAGTTTGTTTTGATTTGTTTTTTTTTTCTTTGGGACAAATAAAAAGACTCGTAATTAAGTTGATGTCATGTTTGGGAAGAGCAATGGTTTATGTTTTTAAGATCTACGCTATTTTTGAAGGCTTTGATTTGATTTTGTTTTCTTTTTTTTTTCGGAAGTTATATCGTGAATAAGAAGAGGAAAATAATATCCCTCTTCTTCTTTATTTATTTGTTTTTACTATATACATATCTCTATTTTAGCGTTACACGTACAATAATGTGTATGTTGTAATACAATATAGTATTGGTTTTTGGACTTTGTTTTAGTCACGATTATGTGTTTGTTGTAGTGATATTATTTGAAAAAAAAAAAAAAAAAAAAACTTGAGTATAGTAAATTTGTGAAAAACAGAACGAATATCTAATAGTACTGTGTGAATGAATCTGTTATTTTTTTATTTTTATGTGTACTTGTTGTGTAGCCTCTCTCGGGTACGGTTTAAATATAAAATCCCTACCGGAACCAAACATCAAACTATCATGTGGAATGGTTCTTTTTGTTCCTCATCAATATTAGAGAATGAATATTTATGTTCTATTGTTCCCCATTTGATGTGGAGGAGGAATGATGTGTAATAAAAATTATTTTTCATGATAAAAAAGTTGGTGGATAAAGAGGAATGTCACAATTAAAAGAAATTAAATATGGAACCTCACAAATTCTTTTGTGAATAGAAAGAAAACAATATCTTGAATATGACATGAGCAAAATCGTTGTCTCTATATAATGCACATTTCGCTAATTGTACGCAATGTCATAAGCCATCTCAGTTACTTGAAGTGTCTCAAAAAGTTCTAGCATCAACTTCAACTCTCCATTAGCACATCGTGCATACAATTGGGTTGGTTGTCCAGAACTATACTATAGGAGATCATTTCAGCATAGATCTCTCTTGCTTTGACTATTATTTCTCTCTACTATTTTAGAATTAGAAAGATTAATTTCTTTGGTGTATATATAAAAGATATATTAGAAATTTACATAATGTTATTAACATAGACTTTATTTGTTTTCACTAAATGCTTTTGTAAAGAAGATAATTATTAATTGTTTTGGTAGATGAAGAAGTTTTTGGGATAAACCTAATACTAATTTTTTTTCTTTTAATTTTTACCATATATGATGTTTCTTAAGAGGGGTGCTTATGTGTCGAATTCTTGTGAGACAAAACACTATATTTTTTAATTAGATCATTGTATTGCTTAATTTTATTTTTAGTGACAATAAATGTTATCGTTTCAAATTATGTAATGTAGTATATGTATATGGTACTTTAATACAAAAAAAAAACTTCGGACGTGTAGGGTTGTCGCAATGCATCTAGTTAGGTCACAATCTTGGAGCTCATTTACGGTGCAGGACTCTTCAAAAAACTTAATTCCGTTCAGTGCATGCGCTATGTCAAAAAAAAAATTGAATTGTTGATTTAACATATAATGTTCCAAATCTAATGGGTAGTGTAGGATGATACTATGTATATATCCTTTCAAATAGGTTGATTCACTCAACAAATATTATTACTAAAAAATATGAAGAAAATAATCTAAACATTAGTAATCAATTTTAATAAAATGAATAAAATCCAAAGATTGAAAAAGCTTATTTATGAGAAAACTAAACAATTTTAAACTTGCCATGTATATTTATTATGTTCTCTTTTTCACTTCTCATTTATATGATCCAAGTAAACAATTCTACTAGTGCAAACGTTGAACATAAATTTACACTATTATTTCTCAGTATTTTATTTTATATACTATATACAATAAAACCTCTATACATAAATACTCGATAAATTAATAATCACTGTAATTTTAGAAATTGGTTAAAAGTGAGAAGAGTTGAATACGGACTCGAAGAGCATCGGGGCAGGTAAATGATTCGTCCCCGTTCTGCAAAGTAATTAAATTATATTCACTATTTTTCTACAATAACTATACATCATGACTAAATATATTTGAGATAAAAAAAAATAAGAGGCTATACCGTGACTAATTTGCGAGAGAGTCTGGTGCGCAGCTGGACGAGTCCTCTCAAATTTTTAGGAAGCGATTCAACTAGACGGAGCGCATAATACCTAGTGCTAGATAAAAAATAATATTGTTGTTAGTATCCAATCCATTAAAGGTAAAAAATAGTCACTATAGAGATTTTGAAACGGACTTGACCCGCTTATGCTTATCAACGCCCGTTTATTTTCAACCGGATGATAGTGATACTATACTCTTTCAATTAGGTTGATTCACTCAACAAATATTATTACTAAAAAATACAAGGAAAATAATCTAAAACATTAGTAATCAATCTTAATAAAATGAATAAAATCCAAAGATTGAAAAAGCTTATTTATCCTCGCAATTGTAATTAACACCAAAATGTAAATAAAACGTATTTTTGGTAATTTGTGAGCAGACTAAACAATTTTAAATTTGCCAATGTATACTAATGTTCTCTTTTTCACTTCTCACTAGATTTTGAACCCATACTACGCGTGGGTATATTATATATATATTT
This sequence comes from Camelina sativa, assembly GCF_030686135.1. Taxonomy (NCBI): domain Eukaryota; kingdom Viridiplantae; phylum Streptophyta; class Magnoliopsida; order Brassicales; family Brassicaceae; genus Camelina; species Camelina sativa. Next base: position 10,549,889 of record NC_141892.1, on the reverse strand, counting down.
TGATGAAAACTATATATGATTGATGATGATAGTAAAATATTATCTTATAAAAAATTTAAATTAGTATTAAGGAAAAAGTTAAATTTCAGATACACATTTTTTGAAATATAAAAATCAGTTGTGCTATAAAATCAAATCTGATAAAAAAAAATCATGAATATAACTTGACATCCAGACGAGGCGAATTAAACTGATGATCTCGCATATCCTAAACCATTTCTTTGACCACGAGAAAAACAAAACAATTTTATCATTATGAATTTAACTCGTTTTCATATTTAATTGATCGCTACCACCTATGTTTTCCTGTTTTTTATTCAATGTTTTCTTATTCTTCATATTCTTTCTTGTCATTTCTATTGTCAAATTTTGTGGTAATCGTCATCATTACTTTTAGCGTATGTTTCTTCGCTATACTCTTTTTCTTCTTCATCCTCGTCAACTTCTTCACATTCTTCCACTAAAAACCTTTTTTTAGACTACCACACAACTTATTAATCCATCAAACTCCAAGAACAAAATCAATTCTTTTTTCATAAAAATAAAAAATAAGATAAAAAATAAAAAATTAATGAAAGAATATCAACTCATCTATAAAATCATACACAAAAATATGTTTAACAGCTCATAAGAAATAAAAAGCACAAAAGTAGATAAATAAGATAATTTATGTTTTACATAAATACTTATAATATTTTAAACTTTTAAAAGGTTTCGAAATATAAATTTTGAACCTTTTAAAAAGTTTAAATATTTATAATATTTTAAACTTAACGAAAATAAAGTATCAAGAGTCTTTTCCTATTATAATTTAAAAATTATAATATTTAAAAAAATTTAAAAGCTAAGAACTTTTAAAATTATAATATTTAAAAACTTTTTAAAAGCTAAGAACTTTTAAAAGTTTCAAAAACTTTTTAAAAGCTAAGAACTTTTAAAAGTTTCAAAAACTTTTAAATTTTTTAAATATTATAATATATTCTTTTAAAACATTTTAAAGTTTAAATTTGATTAAATAAAAAACCGGATCAAACCAAATATATTTTTAAACTTGGACGCCTGATAAATCAAGCTTTCTTGCTCATTCGTTGTTAGAAGCATATTAATCTTATTTATACTGGTTCTGACTCATTGTTTAAAACTTTTCTAGCTGATGTGGGATATTGTACATAGTTCTTTTATTTCCATAAATTTAAAATTTTCCTTTTCTAAAAAATTCTGGAATTTTAAAAAATGTTAATAAATGACATGTCAAATCCTGATAGGTTGTTTAAAATAATTCTTAATATAGAAAATTCTGGAAATTTTTAAAAAGTTAATTAATGAAGTGTCTAATCCCTATTGGTGGTTTAAAATCCTAGGTGAATGCCTTTAGGAGCTTATAGCTTCTACTTTTTATTAGTATAGATTCATATGATCCAAGTAAACAATTCTACTAGTGCAAACGTTGAACATGAATTTACACTAATATTTATTAGCATTTTATTTTATATACTATATACAATAAAACTCTATAAATAGATACTCGATAAATTAATAATTACTGTAATTTAATAAATTTCTCTGGTCTCAATTTGGATTACATATTAATTTGATTAAATAATACGATAATAATTTTTTAAAAATCTTTTATAATATTTATGATCTTGATATCTTGTGTTTTTATGTGATTTTAGAGCTTAATTCTTCATTGTTTTGTGCATATTCATGAGCATTTAGGTTGTTTAGGTTGCATTTTGCATCAAGTTTGCTATCTCAGATGTTGGAGTAGATATGTACCAGCTAGAGAATTTGGAGTCAAATAGGTGAAAAAATAAGAAGAAAAGACGGAAGAGAAGATGAAAAAAGCAAACGATCGACCAGGTGGTCGATTGTCTGGTCGGTCATGCACACTTTGGATTCCTCGGGTGGATCACAGGACAAAACAATCGACCGCACGATCGATCAGACGGTCGATCAAACCGAAGTAGACTTCACCAGACCTCCAGACTTCGACGATCGACCGAGCGATCGATCAGATGGTCGATCAAACCGAACCAGACTTCACCAAACTTCCAGATTTCAACGATCGACCACTTGGTCGATTAAATGGTCGATCAAACTGAGCTGAACCTGACCAGACTCCGAGACTTGACCGATCGACCAAGCGATCGACCAACAGTCGATCACATCTCATAATTAATATATATATAAAATTATCAATATATATATATATATGAGAATATTACTGAAATGTGACTTTTTGTTGTTGTTGTTTCTTTACACTACATTAAATTGTAGTTGGAATTCATTTACAATATTTTTACGGTAACAAAATTTGTTGCTGTTTTCTTCAACACATCATACATTAAATGTTATTTTCCATGTAATTAATTATAGAATATATTGATTATAATGATTAAATATTAAATATATATATATATAAAGGATTACCAAATAAGAAAATTTTCTTTATAAATTTATAAAAAAATTAATCTATATTATCATTTTTTAAGTACATTTCGCAAAAAGATATACTTAATTACATTTGGCAATCTATCGGTATGGGGTACGTGCGCCACCTACTATAAGGTAGATCCGCCCCTGGTTCTTTTCAATAATAAAAAAAAAAACACTAATGGTTTATATCCCATGTTCTACCATGTACGAGCCACAAATTTTGATTTTTCCGTTCTTCATTTTGTGTACATCACGTTACTTTTTTCCCCCTCTTTGCCATATTATTAATTTTGTTGTATACATCAAATTTATTTTGGTCTGTTTGTTAACAAGTCTTAAAGACTAGTGATTTTTTTTTTCTACCAAAAATTGTAAAAGGGGGGCCACATTTATTTTCTTACTTTGGACCGACCCTGAGTTCTCTCCTAAATTAAACAAAAAAATACACTGGTTGATCTTTAATTATTGAAAAATAATCTAATTAATAAGTAAGTGGGAACCCTCTAATTATTGTTTGTTACCATACATATATAGTAGACAATAAAATATCGAGCTCTCATCGTTGGTGTGCTCTCTAATCTATATCACTGGAAAAAAATGTTTTCACGGAACCAGCTCTTAACATGTTGTATTCTCCTAGTTACACTCGTGATCGCACAGGCTCAATACACTCATGATGGCGATAATGCACCATCCTCTTATTTCACTCCTCCATCGATGGGTTCTCGTGAAGCTTCTCTTCCTTCTTCTCGCCGATCACTTGGTGCTGCCTATTACAAGAGATCACCGCCTCCACCACCACCAAAAAAGGCTGTAAAAGACGAATCGAAAACTGAAACCGGAATCTAATTATAACTCATTGGACGTTGAGAAAGACTCGTAAGTTGGTGTCATGTTTTAAGGCTCTCTAGTCGGTTTTATCTTCCATGTCGACTTTGTATTTGTTTTCTTTTTCTATAAACTAATCTGTGTTTGTACTACCTTCATTGACAATAAAGTTTCAAATGATTGTTTCAAAATTGAAGTGTAATGTTTGCATTTGGTGAACAAATCAAAACACAAAGTTTAATTTCTATCACAGTTTTACTAAAATTCGGATGTGAGTATTTCAGAAAACGGTATCGTCACGTTCCTTTTTTTTTGCATTTGTGCTTTAGTCTTACATTTGAGTATAAAATGATCATATTGTATGTTGTTATATACATTTATACATAGTAACACAACCTTAGTTGTTGATGGGCGATTTACATGGACATAAAAATTTGATCAGAAAAGCTTTTAAAAAACTCCGTTTTTGTTAAAGCATAATTATAAATAAAAAAAGATCACTACGAAAAAAAAGATTAGTAAGAAAAAGTGAATTTGGTTGTTGGAACTTGGAAGTAAAAGTGTAAACAATTTTGGTAAGTATAAACATCATCAAGTGTAATATTGAAGAATAAAATTGTGGTTTTTTTTCTTCTCTTGGAAGTAAAATTGTAGTGTATTTGATTAAATTGGTGAATTTTTTTCTAGTATGCTTGTAAGAAATATTGCATTCACATAAAAAATGTAACAAAAACATATATATTGACATTATTATATTACACAAAAATGCAATAAAATTGGAATGTAATTTCCGGTTTACCAGTTGAAATACAAAACCAGCTGTCGGTTCAATATTCGTCCAAGTAAGTGTAGAGCGTATCGTCCTTCTTGGTTTTGCGTCGGCTAAGCAGTGCCTTGAGCAGCCGTTTGCTCTTGCTCTGTTGTTGTTGATGCTCTGGTTCTTTATGGGCTTCTTTCTCAAACGCAACCCGAACCGAAGCTGATCTCCTCGGTTCTGACGGATACTGAACCGTAAAGAAATCAAGAATCATAACCCGTAAAGCACAAGACCGGTAAAGATAGGGCCTGAGTGAGTGCATGAAATAATGTATAACTAAAGCTTACCCGTTTAGGAGTTGGAGATACCGCTCTACTCTTGCTCGGGGTCGTTGGCCGGCTAACTGATGAAGGTCGAATAGCAACTGAACCAGATCTTAGAAGTGGAAACCGATGTGGTGATACTGCTCTCTTATCTGGTTTTTCCAAGCAACACAGTTAGAGGGTTTGTATTCACATTAAGCTCAAAAACGGCAGTTTCAAGCTAAAGCTGTTTTTTTTACCTTGTTCTTTCTTTGGTGCCGTGGCGATAGAGGAGAACGAAAAGGTTGCTGAACGTTGAGGTTTCCTAAGAGACGGAGACTGAACTATTGGTTTCCTGCAAAAAAGCAATAAACCAACCCATCAATGATTAAAACATTCCAGTCAGCTAACAAAGGGAACTCACTAGGAATGAGGGAGTTTACCTTACTGGTGCTGGAGGCGTTTCCCGAATTGTAGCACGAACAGCTTTAGGAAACAAGAAAACAGATCAAATCAAGAATCAGGTTTAGAACAAATCTTGGACATGTAGATGTAATGGAAATTTATACCATTTCTAAATTGGTTCAAGCCTTCTTCTCCATCAAAACTACCTTCAACATTCTTCAGCTCTGCGAGGTTGGCACCTCTTTTGATTTCCCCCGCTGATAGAGAATGTAGTTTTTTTTCGTAGTGAGTCTCAAATAAGAGAGAAACTTACAAGGCAAGATGAGACTTGATTGTTACAAATAAGAGAGAAACTTACAAGGCAAGATGTATCGCTTGTGGAACTTTGGAGTGTCGATCACAATTGATTGCTGTGAACGACCTTCATGATCCATGTACTCTTGGCACATCCGTAGCCTCTATACATATATAAGAACACTCAGTAACCTAAACGAAATCAATCTAAGAACACCATTTTAAAGGACAAGGAATAAATGATACCTGTTCAATGCAAGACACTCGTAGTTCAGTTCCCGCAACTTCATCAACTTTTTCATCAACAAAGTCATTGACTTTATAAGTAACAGAGCCCAAATGGTCAACTGTATTCACCAGAGCCTTTAACGCGTAATCTTTCAGTGTCTCCACGACTCTACATAAACACATAGGAAACTATAAGACCCCCAAAAGAAGAAAGTCTAACGAAAAGTAATCAGAGCTGCAAACTAGGATCACTGAGAGATAGAATAAGGAGTACCGAGAGGAATAAACTCACTCACATCTGTTTTTGTTCATCATTAGAGTAGGATAGTTCGAAATACTCAGCTGCTGAATACAACTGCGTTCTCAGATTTTTTAGATCCTGCAAACCAAAGACATTAACTAGAATCCTTATCTTGCATGGAAATTGTTTTTGAAAACTTTAGCAATGATCACAAGACTTAGTAAGATTATTCAATTCAAAGATTGGAATCTACCTTAAGACTATCAGAGAAGAGCATGCTCTGTTGCATAGAGATCTCATCGTAATTAGACGCTTCACGGGGCATAGGCATTGTAGCTGCTGCACTCATTTTGATTCAAAGATTAACAATGCAATCCCAACTCCAATTCTCTCTTTCACTGTGAAAATGAAATGATCAAATAAGAATGACGAAAACAAAATAGTCAATCTTCAGTGATGGTATTCGTAAGAATACTTCAAAGCCACATTTCCTATAGCATGTGAGCAGAAAAAAAAAAGACAACTGACTCAAACTTACACAATCAGAAGATAAAGACAATATCTAAGCAAGTAATGTTAGACAATGACAAACAAACAAATGGGTATTGCAATAAACATGAGAGACTACTACATCCTTGATCAGAAAGACTCAGAAAGACTTGGTATTAAGCTGCTAGCAAAAGTTGAAACTAAAGTACCTAATAATATATATAGATCCATATGAAAGGATGAGTCTTGTAACTTTAAGTCCAAACAGAACAAACAAATTAGGGGATTCTGATTCCACAAGAAGGTCTTGAGTATTTTGGGTCACAGATCTCAAATATTTTAAACCATTATAAAACAAAAGATAACATGATTCTATAGATGTTTAAGGTAACAAGAATACGCTAACTAAATCATAATAAAAGAAATAACAAACAGACAAGAACTAGAATCCACAGCTCTAAAGCAACCCCAACAATTTAATCTGAAACAAAAACAGATATTGTCTGAAACTTCTATAATACTCTCTCGTCTATAAGATATTAACAAAATCTCCCAGAAGAAAGGTGGCATTTGTTTGCAATTTAAAATCAAAGAATTAGAAATTTCAACCAACCCAGATCAATATAAATTAGCTTTACCAATCAAAACCTGCAACATTTTTTTCCAAAGCGTATGAAAAGACCAGTGCAAGTGAAATAAAATCTAAACCCTAAAAGAAGAAATCGTCATCCTAAAACCCTCAATCAAGAACATTGAAAAGTTTCAACTTTTTTACCATATGAACAAAGACCCAATTCAAATTTTTACCAATCATGTCCTGAAAATGGTTTTTAAAGAGAGAACTCAGTCGTTTAAAGTCCCAACCTTTTTTGACATATCGAAACTGAGGTTTTGTCGAACAAAACAGGTAATGAGAACAAACAATGAAATTCACCTGAGATTCTTCTTCTCACTACGACAAGAAAGCCTCTTGCCTTTTTTGTGTTTCGTTCCTTCTCTCGCTAGTTAAGCTCGAGAAGCAGATTTGACAAAAAATGGGAAATTTAAACACCAAAAAGACTCTCTCTCTTTTTTTTTTGTCATGGTACACATTACAAGTAGGACGAAAGAGGAAAGGGGACGACGACAAAGACAAGAGAGTGATTTTTTTTTTTTTTTTACAGTCAACAAGAGAGAGAGAGAAGAGAGTGATTAGAGGGGAGAAAAGTGTGGAAAAAAGGGTTTGTGTTTGGTATCAGAGACCTCTATTCCCACTGACTTACCCACTTTTGTCCATCATTACCGGAGAGATTGCTCTTGTTCTGTTTTATTTCTTTCTTTTATTGAAATTAAATTCAATTCAAGGAAAAAAAAGACTTATTTCAGTTTATTAAAAATTAAGTAGCCCATATATAAATTCAACTTTTCAACTATAAACATAAATGAAGGAGGAGAAAGATATAAATCATGCCATCTTTCTATGCTCGCCGGTCCGACAAGCCTGGACTTTAGCTCATGTATTAGTGGGGCCGCAACTCTTTCCGACGAACTTTGTATATGTTAATGTTGATCATTTTCTAGATCCCATAAGTCTGGGTTCACAGGTTCAGGTTTTTCCTTCGATGATGTGGTATATTTGGAAAGCTCGAAACGCCCGTGTTTTTGAAAACTAGGCTGAACGCCCTGATGAGGTTGTCCGGGTGGTGGAGGGTGAAGCTTTGTCCTGGCAGGAGGCTCAGGTAGATGTCGAGAGGGAGGAGTTTCCCTCCACTACTACGGGTCAAACACCTGGGTATAGAAGGGGTTTATCTCTTCCTACGATTTTTATGGGACAGAGATGTTATGTTGACGGCTCTTGGAAAGCGACAGATGTTTTTGCCGGTGCAGGATGTTGTTGTATTTCATCAGAAGGATCGCCCCCAGTGCTTGGAGCGACAAATTTCCGGCGAAGTTTATCCCCGTTACATGCAGAAGTTGAAGCCTTCATCTGGGCGATGCAATGTATCGATGCAATGTATGATTGGACATGACTTCCGGGATGTGGCTTTTCTTACCGACTGCTCCGACTTGGTGAAGATGGTGTCTTCCCCAACTGATTGGCCAGCTTTTGCAACATATTTAAACAACATTTGGATCGACATGAAGGAGTTTTCTTCTTTCTCTTTGATTTATGTTTCTCGTAATGCTAATGTACGAGCGGATTTTTTAGCACACCAAACGCATGTGTCTCCGCTTACAAAAACATAAATAAATGTGTGACAAAAATTAAGAAAAAACCTTCTTTTGTTTTCATCTAACAAAAACTTGAATACTTAAATTTCTACCGTATTTTTTATTATTCTAAGTTATGAATAACAACGTATCGGCGGAATAACATTTAATTTTTTTTATCTCTCCTATACATCTACGTGGTTAAATATTTTTTGGTATCTTTAATTCTAAATTTTTGTGTGTTTAAAACATTGTTAATCTCTTTAGTATATCTACTCTCGGTATATGTCATGTTACCATAAAAAAGGATTTATTTCGTGTATATTAGACATTTTATTGTTTTTTACTTAAATAAAAAAAAAATAAAAAATAGAGCATAATTACATAATTATTTTTTTGTATGGCTGATATTTTTTTTTTTTTGTTTCGTCAACTAATATCGGTATTTATGATTTCAAAGTTTCAAATGGTTGATGATGTAATTAAGCACCGAAAAAGAAAACACCAGCTACACTATCAGTTTATATTTTATGAGTCACTATTAGACATTTAATATGTTTAACTTACGAGTACTGTTTTTTTCATGGAAACTAATTATTATGCGTTTGGTATTGTTTTCAATTCCAAATTTAATTTTATTGAGAAATATCTTCATTACGTTTTGTTGTAACAGGAAGAAAGAAAAATTAAAAAAAAAAATAGAAAAACAAAACAATCATTTTCATATACACTTTTCAATGTAAACTGGTTGGTCAACTTTAGGAAAGGTTTTTTTGAATGTGAACTACACAAATATGGCATTCTTCAACGAATTAGACTCTAAATAATAATAATAATCGCAATAATAGAGAATTTTAGGATCGTGCGTGCTCGAACGATAGCATTTCATTTCAACGAAACATTATAACAACTAAATAAGGGAATTAAGAGACCTTATTTTGGACTATAGTGACTCAGTTTATATTGTCTAACTAAATTAGGACCCGCGGATAGAAATTATTTATAACTAAAATATTTAAATTATAAATTTTATTTGTTGGTTAAATATGTTATAATTGTATAATAATTTTAATTTTATGATTTAAAGTTTAAACCATATAATACCATAATATAATTTATTTTTTACATAATATTTATTTAATCAACTTAATTACATATTTCTATTCTTTGATACCGATAGTGTTAACAAAGTAATGAAATGATGTTTTACCCGTGTCACACCAAATTAATGATATTTTAAATCTATATAAACATCGACAAATCTGTCCCGCTATATATCTTCGCCCAGAGATATTTTAACTCGCACTATATCATGTTAATTTTTTATATTTATTATTTTTGTATTATAAATATTAGCTTGAGTTGCTATGTTATTTATTAAGATTGTAACCATTTACATTTTATAAGATTGACGCTTCTTATAAAGTTTAAATATTTATAATACTTAGAATTCTTAAAACGGTTGAGCATTTCTCGTAAATTGAGTAATATATGTCCGTTTTTAAAACTTTGTATTACAACATATGCAGGAAAAAACACAATTTTTATTAACTTGTATTATAGAATAATTCAAGATAATTTAAATATAAATTCAAATAAAAATGAAAAGGAATCATATATTTATGTTTGAGTGAGGTAGAAAGATTTTCTTATTTTCTTAAACCTTACTTACAATGCATTAAATGCAAAATCTTTCCAAAAAATATTTTTGAACAAAAACTGCTGCAAAAATACTAGTATAGATAGTGACTCAGTTTATATTTTATGAGTCACTATTAGACATTTAATATGGGAATTAAGAGACCTTATTTTGGACTATTTCCTTACCCCCATTAACCCCATCACTTGTTATCAGAATAATAGATCAAAGATGAGATGATCGACCGATCTGTCAATAAATGTTGAACATCAATGCCTATACTATAACGAAATGATGAGAATTACTGGTCCTTCTTTCTAATTAGTATCATGTTATAGAGTCGTTGAGACTTCTTCACTTCATGTTTTGTAATATTTGGTGTTTGATTTTTTAGGGTAAGCACGTCTAACGGAAACTCAATTATACATTACGTTTTCGATCATTTGTGTGTTACTGCTCTCCTACTCATTCTCATCTATATCATTAATTAAAACTTGGTCAAATTATTTGTTTTAACGAATAGAGCCCACTAATTTGTTATGAAATCGTCATTATTAAACTTATCAATCATCATCACTGGAAAAGTGCATATCAAACAGAAGAAACATATTATAGCCTCGTAACTAAACTACTATACCTCCCCAAAACAAAAGTCATACGATGCAATAACATACACACGGCTTATTGTGGAACTGGAAACGTTGAAAACCATTCATAGATTTTCGATAACCGGAATAGGAGGTTTCCACAATAGCCCTATATTCCATCTGATTGGTCAGGTCAGGTCTGGTCTGGTCCGATCCGGTCCAACTCGGTTTGTTCGATTTGTGTTGGGTCTAACTGACGTAGGGAGGGTCCATGAAAACCCACTGGAAAACTTGCTCATACTGAACGGCAGCGTTTTCCCAAGAATAGTTTTGGGTCATTCCTCTTCTCATCAATCCTTCCCATGACTCTCTATACTCTCTGTACGTTGCTGCAGCCAACCTCAAGGCCTGAGATGTAACACAATAGGGTCATTTCCCCTAAACCAAAAACGTATACCACAACTCCTAAAGAGAAATGGGGAGTTCAATGAACTTACCGACACCATGCTGTCTTTCGACAAGGGAGTGAAAACCCACCTGAAACATGTAAACCACAAAAGAAAGATTCATAAAAATACAAATCATTGGACTTTGATCTGTCACATTTGTTTCTCAAAACAGAAGAATATATTACCCTGTACCAGCACCAGCTCCACCTTCTGCGTAAGGGTTGAAATTCTCAACCGTATCCTGACAACAATTTGACTCAATTATACTCATACCACCTTTTAATTATCAAACAATTCTCTGATTCTGAACACATAAGAATTTGTATTTATCCGGTTTTTGAAGATTTTAAGAAACTCACTCTGAGTCCTCCAGTGCCATGAACAACTGGAATGGTTCCGTATCTCATTGCGTATAATTGATTTAAACCGCAAGGCTCGAATCTTGACGGCATCAGAAGGATGTCACATCTGTTTAAAGATTTCAAAACAAAAGCCAATGAGATGTTTGTGACAATCTCAAGGTTTTCTACAACAGCTCCTTCACATGACACATGTGATAATCTAATGAATCGATCTACCTAGATAAGTAGAGTCTTTTGGAATTTGACGAAAGTCTAAGTTAGAGAGACATTCTTATTTTTTTACCCGGCTGTGATTCGATGAGAGATTGGAACATTGAAGCCAACCCAACCACGGAATTTGTCTCTGTATGTTTCCTCCATACTTCTCATCCAGCTTTCATATTTTGGGTCACCTGAGCCAAGCATGACCTGCAAGAAACCAAATCACATTAAATAAGTCAATAAAAAATAAACATGTCTTTCACTGAAAAAAGGAATATCAGAATGCAGAAAAGTGCTACACAAGCCAAAAACATTTCTGCCTCGGGCTTAAGAAACATGTGAAAAACACATCAGCCACTTGCACTGTGTACTTTCCAGTCAATCTGTTCAAAAGACTCACTTACGAATTGAATGTCATCCACCATGAGATCAGGACCAGCGGTTTGGATCAGATCAATGCCCTTCTGGTAATCAAGTCTTCCAATAAACCCAATCTGAGAAAAGTTTCAAGCCATGCCAGGCTACATGAGTTTGATTTAAGACAAAATTGAATCTGAAAAACTGAAAAGTTTGGCTTTTGAAATCACACCATAGGACATTCAGGCCTAATGGGGAGACCCAATTCCTTTTGTAGTGCCATCTTGCATTTGACCTGCAATGCCCAAAGCAGACACAGAAAGTCAATTCACCATATCAATGCCCAAAGCAGAGAATGCATTCACCATCATAATGCACTGGTATTGCTAGATTATGGAGCATTTACTCAAGAAAACTTCACATCACCTTCTCGGAGATATCATCAGCAGAATAATGGAAAGGAATGTGTTCATCTGTGGACGGATTCCACTCATCAATATTAATTCCATTTGTTATCCCTGATAATCATCGCAAGAATATCAGCTTGGAAAAATGTCTTAAGTAATAAGAGACAGGGGTTTTAGGATCAGTGAACAGTACCATTTATAACACTCTTCCGACTAGAAAGCAAGTCTTGCAGACCATATCCACCTTCAACAGTAGTGATTTCCCATGCATAGCCCTGAAAAAGCGGAAAGCAAGTTCCACTCAGAATACCAACTCATCCAACTTATAATTTACAACAATTACTATTAGTGATTCACTAACAATTAGGGGTTATGTTTACAAAGATCCATCACCTGGCTCACAGTAATGATACGGTCAGAGGTAACAATAGCACCCTTGAGAACATTAACTGCTTCACCGGTGTCAAGAGCATGAGTTCTTGCCCATGTTGGAAACACCCACCCGACAGCTCCATACCATTCTGAAGGCAGTCCTAAGTTGGTGTAAGTAGCTGCTGGCTCCACTCCCTTTCAGTAAAAGAACCAAATTATGAAATGCAAAATAACTAACGAGTTACGACCATATATAAACCACTAGAAGAATAGATATTCGAGTCTAGAGAAATGCTTTAAGAATTTTACCTGGTGAGCAAGGTTATGTATAATGAGAATGCTTCTTGCATCCTTATAAACTCCGTATGGGCGATACTTTGCAGCCAAAAGTCTGGAATCAAAGGGGATACACATATGAGTTTTAAAATACACAAAACTAAAGTCCATCAATGAAACTGCAGTCCTGCACATCTGTTCAAAAGTTGAACCCAATAGTAAGGTAATGTGAGTAAGAAAAGGTTACATGGGAACAAGTCCGGCATGCCAGTCATTGACAAGGAAAAGGGATTTCTCTCCGTAAGTGAACCCTCCAAGAGGAAGCACAAGAGGGGCTTCACACGCGGCATGGCAAAGTAACGTGAACCGAAACTGTAATAACAAAATGTGAGAGACGAAGCATTTTTGTCATTTTTGGTAGAGCACACGATTTAAACACACAACATTCACGCAATGAAAGAAAAGTTACAATTTTAAAAATAAGAAGTCTTTTTGTGGACAATGTCACCAGTATTTCGATCAACAGTAGTACCTGATTATCACCAAAGGCTCCTTTACTATCTCCGTATGGATTTCCTGGTCTATGGTAGGATTTATGATCAACAAAAACCTAAAAACAGTTAACAAACAGAAAAAAACAACAAGTAAATAAATGGAGATTGTCATAAATCCACAAACAATTTATGTAAGACAAGATTAGTGGGTTACCCAGTCAACACCATCTCTATATTCATGATAAAAGGAAACTTCTTGAGAACCTCCAAAGCAATTAACAGTAATACGGACCCCCAAATCCTTAGCCCTGGCATAGTTCTTGTCACCAGCGGTTCCGTTCAGGTACCGAGGAGAAACAACCATAACACGATGCCCACGACCAGCAAGAGCTATAGGCAAAGAACCACAAACATCTCCTAACCCTCCTGTTTTAGAGTAAGGAGCAGCCTCGGACGTAACGAAAACGAGGTTATTGACAAATTCAGCTTTTCCACTGGGAACTCCAACTTCTGCAGCTCCTTCTTCAACAACAGCTCTATTCCCAGGTACACCAAAATCAGCCATTACTGTTTCATCAATAACGTCTTTCTTCTCTCCTTGATGTGTAATTTCGTCAGTGCTAGTGCCAAAGAGTTTTTGATCACCTGTATAACAAAAAAAATACAAAATTCTAAACCCCAAATTGTACTACTCTATATCAGAAATGAAAAAAAATCAAATATTCTAAACCCTAAAGAACCACCAAATCCCTAAATTCACAAACACAGCAGTGAGTAAATTCAAAGAAGAGTGATTCTAATATTACCAGGAGGACTGAGCTGAAATCCAAGAACGGAGCCAGAGCCATCTCTCTCTGCGTCAGCGATAAATCCTTTATCATCACCATCAGACTCACCAGAGCCACCACCACCGGAGAAGGAAGAAGAAGAAGAAGAACGGCGGAGCAACAGCGGACGTTTGATACTACAAAACCTGCGGCGAAAACGAGGGAAACCGAGACTCCCGATCGGACGGGAATAACCGGTTCGGTTTAATCCGAGGAGCGGTTCGATCCTAACCGCCGAGCCACTGATCTGAAGAGACGACGCCATTGATCAAATCGAAGAAGAGAGGGGTGAGTGGGTAGTGAGGGTTTCTGAAAATGCTGATTAGATAATTTAAAATTCGAAATATATATTTTGTCGATTTCGAAATGGGGTACTTTGGGGAAAGATTGAAACCACCTGTGGCCTATCTACTACGTAAAGAATCCCCTTACGATGCGAACTTCGCCGACATGCTTCCAAATCTTTATAAAAAGTTGTAACCCACACACACAGAGAGAGTACACTGTAACCCTTTAATTCTTGACTAAAACAAAAGTTTTGGATCTTTAATTAGGAAACATAATCAAAATTTAATTTTATTCCTTCCCCAACCCAAATACAAATTAAAGAAAAAAATTTGATAGATCCAACAATTATAAACTCGAATTTTTTTTTTTAGTTTACTGTTTTGCAACATACATTTTTCAGATCTTTTGGATATGATTTTGTATGTTATTTTTAATGGATCTCTCAGAAAAGCGCGAAAATTAAGAACCGAGTTGACGAGTAAAAAAAAAAAAGAAGGATCACATTCACACACTTCTGCCGAAACTGAAGCCTCACGTTTTGCCACGTGGTATTTAGTGGGGTAGCTCCACTTTTTTGGTGGTCGTGCTGAAGATTTTATAGTATTGGGCCTATTTTGCGAAATGCAAATGTATAAGGGTCTCGCAATTAATGGGCTTCGTAACAGACAGTAATTATACGTTTTTGATAACGTGTCCGTTAGTATTTTATATCCCAACTAAGGCCATGAATGGAATGAATGGAAGATGGTTTTTAAATGGTTTTTAGATTATAGATTTTGGTTTTTGATTTTTGAAATTTTAGTTTTTTGTAGGAAAGTTATTTTTTGTTTATTTTAAAAAATAACTACATAAAGAAATATTAAAAAAACAAAATGAATCGAAACTTTTCCCTAAAATCTCTAATTACGTAGATTCTAGTTTTTGTTAATATTTGTAAAGAAAAGCTAAAAAATAGATTTTCTATTTTTTAGGGAATCTATATAATGTAAAATCTTGAATAGAGAAAAAATTGGTTTTTGAAAAACAAAATCCAAAAAGTATCGTAGAATCTACTTGTCATTCAAGGCCTAAACTAACTTGTAACGTTTCTTTGTCATAATGAGTTGTACACTATATGATTTGTTTTCATTATCAACTTGTGCGACTCGTGTATTAAAATAGTTATGTTGTGGAACTCTATTGATTGTGGGTTGACTAATTAGTTATTGTATGCATTTTTTCAGTGAAAATAATAAATAAGTTAACTTAGTAGTTAGTACAATCACCATAAAGACACTATTTTCATGAATTAAAAAAAAAACTAGCTTTCAAAGTGATTCGTATATTTTTTAACAAAAAAAAAAAAAAAGTGATTCGTATTACTTCTGAAAATTCTTAACTCCATTAGTCATTTACTCATATATAAAAAAATGGTTAAGGTTGCAAAATTGAGTGCTACTTAACTATGAGTCTATGAGTCACGACACCTTCCCTGATTACCAAAAATCAACCTGTAATTTGAAGCAATTTTTGAAGCTATTCGTTATGAATTACTAACAAATATTTAACACCTCGTGCTTCCCTCGTGGGTATTATTTATATACATATATGTAAAGATAATATGATTCTAGAGAATAAAAACGACACAACTATGTTTTCTTTTTGAAAGAAGAAAAAAAGGAAAGTCACATAATCTGAAATCTCCTTCATATCTCAAAATCGTTGGCAACAGTTTCGTTACAATTGGGGTTGAAATGGAAAAGCCAAACCGACCAGTCAATGCAAGCTGGTTTGGATTGAATGACGGCCAAAGTGAGACTATAGATGCAGAATTATTAGTGGATCTTCTTGAGACTTTTAGATTTGGTAAAGATAATGTTCCCCCCGGAGAATTTCGATTCAAGGCGGTAGCGACCGCGCCGGCGCCTGTCAACATTACCACCCAGATAGATGTGGAAGTCGAAGAGAAAGATGATGGATCTCAAGGTACATACAATTATTATTAGTCAACTTGTCACCTAGATACATGTTTTTATTTTTCTTGATCTTAACTTTTTTTGGTACGTGACGTACGTCTACTACTTGTAGGATTTCTCAAATTTCCAATTCTTTAACCGGACTCAATCTTGCATAACCGGTAGATCAATCTCTTGTTTACTTTTTTCTTAATTGCTCTCGTAGGAAACAAGTCTGTTCGTGAAAGCACATCATCAGTATGTTCCAATTCAGATCCAGTAGTACTTGAGACTACTGTCAGCCAAACCGGTTCAAACAATGAAACCGACTTAAACGAAGAATCCGAAGAAGCAGGTTCAAATGAAGAAAACGGTTTAGATTGGTTAAAGTCGAGCTCCATAAACTTAGCAAATGTAGAGAACGAAATGCAACAGAACAGAGAAAATGGTGAGATAGAAGGACAACAAGAGGAAGAAGAAGAAGAAAAGAGGGAGATATCATCATCATCGGATTCAGAAGAAAAGTCAAACCTAGAGAAGTTGCTTGAAACACAAGAAAATTATGAGCTTTACTGTCCATGTTGTAGCTCATGTATCACCAGAAAAGTGATTCTCAAGAAAAGGAAACGTGGGAAGCACGTTGATTTGTCTGGGGATCTAAAACTCAATGTACCGGGTGAGGAAACTGACGAACCAAGCGACATTGAAGAGATGGAGCCACCGGTTAAGGTTCATGTCCTCCCTGAGACTCGTATTGAGGATGATGTTCAAGAAGATAAAGAGGAGGGAATTATCTTCTCATGCTTGGCTTGTCTTAAGTACTTCATCCGGTTAGGTATATCAAACTTTTTCTAAACCGTTAAATCACCTTTTTCCGGCCGGGTTTGCATGGTTTTATAAATTTGATGAGCCATGCTTTTTAATCCAATTTCAGGAACAAGGTTCTTACAATTTGTTTATATCAGGGCAAAACCGGTTGAGGAACCAGGTATGTTATCCCTGAATCGAGACAAAATTATTAAGTTCGTCCTCTCACCTAAACCGGACTAGACAAATTGATTCCAAACTGGGGAAAATCAAGAACGGTTTTGATGAAAAAACATTAGTCAAATTTGTATATGATTGATACTATACAACTATATTTATCTTCTATACTAAGAAAATTTGCAAATTATATGCAGTTAAAGTAAATTTAGAGATCAGAAATAGTATTAACACAACACAATCACTGCCACAAATTCAACCGGACGGAGAAAGATTTGCCATTGAGGTTTTGAAGAGCACCGTCTACGGCGGTCTCACGGAGACCATCACCAGCCTCGGCGTTGTATCCTCAGCCGCTGCCTCTGGTTCCTCCACCGGTAAGTCACCATTCTTTGTTTTTTCTTTTTAATTAATTAGCAAATAAATGCAAGATTAGTTTATCATGAGACTATTTCTGTTTATAACAACAAATAATGATTTAAAGTTCTACTGTTTCAGTGAATATACTGGCTCTTGCTATCGCAAATTTGGCTGGTGGACTCATCGTCCTAGCTCAAAACGTAATTAATTACTCGTACCCCTTTGTAAACCTTTTCTTGGCTATATATTTTTCTTCTTTGATTTCTTGATATATTCGATTTTTTTTTTTTTTCTTGTAGCTTCAAGATATAAGAAACAGTTCAGATCAAGAGATAGATCGGTACAAGGAATTGTTAGGGAGACGTGATAATTTCCGGATACATATCTTAGTAGCGGTCATGTCTTACATTTTCTTCGGCCTAATTCCACCATTAGTTTATGCATTCTCCTTCTACGAAACCGGAATCAAGAACTACAAGCTCATCTCGGTTTTCTCGGTTTCTCTGGTTTGCGTCATTTTGCTCGGTTTAATCAAGGTCTATGTCCGAAAACCGCCAAACTCACGTGAATCGATTAAAGCTTATCTCAAATCTGCGGTTTATTATACGTCTATTGTGGTTGCCTCTTCTGGAATTTCATACGTTGTCGGAGATATCATGGGAGAGTATATCGGGAAGCTCACTTGGATTAGTTTAGACCAGGTTAATATAACTTCACCACTTGATGGAATTAAACAGGAAGAGTACCGGTTTACTTCCTTTTAATGTAGTGAAAAGGTGAGACTAAGAACCGGTCAGACCACTATCGTATATTTTTGTTCTAATCACTTCCTAAGTCTCTTTTCCTTTCTTTTGGTACATGCAAAGTGAACATTTTTTTTGGTAGGAGAAACGAGACAAATGTATGTCTCTCCATATATGCAAAGTGAACTTTGTAAAGAGTTAAATGTTAAAAGTTAAAACCAATTAAGTAATGCTTTATTGGATGGAATAAAGGTGCTTTGAGTTTTTTTTTTTGATATTGGATTATCTCTTTGAGTTTAGTTACTATGTGTAACCGAGTGATTTGACAAGTTATATTGTTAGCAATATTGAATAGTATAAAAATCATTGACCTGCCGGTTTCAACTTCCCCCTTAATAGATAGTTGTAATTGTAAACCATATAGCACAACTTTAAAATACTTGTTTGCAAACCAGTTTTAGTTACTTAAAAACTTTTGGTTCCATTAAAAACTTTGGTTAACAACTGGATTCCGAACCACATACACACACAGTCCACAACTCCACAAATATCATGTCAGTAATAAAGAACGATTACACTCCCAATATTTACTCAAAAACAAATACTCCAATTGAATGCTAAAGACTAAAGATATAAATGTACTACAAATGTTTTGGGTAATTTGATGTGACGACAAATAATAAAAAGAAAGAAAAAAGTATTGTTACGCTGACGTGATAAAGGAACTACTTGTGCCCGAAGTTTTCACGCTCTCTCTATTTTTTTCTCTCTCACACACACATTGACACACTCTCTCTTCTTCTTCTTCTTCTCTCTACACTGTCTCCTCTTCTTTCTCCTCTCTGTCGTCTCTTCCCAAAAAAAAACACTTTTTTTTTTGTTTCCCCTTCTTCTTCTTCTTCTTCTTCTTCTTCTTCTTCTTCTTCTTCTTCTGGGTTTTGATAACAGAGAGAGTCACTCTGAAAGGTAAAGTATATCATCATCCTTCCTTCATCACTTCCATTGTTTCTTCTCAAAAAGTTGATTTTTTTTTCCATGGTTACATTTTTTTTCCTTATTTCTCCGCTTGAATTAGAGAAATGTGTTCTGATTCTTCTTATTGTTAAAAAAAATCTGAACTTTTCTCGTTTCTCTTAAGAAAAAATTGAACCTTTTTTTTTTGGGTAAGCTAATAATCACTCTACCAAGTTATCAAATTTGTTTAGTTATTTACACTTTCTCGGCTTTATGATAGGGTTTTATTCATCTTCTTCGTTCTGATCCACACTTATCCTTCTTCTGTCAGATTTTTGTTTCCTGGGTTTTGTCGGAGAGAAATCAGTCGGCGAACTTACGGTACTCTCTCTCTCTCTCACTCTCTTTGGCTCTTTGTGTGTTGCTGCTGCTGGGTTTAAACTCTGTTTTTTTCTCAATATCGAAACTTGATCAGGAATTGAATTGATTGACAACTAAACCCTAAGAATTGGTTTGTCGTAGGTTGGATGGAATAAAGTCTCTGTTTTGCAAATACCCAATTTTTTTTAAACCCTGTCTTCTTCAATATCTTTGCAGTGTTGGTTTTAAGAAGCCAATGCGTTTCCAGATTTGGCCTGTTACATTTTCATGTTATGTGCAAGATTGTGTGTACATGTGTTTACGTTTAGTAAAAGTGTAGAACAAGTATTAGATTGATATTGATATTCACAACTTAAATCGGTGAATGCCTTCCGCAGTGAAGAAAAAGTTTTTAACTTTTGATGCAGCAGTCTTTCTTGTAGGTTCTTTATAGTAAGTCGTTCAATGATGATCTAAAAACCATTATTTAGCCATCTTTCATACATTCCCATTCGATAGCTGTGTCACTGATTACATTAATGTTCCTTGTAATCAATGATTTCCATGTTTAGCTTCCACTGTAATCCTGATTTTAATTCAAAAGTTATTCAGTTTCATGTTGTTTCTGTCTTCGCATTTCAGATGAGTAGCAGGCGATCAGTGAAGAGATCATTGATTCTATCTGACGATGAAGATGAAGATATCTTTTACAGCTTCAAGGTTCTTCTTCCTAACGGTACTAGTGTGAAACTCACACTTAGTAACCCAGATCCTAAGATGTCTATGCAAAACTTTGTCAACCTGGTGAAGAAGGAGTACGATAATGCTAGGAAAGACTGCGTTTTGCTGTCTAAGAGGACGAGGGTTGATTGGAACTCAGGCGGAAAGTTTTCTCTTGAGTCAAATGGCGAGAAGATGAATGGCGTTGTTCGTTTTGCTGCCTTTAAGCCGAACTTGTGCCATATAATACGCCTTAATGTGAGTTCTTCTCTTTTCGTTCCAGTCTTTTACATAATGATTTCAATTTTGTTTTGCACTGAGATATGTGCTTGACTATTTTCCACTTCTTATTTCTGATATTTTTTGACTCAATTTCTATCTCTGGATCAGGACGGTTCTGGTATAGCTTCCACCATGTATGAGGTCAGTATTACTATTCTAAAACATATATGCTTTCTATCTCATTGTCTACTTAGGTTGGTCTGTGATGGTTCACACTTGTTTTTGCAGAACTTGTGGGACTTGACACCTGATACTGATCTGCTTAAAGAACTACCTGAAAATTATAGCTTTGAGACAGCTCTCGCGGATCTGATAGTAAGTGTTTTAGTAAAATTACCTAAATGGAAAAGTGTTTCGTGTTGGTTCAAAGTGGATATTGTGCGTTGTTGTAAACCGATGCACATTACTTTATCCTTATTGTGTAGACTGGCACACATTGTTTGACTTCGATTTTTGTTCTTTTGGATGTGGTCTAGCTCTTTGGATAGTGCCCAAAGAAACAAAAAATATAATTATTTCCTCCGCTTCGCGTTTGCAACCAAAAGTTTTTAGGGATTCACATTGTGTTTCCAAATAATTCACTTACTCTCACTCAATTAGTCACATGGTTTTGACATTAATTCTCTGGATCTGTTGATAAGATTGGGGTTTGTATCTGTTAAGTTTCTCCTTTATTTCGGATATGGAATCCTAATTTTTCTGTTGCTAAATTAACAGGACAATTCCTTGCAAGCTGTGTGGCCTTATCGTGAAGGAGCTCGGAAACTGATTAGGTATGTTCTTATATTAGGAAGTTAGATGACAACCATTGAGTGTAATCCTTCAACTCATGTGATTATTTTCCAGTGTGGATATTTCTGCTGACCGGATTACAGTCTTTGATACCGGGAAAGGAATGGACAGTAGTGAGGAAAATTCTATTGACAAATGGTGAGATTGTTTCTTCAATTATATTCAAATGCTCACAGAACGTGGATTATGATTATGAACTGAGAAAATTGTTTTATAGAACAGACAACTTAACATATTTTACGTATTAAGCTTGATATTGCAGTCAAGTGTTCTTTACTCAAATTTGTTTCAAATTGTGCAGGGGTAAGATTGGGGCGTCATTACATAGATCTCAAAAAACCGATGCTATTGGAGGCGACCCACCATACCTTAAGGTAATTCATTAGTCGCATAGATTCATTTTTTGCTCTTTTATGTTTCTCTTTGGACTGTTCTTTCTGTATCAACACCTGTCTGTTATTTTACTGTTTTTGAAGAGAGATTCACTCTTTTTCTATTTAGCCATACTTTGGGATGTTCGGATATGGAGGACCTTATGCTTCTATGTTCTTGGGAAGGTGTGATTTCAGCTTTTGTTTACCCAAAACTGTTAAGGTCAACCTATGGTAGACGCATTCACTTGTTGTGTCTAACTCTCTTCTCTGTCAGGCGTACTTTGGTGTCTTCTAAGACAAAAGAGTCCAAGAAAGTTTTCACTTTGCAGTTTAAGAAAGAAGCCTTGATTGACAATCGGTCTATATTGGGAAAAAACTGGAAGGTAATATGATTCACCATCTTTATGTTTAGCTCATATTTTTTTCTTGTTGTCATCAGTGTTTCATAAACAATGAATTCTGAATTTCTTGTATAGACTGATGGTGGCATGAGGGACCCATCGGAGGAGGAAATTAAGTTATCGCCTCATGGAAGCTTTACAAAGGTACCCCCTTGTTCAAAAATATCTTCCTTTGTTCCCCCATATGACGTGAAAAATAATCTTCTATGTACTGTCAGAGATGCAGAACAAAATATAGTTGAACATATCTTGCTTCTGAACGAGTTTGATATCTTGAATTTTGTCGCTTTTAATTGAGGTTATGTTCTTAATTTGTTTACTCATCTAGTTCAATGATAGTCATGTATCAAATTATAATATTCATCTTGGATTATAGCGGAAGTATTATGTGTGTTCTAGAATCTAGAGATTGTGCGGAAACCGCATGATGTTGTTCTTAACTCCTATGAAGCTTGATCTTCATAATTTCTAATTTATTCTCATAAAGCTTAGCTATGATATGTTATCAACTGCCTATCTAACTGCTGGTCTATATTCTTTTTAGGTTGAGATATGTGAATCAGAATTTGACATCTCCAAAATATATCAACTCCAGTGCAGGCTTAAGGATATTTACTTTCCTTACATCCAGGTATTCTTTGGCTATTGATAATACAATAGGTCATAATCCATGTTTATTGCTCAGGGTTTGTTGATGGCTTTAATAGTTCTTAAAGCATGCTAACCTTCACCAGAGTACGTTATTGTCTACTTGGGTCAAGTGATTCCAGAAATGGGCTATAAATATGGAAAAATGCATGAGTTTCTGATTATATGTTTTCTTCTAGTTCTGCCTTTTGACCATTTTTTTGTTGAGTCTTTTTTTTAGTTCTAATAAAATGTGACTGTTTTAATTTGCTTTATCAACCTGTAGTGTGATGAACTCTCCAAAACTGGGAGAACTGAAAGGCCTGTAGTGTTTCAGGTTTGTTATTGTCATCATTAGCTAATCAGTTTTGAATCTCGTTTAATATTACTAAGATTATCATTTGTAGCTGATCTATGTTTCAGGTTTGTTATTACTATCCCAAGATAGATTACTAAAAGTGTTCTTGGTTATACTCTTTTCCGGTCTTCTTGATTTTTTCAGGTCAATGGGGAAGATTTAGCTGAGATAACAGGTGGAGAGGTTGCCATTACCAACCTACACTCCACGGGTCAAGTATATTCATTTGAGATTCGATTCACTCTCTCCGGTGGGAAAAGAAAAGGTAAAAACCCCTCTTCGGATCACGATGTTTCCTATGACTATGAGTTAAGCTCCTGGCTGCTTTTGCCTCAGTATCTGGTAGCAAGTCTATTTGAAAGTAATGTCATGAAAATGAAGATGTACCTTTGTTTTCGGTGAATTTGAGAAATTGCCCAAGCTCCTTATATTGAAAATGCAGTGATGGTTGTCTTGTGGTTAGCCAACGCATATTTCATCTTTTTAAATTGGAATTCTTCGAGAGCCCATATTATTTTTGTATGGAGAACGTTGAAATGCCGCCTTAACAGAGGCACAAAACTAGCAATCCTAAGAATTATCTCTTTATTTGGATTCTGACTATATATTTGTTTTTCCAGGGACAACCCAAAAGGCAAATGCTCGCCTGAAGTTTGTTTATTTTCCAATCGTCCAGGTATAACATTCTTTCGTAAAGAGGCAAACATTGCCTTTGGTTACCTTCTAGAACTGAACACTTTAGAAGCTTTGCAGGGAAAAGAAAGCTTTGAGAGAATTTTGGAGAGTTTAGAAGAGGAAGGATGCAAAGTTTCTGAAAGCTTCCAAACTTTTGGTCGTGTTTCAGTAAGAAGCCTTGGTCGTCTACTTCCAGAAGTCCGTTGGGTTAGTCTTATCTTGTCACCATTATCATACAAATTATGGTGTGCAGTACTTTGAAAGTTCGCTATATGCTTGTAAACAAGAATCTAACTTTTTGTTTTATCAATTAATATGTGTAGGATTCAATACCGTTTATGGTGAGAGGAAACAGAGCGTCTACTTTGCAGAAAGGCTCCCGAAGAGTAAAATGCTTTGCTGGTATAAAGTGCTTACATTTTCAGTTGTGCTATTTTTCTTTTCAATTTTTATTTATTTATGAATGTGCACTCTTTGTGGTTGCAGATTTGGATGCTGGTTTTAGCCCAACGCCCTCCAAAGTGAGTACACACTAATCTATATTATTTAACATATCTATTATGAACTGATCACTGAATAAGCTTTGTACAGACCGACCTTGCGAGCCAAAATCCTTTCTCAGTAGCTCTAAGAAACTTTGGTAATAAACCGACGGAGAAAGAGAAGGATGATGGTCAGTTTAAATCCTTTTTGGAATCATGGCTTTCCTCTTCTTTTGTAGTTAGATTATAACGAATCCTTGTTTTTACAGATGTGAGCTTTGAGATATATAAAGACGGAAAGAATGTCAGCTACGCACAAGTTGACGATAATTTTAGAGATTGGGTTATGAAGATGCATGATACCCATGATGAAGAAGCTGCATCGGGTGAAGATGAAGCTGTCCTTATTGTTGGATCACTGGATAAAAAGGCCCTTGTCATTTCGCGTGATGGTATGTATTAGCTTTTGATGGAAGTTAAATAAACTTTGTTTGAAAAGCTATTGCCTTACAATGCATGTTTTCTAAGCATTTTCATATATCCAAATATTCTTACTAACGTTGATGTTGTAGTAGAAAGACACTGGAGGATTTCACTAGATGCATTTTCCCATATATTTCATCTTTATCTCCTTCTATGAATTGGGTGCTCATACCTCCAATGCTTTTGATCTGTAGCTGTGAGGGTGCACAAGGTAGTTACGAGAAAAGGAATGTCATGGAAACGTGGTCAGAATATAAAGATTCTGAGAGGAGCTTGTGCTGGGGTTCACAATAACAATGTGTACGCCACCATTGACTATTTTCTAATAGAAGGGTTTGAGGACGAAGCAGGCGGTTAGTACCATCTACACCATCTTTTAAACTGCAAACTAAATAGTCTTCTGTAGTCGCTGTAGCTTAGCTGTCGTTTTTATGTGTCTTTTGTGCAGGGGATACTCGGATTTTATGCAGGTGATTTGTTTTTATCATTTGACTAGTTCTGTATATTCAATGCAAGTTCTGTATCATATAGCTTTAATATTAGGCCTATCGATCGCCCTGAGAGTGAGGGATGCAAGCTTTCAATCGTCGGTGGAATTTCGAAACTGGAAATTGGGAGGTCTTTATCTTTACCAATTACTATAATCGACTCTGGAAAGGTCAATCACTAAACTATTACCTTGTTCTTTATTTTTTATATGTGTATATTTTTGTTCTCCTCTTCTGCATACAGCAAATGATTTTCAATCTGAAATGTTTTTGTACAGTGCCTACCTGTCGATGCGAATGAATGGAATAGAAAACTTGAGAAGCAACAGGAAAAGGCACCGTCAAAAATTGATTTGCTGGATGAGAGAGATTGCAGAGAATTGGGCATTGATGGGGTATGAACGTTTCATTATTAGTATAAACTAAAGTCAGTTCTAGTAATAGAGTTTAATGCCAACTGCCTTAGCGTGCAAAAATGTATAAATGAGAAATAAGCACTTTTGTCTCCCTTTTTTTACCTTTCACAAAACTAAGCACCTTTTCCTTTCGTACAAGCTTATCACGTAGAGTAACATTTTATGTATCAATATGTTACAGGAATTACCAGTTGGTGATTCCGTGCGTGCTGGGCGAGCTCCCCCAAAACAGATTGTAGCAGTTGTCCGACCTGCATGCTTCACCTCTTCAGCACCGTCCAAGAAGTTGGACCAGTTGAAGTTGGAACAGAAACATATTGTTAAGATGGATGAAGAAATGGTCATGGTAGTAAAGTTGCTAGACACAAATATGAAACCGAGTGATAAGAATGTCAAACCTGTGTTTTCGCAGCGCTTGTGTCCTACATCTCGTAAAGGGATTAGTGGTCTCTACATTTTTTCACTTGGGTCCAAGTTACCGAACCTTTTCAAGAAAGCTGGCACTTACAAATTTTCTTTCTCCATTGTAAGTAACTTTTGACACTCTTCTTTTTGTATCTGAAATTATATATAAAAGGATTGTTTAATAAATTTAAACTGATAGACTTCTACCTTGCAGTTTTATCTGCCATTTTATTTTCAAGTAATCATAGAATGTAATTGCCCAAACGCTTTACCTTCAGGGAAATTCGATTAAGTGCAACAAAACGGTTGTTGTTAGGCCTTCTTCAAAGGTAGCAAGGTGGGAACTTGACGATAATCTGGAGTCCCTTCCATGCAATGTTCAGTAAGACTCCTAATCATTTAAAAAATGGCATATAGATCTCAAACCTTTCTCATTTTCCCTCACTTTAAATCTTGGATTGTCAAATTTGATCAATGTAATGGTGTTTCTACAGGGTGGGTTCTTCTCTTCCACCATTCCGTATCACTTGCTTTGATGAGTACAAAAACCGGATCCCGTTCACTACTGTTCCAAGCCTGGAAGTTGAACTGGAAGCTAACCCTAGATTCCTACTCAAGATTGATCAAATTGAGGCGAACCTGATAGATAGTGGATCAATTCTTAAAATTGAGGTATCTTGCTTCTTCCATGCTTTAAGCACTGATGGTATGATCATAAATTGGTTAATGTTAAGTGAGGATACAGATAATAATGAAATACAGTCCATGGTGTAGGCAGTTTAGCGTTTCACAGTGGTTATGTTTTTGGGTAGTCTAGATCATTTCGTGATTTTATGAGTCTAATGCAGAATATGCTCGTTGAGACTGGTGAGTTAGACCAGATCAGGCCAACTTACGAAGCAACCTTAGAGATACGCGCAATGGACAAGCCTTTTTCTATCTCGGTTGCTTGTAAAGGTAAGCTTTTAGTATTGGTCTATATATTTTTATTTGCAGAAGCTCATATCTAAAATTACAAAAGGTTCGTCAAAGTTGTACTTGCGCACCCAAAATAAACTCAGAGCCGGAGCCGGAGTGTATCGTTCAGTTTTTACTTTAAGTTAGGGAGCTTTCTGTAATTTCTTCACTCTTTATAGAACTCCAAAAAATTGAAGATCTCTGATAGTTATGTAATTAGGGAGTATAGTCGATGCTTTGTATCTATTTATCAAACTGACATTATAAGGACATGCAAAATGAACCAATAGTATTTCTAATATGTATAAATTGTTTTCCTTAACGAAACTTTCTTATTTCAGTTAATCCCGGGCCTCCGGAACGAGTTGCTGTGAATAATCCCAAGGCTTTGGATAATTTGCTTCCCGGTTCTACTGTTGAAGATTTTATCCTTGAGGTATATAATATAGGCCTATGCACGTTGTTTTACAGTAAATTACTGTCAGTAATTAGCTTTTATTCCTAATCAAGCTAACCATAATTTTCATGCAGATATTCGATGGATATAATAACCATGTTGCAGAGGGGACCGATGTTCTGATACATATTGATGGTTACCGTATCGAAGACTGGATGGGCGTCAACCGTAAGGTGTGAGAAGTTTATTCTAGTAAAGCAAAGGAGTCTTTGTCTGACTTGTTTGAGTGAATTTATGTAGTATACCATGCTCTCACCATTGTAACACACTATATGGATGACGCAGTTTGGTTTGCGTTTTGGTTTTAATTTACTCTTCTTTGATCATTTGATAGGTTGATGGTCGTGGCTGCATTGATCTCTCTGGCCTTCTTAAAGTCACAGAAGGCTATGGGAAATCTGGTTACGTGATCTCTTCAAGTTTATATTTTTCTGGTGTCATTCTTTTCTTTTGATGATTTGCTGATTGTCAAGTGTCTTTGTTTCTCTACAGTATCACTGTCCGTAATATATGGTAATGAAGTTATCTTCAGGAAAGAGTCTCAAATTGAGGAACGAGAGCTAAGGCTTGTAACAGAGGTAAATATTCTTTTGGCGCAATTTGGTTTTGTTCCTTGCCAACAAGCTTTTGTCTCTTTACTAACTCTATTCCTGAGATTGTTTGTTTTGATCAGCTGCCCGAATACTGTGCTGCTGGTTCAAATCCCGTGAACCTCATCTTCCAAGTGACGGATTCAGAGGGTTCGTTGGATACTAGCATCCATCATGACGAAAAATCTGGGTGGTTCCATACAATGAGCATTGAATCTGATTCAAGTAGCGTTGAGAGTGCAATCAGATATGCCTTTGTCCATGGATCCTGCAGAGTTCCTTATCTTTATCTCCCAGAGAACGAGGGTGTCTTTGCTTTCAGGGTGTTCCATTCTCGATATCCTGAGCTACATTTGAGCTTAAAGGTAGTAACTAGTAACTGGTGAATTTTGTATATATTGCAATATGTTTCTACTATGGGTAGAATTTTCAGTTCATGTTTATGTTAAATCGCTTTTTCATATTGATTTTCCTGTATTTGATTTTCAGACTCAAGTAACATCTGCTTCCACATTTGAAAGAGAAGAGACTTCAACACCTTATCCAAGGACGACTACACCACCTGAATCAGGAATCCCTTCAATCACAAATCCAGGGCTGACTCCATGTTCACAGATTGGAGTGTTGGCCATTAGGTCATCTTCATTGGCTCTCAGTAGCCAGACTGGCCTGATGGATATGGCAGAGTACGCTGAGGTATGGTCATCACTATTTAAATGGGAAAATATTAATATTTCTCTTTCATTTGTGCCTTAGTGAAAGCAAAACAGTATCTAGAATGATCTAGCTTTTGTATTCCTAGCTTATCTCAGCCACATTGAAAATATTCCTTTCTTCCTGCAGAGCTTAAGAGAAAAAATCAAGACATACGAAGAAAACCGATTTGAAGTAGATCAGCACCTAAAAGGTTTGCAGGCTGAACATGAACATGCTGAGCAAGAGTTGAGTGCACTGCAAGGTAACTAGTATCTTGATTTGCCGGGGTTTAAAGCTGCATTGCTGCTATTTTTGTACTTTTTTTGCATTCTTTTTATGAAATACTACCCATGTTCATGTGAATTTCATCTCAGCTTCTCTGGAAACTCTTGGTGCATCGTTCCCAGAATGCCTATCCACAAAAGAATCTATGATGAATCAAATCGAAGAGAAGCATCATGACACTGCAGCATCGGTTTTCTGCTGTCTGTACAGAGAGGCTCCGCCTCCACAGTCTTTTTTTCTGTCAAACAAAGGTATGTTTGGCGTTGTAGCGCTTCTCGGTTCAGTTGCCTCCACCTCCCTTAGCAGGTAAATATCAATTTATAGCCACAGATTTTTATATTCATAGTGTCTACGCTTGGGAAAATCTTCAATTTCGTAACTTATTTGGTATGACTGACAGGGTTTTGTCTGAATATTTGGGGAAAGACACAATGCTTTCATTGGTGTGCAAATCATCACAATTTGGACAAAAAAGCGATGAGTATCGCAAGCTTCAATCTGAAGCAGCTAGCCACGGACGAACTATCACCAATCGGTTTCTTGTTATTTGTCTTGATGCAACCAGGTACATATTTTTGTACTCTCCATTTGACTTTTGGATTTCTTGTTAATCTATAGCTTAGTCAAATGTTTTCCGGCTCAAAACATGCAGACCTTGGAGGAATGGACTTGTGAAGAATGATCCTCAGAAGAGATTAGCCATGGATAACCCTTACCTGCCGAATGGAGATCCTATTCCCGGTTTCAAAGGCTACGCTGTGAACATGATACACTTAAATTCAGAGGAGTTGGATATACAATCAAACTCGGGTCATGGGCTTAGAGAGACGCTATTCTATGGAGTTTTTGGAGAGTTGCAGGTATATGAGACCGCAGAGGATCTCGAAGCAGCTCTTCCTCACATCAATGGAGACGCTGTGTCTCTAGATGGTGTGATCGCCAGAGAAAACGGTTTCATATACTCTGGTTGCTGGTACATGCACTTTCTATTTTATCCTTTAAACCTTGCAGATCTTTGCTTTCTTTTGTTATCTGTCTTTGGTTATTGGGACTGTTGGTGATCTTTGGTTATTGTGTCTTGTGCTGTGTCAGTACACCGGAAGTTCATTTTCCAATAACCGTAACGGAGAAGCAAGAGAAGGCATTGGTGCGAATAGAAATAGCAAGAGGCAAAAAGAGAAAGGCTGAGAAGGAGATCACCGAGGGGAAATGTAAGATGCGTAAGTTGGTGAAAAAGTTGAAGAAGGCAACGGAGAAGTACCAACACTTACCAGCTACGGCAGACTCTTAGGTTTTTACATTTTAAAAGTCTTCTTAATGTAGTACTTTTGTAAATAGCAGATGATTTGGAACAATTCGGTAGTTTACTAAAACGTTCTTGATGTTTTGGTAATATAAAAAAGGTTTGATGTTTTTTGCCGAAAATATCAAAAGCTATGGGTACTTCTGTGAGTAGAAAAAAGTATAAATCTCCTAATGATGATAAAGTTAAATATCTAAACACGTATATCATCTTCCGTCTTGGGTAATGGAGCCCCAAATAAAATAACCAATAGAAAAATAACTTTATCTGTAAACATATTCATATAAAATTTGCCGATCGACTCTTCATTTCGCATCTCACTCCTTGACTCTTCCCCGTCCTATCTTTTCCCAACACTCTCACTCTCACTCTCACTCTCACTCTTCTTCTTCTTCTTCTTCTTCTTCTTCGTCTTCTCATTTGTCTCTCTCTTCTTAGCGTTTGGAGGGTTACTCAAGGCTAAATCAGCCTGCAAAATCTAAGGTATCTGAAGTTGATTTCACTGCCAAAACTTAAGAGTTGTTCATCTCAAGGTAATAAAGTCTATAAACGGTTGTCTCTCCGGTTTTGGCTTGTTATATGCAAATCGATCTACATAGATTCTTTTACTATGTTTACATGCACTTGTATTAGTAGATGTATATGTTGTAGCTTTTAGGTACTTGCTTTCTAAAGTTACCAAACCACAACTTTTTGTAAAACAATTACAATAAAATGTAAAAAAAACCTCGTATCCATGCATGCATGCCTCGCATCCATGTTTTTTTTTTATGGGTATCTTCTCTTCTGAATCATGTGCTTTGAATTTCAGATGAGTAAGAAGAGACCGATCGAGAGAAGATTGTTTCTAGATGATGACGATGGTGGAGGAGATAAGTCTTACAGGTTCAAGGTTCTTTTGCCAAACAGCACTAGTGTGACACTCACACTTACTAACCCTGAGCCTAAAATGTCAATGAAGAATTTTGTTAATCTGGTGAAAGATGAATATGACAAAACCCGGAAAAACTGTGTTTTGTCCGGTAAGAAGAGGAAGAGGGTTGATTGGAATTTGGCTGTTAAATCTTATCTCGAGTTTAACGGTGAAAAGATTAAAGAGATCGTTCGATTTGCGAAGTTTAAGCCTGATTTGTGCAACATAATACGTCTTGATGTGAGTTGGTTGTTATAATCTTTTCATTATGGTACTTTCTCTGTTCTTTATGTGTTGATTAAGCTAATTATGATATATTTATGTTTCTTGATTAATCTCTGGATCAGGATGGGACTGGAGAGGCTTCTAATATGTATGAGGTTAGCTTTATTACATAGTTTTTTTGTTTGCTATGCTATGTATAATTGTCTCTTTAAGCTTTGTTTAGTGATGGTCTTGTTCTTTGTATATGCAGAACATGTGGGATTTAACACCTGATACTGATTTGCTTAGAGAACTACCACAAACTTATAGCTTTGAGACAGCTCTTGCGGATCTAATTGTAAGTTTCTCAGTAAAATTGCTTGTAAATATTGTTATAATTTTCTGTGTTTTGTGAAAATATTGCTCTTATTGACTTAATACAAAGTTTTTTAAGCGAGTCTTTTACAAGTCTAGTGCAGGGTCACTGTAGTTAGGGTAAGGGGTTTAGTAGTAGATTGTAGCTGGTTTGACAGCTCAGCAACAATCTGGTAAGTTCGTTAGATGAGAGCTTACGGTTTAATAGGAAATTAGCGTAATTTGGTATAATGGACTTGGTTTAGCGTAATTCTCTCGTTAACCGGCTTGGGCTCTATATTAAAATTTAAACCGGTCTTAGAGTTCGTCTTTCTCCATCAATGGTGATTTTCGCAAGGATCTCGGAGGAGTTGGTGCGTACTGATTCGGAGTTTCTGAAGAAGATTTTGAATCTCAGCACGAGAGCTGGAAGCAGTTTTTGAAACTTGTGCCTGAGAAAGTGGAAAAATTGAAGACATGTGTCAAGATGAAAGACACCCTCCAGGTGCTCGATGAAATGACTCTGAAAATAGCCTTTTTGAGATACTATGTGTTCGAGAGTGGATGAGAATAAGCCAGAGGTGAAGACTTATTCCTTTGGCATAACCGGCAGTTAAAATGCACTTAGGAGGCACTCATTACTAATTGGCAGGGGAGGGTTTGTTACAAGTATAAATTTGTATACTGTGGCTGCTCCAAAGACGAATCTCAAGAAGTCACCTCATTCTCATCTTGAGGACAATCTCATATTCGTGCTGGCGGTATTGTATGAGTCTTTCTTGTGTTAGTCTGGTGCAGGATCACTCCTATGGAGTTTGTAGTAGTCTGTAGCTGTGTTAACAGCTTAGAAACAATTGGTTCGTCACTTAGCTGAGAGCTAATACATTGAAATGCAGTTGGGAAGAACGAGTTGGTGATTCTGTTCTTGGGTTTAGATATGAGATTCTCTCGTTAATCAAATTCTCTTTATGGTGTAGTTGTTTGTTGAACTGAGTAAATGAAGTTTACTGGTTTAGTTATTTCATTGTTGTGATCTTTGCTTCTTTTTTTTGTAAAATATACCTCTTGGATCATCCTTTTTTTGTTCTGGTAAATTGTACTTACAAGAGTTTGATTAACATTTTTAGGATCATATGATTGGGTTTGACTGTGTTAGTTTTCTTGTTTATGAACTCCAGTTTCATGTTGCTTTGCTTATATCACAGGATAATTCTCTGCAAGCTGTGTGGTCTTGTTCGCCTGGAGATCGAAGACTGATTAGGTTTGTTCTTGTCCTAAAAGGTCATATTCTTCAACGAATTTTATCTTTTGAGTTCATGTAATTAATTGCTTTTGCAGTGTCGATGTTCTCGGGGATCGGATTTCAATCTTTGATTCTGGTCCTGGAATGGACAGTAGCGAAGCAAATTCTATTGATAAATGGTGAGAATCTTAAAACATGGAATATAAGTAACTTCACAGTTCAATCAAATTTTCCTTGCTCAAGTTCATACCGCGAGTTTGATCTTTAAGCAGTCTTCATTTTTCTTAACACTGCGCAGGGGAAAAATAGGGGCTTCATTACATAGGTCGCAAAAATCCAAAGCTATTGGAGGCAAACCACCATACCTTATGGTACTTAACTCTGCCTCAAGAATCTGAGAACATTTTTTTGCTTGCAGTTTATAAATTATCATGAGTCTTTCTACATAACAAGACATGCATCTTTGAAGTGAACAGTAATAAACTCGAGTATTTTACTAATCTGAGGAAGATTCACTATTTTGCTATGTAGCCATTCTTTGGGATGTTTGGATATGGAGGTCCTTATGCTTGTATGCATTTAGGAAGGTGAGTATTTTACTAATCTGAGGAATGATTGTCTGCCTCCCTTGGGTTCATTTAATCCTCTTCTATGATTAGGCGTACATTGGTGTCTTCAAAGACGAAACAGTCTAAGAAAGTATACCTTGCAACTCAATCGAGAAGCTTTGATTGACAATCGTTCTATCTTAGGAAAAAACTGGAAGGTGATAATATATTCATGATTCATCATCCTTCACTGCGTGTCATAGTCTATGTCATTAAATGGTGGATTTAAAAATTGTGAAAGGTTGATGGTGGAATGAGGGATCCTCTGGAGGAGGAACTCAAGTTATCACCTCATGGAAGCTTCACAATGGTACACACCTTATGCTATGTTGCTACTTGGATTTCTTAAGTTTATCTCTGTTCACAAAGATATTCTCCATGTTTGTTTATTCATATCCTGCAGTGATACCTTTTTATTGGAGAATTATGCTCTAATGATAAGATTGTGCTTTAATTAAAGTTTTTGGTGATGTTCTAGAATCCTAAAACAATCTGTCCACTTTCTCCTGCGTGACCTTAATCTATGCTCCTGGTTTCATGAATCAGCAAGTTGTATTGTATTATGCATCTGCTTATCTGAAACCGCTATTCTGTTTTATTTCCAGGTTGAGATATTTGAATCGGAATGTAAGATCCCAGAAATATATCAACTTCAGTGCAGACTTAAGGATATATATTTTCCTTATATTCAGGTTTTCGTTGGCTAATATTAATACAATATGTGGTGATTCCTTTATGGTGTTTCTTTGTCGGAGGTTTCATCTTTTCTTTGTCAACCTGTAGTGTGATGAAATCTCTAAAACTGGGAGGACTGAAAGGCCTGTAGAGTTTCAGGTGTGTCATTATTTCTAAACATGTTTGGGGTTTAGCAATTTTAGTGCTCTTAGTTTCAACCTTTTTCTAATTTCCTTGGTCGTTGTCCAGGTCAATGGAGAGGATTTAGCTGAGATAGTAGATGGCGAGGTTGCCACTACCAACCTAAACTCCAAGGGTCGAGAATTTTGGTTTCAGATTCGATTCTTTCATGGTGAAAAAACAAAAGGTATCAACCCTTTAACAGTTCAAGATGCTTCCTCTCAGTTAAGGGTCTGGCTGCTTTTGTTCCAGTATTTGGTAGCAAACAGCCTGAGCTATCTATCTGAAAATGTGATTAGATATTTTCAAAAGAACACATATGATTGGATTTAAAAAGTTTATGTCCTTGTAAACAAAATTTCAGTTGTAAGTGTAACTTACATAGAGATATAGAAACAGATAAGTAACATTTTTTATATCGGAATTTTCAAAGAACTTGTTATATTGTTTTTTTTTGTAACAGCAATGAAAGCTAATGTAACTTATATGGAGATATTGAAACTAGGGTTCAGTAAACCTTTTTTTCTTCTGTATAACGCTGAATTGGAATCCAGAATATTGATCATATTGTTTGGAGTCTTGACAAGATTTTTTTTCATCCAGGATCATTCCAGGAGGCAAATGCTCGCCTCAAGTTTGCTTATCTTCCAATCATACGGGTATGAGAATCCTTTCCAAAGAAGCGAACTTGACCATTGCTTTACCTTTCTTGAACTGAACACTTCAAGTTCTGAATTATGTATGTGACAGGAAAAAGAGAGTATTTACAAAGAGAGCAGTAATATTATTTTGGTAAGCTTAGAAAAGGAAGGATACAAAGTTTCTGAAAGCTTCAAAACTTTTAGTCGTCTTTATGTACGAAGACTTGGTCGTTTACTCCTAGAAGTATCTTGGGTTAGTCTTCTTTGTTCACCATAAGATGGTCTTCCTGGAGTTCTGCTACCAGACAATGTTTTGAATGATATTTGACTATTTTTAGTGCGTCAAGGAATTAAAAAATTTATGACTCTGGGTGAATCTTTGCTTGTGTTTCCAATATCTCTGTGTAGGCATCAATTCCGTTTATGGATAAGGGGGACAGAGCCACTACTTTGCAGAAATCGTGTCAAAGAGTGATATGCTTCGTCGGTATGATCCCTCACACATAGTCAATTGTAAATGTATCTGTTTTAAATTGTTTTAACCGAGCATGTTTCATCTGCACTCTTTGGTGGTTACAGATTTGGATGCTGGTTTTAGCCCAACGCCCTCCAAAGTGAGCTAACATTATCCTGGATATATTAGTTAATGTTACTAGTACAATTTTACATGATTATTAAGCATGCTTTTTGCAGACCGATCTTGCAAGTCAAAGCCCCTTCACTTTGGCTCTGAAAAAGTTTGGTAGTAAATCAAAGGAGAAGGATAACGGTTAGTTTAAACCCATTTGAAATCTTGGTTTGCTGTTTTTCCAGCATCTCAGATACATTTAATTCTATGTTTTTACAGATGTCAGTTTTGTGCTACATAGAGAAGGAAAATCTTTGGTATTTGGGCAAGTGGACCAGGATTATAAGACTTGGGTTCTTGAGATGCACAAGACTTATGATGAAGAAGAGGCGTCAGGCGAAGACGACGCAGTCGTTATTTTCGATTCCTTGGATAACAAAGCTCTTTGCATTTCGCCTGATTGTAAAGGTATGAAGCTGCACACGATTATGTATGCCTAATGCCTTCATCAAGATATAAAAAAAAAACGTAATTGTTTTGTATAACCATATTCAAATATTTCCAATGAATAGCCCGAAACGTGCTGTAAAAGCTTCAGCCTTCTTGATATCTTGACTTGAGTGATAATATTGTCATATTTTATTTATTCGTTGTATAAATGATATTGACATGAGTGATAATATCTTGACTTGAGTGATAATATTGTCCCCAGCCTTCATGATATCTTGACTTGAGTGATAATAAATTATTTCCAATGCTTTTGAATTCTAGCTGTGAGGGCGCACAGTGTTATGAAGAGAAAAGGGATGTCATGGAAGCGTGGACAGAAGATCAGGATTCTGAAAGGTGCATGTGGAGGGGTTCACAAGAATGATGTCTATGCGACAATTGACTATTTTCTCGTTGAAGGTTTCGACGACGAAGCAGGCGGTAAGTACCGTCTCAACTATCATTTAAACTACATACTAGAACAATTTTGAATTGATCTATCTCTATGTTGTTTAATGAGCAGGTGATGCCAGGATAATATGCAGGTGATTTTTTTCCAATACTAGAAGAGTTCACTATCTCTAATTCTTGTATTCTGAATCTGAATTTTTGATCTAGGCAAATCAATTACTTTGAAGATGAGGGATGCATTCTTTCAATGACTAAAGGAGTTTCAAGATTGGAACTACGAAGTTCTTCATCTTTTCCAATCAGTATTATTGACTCTGGAATGGTCAAACTGCTGAACCCTTAAATCATATTCTTTTTCTTTTGCATACTCTCTTAACTTCACTCTAAAAGATGTTTTTGAACAGTGTCTACCTTTAGATGAAATTGAATGGAATAGGAAAATTGAGAAGCAACGGGAAAAGGATCCTTCGAGAATTGATTTGCTGGATGAGAAAGATTGCAGAGCATTGAACATTGATGGGGTAGGAACGTCTCTCTTCTTACTAAAATGAGTCAGATATAGTAATAGGGGTTGCTGTTATAGTATTATTAACTTCCAGATAACGTTTTATTTATGAACATGCGATAGGAATCATCATTTGGTGATTCAGTACGTGCTGGAGAAACTCCCCCGAAACAGATTGTTGCAGTTGTTCGACCTGCTAGCTTCACATCTTCAAAAGTGTCGAAAAAGTTGGATCAGAAACATATTGTGAAGATGGATGGAAACATGCTCATGGAAGTAGAATTTCAAGATACGAATATAAAATCAAAGGATAAGAATACCAAAATTTTGTATTCACATCACTGTTTTCCTACATCCTTTAAGGGGTTTCATGGTCTCTACATCTTTCCACTTGAGTCAAAGCACCCCGACATGTTCAATAAAGCTGGCATATACAACTTTTGTTTCTCTATCGTAAGTGATGCTATAATTTTTATCTGCCATTTAAGTTTCTCGAGTAATCATATAACCAATTGTTCGAACACTTTCCTTTCAGGGGAAATCGATTACTGCTAAGAAAAAGGTGGTTGTTGAACCGTCTTCGAAGGTAGGAAGTTGGAAACTTGCTTCTAATCTTGAGTTCACGCAGCAGTATAATGTTCAGTAAGTCTTTTTTATTCTTCAGAACGGAACACACGTGTGACCTTTCTTTATTCCTGCACTTAAGATCTCAAATTTGATCAGTATAATGGTGTGTCTACAGGGTGGGTTCTTCACTTCCTCCTTTCTCTATCGCTTGCTTTGATGAACATGAAAATCAGATACCATTCACTTCTGTTCCAACTCTCGAAGTTGAACTGAAAGCCAGCCCCGGATTCGAAAGAAAGATTAATATGATTGAGGCCAACCTGGTAGATGATGGAATTCTCAAAGTCGAGGTATTTAACATCTTCAAGTACTAATGTTATTTCTATATTTTTGTTAGCGAGTGAGGGTTAGATACCAAATTAGGCTCCTAGTGGCAGCTGAAGAAGACCTGTGATGGCTGTTGAATTTCTGGCAAAGTCTAATCTTCTGAAACTAATGCAGAATATGCTCGTTGAGACTGATGGGTTAGATCAGATCAGGCCAGATTATGATGCAACCTTAAAGATATGCTCAAAGGACGAACCATTTTCCGTCTCAGTTCCTTGTAAAAGTAAGCCTAATGCTCTAATTTTGTATAGTAACAGTCTTTATATGTCTGTGCTACAAAATCTTGTAGTAAGATACGGGAAGGAGTTATCAAGATACACTTAAACGTGGAACAATAGAAGAGCTGGGAATGTGTCTCGATCAGTAATGTTACTCCAGCTAAATGACCTTTTTGTAAAATTTACTTTGTTTATGGAACTGAGAAAATTGACAACAGTAGGAAGTGTTTTGTGATACAAACTAACCTGATTTAATAAGAGTACTTTTGTGTAGAATGATTATTTAGTTCACAATCTTTTCATATTCCAGTTAATCCTGGGCCTATGAAGCGTGTTGTTGAGATGTATCCAGAGGCTTTGGAAAATTTGCTTCCAGATTCTATTGTTCAAAATTATATCTTGGAGGTATATGTAATAAAAGGTCTATACATTTGAAGTGTTACGTAATGAATAATTCCACTGAGTACAAATTCTTTTCATGTAGGTGTTTGATGGATATAATAACCATGTTGCAGAAGGGACTAATGTTCTGATTTGTACTGAGGGCTATTGTATCAAAGACTCGATGGACTGGAACCGAAAGGTGCGAGGAGCTTATTTTCTTAGAATAACCAACATCTAGGATACCATATTCTAAGCTTTGTTTATAGTTCATTGGTCTGTTTGGTGACTGTGTATTGACAAATGTTTTATTCACTCGTTAAGCTCATTGATCATGTCACAGGTTGATAGTTGTGGCTGCGTTGATCTGTCTGGAATTCTCCAAGTAACGGCCGGCTATGGGAAATCTAGTAACATCTGCCACCATTCTTTGTAAGATGTAACAAAAAATATATTCTAATTGTCTAATGTATATTTTTTTTTTTTTGCTTTTTCTGTGTAGTGTCACTCTCGGTTATGTCTGGTATTGACGAGATCTTCAAGAAAGAGTCTATAATTGAGAAACGAGAGCTCAGGCTCTTAAAAAAGGTAAGTATCCGTAAAATAGGTTGATTGTTTCAATGCGTTTCTCCTGTTCTGAGTTCTGTCTTTCATCTTCACTCCCTACACACTTTTCATGTTTTTTAATCCTTTCTCATTCTGAAATTGATTGTTTTGATCAGCTGCCCGACTGCTGTACTGCTGGTACAAATCTTACAAACCTCAAGTTCAAAGTGACGGATTCAGATGGTGTTATTGATACTAGTATCCATCATGATGAAAATTCTGGATATTTTCATACCATGAGCACTGAATCTGATTCAAGCAGTGTTGAGAGTGAAGTCAGATATGCATTTGTTCACGGGTTCTGCAAAGTTCCTACAGTTTCCCTACCTAAGAGCGAGGGTGACTTTTCTCTTAGGGTTTTCCATTCTCGATTTCCCGAGATTCATATGAGCTTAAAGGTAGAAATTTGTGGACTGGGTTATCTTACAATATGTTTTTACCATGAGTAGAAAATGCAGGTTGTTGAGAACATGTCCTCTTAATTTACAGATTCAGCTAACGCCTGCTCAAACATTTGAAAGAGATGAGATTGGGTGTTCTACACCTTATCCAAGGATGAGTTTCACACCTCAATCAAATATGGCTTCAACCACAAATTCATCGGTGGCTCCAACTGGAGAAACTCCATGTTCACAGTTTAGAGTTTTGAACATTAAGGCATCGTCATCGACTCTCGGTGGCCAAACTGGCCTGATGGATATGGCACAGTTCACTGAGGTATGGCCATCACCATTTGAGCCATAAATATTGATCTTTACGTTTCATTTATGCCTTAGTAAAAGCAAAAAAAAATCTAGAATGATCTAACTTTTATATTCCGAGTTAACATCTCAATTTGAAAATGGTCCCCATTTCCTACAGATCTTAAAAGAAAAACTCATTAGATACAGTGAACAGAGAGTGGAAGTAGATGAGCGTCTAAAATGTTTGGAAGCTGAACTAAACCAGGCTAAGGAAGAGTTTAATACCTTGCAAGGTAACTATTATCTTGGTTTAGATCAGACTGAAGTTGCATTGATGTTTACTGAACTGCCCTCATCTTTTATTCTGAAAACACTTAAAGCTTAATTTAAGAGTTTCACAAAATCGTTATTAGAACATAGTCTTATTTCAATAATTTTCTGAGACAAAAGAATGGCGAATGGTAGCACAAACCAACAATTCTTACCTGTTCATGTTGCCTTTATCACAGCTTCGCTGGAACCTCTCGGTGCTACGTTCCCAGAATGCCTGTCCACCAAAGAATCAATGATGAAACAGATTGAAGACAAGCATCCTAACACTGCTTCATCGGTTTTCTGTTATTTGTACAGAGAGGCTGCCCCTCCGCAGTCACTGCTTCTGTCAAAGAAAGGATTGTTTGGCCTTGTAGCACTTCTTGGTTCAGTTGCCTCCACCTCCCTTAGCAGGTGAAATCAATTTATAGCCATAGTTTACTGATCATAGTGTCTATACTTGGTCCAAAACTTTTGTATCTGAAGTTATATGGTATGACAGGGTGTTGTCTGAATATTTGGGAGAAGACATGGTGCTCGCTTTGGTATGCAAATCCGCACAATGTTGCTCGAGTAGTGCTGAGTATCTCAGGCTTCAATCTGAAGCAGTTAGACTTGGAAGATCTATAACCAATCATCGGTTTCATGTTCTATGTCTTGATGCAATTAGGTATTCTTTCAACTTTTGGATAGGTGCTTAAAATCGTTTCTGACAGAACTATAAAAGTTTTCTGGTGACCTTTTCCAACCATGCAGACCTTGGAAGGATGGACTTTTGGAGAACGATCCTCAGAAGAAATTAGCCATGGATGACCCGAAACTGTCCGATGGAGATCCCATACCTGGTTTCAAAGGCTATGCCGTGAACATGATTGATTTGGATACAGAGGAGCTCTGTATACAAACATACTCAGGATACGGGCTTAGAGAGACGTTGTTCTACCATCTCTTTGGGAATTTACAGGTATATGAGACTCAAAAGCAAGTTGAAGCAGCTCTTCCACACATCAATGGTGGTGGTGCAGTCTCTTTAGATGGTTTTATTGCAAAAGGAAATGGATTCATATATTCTGGGTGCAGGTACTTGACTTTTTCTTGATCCTATATCCATTTCAGTTCTTGCATTCAAACTGTAATGCTCAAAACTTGAAAGGGAGCTTATTA
This sequence comes from Camelina sativa, assembly GCF_030686135.1. NCBI lineage: Eukaryota > Viridiplantae > Streptophyta > Magnoliopsida > Brassicales > Brassicaceae > Camelina > Camelina sativa. The sequence goes on along the minus strand of NC_141892.1, from coordinate 10,508,222 downwards.
TTTATCCAAATTTATCTTCGTTTCTTCTTCTTGTCCAAGTTAGCTTTTGAGTTTTATTCCTGGAATTGAAATGAAAATGCTGTTGATATGATCTTTGGTTTATTGGATCAGCAAACCGAAAATTCATTTCCCGATCACAGTAACGGAGAATGAAGAAGAGAAGCTGAGAAAATTGGAAGCAGCAAGAGACAGAGTGAGGATGGCAACGAAGAAGATAGAGGAGGAGAAGTGTTGATTGCGTAAGTTAGAGAAAAAAATGAAGAAAACAAATGAAGCTTATCGCAATGCAACAAACTCTTTAGAGCTAATCCAGACTCTGCCCCCTGAATGAGATTGAGTTATGAGTTAAACCGAACCTAAAACGATTCAAACAGTGATGTTACCTGTTGGTTTATCGGTTTTTTTTGGTGATTATAATAAGTAGTCACTTTTGTTCTGAAGATTTATTTTTGTTCACCAATTCTTTTTCAAAATTATTTCTGATTTTGTTTTTTAATACTTTGCTGCTATGATCTTTTTAATATACAGATATTCAGAACCGAAACAAAAGTATGTATAAGAAAATAGCCACATAGATAAGAATATTTCTTTTATAACCATGTTGATAGCAAAACCATGTTAAAAAACGAAAAGATCATTATAGCAAACCCACCTTTGAATTGCTCGGTTTTACATCATAGCAAACCCATCAATCCAACCGACAAGAAAAGAAAGATTGATTGTAAATAAAAAAAGGGAAGAGAGGTATATATGAAGTAGGGGACGATTTATCAATTTTACAACCGTGATTTTTTTGTTTGATTAATGAAAAGATGGGTCGACTTTAAATGATATACATAAGGATTGAACGGTGACCGTGGTGGTGAGAGTGCTTAGGACGGACAAATGTGTATGTAGCTTCATTTACTCTGTCCTAATACTCACGTCAATACTCACGTCAGCATCGGTAGATTATGCAATACTCACGTCAGCATCGGTATTAAGACAGAGTAATTGAAGCTTCATTGCAATGTATACTATCTCACCATAGCACTTATGTGCATTCAAAGTAGTGGAGGCAGAAACTACCAATGTAGCCTGATAGAAAACATTAAGAAACTTCACAAACCTTTCTATTTTACGCCAATCATTCGTCAAAGGAGGTCCTAACCTTTTTTCTCCATTATCATACTCAAGGAAATAATCATTGTAGAGCTTATCTTCGCACTCTATCCTATCCTATCGTACAATCCGCTATGGTACGGTCCAAAACAAATAGAAAAAAGTTGCCGCAAATTAACTAGTTTGTACCGATTTGTTGTTCGTCCTATTTTTAGAACAGATTAAACCACTGACGGATTTGTTAGTTCCAACCGCCGTCACCGTTCAAACCATATTCTTTAATTAAACTGAGACAAAAAAAAACTATATGGTTAAGAAAAACAAGAAAAGTCGATCATGACAAAAGTTATAAAGTTTAGGCACATGTAGTTTAATCAGAAATGTTAGGCTAGAGTAGGGATGTGAATTTGAGCCAAAGCTCTCATTGTAGGACGGGTATGAGTTGACAAGTTTCTACCCTTATAATAGCTGTGTATATTGTGGAATGTGGTTACTATAATTTAGAGGATTTTGAATTTGCTATGTATTAAGTAATTATCAATCATTTGTATAAAGCTTTTTGATGAATATCTCTCTCTATATATATATATATATTAACAATATGGTGTTCAGAAAATTATTAATATTTCAGATGACATCTTTTAAAATCTAGTTATGTTGCAAAAAAAAAATTATTTTCTATAAGGCTATCATTAACGGGAGAACACATGGTGTGTTCTAAGCCCAAAATAATTAATAAAAAAGAGAATAGTGGGCTTAGATCAAATTTTCTGGTCTTGAGTGAGAACTGATCTAAAGCCCTGTTCTCAATTGTTTTCTGTAACGTGATTGGTCGAGATGTTTTGGAGAGAGAAAAATATTCTTTCTTACCGCCGCCGTTACCTTCACCGTCTCCAGTAATCAGCATCTCCGTCGCCGATTTGCTCAAGCGTCCCCCTAGTAAAGGTGGACTCTTTAACTCGGAATTGAATCAATTGCGATGTTTGCTTATTAATTCTGTCTAGTATACATTTGATAAACCAAACTTTCGAATCAAAAAGCTCTCTCTTTAATTTTTTTATGATTGTTTACCTTCCCATTGCATTCCTCAAAGACTGGTTTTGTCGGTATTTAGATCGACGTTCTTCCAAAACCAATAAAGTTCCTTCTTTGACCGACGGGTCTTCTTCTGTTGAGCTTGGTTCTCCTTTGAGGCACAAAATCATTGAAATGGGACTTCAAGGGACTATGACTAAGAAAGATAGCGAGGAACACCTTTCCTCACACGAAGAAGATGAGAGGCCGCTGATCGGTGGTAGAGGTAAAGATGAAGTGCAGACTCTGAAACAGGGGAAAGCTATCACTACAAAGCAGATTGCAATGTACGGGCTTTACCTCGCACCAATTTGGTTTGTAACAGAGGTGTGTTTTTTTTTTCCTTATGCTGTGTCTATTGTTTTGATGGTGCTTGAAAGCACTACTGTATTGTCTTCAACCTCGGGACTGTTTACTCTTTTCATTGGTGTCTTTTTGGGGCAAGATACTTTGAACCTGTCGAAAGTAGTTGCTGTATTTGTCAGCATGGCCGGTGTGGTCTCATTTGATTACATGAGTTGTCCAACTTCATCAACCATATTCTTTTAACGTACAGTTGATATTTGTGTTTAGCAACGGGCAACGGTCCCTTATGGGAGATCTCTTTGGACTTCTCTCTGCAGTCTCATATGGACTATTTACAGGTTAGAAAATGTTTTTGTATATGATCCTTTAATGATTAAAAGATTTGGTGGATTTGGTGTGTTGGGGAGGATAACCTCGTGGCCACCCTTCTGTTATTGACAACACAGTGCTTCTTAAGAAGTTTACTGGTGAAGAAGGAGAAGGGGTTGATGTGCAAAAGCTGTTTGGATACATTGGACTATTCACACTTGTTGCTCTTTGGTGGCTTGGTATACCAATATCTTCCATATTATTTAGTATTGCAAGTGTATAATCCAAAACATACCATATGCGACAGGGAATCGTTTGTCTCTTAATCAAAAGTTTGGTTGTTTGTTTCAGTGTGGCCATTGACAGCACTAGGGATCGAACCCAAGTTTACGATACCACACTCTGTAAAAGTTGATGAAGTATACATTTGGTGGATCCTTTAATGATTTATGCTCGTAGGCATTTTCTTTTCCCTCCGCTTAGTATTGAAGACTATAACGACCTCCTTTGTTTTCACTAATAAGTTTGCTCCAAGCTTGTATAAACAGACTATTGGTGTTTGTTCTGTTTCATGATTCTGCTACATAGTTTTATATCTTTCGTTTGGGATAAACTGCTCATGTGATAATACATTAGTTAGTAACATCTTCATTTTGTTTGTCCAAATCTGCTTACAATATTCCAACATTTCACTATATCTTTATTCTAAGAACACCATAATTAGTTCTCCCATTTTTTTTACCTATGATCTTAACAACTGATCTAACATTATTTTTACTATATATTTAATCTAAGAACACAAAAAAAAGTTCTCCCATTAATGATGTCCTAAGATCTGCCTAATATATAAAAACCTGCCTGATTTTTTATATTTTGCACAAATTTTATTATATGATTATCTGTCAACAAGTGTCGAGTAAGAAAATAAAAAAGTGGGGTAAGGACTCTAAGGAGGACTCGTGGGGCTTCAAAACAATACTAGTAGTTAATATTTTGGTCATAAACGGAAGGGTTGAGGAAACAATAGTTTATATATAATTCACAACAACAATAATTTATATTCGTACTACAACAATAACAACATAATATAATACTATACTAGTTATAGAAACAAAAATATAGAGAAACCGACATAACATCGCGATCCATCTGCGCATGGATGGACACAAAAACCAAACCGAAGTTGGGAAGCCCGTCTTCTCTATTTAATTAGCTCTCATTTTGCTCCTTTTCAATTTCATCATCCTTCCTCTCCCCACACACATAACTATTATTATTATTCAAGATTTGAGAGAAGTGAAGAGTCGTATACAATCAAGAACACATAGAGAGAGATTGAGATTCACACATTTCTCAGGTTAGTCCTACTGTTTTACTCGATTTTATCGTTGTTTCTTCGATCCATCCTCTGCCAAAATGCAGCTCTCTTGCCAAATTGCTGAGAAAATCTTTCTTTATCTTTCCAATGGCTTTTTGTTTGGTGACATAATAAAAGATTATCACATCTTGAGTTTTTTCTTCAATAACAAGTTTAAAATATGTCCTGTTCTTAAGGAATCTTGTTACAACTTACAAGATTTAGCGTAATACGGTTAAATGTTGTAGAAAAACCAAACCAAACCATGATTCAAACCGGCTATATTGAGTGTATAGTTTCCATTTATATTCCAAATGGAAGTGGTTTTATATTGTTTTTCGATTTTTATTTCAGATTTACAAATTGGGATCATATTCGGTTTAGTTCAATCATTTTAAAGAGGGTAGAACTATGCGGTCAAGCTTTTGTACCAGGAGATCTTCTTATTATTAGGGTTGGTGGGTGGGGTGTATAAAACTAGTCGGAAGATTTTTTTCAGTACCAGATTAACATGTTTTGAGTTTTGTGTGTTTACGGTCAAAGGAGATAAGGAAATGACAAAATTAATTTCTTACTGAAAAAACGTAATAATGTATATTACTTGCAAGTTATTTTTCATTGACTTTTAAAAATACTTGAGAATATAATTAATTATACCCAAACGTCATTTTTTATTTGCTGCATGGCCGGTTTGGTTTAAGCAACAAAACCTTGAACCTTTTCGTAAACAACGATCGAGATGATAACCGGTCATGATCATTTGGTGGCTCCACCACACAAAGGAAAACAAAATTTGGCCCACAAAATTGTCTGAAATTTTTCTTTTTAATTATTTATTTACATAAAAAAATTGTGATAGAAAATCTCTACACAGTCTACAGTCTACACCACCACCTCCTATTAGGCATATATACTGTATGTTACTAATGCATGGTTCTTTTGTTATTTTAGCCTTGAAAAGAATTACTAAATTTGAGGTTCCAAGTCCAAGCTTTGCTTGCATATGGATCGCGGACCTGCTTTTGTGTATATGGTTATATAAAAAAAACGACTTCACTTAGCTATGTTTGGATAAATCATAATTCTACTCTAAAAAGAAAAAAAAATCATAAATCTACTCTAAACCACTTTCTTTTAAACATTTTGATGAAACGCATACAATTTCCTACAATTATTGAATAAAGCAACAAAAAGTTATCTCATACTCGTGATTTTCAATAAAGTATCACTTTGTATTATTGCATAAACGGGGGTCCGCTTAGATTGGAACTCTTCTCTATTCATATTCGTCAAAATTCCATTATGCTACCTCTAGAGATCGCTAAACGCTTTTGGTCGCTTGAATGTGTGCTTGTGATTCTGTTGGACAAATATAGGTGCAAATTTCTTTAAAGAAATAGCTATTTACTAGAAAAACATTGACTGATTCATACAACATCGATTAAGATTTGATCCGGTATTTGGATTTATGCGTTATCTATACATATACATATATCATAGGAGACTTTGATAAGTGATGGCAAAAAAAAAAAAAAAAAGGAGACTTTGATAAGTTATCTCTGTTATTAGGAATATAATAAATAGGACTAAACAAATCTCTCTCTTATCTGTACACCTAGACATACGTCATTGATTATCTTGGCTATTACGGCGTGTTGCCTAGCATCTTCTACGACTTATATGACTTTTGGTTATCATTTTGTTTATTTGAATCATTACTAAATTATAGATTAAACAGGGAAAAGGCTTTTTTGGTTCTAGTTTTTGGCTATTTCGGTTAATGAATAATGTTTGGGGAGAGCTTAATTTAGCTGTTGTGAAAGCTACATTACAACTATCTTTATTATAATGCGTGGTAACTTGGCCAACTACGTCTTATGCATTTATTACTTTTTAAACTATACCAATGACATAATCGTCCGTATATAGCCGTCGACTTCTTTTGTATATTACTAAAAGAAATTTGCACAAACGTCTTTGTCAAACTTTTTAATATCAGTTTTTTTTTTGTCAAACTCTAAAAAGTTTTCAGATTTAATAAATTCCGCTTGAGATTACCACGATAGTTTTAATGATATTCTAATAATACATATTGATTTCAGATAGATTTTCTGATGGAAAAAATCCATAGGAAATTTCTGACAGTTTTCCAACAGGTTTCCGATATATTTCTCAGAAAATTTTTAAGGAAAACACGTCTCTCAGAAAATGCTCGGAAATTTATTAATCCGTCTGTAATATTTTAGAAATTTCTGACGAAAACCCGGTCGTCGGAATATTCTCAGAAATTTTTCAAAACTTTCGACGGCTTTCCGGGGGACAAAAGACCATTGGTTTATTCTAAGAAATTTCCGACGGATTACTGAGAAATTTACCACTATGATCCATTCATCCTTGCTTTACAAACCGATCAAGTATGCTACATTAGATATCCATGGACAACTGAAGCAAACGAACCTTGGATCAATGTGATGTTAATAAATCCTAGAGGAAGTATTGTTGGGATTTTCGATGAAAGTGAACATGAACTTATACAACAAAACTCATTGGGTACCATAGAAGCGGTTGAGCACTCTTTAGAAATTTATCTTGTCGTTAATTTCACCAATTTTGTAGATGAAGAGGTTTACAGACATTGAGACATAGATAAACTTGGGCATACGTTAATGTTTATGTAGGTTTTTATTATGTCGTGTACATGTAAACCCCGTGATATATTCTTTATTTTGTTTTCGACGTAAATTCTGAATTTCGTTACGAACGGTAACCTCGTGGTTGAGTTTGCCAAAAAAATAAAAAGAACCAATTCGTGTAGAGTTTGCCAAGAAAAGTCAATAACGTGACAAAAAGCAATTTACACTCTAGTTATTTGCACTCGATTTTAATTGGTTTGTTCTTGGACTTTTTTTTTTTTTTTTGGTAGAAGAACCAGTGAAAATAAAAGTATAAGTATATCGATTATTTATGTGTGGCTGTAGAGTGAGAAAAGCAAAGACTACTAACAGTTGAGAGAAGTTAAGGTGTGGTTGTATGGGCTGCTCTGTCTCGAAGAAGAAGAAGAATGCAATACGCCCGCCTGGATATGAGGATCCTGACCTTCTTGCCTCCGTCACGCCATGTCAGTTTCTTAGTTTTAAATCTTCTTATTATCATGATTTCAAAAAAAATGTTATAAAATTTGGAAAAAAGAAAACTGATTTTATTTTACTTTTAATGTTGGTTGGTGACCAATAGTTACGGTAGCAGAAGTGGAAGCTTTGTATGAACTATTCAAGAAGCTAAGCAGCTCAATTATTGATGACGGACTTATTCATAAGGTTTATTCTTTCGTTCTAAAAGTGATAATACATAAACTGCAATTAGGCAATCTATATGGCTTAGCTAAAAATTTAAAAGTGTGATGTTGCAGGAAGAGTTTCAGCTGGCTTTGTTCAGAAATAGGAACCGGAGGAATCTCTTCGCTGATCGGGTATGTTGTACATTACGTTATTTATCTACCTAGACTATAGAAAACATATGTGTATATTTTTTATATAAAGTTCTGTTTTACAATATGTTATATATACGCAGATATTTGATGTATTTGATGTGAAGCGAAATGGAGTGATCGAGTTCGGGGAATTTGTCCGGTCTTTAGGTGTTTTTCATCCAAGCGCACCGGTCCACGACAAAATCAAATGTAATTCTTCACATTCATTCTATGTTTTAGTACTCTATTATTTTCTTATTAAGCTATCTGAAAATGAATTTTATCATGAATTTGCAGTTGCTTTTAAATTATACGATTTACGACAAACTGGATTCATTGAGCGAGAAGAAGTGAGTCCATTTATTTTGACCCTAATAACTTTGTGTGTCGTCTTGATCTAACATGTATACCATAATGACCAAAATTGTGTTTTGATTAGTTGAAAGAGATGGTTATTGCGCTACTTCATGAATCTGAGCTAGTTGTTTCCGAAGATATGATCGAAGTAATGGTGGATAAGGTAACCCATCACTTCCACACCGTTGCAAATATGTTTATAATCATCTTAGATTCTAAATATTGAAGAATATAATCTTGATGATAAATAATCTGTAACGAAATGGTGGTATATGTTTTGCAGGCTTTTGTTCAAGCAGACAGTAAAAACGACGGAAGAATTGATATAGATGAATGGACAGATTTTGTATCCTTGAATCCATCGCTCATCAAGAACATGACTTTGCCATATCTAAAGTGAGTTTATATTAACTAGCTCTTACTAATTTATGATGGTTAAGAGTCTAATCTCATATGTTTCAACGATCATGACCAACGTTGAACCAAACCGACCTATTTGATGAAAATCAAAATGATTGATCATATACAATGTCTTGGTAAAACTGTAGGGACATAAAGGGAACTTTTCCAAGTTTTGTTTCATCCTGTGAAGACGAAGAATTGGAGTTGCAAAAGCTATATTTCTAAAATAATCCATGCAAGGAAGATAAAAAGGCCATCCTTGTCTCCTTCGTCACTGTTTTTTCATTTTACATTTCACATTTTTGTACAAAATCTTAGAAAAGATGATATATATATCTATATATATATATATATAAGTTAGAATTTGAAAATGGCTGTTTAGGCCGGTCTTGGTAAGGATCTTGGACTTGCCTTGTGTATATGCATACTATGCTAGATTTGATACTACCGATTCTTCCAATTCACATATAGAATTGCTCCAAGCGATTCTTCCAATTCACATAGAATTGCTCCAAGTGATTCTTCCAATTCACATTTAAAGTAAAATTTTATATATACTTTAGTATAAAATACTTTTCAAAACCCTATGAAAAACATTTTTAAACCTTTTAAATTTTTATAAATATTTGAATAAAATCTTCGAGTAATAGTTATTATCCAGAAATACCTTATAAACTTTCTAAAACTTCAAAATTTACAGATTTAATAGAAAATATTTTTGACAACAAATAAACGAAGGAGCATTTTTTGAAAAGAGATACATCAAAAAAAGATTTCTCAAAAACACTTTCAGATTCTAAGTGTTGCTAAAACAATGACTTTTTTGAATGTGAAATAATCTCTTATCTTATTTGGAACATATTAGAATCGGCACTATGGGAAAGTTTTAGTAGGAGTATATATGCAAATTTACATAAATTTGTGGTCATATTAATATTCAATTGAACATGTAATTAGTACACTATATAAAACCTAAATTTTAAAATGTAAAATCTACACATGGTGATTAATAATTAGTTTTTATTTTTTATTTTTTATTTTTTTTTATTTTATGTTTTTTATCATATGATATATAATTAGCTACTCAATAAATTAATAAAAATTAACTTAGCTCTAGAATTCTTTATAAATATTTAATTGAATAACAACAAGTAATTGAGGAAAAAAAATATATACAAATCAAAACCTGGCTGAATTTGTGAGTCATCCATCATCCCTCACCCAACATAAAACTTTCTCTCTATGACACGGCCAGATAGCTGAATCAGTTCCTCTCGATTTGTCTAAGTTTATTATACCCTTATCCGCACTCACTTCATCATCTCTCCCAACCTCTCTGATCATTCATTCAGAATGTAAGCCCACCCCAACTTCAACTCTCTAATCTCCTTCTTCCTCCTTCACCTTTCACTTATCTCTATCTCAAATTGTCAATCTGAAAGATTATATTTCTCTGTTCATGCGGTATATATTTGATAGTTTGATGCTGAATGATCAAGATGGAGTTTGACTCTTTGGTTTATTGCGATTTGATTTTCAGAACCATATATTATCATCTATATAATGTTGACTCTTTTTATGTATATGTATCAAAATGTAGTGCAATCATTTAAAGGGGTTTGGTATACATTGTCAGATTTTGTTTTGTGATTCAAGGTTTTTCTAGTTGTTCGTAAGATCCTTAGCTTGTTTCGAAGAGCTCTAATGTTATGTCTTTGTAAATTTCAGATGGCCAAAAGGGATAACTTGCTTGTTTTGCCGCAGGAGGCGCAATGGGATAATATTCAACTATTATAGTTTCAGCTGCTTTCCTCCCCATTTCGTATGGGACCATGTGACGCACAAGTAATTACTGGGCGTGTATGTCTATGAACGAGGAGGCCTTGTTAGGATGAGTGAACACATCCCATCATTTGCTATATATGGGTAAAACTTCAAATTATATCAGTTTCATATATATCATTACATGGAAAAATATATAACTCCCTCATAAGAAAATTATTTTTCTGGGTTAGCAATGAAGAGAAAAAAATTATTTGTAACTACACTATATAGAGTGTCAAAAAAACTAACTACAATAAAAAAACACTATAATGACTAGTCATGGATAAATATAGACAGTCTTGCTTTGAAACAGAGAAATAACTATATGTAAAGAGAATTAGTAAATTACATTAAAAATATACATAGCTAAATATTCAAATATCTTAATAAAATTATGATACAAATCTTAATATAGATGAATTTGCGAGAAAAAGTCATATATCCTTAAGATTAGACATAACTCTAATTACACAATTTTTTTTCACACTCTATATTGTGTAGAATATACAATATGTTAGTCTACATAAACAGAATGAAATTAAAAACTCTTAAGGCTAGCAAAATGAACAAAAAAAATCCATAAGAGAAACATAAATTCAAAGCCAATAATGGTAGGGAAAATTTATCTTTTAGAAAACTAAAACCCTCTTGTGCCTATTTAATTGCAAAACAGTATGTTCAAGGACTTGGATAGCATTTAAGATCATATAATCGGTTATATAAATTAACATATAATTTACAGTAGAAAATTATTTTAAAAGTATAGTTTTTAATATTTTCTAAAGGTAAAGTAAATATTTATAAATTAACGCTTTTGATTGTTTGATATAAGTCTATAACCGAAAATAGCTAAATTAAACTTAATAAAAGCAATAACTGTATCTAAACAAATGATATGTTTTTTAAACTATCATTCATATCTATAAATAGAGTAAATATTCAATCGGTGAATAAACATAAACTAAAAGTTCTTTTTTTCCTTTACCAAAAAAGAAAAAAACAACTTAAAGTTTTAAAACATATAAAAATGGGAAAACTTAACATCTCTATGGTTTTTCTTGTGGTTATCCTTGTTACGATGAGTGAACACATCCCATCATTTGCTGCAGAAGTAAACGAACCAAAAACACTGTGGAATCAATGTGTTGTCAAGATTAGCCCAAAGTGTGCATTGGATGCAATAGCTCAAGTTTTCATGAATGGAGTCGTCTCGGATGCTTGCTGCAAGGAGCTTGTGACAGAAGGAAAAGAATGTCATGATACACTTATCAAATATATTGCCGATAGACCTAGTTTGATAGCACGTGAAGCCCAATATTTGAAAAAAAGAGATGATTTGTGGGTTCGTTGTGTTTCTGTTACCAAAACCTTATAGATGGCGTAATGATGTATGATTGAATATTTTAAAATAAGATAATAATTTAAATAAAATTATTTCTTTTTCTTTTTTATAATGCTCTTAGGCTATGTAAACTCTATATATGGGTAAAACTGAAAATTATATCAGTTTTATATGTATCATTACATGGAACAATATATAACTCCCTCAAAATCCTAAGATTTTTTTTTTTTTTTTTTTTGGGTTAGAAATGAAGAGAGAACAAATTATATGTAACTAGACATGTCAAAAAAACTAACTACAATAAAAAAAAAACACTATAACTACTTGTTATGGATAAATCTAAATAGACAGTCTTGCTTTGAAACGGAGAAATAACTATATGTGAAGAGAAATTATATTAAATATATACACAGCTACATATTCAAAGATCTCAATAAAATTATTATACAAATCATAATATAGATGAAGTTGTGAGATAATAGTCCTATACCCTTAAGATTAGACATAACTGTAATTGCAAAAAAACATTTTCACACTATAATATGTGTAGAATATACATTATGTTAGTCTACATAAACACAACTAAATTAAAAACTCTTCAAGCTAGCGAACCCAAAAATCAATAAGAGAAACACAAATTCAAAGCCAATAATGGTAGGGAAAAACTTATCTTTCGAAAAACTAAAATCTCTTGTGCCTTCTAAATTGCAAAACAGTATGTTCAAGGACTTGGATAGCATTTAAGATCACATAATCAGTTATATAAATTAAAATATAATTTACAGTAGAAAATTATTTTAAAAGTATATTTTTTAAAGGTAAAGTAAATATTTCCAATTAACGCTTTTGATTGTTTGATATAACTCTATAACCAAATAACTACATTAAAGCTTAATAAGTTAATAAAAGCAATAACTGTATCTAAATAAATGACATGTTTTAAAACTATCATTCATATCTATAAATAGAGTAAGAATATTCAATCGGAGAATAAAACATAAACTAAAAGTTCTATTTTTCCTTCACCAAAAAAGAAAAAAACAATTTAAAGTTTAAAAACATATAAAATGGGAAAACTTAACCTGTCTATGGTTTTTCTTGTGGTTATCCTTGTTACGATTCGTGAACACATCCCATCATTTGCTGCAGAAGTAAGCGAACCAAAAACACTGTGGAATCAATGTGTTGTCAAGATTAGCCCAAAGTGTGCATTGGATGCAATAGCTCAAGTTTTCATGAATGGAGTCGTCTCGGATGCTTGCTGCAAGGAGCTTGTGACAGAAGGAAAAGAATGTCATGATACACTTATCAAATATATTGCCGATAGACCTAGTTTGATAGCACGTGAAACCCAATATTTGAAAAAAAGAGACGATTTGTGGGTTCATTGTGTTTCTGTTACCAAAACCTTATAGATGGCGTAATGATGTATGATTGAATGTTTTAAGATAAGATATTTATTTAAATAAAATTATTTCTTTTTCTTTTTTATAATGCTCTTAGGCTATGTAAACTCTATATATGGGTAAAACTGCAAATTATATCAGTTTGATATGTATCATTACATGGAACAATATATAACTCCCTCAAAATCCTAAGTTTTTATTTTTTTGGGTTAGAAATGAAGAGAGAACAAATTATATGTAACTAGACATGTCAAAAAAACTAACTACAATTAAAAAACACTATAATTACTTGTCATGGATAAATCTAAATAGATAGTCTTGCTTTCAAACGGAGAAATAACTATATGTGAAGAGAAATTATATTAAATATATACACAGCTAAATATTCAAAGATCTCAATAAAATTATTATACAAATCATAATATTGATGAAGTTGTGAGATAATAGTCCTATACCCTTAAAATTAGACATAACTGTAATTGCACAAAAAATTTTTCACACTATATAATGTGTAGAATATACATTATGTTAGTCTACATAAAGACAACTAAATTAAAAACTCTTCAAGCTAGCGAACCAAAAAATCAATAAGAGAAACACAAATTCAAAGCCAATATTGGTAGGGAAAAATTTATCTTTCGAAAAACTAAAATCTCTTGTGCCTTCTAAATTGCAAAACAGTATGTTCAAGGACTTGGATAACATTTAAGATCATATAATCAGTTATATAAATTAAAATATAATTTACAGTAGAAAATTATGTTAAAAGTATAGTTTTAAATATTTTTTAAAGGTAAAGTAAATATTTACCAATTAAAGCTTTTGACTGTTTGATATAACTCTATAACCAAATAACTACATTAAAGCATAATAAGTTAATAAAAGCAATAACTGTATCTAAATAAATGACATGTTTTAAAACTATCATTCATATCTATAAATAGAGTAAGAATATTCAATCGGAGAATAAAACATAAACTAAAGTTCTTTTTGTCCTTCACCAAAAAAGAAAAAAACAATTTAAAGTTTAAAAACATATAAAATGGGAAAACTTAATCTTTCTATGGTTTTTCTTGTGGTTATCCTTGTTGCGATTAGTGAACACATCCCATCATTTGCTGCAGAAGTAAGCGAACCAAAAACACTGTGGAATCAATGTGTTGTCAAGATTAGCCCAAAGTGTGCATTGGATGCAATAGCTCAAGTTTTCATGAATGCAGTCGTCTCGGATGCTTGCTGCAAGGAGCTTGTGACAGAAGGAAAAGAATGTCATGATACACTTATCAAATATATTGCCGATAGACCTAGTTTGGTAGCACGTGAAGCCCAGTATTTGAAAAAAAGAGATGATTTGTGGGTTCATTGTGTTCTGTTACCAAAACCTTATAGATGGCGTAATGATGTATGATTGAATATTTTAAAATAAGATATTTATTTAAATAAAATTATTTCTTTTTATTTTTTATAATGCTCTTGGGCTATGTAAACTCTATATATGGGTAAAACTGCAAATTATATCAGTTTGATATGTATCATTACATGGAACAATATATAACTCCCTCAAAATCCTAAGATTTTTTTTTTTTGGGTTAGAAATGAAGAGAGAACAAATTATATGTAACTAGACATGTCAAAAAAACTAACTACAATAAAAAAACACTATAATTACTTGTCATGATTAAATCTAAATAGACAGTCTTGCTTTTAAATGGAGAAATAACTATATGTGAAGAGAAATTATATTAAATATATACACAGCTAAAATATTCAAAGATCTCAATAAAATTATTATACAAATCATAATATAGATGAAGTTGTGAGATAATAGTCCTATACCCTTAAGATTAGACATAACTGTAATTGCAAAAAAACATTTTCACACTATATAGTGTGTAGAATATACATTATGTTAGTATACATAAACACAACTAAATTAAAAACTCTTCAAGCTAGCGAACCAAAAAATCAATAAGAGAAACACAAATTCAAAGCCAATATTGGTAGGGAAAAACTTATCTTTCGAAAAACTAAAATCTCTTGTGCCTTCTAAATTGCAAAACAGTATGTTCAAGGACTTGGATAGCATTTAAGATCACATAATCAGTTATATAAATTAAAATATAATTTACAGTAGAAAATTATTTTAAAAGTATAGTTTTTAATATTTTTTAAAGGTAAAGTAAATATTTACCAATTAACGCTTTTGATTGTTTGATATAACTCTATAACCAAATAACTACATTAAAGCTTAATAAGTTAATAAAAGAAATAACTGTATCAAAATCAATGACATGTTTTAAAACTATCATTCATATCTATAAATAGAGTAAGAATATTCAATCGGAGAATAAAACATAAACTAAAAGTTCTATTTTTCCTTCACCAAAAAAGAAAAAAACAATTTAAAGTTTAAAAACATATAAAATGGGAAAACTTAACCTGTCTATGGTTTTTCTTGTGGTTATCCTTGTTACGATTAGTGAACACATCCCATCATTTGCTGCAGAAGTAAGCGAACCAAAAACACTGTGGAATCAATGTGTTGTCAAGATTAGCCCAAAGTGTGCATTGGATGCAATAGCTCAAGTTTTCATGAATGGAGTCGTCTCGGATGCTTGCTGCAAGGAGCTTGTGACAGAAGGAAAAGAATGTCATGATACACTTATCAAATATATTGCCGATAGACCTAGTTTGATAGCACGTGAAACCCAATATTTGAAAAAAAGAGACGATTTGTGGGTTCATTGTGTTTCTGTTACCAAAACCTTATAGATGGCGTAATGATGTATGATTGAATGTTTTAAGATAAGATATTTATTTAAATAAAATTATTTCTTTTTCTTTTTTATAATGCTCTTAGGCTATGTAAACTCTATATATGGCTAAAACTTCATATCATATCAGTTTTATATGTATCATTACATGGAACAATATATAACTCCCTCAAAATCCTAAGATTTTTTTTTTTGGGTTCTAGACATGTCAAAAAAACTAACTACAATAAAAAAAAAACACTATAATTACTTGTCATGATTAAATCTAAATAGACAGTCTTGCTTTGAAATGGAGAAATAACTATATGTGAAGAGAAATTATATTAAATATATACACAGCTAAAATATTCAAAGATCTCAATAAAATTATTATACAAATCATAATATAGATGAAGTTGTGAGATAATAGTCCTATACCCTTAAGATTAGACATAACTGTAATTGCAAAAAAACATTTTCACACTATATAGTGTGTAGAATATACATTATGTTAGTCTACATAAACACAACTAAATTAAAAACTCTTCAAGCTAGCGAACCAAAAAATCAATAAGAGAAGCACAAATTCAAAGCCAATAATGGTAGGGAAAAATTTATCTTTCGAAAAACTAAAATCTCTTGTGCCTTCTAAATTGCAAAACAGTATGTTCAAGGACTTGGATAGCATTTAAGATCACATAATCAGTTATATAAATTAAAATATAATTTACAGTAGAAAATTATTTTAAAAGTATAGTTTTTAATATTTTTTAAAGGTAAAGTAAATATTTACCAATTAACGCTTTTGATTGTTTGATATAACTCTATAACCAAATAACTACATTAAAGCTTAATAAGTTAATAAAAGCAATAACTGTATCTAAATCAATGACATGTTTTAAAACTATCATTCATATCTATAAATAGAGTAAGAATATTCAATCGGAGAATAAAACATAAACTAAAAGTTCTATTTTTCCTTCACCAAAAAAGAAAAAAACAATTTAAAGTTTAAAAACATATAAAATGGGAAAACTTAATCTGTCTATGGTTTTTCTTGTGGTTATCCTTGTTACGATTAGTGAACACATCCCATCATTTGCTGCAGAAGTAAGCGAACCAAAAACACTGTGGAATCAATGTGTTGTCAAGATTAGCCCAAAGTGTGCATTGGATGCAATAGCTCAAGTTTTCATGAATGGAGTCGTCTCGGATGCTTGCTGCAAGGAGCTTGTGACAGAAGGAAAAGAATGTCATGATACACTTATCAAATATATTGCCGATAGACCTAGTTTGATAGCACCTGAAGCCCAATATTTGAAAAAAAGAGATGATTTGTTGGTTCATTGTGTTTCTGTTACCAAAACCTTATAGATGGCGTAATGATGTATGATTGAGTGTTTTAAGATATGATATTTATCTAAATAAAATTATTTCTTTTTTATAGTGCTATTAGGCTATGTAAACTCTATATATGGGTAAAACTTCAAATTATATCAGTTTTATATGTATCATTACATGGAACAATATATAACTCCCTCAAAATCCTAAGAATTTTTTGTTTTTTGGGTTAGAAATGAAGAGAGAAAAAATTATATGTAACTAGACATGTCAAAAAAACTAACTACAACATAAAAAACACTATAATTACTTGTCATGATTAAATCTAAATAGACAGTCTTGCTTTGAAATGGAGAAATAACTATATGTGAAGAGAAATTATATTAAATATATACACAACTAAAATATTCAAAGATCTCAATAAAATTATTATACAAATCATAATATAGATGAAGTTGTGAGATAATAGTCCTATACCCTTAAGATTAGACATAACTGTAATTGCAAAAAAACATTTTCACACTATATAATGTGTAGAATATACATTATGTTAGTCTACATAAACACAACTAAATTAAAAACTCTTCAAGCTAGCGAACCAAAAAATCAAGAAGAGAAACACAAATTCAAAGCCAATAATGGTAGGGAAAAACTTATCTTTCGAAAAACTAAAATCTCTTGTGCCTTCTAAATTGCAAAACAGTATGTTCAAGGACTTGGATGGCATTTAAGATCATATAATCAGTTATATAAATTAAAATATAATTTACAGTAGAAAATTATGTTAAAAGTATAGTTTTTAATATTTTTTAAAGGTAAAGTAAATATTTACCAATTAACGCTTTTGATTGTTTGATATAACTCTATAACCAAATAACTACATTAAAGCTTAATAAGTTAATAAAAGCAATAACTGTATCTAAATAAATGACATGTTTCAAAACTATCATTCATATCTATAAATAGAGTAAGAATATTCAATGGGAGAATAAAACATAAACTAAAATTTCTTTTTTTCATTCACCAAAAAAGAAAACACAATTTAAAGTTTAAAAACATATAAAATGGGAAAACTTAACCTGGCTATGGTTTTTCTTGTGGTTATCCTTGTTACGATGAGTGAACACATTCCCTCATTTGTTGCAGAAGTAAGCGAACCAAAAACACTGTGGAATCAATGTGTTGTCAAGATTAGCCCAAAGTGTGCTTTGGATGCAATAGCTCAAGTTTTCATGAATGGAGTCATCTCGGATGCTTGCTGCAAGGAGCTTGTGACAGAAGGAAAAGAATGTCATGATACACTTATCAAATATATTGCCGATAGACCTAGTTTGATAGCACGTGAAGCCCAATATTTGAAAAAAAGAGATGATTTTTGGGTTCATTGTGTTTCTGTTACCAAAACCTTATAGATGGCGTAATGATGTATGATTGAATGTTTTAAAATAAGATATTTATTTAAATAAAATTATTTCTTTTTCCTTTCTATAAAGCTCTTAGGCTAGGTAAACTCTATATATGGGTAAAACTTCAAATTATATCAGTTTTATATGTATCATTACATGGAACAATATATAACTCCCTCAAGATCTTAAGAAATTTTTTTCCTCGGTTAGAAATGAAGAGAGAGAAAATTATATGTAACTAGACCTGTCAAAAAAACTAACTACAATAATAAAAAAACACTATAATTACTTGTCATGGATAAATATAAATAGACAGTCTTGCTTTGAAACGGAGAAATAACTATACTTGAAGAGAAATTACATTAGATATATACATAGCTAAATATTCAAAGATCTCAATAAAATTATTATACAAATCATAATATAGATGAAGTTGTGAGATAATAGTCTTATACCCTTAAGATTAGACATAAGTGTAATTGCACAATGATTATCAATTGGTTGTTAACATTAAACTTATTTATTAGCAATACATGCTAAGATACACCAATATGGTAAGCTTCTAACAATCTCCATCCAATGATTATCAATTGGTTGTTAACAGGTTGTTCCCAAGGTAAGAGGAAAACGCTATGGCTTCGGTAACCTTTTTGATAAGTTCTCGTCTATTGCTCCACCACGCCAGATTCCTAAGTTACAAGGAGAGATTCAAACTTTGAAGGCACATGAACTCCAAAAAGATGCTCAGATCAAGTACCTCATGAAATGCAACAAGCTTCTCCTAGGAAAGTTTCTTGACCTACAACCACCTAACCATCCAGTGACCACAAGCATGGAAGAAGATGATGAAACCCAGCCATAGTTTCTGTAATGATTTTGTATAACGGTTAATTACTACCATTTTTTGTAAAACTTTTGAACTTATCAATGTATGAAGTGTTGTATACTGGGTAATTTTATCTAGAAATGTTATAACTGCAAAATTAATCAAAAATCATCTACAATTGATTATAAGAAATACAAATGTGAATCAAAAATTATTATGAACAATTACAGGTGAGTTTTGAAGGAAAATATAAAGAAAATTTCGAAGGAAATGAGAATGAAAAAACTTCGAAGGAAATTAGAACGAAACCAAGTAGAAGGAAACGAGAAGGAACTTGTGAAAAGAAATGAGAAGGGAGATTTCGAAGGAAAAGCACAGGAAATTTTTGGAAGGAAACTAGAAAGAGATATTTTTCTTCGAAATGCGAGAAGGAAAACAGTCAATACTGTCTTTCACGGTTCCTTCCAATTTTCATTCGCGCTTTCCTTCGACGTGTTTTCGTAGAAAATTTGCTTCGAATTTCTTTCCAAAATCGATTTCCTACGGGGGTTTACCTCCATTTTTTATCCGAAGGAAAATGGTGAATAACAGGTGTTTCCTTCCATTTTCCTTCGTAATCTGCGATAGGAAATTGAAAGTTTTCTTGTAGTGATGGCAATGCAAGGAAGATAAATGATACCTTGTCCTTTGTCGCATTCGTCTCTACTTTTCAATTTACATCAAATATTTTTGTACAAAATAGTAGCTAAGATGATAGAGATATAAGTTATGATTTGAAGATGAATGCTAAATATAACATCTCTTTACAAAAGGATATGGGACTTGCCTTGTGTATTACATGTATACTTAGCTAGATCTAATACTTTGTTTTTATCTGTGGTCCTCCATTTCACATATAGAACTGATCCAATGCTACTCCTAGCTCCATTTCACTATGTAGTTCTATTATGGGCATAGAAACATTTTCAAATTTCTGTTTATGTTTACTATGGACAGCGGCGATTCTAATCTAGTTCCAAATAAGATGAGACTTTGGGAGATTGGGTACATTAGAAAATTAGTTGTTTTAGCAACATAAATAGAATTTGAATTCAAAAACTTTTTATGGTGTGTCTTTTTTTGTCTGTAACATGTTTTGTCAATATTAGTAAAAAGAGCAAAATAATTATAATAATGCTGAGTGAAATCAAGAGTCTAGTAAAATACTAATTATGTAAGTGCACCATATAAAAACTAAATTCTAAAATCTCTACCTCCCTCAGTATGATTATAATTATTATTTTTTCAACATATGATCTATAATTTTTTTTGGATAATATATGATCTGTACACCATATAAAAACTAAATTCTAAAATACGTACCTGCCTAGTAAGATGATTACAATCAGTATTTTTTTTCATCATATGATCTATAATTAGTTATTAAGTAAACCAAAAAATATACTCAAGATCTAAGAAATAAATTATTTTAAAATTTTAATTGAATAACAAGTAATTGTAGGGAAAAAAAAAAAAATCAAAACCTTGGTGAATTTGTGAGTCACCGAAAAGAAAATACTGTATATATTCTCTCTATGACATTGACACCCAGATACATAGCTGAATCAGTTCCTATCGATTTGTATAAAAGTTTTATATCCTTATCCGACCGAACTCAGTTGTTCATCCCTCCCAACCTCTCTAATCTCATTCAGCTCCATTCCCAATGTAAGCCCACCCCCAACTTCAACTCTCTTATTAATCTCCTTCTTCCTCTTTCACCTTCAATGATCGCTGGTGCTGATAGATCATTGTACCCATTATTAATGTCAAATTCATGATGGAGTTTGACTCTTTTGTTATTTTGCAGATTGTTGAGAGCAGATCTCATGTGTTACAGTGCTTAAACGAATCAAAACCACCTTTGAGAATCTAAAGGATTGCACTTTATGGCGGATATGTCCGAAAAGGATGTTCCTTTCGCGGTTGAAGATATTGTTCAGTCGCCTTTACCTGGTTATGTAGCCCCAACTGGTGTCAGCTTTAGTCCTGATGACTCTTTGATCACTTACTTGTTTAGCCCTGAAGAGAATTTGAATAGGAGGCTGTACGCGTTTGATGTGAATAGAGGTGAATCTAGTTTGGTGTTTAGTCCTCCTGATGGTGGAGTTGATGAGAGCAACATTTCACCGGAAGAGAAACTCAGAAGGGAGAGGTTAAGGGAGCGTGGATTAGGAGTAACTCGGTACGAATGGGTCAAGACTAACTCAAAGATGAGATTCATTATGGTGCCTTTACCTGCCGGGGTTTGTTCTGTTATTCCCTTGCTTCTATAATCAATCTTACCTTTTTTTCGTTAGGAATCCTGCAACATTTCGATAATTTTATTGGAATTGTGTGTGAGTTTTTAAAGAACACAGATGAATTTGAACTGAAAAGAGATGGATTTAGCTAGCTTTAGTCATTGATTCTTTATTGCAATCGTTGAAACAAAGATATGCAAGAGGGTTTGTTCCTGATCTTTATAATCCATAGTCTGAATCTTATCAGCTGCATTTGTGATCTTTCTTACGTGTAACATTCTTTATTGTAAAATCTTGAGATAAACTAACTCCGTTTGGTTTACTTTATCGTTTTGTTTTGTGTTGTGTTGTGATCGTGGTTAGGTGTATATGAAGGACCTTTCTTCATCACCAGATCCGGAGCTCATAGTTCCAAGTTCTCCCACTTCTCCAGTCATCGATCCTCGTCTATCTCCCAATGGCTTATTTCTTGCATATGTAAGAGACTCGGAGTTGCATGTCCTCAGTTTGTTAAAAAACCAGACACAACAGATAACAAATGGTGCCAATGGAAGTACTTTGGTAAGTAAATCTTTACTTCATGACTGCTATTGTGGTCTTATTATTAAACATTCTCTCGGGAGAATAACTGTGATTTCTTTTGTTTGCTGCAGACTCATGGTCTTGCTGAGTACATAGCTCAGGTGAGTAAAGTTTCTCTGAAAACTGCCCATTTTGTTTGTATCCCTGAAGAAATAGACGGCTTATGCTACAAAGTGTGTGTTATATCTGAAACTTTTCCTATTCCAGGAGGAGATGGATCGGAGGAATGGGTATTGGTGGTCATTAGATAGCCAGTTTATCGCATATACAGAAGTTGACTCCTCACAGATCCCTCTGTTCAGAATAATGCATCAGGGAAAAAGCTCGGTTGGTTTAGAGGCGCAAGAAGATCATGCTTATCCTTTTGCAGGAGCTCTCAATTCCACTGTCCGTCTCGGGGTTGTTTCTTCAGCTGGCGGCGGGACGACGACTTGGATGGATCTTGTGTGTGGAGGAAAAGCAAATACTGAGAACGAGTATCTTGGTAGAGTCAGTTGGATGCCTGGGAATGTTCTCACAGCTCAGGTTCTGAATAGGTCCCAGAGTAGACTTAAACTCATCAGGTTTGACATAAACACTGGTCAAGGAAACATACTGTTGATTGAAGAATCCGACGCGTGGGTGACTTTACACGACTGTTTTACCCCTTTGGAGAATGTCCCTTCGTTGAGAGGTTCAGGAGGATTCATTTGGGCCAGCGAGAGGACTGGTTTCAGTCATTTGTATCTCTATGAGTCTGATGGGACATGCCTTGGAGCTATCACTAGTGGTGAATGGATGGTTGAGCAAATAGCAGGTGTAAATGAGCAGATGAGTCTAGTGTATTTCACAGGAACCCTTGATGGACCACGTGAGACTAATCTTTACTGCACAAAACTGGAAGCTGGAGATGCATCTCGGTGTCAACCGACGAGGCTTACACATGGGAAAGGAAAACATATAGTTGTGCTAGATCACCAGATGAAGAACTTTGTTGACATTCATGATTCAGTTGATTCGCCTCCGCGGGTTTCTCTTTGCTCTTTGAGCGACGGAACCGTACTCAAGATTCTTTACGAGCAGACATCTCCTAAACTACTGAAAAGTCTTAAACTTGAGCCTCCAGAGTTTGTTCAAATACAAGCGAATGATGGAAAGACAATGCTGTACGGTGCGGTTTACAAACCTGACAGTTCGAAATTTGGTCCTCCTCCATATAAAACAATGATCAGCGTTTACGGAGGTCCCAGCGTTCAGCTGGTTCATGATTCTTGGATTAATACAGTCGACATGAGGACACAGTACCTGAGAAGCAGAGGCATCTTAGTTTGGAAGGTTCTACAAATTCTTTATCTTGAATAAGAAGGTTCACTCTAAAGATGAGGCTTTAGAATTGATATATTTATCTCTATAAATCTTTTGCAGCTTGATAACAGAGGAACTGCAAGACGTGGGCTGAAGTTTGAATCTTGGATCAAGAATAACTGTGGATATGTTGATGCAGAAGATCAAGTAACCGGAGCCAAATGGCTAACAGACCAAGGTCTAGCTAAACCAGACCACATTGGGGTGTACGGTTGGAGTTACGGTGGTTACCTCTCAGCTACACTCTTGACTAGATACCCTGAGATCTTCAACTGCGCTGTCTCGGGTGCTCCTGTTACATCTTGGGATGGCTATGACTCATTCTACACAGAAAAGTACATGGGACTTCCCTCAGAGGAGGAGGAGGGATACCTGAAAAGCGCGGTAATGCATCATGTGGAGAACCTGGCTGATAAGCAGAAGCTGATGTTAGTACACGGGATGATCGATGAGAATGTGCATTTCAGACACACTGCTAGGCTTGTGAACGCGCTTGTTGAAGCTGGTAAGCGCTATGAGTTGTTGATATTTCCTGATGAACGGCATATGCCTCGGAGGGGAAAGGACCGGGTATATATGGAACAGAGGATTTGGGAGTTTATAGAGAGGAACTTGTGAAAAGGTACTCCACCACAAACATTGTTGCTTTAATTTATTTTTTCACATTCTTTTTTTTTTTTTTCCTTTATTACACGAATAAATGGTATTATCTCTCATGAATAAGGTTATAACTAAAATTAACTCGTTTCTTTTTTTTTTGAGAACTCTATCAATTTATTTAATTTCATATACAAAATATAATTAAACTATATTATAATGTTCTTTTCAATAAAATGAAAATTGCCTAATTTTTGAATGGGAGATTCTAAAAAATAGTTTTTTTTTCCAAACTTAGCACAACATCTCTAAAATTCCAAAAATAGCCCCAGTTAATTTTTTTAAATTAAATCCTAAATTTAAAATACTAAATTCTATCTCTCAAAACTATACGAAATTGAAAACCCAAACCTAAAAAACAAAATTCTAAAAATTAATTTTAAATATTTTAATGTGCTAAATAGTGCTATTTTTGAAAATTTATAGAATGTGTGTTATAATTGTCCGTAAAACTTTAGTGCTATTTTAAGGTATTTCTTTTCTTTAATTCTTTTATGTTTTGGAAAGGAGATTGATCAACTTGGTATGATACTTTTTCTATTAACTTTTTAGGAATTATATAAATATTTTGTTCTTCAGAATTTAATTTGATGTATAAAGTCTCTCTTTAAATGTTGGAAGAATAAAGTAGAAACAAATACCCGAAAGGCAAAAAGAGAGTCATTTGATTGAAAATCTCTAGAGTCGGTCTGAAACGGTAAACATATGCGTCCGTTACGGAAACGGTATTCTGCCTTGGAGAAGAGTTGACGGCGTTAATAGTCGTATAAAAACCTCCGTTAAAAGTCAGCGAGGTCAAACCGTATAAATAGATCCCCACAAACTTCGCCGCTGTTCAAAGAAGACTCACTACTGTTTTCTCTCTCTCTCTCTCTCTTCTTCTTCTTCGTCCTTTCATTTTCTGGGAAACGCTAAAAAATTTCTCGAGCTACAAAAAAAAAAGTGGAGATAGGGTTTTCGGATTCGCAGAAACTTGGCGAGTAAGTTTAATCGCACACTAGTTCCAAGAATACGAATAGGATTGACAATTTAATCGCCTGGAGAATTGTTGGGGAAAGAGTCCAATCGCCGGGAGAAGATTCGAAAGTCGTCGGGAGAAAATGGAGCGAGTTGCAGAGAAATAGATAACGGAGAAAACGGGAGCACGGCTGCGTGATTAACTTTTTTTTCTTCTTCATTAAGAGTTAGACTTCACGATCGCGATTTAGGGATTTAAGGGATAGCGGATCTTTTGTTTGGATCGTGTGATCCATTTTAATGGATTTGGGTCGAATAGTTTGGTTGGATTTGTAATATTTGATTTTTAATAAGGTTTTATAGACCTTTACGTTACTTTTCAAAATTAAGAAAATGTTAAACAAATGAGGAAAATAAGAGAGTGGCATTCACGATCATTTTTTTTTTTTTTTTTTTTTTGATAGTGGCCTTCCACCACTGCGCTTGATGTGAAGCGAAATGGAATGATCGAGTTTTTTTCTAATAAAAATAAACTTTATTAAAATTTAATTGACTAACAACAAGTAATAATAGAATAGTAGGGAAAAAAAAAATACAAATCAAAACCTTGGCTGAAGTTGTGAGTCATTCATCATCCCTCAGACCGAACATAAAACTTTCTCTCTATGACACGGCCAGATAGCTGATTCAGTTCCTCTCGATTATATTCTTATCCGCACTCACTTCATCATATCTCGCAATCTCTCTGATCATTCATTCAGAATGTAAGCCCACCCCCAACTTCAACTCTCTAATCTCCTTCTTCCTCCTTCACCTTTCACTTATCTCTATCTCAAATTGTCAATGGGAAAGATTATATTCTCCCTTCATGCGACATGTTGATCGTTTGGTGCTGATTGATCATTATAGTACCCATTAATGTCTTTGTTTATTTCGATTTGATTTGCAGAACCATATATTAGCATCGATATAAAGTTGACTTTTTCGTTTTTTTGTTTTTCTTGTTTATGTATCAAAATGTAGTGCAACCATTTAAAAGGGTTTGGTATACATTGTCAGATTTTGTTTTGTGATTCAAGAAAGCTTGATGCTTTTGAGTTTTGAAATTTTCTCAATCTGTTCATGTTCAAGATTTTTCATGTTATATCTTGCAGACTGTTGACGTAGATCGAAATCATAAGATTCTTTCTTTATGGCGGATATGCCTGAAACTGACGTTCCTTTCGCGGTTGAAGATATTGTTCAGTCGCGTTATGTAGCACCAATTGGAGTCAGCTTTAGTCCTGATGACTCTTTGATCACTTACTTGTTTAGCCCTGAAGAGAATTTGAATAGGAGGCTGTACGGGTTCGATGTGAATAGAGGTGAATCTAGTTTGGTGTTTAGTCCTCCTGATGGTGGAGTTGATGAGAGCAATATTTCACCGGAAGAGAAACTCAGAAGGGAGAGGTTAAGGGAGCGTGGATTAGGAGTAACTCGGTATGAATGGGTCAAGACTAACTCAAAGATGAGATTCATTATGGTGCCTTTACCTGCCGGGGTTTGTTCTGTTATTCCCTTGCTTCTATAATCAATCGTACCTTTTTTTCGTTAGGAATCCTGCAACATTTCGATAATTTTATTGGAATTGTGTGTCACTTTTTAGTAAATACAGATGAAATCAGCTAGCTTTGGATAGGTGGGATGGAGAACATACTATAGAGGTCTTTGACAAAGTGGTTAGTTGGGGCTTTTGTCTTTTGGGAGAGTTAGAAAATCTGTTCAACAAATCTCTAAACTATGATTGCAATCGTTGATACAAAGATATGCAAGAGGGTTTGTTCCTGATCTTCATGACTCATAGTATGAATCTTATCAGCTGCATTAGTGATCTTTCTTACGTGTAACATTCTTTTTTGTAAAATCTTGAGATAACCTATCTCAGTTTGGTTTACTTTTATGTTTTGTTTTCTGTTGTGGTCATGGTTAGGTTTATATGAAGGACCTTTCTTCATCACCAGATCCAGAGCTCATAGTTCCAAGTTCTCCCACTTCTCCTGTCATCGATCCTCGTCTATCTCCCAATGGTTTATTTCTTGCATATGTAAGAGACTCGGAGTTGCATGTCTACAGTTTGTTAAAAAACCAGACACAACAGCTAACAAATGGTGCCAATGGAAGTACTCTGGTAAGTAAATCTTTACTTCATGACTGCTATTGTGGTCTTATTATTAAACTTTCTCTCGGGAAAATTAACTGTGATTTCTTTTGTTGCTGCAGACTCATGGTCTTGCTGAGTACATAGCTCAGGTGAGTAAAATTTCTCTGGAAACTGCCCATTATGTTTGTATCTCAGAAGAAAGTGACAGTTTATGCTACAAATTGTGTGTTATATCTGAAACTTTTTCTTGAAAACTTTTTGTATTCCAGGAGGAGATGGATCGGAGAAATGGCTATTGGTGGTCATTAGATAGCCAGTTTATCGCATATACAGAAGTTGACTCCTCACAGGTTCCTTTGTTCAGAATAATGCATCAGGGAAAAAGCTCGGTTGGTTCAGAGGCGCAAGAAGATCATGCTTATCCTTTTGCAGGAGCTCTCAATTCCACTGTCCGTCTCGGGGTTGTTTCTTCAGCTGGCGGCGGGAAGACGACTTGGATGGATCTTGTGTGTGGAGGAAAAGCAAATACTGAGAACGAGTATCTTGGTAGAGTCAGTTGGATGCCTGGAAACGTTCTCACAGCTCAGGTTCTGAATAGGTCTCACAGTAGACTTAAAATCATCAGGTTTGACATAAACACTGGTCAAGGAAACATACTGTTGATTGAAGAATCCGACGCGTGGGTGACTTTACACGACTGTTTTACCCCTTTGGAGAATGTCCCTTCGTTGAGAGGTTCAGGAGGATTCATTTGGGCCAGCGAGAGGACTGGTTTCAGTCATTTGTATCTCTATGAGTCTGATGGGACATGCCTTGGAGCTATCACTAGTGGTGAATGGATGGTTGAGCAAATAGCAGGTGTAAATGAGCAGATGAGTCTAGTGTATTTCACAGGAACCCTTGATGGACCACGTGAGACTAATCTTTACTGCACAAAACTGGAAGCTGGAGATGCATCTCGGTGTCAACCGACGAGGCTTACACATGGGAAAGGAAAACATATAGTTGTGCTAGATCACCAGATGAAGAACTTTGTTGACATTCATGATTCAGTTGATTCGCCTCCGCGGGTTTCTCTTTGCTCTTTGAGCGACGGAACCGTACTCAAGATTCTTTACGAGCAGACATCTCCTAAACTACTGAAAAGTCTTAAACTTGAGCCTCCAGAGTTTGTTCAAATACAAGCGAATGATGGAAAGACAATGCTGTACGGTGCGGTTTACAAACCTGACAGTTCGAAATTTGGTCCTCCTCCATATAAAACAATGATCAGCGTTTACGGAGGTCCCAGCGTTCAGCTGGTTCATGATTCTTGGATTAATACAGTCGACATGAGGACACAGTACCTGAGAAGCAGAGGCATCTTAGTTTGGAAGGTTCTACAAATTCTTTATCTTGAATAAGAAGGTTCACTCTAAAGATGAGGCTTTAGAATTGATATATTTATCTCTATAAATCTTTTGCAGCTTGATAACAGAGGAACTGCAAGACGTGGGCTGAAGTTTGAATCTTGGATCAAGAATAACTGTGGATATGTTGATGCAGAAGATCAAGTAACCGGAGCCAAATGGCTAACAGACCAAGGTCTAGCTAAACCAGACCACATTGGGGTGTACGGTTGGAGTTACGGTGGTTACCTCTCAGCTACACTCTTGACTAGATACCCTGAGATCTTCAACTGCGCTGTCTCGGGTGCTCCTGTTACATCTTGGGATGGCTATGACTCATTCTACACAGAAAAGTACATGGGACTTCCCTCAGAGGAGGAGGAGGGATACCTGAAAAGCGCGGTAATGCATCATGTGGAGAACCTGACTGATAAGCAAAAGCTGATGTTAGTACACGGGATGATCGATGAGAATGTGCATTTCAGACACACTGCTAGGCTTGTGAACGCGCTTGTTGAAGCTGGTAAGCGCTATGAGTTGTTGATATTTCCTGATGAACGGCATATGCCTCGGAGGGGAAAAGACCGGGTATATATGGAACAGAGGATTTGGGAGTTTATAGAGAGGAACTTGTGAAAAGGTACCTATGTCACAAACATTGTTGCTCTGATTTATTTTTTCACATTCCTTTTTTTTTTTTTTAATTTCTTTATTACACGAATAAATGGTATTATCTCTCATGAATAATTGGTTATTACTAAAATTTAATTCGTTTCTAATTTGGGTTAATGTTTCTTGTTGAATTTGTTTGGACATTTTTGAAATTTTGTAACATTTTTGAGGATGAACATTTATGTTGTATACTTTTTTTTTTTGAGAACTCTACCAATTTATTTCATATACTAAAAAAAGATAAGAAAAATATATTTTAATGTTCTTTTCAATAAATTGAAAATAAAATAAAACTTCTATGTTTTTCACCAGAGCATGACACCTCAGCTTTTATATTGAAGCAGAGAGTGACACATCATTTAATAATTAAAATGAATATCCAATTAAATTAAAACAATTAATACAACTAAGAATAATAGATGGTGACTCACGATATTTGCCGACTAGGTTTCCTATCGAAGGAATAAAATTATTTTTTCTGATTTGCGACCTACTTCTAAATGTCCCTCGATCTGTTAAACTTCAATCTTCCTCCAATCTCGTCACGGTATCATTTCAAATTCGTTGGTTCGGATTTGGATCTTGAAAGGGTTTTTGTGTTATCTGTTTTGAAGTTATCGTCATCTTCTTCGATTGCTTTTTAGTTATTGCTTTTTTGGGTTTATGTTTTGAGTTGAATGTGTGGTAGTTACAAAGATAAGCTTAGAGATAGGTCACATATTCTTTAGTTTTGATTTGATTCTTTAGTTTTAAAACCAAGAATCTCACCAGAAAACGATAAAAAAGGTGTGATAAGAAAAAAAAAAAAGAGGTGGTTTTTATTTGAGAAAAGAGTTTCAGTGACAAAGTTTGAGTCAAGCTTACGCCAATTGACTTGTCCCACTACAATGTCATCATTTGATATATACTTAGGTTCCTCAAAGAACGAATGGTAAAAATTTATATCATATAAAGTTTATAGGAACTATATGCTAAGATTGGAGAGCTGAAAAGATATGCAGTTCACTTTGACAGGAATGGGCGTCCAAATGTAATTTTTGTTTTATTTTTGCTCTGGTTTTATTTGTTTTAGTGCATTCCTGTGATTTTTGACATATGATTTTCTGTGTCATACAGGGCTCGACTGAAGTTGTGTTTATGAGAAGAAGTGATGCAATGCTAGCTATGAAGAAATGCAAAAATGTACTCTTGGTCTCTTGGATGGAAGGCCTATGAGACTGGAGATTCTGGGTGGAAGTACTGAGGCTTCTCCTGTTGCAGCTCGGGTTAATGTAACCGGATTGAATGGAAGTGATATGATCATGAGACCATCCAAGAAGATCCTTGAGCATTGTTCAACACGAACAAAGTTGAAGATCAATTCTTCCAGTCAAACAACCATTTGCGATACATTCCATTTGCTAAAGGAGGTTAATCTAGTTGTTCACTTGAAGAGTTTTAGGTCCAACTGGTTTAAGAGCTTCCAAAATTATGTATGGCAACCATATGTTGTTTCTATTAAGCCAAAAGTGAAGAAATGGTACAACCCATTTTGTTTCTCATCAGCAAAATTGGACCAATGAGTGAAAGAGAGAGAAGTTCAAGGATGCACTAAAGGGGCTTATTCAAGAGCTTATGGCCAAAGAGAGCATGAAAAAAACTATTGGGGATGATACCTATCAAGTCTAGTCCACTTTGAGCCTAATTCAAGTCCAAGAAAGCCCAAAATAATCACTTTATTTTGTGGTCAAAGAGGAGTGACGAAAATGGAGTTCAACTCACCTTGGGAATGAAACCTTGGGAAGGACACCTTGGGAAGACAAACTTCAAGAGTTGAATCTTCATTCAACTATCTATCTTTATTGTGTTTTAGTTTCAAGAATAATACTTGGCTTTGTGACCAAGTTTTCTATCTCTATATAAACTCATGTAATCTCATTTGAGAATAATCAACCAATTTTCCTTTTCATTTTAGAGTCTATCTCTTTGTTCTTTGTCTAGAACATTTCTTTGTTTCTTGGTGTGTAATATCCAAGCAACAGCCTTCTTTTGCTGGACTAGTGTGTCATATCTAGCAGTGATTGGAGTTGAGAATATCAGCAGCCTTCTGCAACTGTTGTGCGACCCCTCAATCCATCAAATCTCCCTTGTTGCACCTTGCACCTTGGCGAGTTTCTATCCTTTTTAGTCCGGCTGAGTGATCCTCAAATTTTGGGCGTATCAGGAAGGATGAAGAGGAGTGTCTTCATTGGGTATGTTGCCGTCTCTTGGTCTGTTTTTTAACAAAAGAATAGTTTTGCGTTTGTGCTGAAGTGAATGGATCACTGATTCTTGCAGTCAAGGAGTTAGAGGTGGGAGAGTAGGAAGAGGAAGAGGCTCAGGTTCTTCTATGAGACGCCCTCCAACGTCAGTGTTAAAAGAAGCTTGTATTGATTCATATGGGCGGATGATGCATCGGATTTATCATCTTATTCATATTGTTTATGTGTGGCAGCCAACAAAATCAACAGGGAGGTGGTCGAGACGGGCTTCATGGTAGAGGCCGAGGTGTTGGTGGTGGCAGAGGGAATAAAAGCGACCGAGGCAGAAGAAATAGGTGGAGAAGTCGGTCGCAGACCTTGAAAAAGATCTCGAAAGCTATCATGCTGAAGCTATGAACATCTTAAGCAAAGCAAGACTTCACATTTGTCATGTACTTTTGTGTTCTTTTGTTCTTTTGTCTCCTACTAATACCTCAGATGTGCCAAAAGTTTGGTTTGGGTTTGGTTTCGATTAGGATGCTTTGCTTTTGTTTTTCTCTTTTCTTGCTTCACTTTTACAAACGCTCCCTTTGCTTGATTCCAATTGCTAAACTGTACTTGAGCTGAATTAATTAGATTCGACATGATTTGTTTTCCTCCTAATTTGTCATTTTGTTTTCTTTTTAACATGTTCCAACAACACTTGCCTTATATAAAAAACGAACAATATCGGAAAAAATTAAGATCATCAAAATGTTTTCTTGTGTTTTTGTTGTGTACAAAAATTTGAATCCAACACAAACAGCCTCAACTCTAACTCCAATCCCAGCCTAAGAAAAGTTAAAAGAACACTTCTCGAAACCAAAAAAAAATCAATCTTATGTCTGAATCACAAGACAGTAACATGTTCAAAATTATCACTGCGAAAAATGCTCCATATACCCCGACTGTAATACAATTTTGAAACGACCAGACCCGTTTTTTTTTAAAATAATAATAATAATAATAATAATAACTACAACTAGTGGTCCCATACCCACTAGCCACCTAATCACAATCACAACCAACAGCGGAATAACCAATACCAATAAGAATCCAATAAATAATAACCATTAATCAATATAACAATAATTCAATAAGCAATCATCAGAAAAACATGAAACCAGCAACCTAGCAATGTTTCTAATGAACCAACTCTAGCAACCTAGCAATGCCACACAACATCCAATCGAGTCCCTAGAACATCCTCCTCTTCATTGCCTTGATTCCACAATCACACTTTGCCTTTACCTGCATCACAAACACAAATTGCAATGCATGAATATTTTATAAACACTCAGTAAGGCAATCCTCCCATCTACTGGGCTATACACACAAGCAATAGAGATACTCTAACCATCAAACAGCAATCCATAAACAAACGCTGCGTTTTGGGCAAAGGGAAAAGGA
Source organism: Camelina sativa (assembly GCF_030686135.1). Classification (NCBI taxonomy): domain Eukaryota; kingdom Viridiplantae; phylum Streptophyta; class Magnoliopsida; order Brassicales; family Brassicaceae; genus Camelina; species Camelina sativa. The sequence continues at coordinate 10,475,259 of NC_141892.1, read as the reverse complement.
AAACCCTTAAATCGTTTCTTTTGTCTCATTAGTCGACTTTGGCCGCTTTTGAGAGAAACGAAAGAGAGAGAGAAGAGTTCTTGGTATTCTTGAGTGTTCTTGGTGATTTCTAGGAGTTGGAAGCTGTTTCTATAGAGATCTGTAGCTGGGATCGTTGTATGAGCTTCCTAGGAGCGTTTTCTTCCTGTGTTTGGGTCAGATTTCTTCTGTGGCAAAGGTAAATGCATGACCATGGCTTATCTAAGCTGAAGATTCTCTGATCTGTTTCTTTATGTGTTGTTTGGTTTGTTAGAACGTTGTTTAGGTTTGTGTGAGGCTTTTTTGTGGCTTGGGATCGAGTTTTGTGGTTGTAGGAACGATGATCCGGCGAGAAGCTTCAGGGGAAAACGATGCTCGGCATTGCATCGGTCGATGCACACTGTGCGTTGGTCAATGCAGATGCGAGGACGGCGCGTAAAATCTAGGGTTTTCGTGCTATGTTGAGCATGCATCGGTCGATGCAATGGGAGCATTGGTCGATGCAAGTTAACCTTGCATCGATCGATGCAAGTTAACCTTGCATCGATCGATGCAGATCTTGCGTTAGTCGACGCAACCTCCTATCGGTGTCGGTCGATGCATGTTGGTGTCGGTCGATGCTGAGTCCTGGTTTGTTATTGTTGATTGTTGATTGTTTATTGATGGTTAGAGATGACTCTATTGCTTGTGTGTATAGCCCAGTAGATGGGAGACTTGCCTTACTGAGTGTTTATAAAATACTCATGCATTGCAATTTGCGTTTGTGGTGCAGGTAAAGGCCAAGTGTGATCGTGGAATCAAGGCAATGAAGAGGAGGATGTTCTAGTGGTTCACTTGGTTGTCTGGCTTCTGTTAGGTTGCTAGAGTTGAGTAATAGAATGTTGTTTAGGATTGCTGGTTCTCTGGTTTATGCTGTTTGGATCATTAGTTTATGATTTGGAATTAATATCGTTTATTGGATTATGATTGGATTATGTATTGGTTATTGGTATCTGTTATTTCCGCTGTTGGTTGTGTTTGTGGTTAGGTGGCTAGTGGGTATGGGACCACTAGCTGTAGTGTATTTATTATTATTATTTATTAATTAAAAAATAAAAAACGGGTCAGGTTGTTTCAGTTTGCTATCAGAGCCCTTACGGTTCTAGGTTTGGGTTCACTAGGTTTCTGTTGTGATGTTTGGGATTTCATGTCTTGATGGATTATGTGAGTTAGTTAATTGTGTGTGGCATGGAGTCTTAGAACATCCTCTTCGAGCCTACAGTGTGATTCCACGGTGAGATTATGTTTTTGTGGTTTTGTGTTATGTTAAGATTGTTTGTTAGCCTCTGTTCTTGGAAGTGCAGTGGTTAAAGGTGTTTGAGTTGTTGGTCGTGGTCGTGGGCATTGTCGTGCTCATGGTCGGACAGGTTTCCGAGGCCAACGAGTGTGTGGTCCACAGTTCCACGAGGAGGTACGTCGTAGGATCGCAAGCGTATCAGGAGTGACCAGAGGGGGTTAGCCGGTGAGTCTGCCGGGGTTGCTGGGAACTCAAGTGTGGGGTTGCAGCAGGTGGAGCCCAAGGTCGAGATGATCGCTTGGCGGATCTGTTGGCGTGCTGTGGGAGCGGTTACCGAGAGGGGTACCAGTGCAGGCTCCAGTTGTACCGCATATGGCGGGGTGCAGCCAAGGGCTGTGGATGTTGAGGACTATCCATCTTTTGTTAGGAGGATGGAGCAGTTGTAGATGACCGGTGCGAGATTCTTCGCGAGAGGTATCAAGCCTGGAGAGGCGGATAGGTGGACATATGTTTTTGGAGCAGATTTTCTGCTGTTTGGTTTGGTGGTTAATCCAGTTGGTTGTTATAAGTTGAGTGGGCAGGTGTAACATTGCAATGTTATACTTGGACCACAGGAGATACTTTTGGTCAGAAGATGTTTATAGTCGTTAAGGATTGTTGCTCCTGAAGGGATGGGGGTTTTCCCAGAATACCGATAGCTCGAGGGGCTGTGGGCTCCAAGAGTGGCAGAGGGGATGATGTTCTCCTGAGGGGATGATTAGTTCCTCTGATAACGAGATCTTGAGTATTATGGTCCAAGAGTGAGACGGTATAACTCGAAGACGGTGTTCTGAGAGTGAGATCGGTATGGCTCGAAGGTTGCGACCTAAGGGTGAAAAGTTGGGAGCAATCAATGCCAAAGACGTGAGTATAAACATAACGACTGAGTGTAGACCCCGAGAGAGTGATGGTTGTTTAATCTTGGGTTTTGGATGTGTTGACCTATGGGTCAGGGTTTTACGGCCAGAGCGATTATGAATGTGTGGCTGTTGCGCCAGGATTGGGAGGTCGGTGGTGCTGGAGTCCCGAGAAGGGGAGTTGCAGAAGGTTTGAGCCGGGAAAGGCATGGTTGCCAGATACATAAGTTCACGAGAAGCCTTTATGGCAGGATAATCTAATCGTTGCGACGATTTTGGTTTATGTTCATTGGAGATGGACAGGGTTGCTAGATTCAAGGTTTTGGTAAGCTTGTTGAGGGAAAACAAGGCAAGTGGTTTGAGTTGGCGGCTTGCAAAGCATTCGATGCGGTGAATCAGAATATGCGAACGTATGGTACTTGTTTGTTTTATTACGCTCGTATTGATGATTTGTTGTGGAGAATTGCTAAGCGGGAAGCTAATTTTGTAATAAGCTATCTTGTGGAAGTTTCCTTAAGAGACAAGTTACTAGAGCTTCTTGGATGGACAAGAGGTGTTTATATCCTGGTGGTGGTGAATTGATATCAGCATACTTGATTATTAGTCTAGAAGAGCTGAGGAAGGAATAAGGGGATTCTTACGTCTTCTCACTTCACCGTGGGGAGCGTCGGTGTGGTGCGTCAAGTAGAAAGGACGGGTATGGGTTTAAGAGTTCGTGGCGATGCCGTTTGGGTTGACTAACGCACCAGTTGCGGTTATGAGATTGATGAACAACGTGTTTCAGGAGTTTCTGGACGTGTTTGTCATCATTTTTATCGCCGACATCCTGGTTTATTCTAAGAGTACTGAAGAGCATGCAGTACATTTGACGGTAGTTCTGGAGAAGCTGCGGGAGCAGAAGTTGTTTGCTAAGCTGAGCAAGTGTAGTTTCTGGCAGCGGGAGATGAGTTTTCTGGGTCATATTGTGTCTGCAGATGTGGTTTCTGTAGATCCAGAGAAGATTCGTGCTATCAGGGATTGGCCTAGACCGCAAAAAGCTACAGAGATCAGGAGTTTTCTTGGGTTGGCAGGTTACTACAAGAGGTCTGTGCATGGGTTTGCGAGCAGAGCACGTCCTATGACTAAGTTGACGGGGAAGTATGTTCCTTTTGTCTGGTCAGAGGAGTGTGGGGAAGGCTTTGCAAGCCTAAAGGAGATGTTGACTACTGCTCCACTGTTGGCTTTGCTTGAGCAGGGAGAACCCTATCTGGTTTATACAGATGCATCGAGAATTGGTTTCGGGTGTGTATTGATGCAGCATGGGAAGGTGATTGCCTATGCTTCGCGACAGTTGCGGAAGCATGAGGACAACTATCCTACTCATGACCTGGAGATGGGTGTTGTAGTTTTTGCCCTGAAGATTTGGAGATCTTATCTTTATGGTGTAAAGGTACATGTGTTTACAGATCATAAGAGCCTGAAGTATACATTCACTCAGGTCGAGCTGAACTTGAGGCAGAGGCAGTGGATGGAGCTGGTGGCGGATTATGATCTGGAGATAGCTTATCATTCTGGTAAGACTAACTTAATTGCAGATGCTTTGAGTCGGAAGCAGGCGGCTTTGGCTCAAAAGCAGAATTTGGAGAATCTGGTAGGGGAGATCAGTGCGTTGAGCTTGTGTGCGGTTTTTCAGGAGCCGTTGGGTTTGGTTGCAGCTTATAGAGCGGATTTTTTGAGCAGAGTGTGTTTGGCTCAGGAGAAGGATTTCGGGCCGGTAAATGCCTTAAAGGATGTTGACTCAGAGTATCAGGTTTCGGCTAATGGTACTATCAGTGCATGGGCGGATCTGTGTGCCCAAGGATGAGGAGTTGACTAAGATGTACCAAGATCTCAAGAGGTACTATCACTGGGTCGGGATGAAGAAGGACGTGGCTAGTTAGGTTACTAGGTGCGATGTGTGTCAACTAGTGAAGACTGAGCATCAGTTACCAGGTGGTTTGCTGAAGAGTCTTCCCATTCCAGAGTGGAAGTGGGATATGATTACTAGTGTCCAGGATGTTTGATGGTGGGTTTGCCAGTGTCCAGGACGTTTGATTCTATTTGGGTCATTGTGGACCGGTTGACTAAGTTGGCCCATTTTCTGGCCATTAAGAAGACTGATGGAGTAGAGGTCTTGGCTAAGAAGTTTGTGAAAGAGATAGTCAGGTTGCATGGGGTGCCAGCGAGCATAGTGTCTGATAGGGATTCCAAGTTCACTTCGGTGTTCTGGAGGGCATTTTTGGCAAAGATGGGCACTAAGGTGCATATGAGTACAGCCTATCATCCCCAAACAGATGCACAGTCAGAGAGGACGATCCAGACGTTGGAGGATTTGCTGAGGATGTGTGTGCTGGATTGGGGTGGCCATTGGGCAGATCATTTGAGCTTGGTAGAGTTTGCTTACAACAACAGTTACCAAGCGAGTATTGGCATGGCTCCTTATGAGGCTTTGTATGGGAGGCCGTGTCGTACACCATTATGTACGAGGCATGTACGAGGCAGATTTTGTTCAGGATACCTCGGAGAAGATTCGGGTTCTCAAGCTGAACATGAAGGAAGCTCAGGATCGGCAGAGGAGTTATGCCGATAGGAGGAGGAGAGATCTTGAGTTTCAGGTTGGAGATAGAGTGTATCTCAAGATGGCTATGTTGCGGGGTCCGAACATGTCATTGACTGCGACTAAGTAACAAGATGAGGTTGTGTTCAGGATACGAAGTTCCGCGAGCCTGTTGTTTAAAAGGTAAAGGTTTCCTCATTAGTAGTTGCTAAAAGAGGAAAGTTTCCAGAAGTGGAAAATTCTAAAAATGGAAAGTTTTATGTGAGTTATAATTTGTCCATTTTTAGTGGTTGTGAGCCTTGTAGAGGCTAGTGTGGCCTTAGTGGCGGACCATGGGGTCATTGTGTGTCGTGTGCGGCGGTCTTGCAAGACGTATGTGGCCTTTGTGGCAGGCTGTTTAGCCGTGTGTGGCCTTTGTGGCGAGCTGTTTAGCCGTGGTGTGGCCTTTGTGGCGGGCTGTTTAGCCATTGTGTGGCCTTTGTGGCGGACTGTTTAGCCGTGTGTGGCCTTTGTGGCAGGCTGTTTAGCCATTGCGTGGCCTTTGTGGCGGGCTGTTTAGCCGTGTGTGTCCTTTGTGGCAGGCTGTTTAGCCATTGTGTGGCCTTTGTGGCGGGCTGTTTAGCCGTTGTGTGGCCTTTGTGGCGGGCTGTTTAGCCATTTTGTGGTCTTTGTGGCGGGCTGTTTAGCCAGAGTATGGCCTTTATGGCGGGCTGTTTAGCCAGAATGTGGTCTTTGTGGCGGGCTGTTTAGCCAGAGTGTGGCCTTTGTGGCGAAATGTTTAGCCAGAGTGCCTGTTTAGGCGGTCCTTCGGGACGGATGGTCTTTGTGACGATCCTTCGGGACAGATGGTCTTTGTGACGGTCCTTCGAGACAGATGGCCTTTGTGGCGGTCCTGTTTAGGACATTTGTTTGGCCTTTGTGGCGGTCCTGTTTAGGACATTTGTTTGCCTTTGTGGCGGTCCTATTTAGGACATTTATTTGGTCTTGGTGGCGGTCCTGTTTAGGACATTTATTTGGCCTTTGTGGCGGCCCGTGGGGCAGTGAGATTATCCTTGTGTGGTCATGAGGTATCCCAGTGAGGGGATATGTGGTTGGTAGGACATCGCGTTGTCTTATAAGAGCCACGGGAAGGAAACCTGGATAGGGATAGGGCTCAGACGTGTTCAGAATAGTTTGCTCGCGACTCTTGGGGGACTTAGGTTCTCCTAGTACCGTCATATTCTAAGACTTTGTGGCTTGAGAGTATGATTGGAATATCGACTTCGGATGACGATCCGGGGGCGCGTTGAAGGGTGGCAACCTGAGAGACGAGTTGGACTCCCTTATATATATTATGGCATGCGGGCTTAGGCCCGATGAGGAGCCGATATTATGGCATGCAGACTTCGGTCTGATGAGGAGCCAATAACAACTCAAGGTTTAGGCCTGTGAGTAAAAAGGAGAGTCCAAAAGTCTAGAGCAAATAATGCCTGGAGCGTGAGTCTATCGCCTAGAGGGGACCTTTTGTAGATCGGTCGGAGGAGTGCGGGCCGTAGAGATGGTTGCACGGGAGTCTTTGACTGATGGTTGTTCGAGATTCGAGAACGAATCTATGTTGGTGGGGGAGAATTGTAACATTTGCCAACCGAAATCCCGGTTTAGGGTGAAACGCTGCGTTTTCGGTTAGGAAAAACCCTTAAACTCGAGTTTTGTCTCATTAGGCGTGTTAGGCCGCTTTTGAGAGAAACGAAAGAGAGAGAGAAGAGTTCTTGGTGTTCTTGAGTGTTCTTGGTGATTTCTTGGAGTTGGAAGCTGTTTCTGTAGAGATCTGTAGTTGGGATCGTTGTAGGAGCTTCCTAGGAACGTTTCTTCCTGTGTTTGGGTCGGATTTCTTCAGTGGCAAAAGTAAGTGCATGACCATGGCTTATCTAAGCTAGAGATCTCTCTAATTTGCGTGTTATGTGTTGTTAGACCTGTTAGATTGATATTTGGGACGTTAGGAAGCTTTCTTTTGGCTTGGGATCGAGTTTTGTGGTTGTAGGAACGATGATCCGGCGAGAAGATTCGGGCGAAAACGATTCTTGGCATTGCATCGGTTGATGCACACTGTGGGTCGGTCGATGCAGATGGGAGGACGGTGCGTAAAATCTAGGTTTTTCGTGCTATGTCGAGCATGCGACCGATGCAAGTTAACCTTGCATCGGTCGATGTAGATCTTGCGTTGGTCGATGCAGATCTTGCGTCGGTCGATGTAGATCTTGCATTGGTCGATGCAGATCTTGCGTCGGTCGACGCAACCTCCAACAGGTGTCGGTCGATGCATGTTGGTGTCGGTCGATGCTGAGTCCTGGTTTGTTATTGTTGATTGTTGATTGTTTATTGATGGTTAGAGATGACTCTATTGCTTGTGTTTATAGCCGAGTAGATGGGAGGATTGCCTTACTGAGTGTTTATAAAATACTCATGCATTGCAATTTGCGTTTGTGGTGCAGGTAAAGGCCAAGTGTGATCGTGGAATCAAGGCAATCAAGAGGAGGATGTTCCAGTGGTTCGCTTGGTTGTCTGGCTTCTGTTAGGTTGCTAGAGTTGAGTCCTAGAATGTTGTTTAGGATTGCTGGTTCTCTGGTTTATGCTATTTGGATCATTAGTTTATGATTTGGAATTAATATTGGTTATTGGATTATGATTGGATTATTTATTGGTTATTGGTATATGTTATTTCCGCTGTTGGTTGTGTTTGTGGTTAGGTGGAAAGTGGGTATGGGACCACTAGCTATAGTGTATTTATTATTATTATTTATTAATTAAAAAAAACGGGTCAGGTCGTTTCAAGGACGGATGAATCCCTTGCTCAACAAATCCTCTAGCAGCTTCTTCAGCTGTGCCATCTCCGCTGGAGCCATCCTGTAAGGATCAGACCGAGAAGGTGGTAATCCCTGTAATGACTGAAACACATCCTCAAACTCCTCCACAAGCCTGAATACCGCTAACCGTGGACTTCCCCACTGACTCTGTCTTAGATATAGTAACCAAATAAGCCACACGGCCTTTCTCGATCATCTTCCCAGCCTGAATGGCCGAGATCACGAGACTCCCCGAAGTCGGTCTAATCCCCTGAAAGACCAACTGCCCTCCTAAGCGCTCAAACTCTACTCTACCCCGATGACAATCCGGATGAACCATATGCTGATACAGGCAGTCCATCCCCAAGATAACGTCATACGGCTCCACTAGGCTGATAAGCAAATCCACAGGCCAAGACTCTCCCGCGATCTGAATATCAATACCCCTCTCTCGACCAATAACTCTCAGAAACTTGCCTCCAGCAACTCTGACAACTCCCACACGCTCTCCGGGATCTCCCATGATACTCGCACTCTCTGCACACTACGGGGTAATGAAGCTATGAGTAGCTCTAGAATCAAGCATAATGTAGGACTTAAACCCGTCCACCAACAAGGTCCTTACACAAACCTCATGTGTTGAGAACCTAACACTTTATTACATGACAACATAAAATCTGAACTTACTAAGAATTCACAAGACAAAGTACCAGAAATTATACATGTGATCACCTCAGCTTTGGTTCCACCAGTCTCTGCAGTCGTGTAAACTCGTGGCGCCTGCTCAATCTGTGCCACCGGCTACACCTGCTGCAACGCTGCCACTGCTACCGGCTGCAATTTAGGACACAAGGGTCTGATGTGTCATGGCTCCCTGCAATAATAGCATACACGAGCTGCTGTCGACGGGGCACTCCTCTTGGGACAGCTAGCAATCTTGTGATCCTTGCTCTCACACTTGAAGCAACTCGCACCACTCGACGTCTGCATAGCCTCCCACCTCCTCTTGATTCCCTGCGCAGACTTGTCGCCCTTGCTATAACCTCCATGATGTTGAGCCTTACTAGGATGAACTGCTGGGCTAGCCGCCACTAACTCTGCCTGGATATCGTCCTCGATCCCTTCTGCAGTCTCAACCAGCTCTGCACGCGAAGTATAACTCCGCCCTCTACAGTGAACCCCAAATCATCACGTAGGGCCCTCAAAAACCTCCTGATCTGAGCCTCCTCAGACTCCATATCTCGACCCCCATACCTCAGAAGTCGACTGAACTCCAAGTCAAGCTCCCGCACTGACCGAGTCCTCTGAGCTAGCTGAAAGAACTGCACCTCAAACATATCCAGTGCCTCTCTAGGGAAATACTTGCGGTTGAACTCCAAGACGAAGTCAGCCCAAGACATCTCCCTCTGCACTCTCTTGGCTGCCACAGAACTCCACCACAACTGAGCATCACCAATCAAATGGTGGACCCCAATATCCACCCAAAACTCCTCAGGACATCTCAGAGTATGGAAGTTACGTTCCACACTCGTCCTCCACGCATCTGCAGTGGTAGGATCTCTACCTCCCGAAAACCACTTGATACCAATACGGCCCATCTCTGTCAGCATGTTGATATAACGAGAATGGACCCCTGCATCCGCAGCCACTGGCTGCCGCTCCCCTGCCACCACTAGTGGTACTACCTGAGCCTGAGCCGGTGCCAGTGGCGGCAACCGTGCTATCAATTGTGCCAGCAAACCCGCAAAGTCGACACCCAGGACTCCACCCACTGGAACTCCCACACCTGGGGCCCTAACATCACCGGCTACTGGAGCATCAACACTGCCCCCTCCGGCCACACTCATGGAATCCCCCTGGACACCCTACGACTCGCCAACACCCTCTGCTGTCACACTCTGGTCCGCAGCCTCACTAACCGCTGGGACTCTATCCCTACCACGAACACGTCCGCGTCCACGACCATGTCCACGTCCATGACCACGACCACGACCAGTTATAGCATCCTCTCTAACCATCTGCACTACCATGAACAAAAGGCTAAGCACACAATTAATATAACACAGAGTCATAAACTCACCGTGGAATCACACTGTAGGCTCGAAGAGGATGTTCTAGGACTTCATGCCACACACAATTGACTAACTCACATAATCTATCAAGACATGCAATCCCAACATCAACAACAGAAACCTAGTGAACCAAAACTTAGAACCGTAAGGGCGCTGATACCAAACTGAAACGTCCTGACCCGTTTTATTTTTGAAATAATAAATAATAATAATAATAACTACAACTAGTGGTCCTATACCCACTAGTCACCTAACCACAATCACAACCAACAGCGGAATAACCAATACCAATAAGAATCCAATAAATAATAACCATTAATCAATATAACAATAATCCAATAACCACTCATCAGAAAAACATGAAACCAGCAACCTAGCAATGTTTCTAATGACCCAACTCTAGCAACCTAGCAATGCCAGACAACATCCAATCGAGTCCCTAGAACATCCTCCTCTTCATTGCCTTGATTCCACGATCACACTTTGCCTTTACATGCATCACAAACACAAATTGCAATGCATGAGTATTTTATAAACACTCAGTAAGGCAATCCTACCATCTACTGGGCTATACACACAAGTAATAGAGATACTCTAACCATCATACAACAATCCACAAACAAATCAGACTCTGCATCGACCGACACAAGGCTTGCATCGACCGACACCACCTGGGGTCTGCATCGACCGACGCATGATATGCATCCACTAATGCTAGTGAAACTTGCATCGACCGACACATGCTCGACATCACGCGGAAACCCTAATTGCATCGACCGACGCCTCCACATGACATCGACCGATGCTCTTAGGTCAAACCGCGCCGTCCTCGCACTTGCATCGACCGATGCACATGCCGAGCATCGTTTTCCCCAAAGCTTCTCGCCGGATTTTCGTTCATGCAACCACAAGAAAGCCTCACACGAACCTAAACAACGTTCTAACAAGACAAACAACACATAAACAAACAGATCAGAGAATCTCCAGCTTAGATAAGCCATGGTCATGCACTTACCTTTGCCACAGAAGAAATCTGACCCAAATACAGGAAGAAAGCACTCCTAGTAAGCTCCTACAACGATCCCAGCTACAGATCTCTACATAATCAACTTCCAACTCCAAGAAATCACCAAGAACACTCAAGAAAACCAAGAACTCTTCTCTCTCTCTTTCCTTTCTCTCAAAAGCGGCCAAAGTCGACTAATGAGACAAAAGAAATGATTTAAGGGTTTTCCTTTTCCCTTTGCCCAAAACGCAGCATTTAACTTAAGTCAAAACGCAAAAGCTGAACTTGCATCGACCGATACTCCTCCAGCATCGACCAATGCACATCCTCAAACCGGGATTTCGGTTCGCGGATATTACAAACTCGTTATGTATTCCAGAGCTTGTCGTCGAATTTGCCGATGGTGCTGTTATGTTCACTGAAGTCCCATTTCTACCGTTACTGCGACTGCAATCCAATAGGAAAACAACGATTAAGGGTAAGAAGATACCTGACACAAGAAGATTGGGCTATCACTGAAGTAAAAGGTAAACCATGGAGACTCCATTTCTACTGTTTTTTTTTTGAGCACAAACACAGGCTTATATCACTTGCCCTGTTTTAAAAATGAGTGACTGAGCTAATCTCTGTTTCAGTGTTTTGAGTGGGTTTGTCATAAGTGGTGCTTTGGTTATTTTAGTGCGCATTCATGACGTTGGTTGTGATCTTGAAGTTGTTAAATTAGACTTGGGATTAATTATTGAATCGTATTCATGAGATCGTAAAAGAAGTTTTTTTTATAGCTAAAAACTGGAGTTGTTATTATTAAATTGTTAGTTGGGTTTAGTTTAATTATTGAAATGAGCAAAGCTATTTTTCAAAAGTTAGTTAAAAATATAAAATATGAATTTGATGTGTCATAATATGTGTTTTAAAAAATGTTTTTACAAAAAAAAAATATATTAAAAATGGAGTTGTTATTATTAAATTGTTATGGTTTAGGTTAATTATTAAACTGAGGAGAGCTATTTTCCAAAACTTAGTTAAAAATAGAAAATATGAATTTGATGTTTCTACAGAATGTGCGTTCTTTAAAAAATGTGTTTACAAAAAAAAAATATATTAAAACATAATATGGTGCATTGTTATGCTCATATATGTGGTTGGTGTTCTTCAAAAATTATCAGGATGAAGCTATCTCAAATCCTAAAAAATATCGAATTAGTTTCACAAATATATATAGGCTCAGTAACTAAAAGCTATGTAGTCACTAAACAATTTTAGCATATCAGAAAATAGAAAAAAAATAATATTTTTACGTTTTTAACATTATCTTTCTCATTATAATTAAAGAATGTGATTATAATTACATAATTTAGCCATAGAAATAAAACATTAATTCCGGTAAGCAAAATACACTCAATAGTTGCTGAGTATATGCTCGACAATTTTCTGTGTTGTAGAATTTTTTTACGATGTGTTTGAATTATCTGGAGGAGAGATTTGCATAACTTATTTTAGATCTTTTGATGGAATCTTCAAAGTTTTATTATATGAGACTATGCATTTGAACTGTTTTTATTGGAAGTGGTTTAGTATGTTGAGTTTATTATTTGAATTTGTAAAATGATGGATAGTGAATTATTTTTTCACTGAAGACTAAACTATGATCTTGAATGTATTATGAGTATTATCTTATAAGGGCATTAGCAAGTGTGAGTTAGTTTTAACAATGATTTGTACTCCTTATCTTTACGAGAAAGCGGTGCTTAAATGTCTGTCTATACATGTTGGTCTATTTGAAAAATATTACATTATAATGATTATCTATAGGTTGTATGAGCTGTGATGAGAAAATCTTAACCGACTAAAATTACAAACAACATATAAAAAATAAACATAAAATGCATATAATAAAAAAATTATAACAAAACAACCTGCGGCGTAGCGCGGGTACTATCCTAGTATATTTTAATTATTTTTGCAATAAATTGAAAATCGCCTAATTCTTTACTTCCTTTATTGTCACTCATACATTTTTTTTAATCAACTTTGTATGATACTTTTTCTTTTAACTTTATTATATAAATATTTTGTTCTTCACAATTTAATTTGATATATAAAGTTTCTCTTTAAATGTTGGAAGAATCTATACTAAAAAAAAGTAGGAGCTATAAGCTCCTAAAGGCGTTCACATAGGATTTTAAACCTCCAATTGTGATTAGACACTTCACTAATTAACATTTTCTTAAATCTCCAGAATTTTCTATATTAAGAAATATTTTAAACAACCAATCAGGATTTGACATGTCATTAGTTAACATTTTTTAAATTTCCAGAATTTTTTAGAAAAAGGAAAATTTTAAATTTATGGAAATAAAAGAAATATGTACAATATCCCACATCGGCTATAAAATTTTTAAACAATGGTTCTGAACCAGTATAAATAAGATTAATATGCTTCCAACAAAGAATGAACGGGAAAGCTTGATTTATCAGGCGTCCAAGTTTAAAAGTATATTCGGTTTAATCCGGTTTTTTATTTGATCAAATTAAACTTTAAAAAGTTTCAAAAAAATAAATAATAATATTTAAATTTTTTAAAAGTTTTAATATTATAAATATAGAAACTTTTAAAAGTTCTTAACTTTTAAAAAGTTTTTAAATATTATAATTTTTAAATTTTAAAAGTTTAAAATATTATAAATATTGAAACTTTTTAAGTAGGAGCTATAAGCTCCTTAAGGCGTCCACCTAAGCTTTAAAACCACCAATAGTGATTAGAAACCTCACTAATTAATATATTTTTTTATAATTTCCAGAATTTTATTTATTAAGAATTATTTTAAACAACCTATCAGGATTTGACATGTCATTCATTAACATTTTTTAAAATTCCAGAATTTTTAGAAAAAGGAAAAATTTTAAATTTATGAAAATAAAAGAACTATGTACAATATCCCACATCGGCTAGAAAATTTTTAGACAATCGTTCAGAACCAGTATAAATAAGATTAATATGGTTCCAACAACGAATGATCAGGAAAGCTTGATTTAACAAGCGTCCAAGTTTAAAAGTTTTATTCGGTTTGATCCGGTTTTTATTTGATCAAATTAAAACTTTCAAAAGTTTCAAAAATATATATTATAATATTTAAAAATTTTAAAAGTTTAAATATTATAAATATTGAAACTTTTAAAAGTTCTTAGCTTTTAAAAAGTTTTTAAATATTATAATTTTAAAATTTGAAAAGTTTAAAATATTATAAATATTGAAACTTTTTAAAAGGTTCAAATTTTATATTTCGAAACCGTTTAAAAGTTAAAAATATTAAAAATATTCATGTAATACAAAAATTGTCTTATTTATCTACGTTTGTGCTTTTTATTTCTTATGAGCTGTAAAATATATTTTTGTGTATGATTTTATAGATGAGTTGATATTATTTCATTAATTTTTTAATTTTTTATCTTATTTTTTATTTTTATGAGAAGAGAAATGATTTTGTTCTTGGAGTTTGATGAGTTAACAAGTTGTGTGGTAGTCTTAGAAAAATGTTTTTCATTGGAAGAATGTGAAGAAGTTGACGAGGAAGAAGAAGAAAAATAGTATAACAAAGAATCAGACGGTAAAAGTAACGATGACAATTACCAAAAAATTTGACATTGAAAATGAAAAGAAAGAATATGAAGAATAAGAATACATTGAATAAAAATACGAAAATATAGGTGGTAGCGATCAATTAAGTACGAAAACGAGTTAAATTCATGATGATAAAATTCTTTCGTTTTTTTGGTGATCAAAGAAATGGTTTAGAATATGTGAGGTCATCAGTTTAATTCGGCTCGCCTGGATATCAACTTGATTTGATTTTATAACACAACTGTTTTTTATATTTAAAAAAATGGTGTGTCTGAAATTTAACTTTTTCCTTAATACTAATTGAAATTTTTTATAAGATAATATTTTAGTACCGTTATCAATTATATATATAGTTTTCATCAAAATAGAGTCTTTGATTGAAAATCTCTAGTATAAAGTAACAAATACAATCCAAAGGCAAAAAGAGAGTTTTTTTTTTTTTTTTTTTTGACAAACGGCAAAAAGAGAGTCTTTGATTGAAAATCTCTAGAGTCGGTCTGAAACGGTAAACATATGCGTCCGTTACGGAAACGGTATTCTGCCTTGGAGCACAGTTCACGGCGTTAATACTCGGATAAAAACCTCCGTTAAAAAGTCAGCGAGGTCAAACAGTATAAATTGATCCCCACAAACGTCGCCGCTGTTCAAAGAAGACTTACCACTGTTTCTCTCTCTCTCCTCTTCTTCTTCGTCCTTTTTTTTTCTGGGTAACACTAAATAAATTCTCGGGGAAAAAAAAATATATTGGAGAGAGGGTTTTCGGATTCGAAGAAACTTCGCGAATAAGTTAATCGCACACCAGTTCCGATTTCACCTAGAAGAATTGCTCGGTTGATTCATCGCTTCGCGGATTTTGATTCCTTTAGGTATGGCAGCTTTTTTTTTTTTTTTCTTTTTTTTTGGAATTTTCGATCTCTCTGTAGAATCTGTTGATTTCGATGTATCTTTCCGATATCTTCTCCGATCATGAGTAATCGTGAAATGTAAGTTGAAAATTCGAAATCTGTTGTGAATTATAGAGATTCATGTAGCGGTTCAAAATTGGAGATGTTCGTTAAGATGATCTGAGGCTTCTCTTTAGTGTTTACGGATTGAACTTTAGGTTTTGAGTATTGTGCTGGATTTAGTGTTTAGATTCAATTTTTAATTCCTTTTTTATCAGACCTAAAAATAAGATTAGTCAAATCGGATAAAGTTTGAAAACTTAGGCACCAGCTTTGTTTTTTTGGGTTTTAGATGATAAAAATCCGATTAAGACGTTGACTTGAAACTAATTTGTGGCCGTTGTTTGGTTATGCTTTCAAAGCTATTTTTAGATATCAAGATTTTCTAATTTTATTTATAGATGAGAATGTAAGGTTTTAGAGTTTATATAGTTCGCTTAGATCAAACTTTGAGGTATGTTCATCGTCACAAATCATCATCCATTCAAAGAGGTTGGCGTTTTTTTTTTGATAAATGTTTTTGTGTTTGATCTGAATATTTGACATCTGTGATAATCTCTTGTGAATTGGAAAATGGTGATCGATGTTCTTGAATTACTGAAATATGAATTCCCCTTGGGATATCAATTAAGTAATTGCTGTTCCATGTCTAATCCTTGTGATCATTGTTCTTATTCAGGTTCTTTGCAATTGATGCGAGTGGAAGATACTTTTCAGCTTCCACGATTTGAATGAGAGCCTAATCCTAGGTGGTTTTGGGATTGTTTTAGCTTCAATATGAATACTTGGAAAATATTGCTTGGCAAGATGTGAGTTACAAGGCCTTTCTGTTCCAGAGTTCCTGAATCCGTGCAGGAACTTGGTCTCTTCAAAAGCTCACGGGAGAAGATAAGGGTTGATTCCTGGGATTTCACCCTTTATTCCTGTTGAGCTCTCTTCATTCCCAGGAATCCGGTTCTTCAGGATTTAGGAATAGTAGTGTACAGTTGGAATGTCAGTTGCTAGTGTAGCGTTGAGTCCAGCCCTGGAGGAACTTATCAACTTTCCAGGTATTATTGGACGGTTTGGTTCGAACTTAGACGACCCAATCTTGGTTTTCCTGACTGTTGCTGGATCTGTGATCCCGAAGCGGGTCATGGAGTCAGATTCAATAGCATCTGTGAAGCTAAGGATTCAGAGTATCAAGGGGTTTTTCGTGAAGAAGCAGAGGCTTCTGTATGATGGTAGAGAGCTATCTCGAAATGATTCCCAAATTCGAGATTATGGTGTTGCTGATGGGAAGTTGTTGCATTTGGTTATTAAAATTTCAGATCTCCAAGCCATTTCTGTAAGAACTGTTGGTGGGAAGGAGTTTGAGCTCGTTGTTGAGAGGAGTAGAAATGTTGGTTATGTGAAGCAGCAAATTGCTTTAAAGGAAAAAGATCTCGGAATCCCCAGGGATCATGAACTCACATTAGATGGTGAGGAGCTAGATGACCAGAGACTCATAACTGATCTCTGTAAAAAGGGAGAGAATGTGATTCACTTGCTAATTAGAAAATCTGTGAAAGTGAGAGCAAAACCAGTCGGGAAGGATTTTGAGGTGTTTATTGATGATGTAAATCACAAGAACAATGTGGATGGTAGCAGAGGAAACATATCACCACAAGCAAAGCCTAAAGAGTTCTTTGTGGAGCCTGTTATTGTTAATCCTGAAATTAAACTGCCTCTATTGCTCGAAGAGCTTATCAGCTCCACTTTAGAAGGCTTGGAGAAGGGAAATGGCCCGATTCAATCATCTGATGGATCAGGAGGAGCTTATTTTATGCAAGATCCATCTGGCCACAAGTATGTCTCTGTCTTCAAACCCATTGATGAGGAACCAATGGCTGTGAATAATCCGCATGGACTGCCTGTTTCAGTTGATGGCGAGGGACTAAAGAAAGGCACACAGGTCGGTGAAGGAGCTATCAGAGAAGTAGCAGCCTACATATTGGACTATCCCATGAACGGACCACGAACTTTTCCTCATGATGAAACTGGTTTCTCTGGAGTTCCGCCGACAGCAATGGTCAAATGCTTGCACAAAGATTTCAACCATCCCAATGGTTACAATTTCTCTCCCGAGAACACGAAGATTGGTTCACTGCAAATGTTTGTGAGCAATGTGGGAAGTTGTGAAGATATGGGATACCGAGTATTTCCTGTCGATCAGGTTCACAAGATATCGGTTCTAGACATAAGGCTGGCTAATGCAGATCGCCACGCTGGCAACATTTTGGTTAGCCGAGACGGAAATGATGGACAGATGGTGCTTACTCCAATCGACCATGGCTATTGCTTTCCCAATAAGGTAAACAATTCTACTATACTCAAACAAGGATATTGATATTCACACTTTGGCTTCCAAATTTTTAAACTAAACAAGCTGTAGAATATTTTGGTCTAAAACACCTTATTTGTTCTTGTGAAGTTTGAAGATTGCACATTTGAATGGCTATACTGGCCTCAAGCAAAACAGCCGTACTCTTCAGAAACATTGGAATACATCAAATCTTTGGACTCTGAACAAGACATTGACCTTCTGAAATTCCATGGTTGGGAGATTCCGCCTTCATGCGCCCGTGTCCTTCGCATTTCAACCATGCTTCTCAAGAAAGGTTCTGCAATAGGTCTCACACCTTTTACCATCGGAAGCATAATGTGCAGAGAAACACTCAAGAACCAATCTGTGATCGAACAAATCATACACGATGCAGAAGCCATAGGTTCTCCAGAGACAACAGAAGAGGAGTTTATCAGCACCGTCTCTGCCATTATGGACAACCGGCTCGAGCAGTATTAGTGGAACTGAAGCTATCTCTATCCCTCCTTTGCTCCAATCTATGTTTTGTGATTGTTCAACAGGTGTATATCCAGTGTCCATAACAATAAATAAGTGTCACTGTCTTTGAACTAATCTAATCCTTAGCTTTTGGAAACAGTGGGTTTGGTAATGAATATGATGATTTGGTTACTATATATATAGAATCCTAAGTCTTTTTGAGTTATGGAGGAACCTTCGTGATTCTGAAATCTCTGTTTTGTACGAAGGCAAGTCAGGGAAATCTAATTATGACAATAGTCGCATGATTAAAGTGATCATCATCGAGACTGTTGACGTGGTAAAATACTTGATTCGACAAACATGCAAACTATTAAATAATTGTATATAGTTCTGACTCTGGTTACAAAAGCATTTGTAGAAGTCAGTGATTAAAATTGATGCAAAACATATTCACCATTAAACATAGGATCCCACCATTGATGAATCCCATGAGCTCTCTTAAAATTAGGCGAGTGGCTAGTGTTTATAGTCATATACGCCGATGGTAAAAGATGAAGAGGCTCTGATGAACAAGAATCCGAAGATGAACCTCCTCCTCCTCCTCCGCCTGACAACAGACTCCTAAGTGAGTTCCTCGTAGCAATTCTTTCGATTTTACCGGCTCCTATCTCAAACATTTTGTTTCTATGCTTGAAATAACCAATGTATTCTGAGCATATTGGATCTGACGGGTTCACATACAAATATGGTATCCATGATGCTAACTTCATAAACGAATCATCTTCTTGACCCTGTAAATAATACACATCATTAATTATCTATTGATAGAGATTAGAACCTCAAAAGATAAAGTAGAGAAACAATTACTCTTTTCATTTCATTTTAATTGTGTCGTTTTTTTTTTTTTTAGTAATTTTTAATTATGCACGATGCTTTGGAGTTTGGACGTTTATTTTGCTTCATTTTATATGTTTATATTCGAAATTTTATACCATTTTTTATTATAAAATGTGATCATATGCAACTTCTACTGTAATTTTTTTAATATGAGTATAGAACTAAAAAAACATTGTTTAATAATCTTAGTTAATAGTTTTACAAAATAAAATCTTCGTGAAACTATTAAAAAGAGAAATATACGTTACCCTGTTATGGTGGCGACCTTTGACGGCGATTGCTACTCCGGCTTTGACAAGACTTCCGGCGAATCGTACTCCATTTTTAAGCTTCTCACTCTTCACCAGTTTCTCAATCGGAATCGACGAGAACGGAGGATTAAATAAGTAACTCTCAAGAGGGAAACCAGACCTAGTCATGATCTTCCCGGCAAGCAACGCCACGGCTCCTCCAAGAGAATGTCCGGCTAGCCACACGGCTGCATTACCAGTTTTAGCTACCGCACTTTGAATCACTTGAATCGCATGCACGAACCTAGTGCTGTCTTGGAGGCAGTCGCGGACGCAGCGTAGGTCGAGCTTAAGGTCGCGTGACCGAGAGTGCCGCTTCATGATCGTGCCACGGAACGCGATCACGTGACGAGGAGGCGGTTTCGAATGATGGGTGTTATGGTAATTGTAAGAGAAGAAGTGTTTGTATTCGAACACGGCACCGTATATGGATCCATCTGAGTCGTCGATTAGGGTTTCGGCTAAAGTGAAGTTGAAAAATTCCCACCAGTGGTTGGCTTGTGACTTTAGACCAATCCTGTTTTGTTGTCTGTCTCGTTCCAATGTGTACACTGCTTGTACCAAACATGATGCCACCGAGGTTCTATGGTAAGAATTATTCCTATCAAAATACACACGTTGACTTTTTTGGGTTTGAATGTATTATTTTAATACAACTTGTTCTACAAGAAATGAACGATTAGAGAATTTTAATAGAGTTGACTATGGCTAAACCATTGAATTAGCAAAAAAAAGCTGATTAGTGATGATGAGTTTGTTGTGGAAGATGATTTAGCCATAGTCAACTCTATTAAAATTCTCTAATCGTTCATTTCTTGTAAGATCAATGGAAGTTAAATGGATTGGAAATGAAAGAAATGAAAAAGAAAAATATAATACCAATCAATGGAAGTTAAATGGATTGGACCAGAAATGCTGAAGATCTCTCTTTGAGAAGCCATTAGCCCCTCTTTCACCATAACATCGTCTTCTTCTTCCATGTTTTATCTAAAACAGATTGTGAAGATTCATCAATCGTTCTTGAATTTATCATCATCAATCATTTTCTTTGACGAATGCAAGAAAAATAGGACCAACAATAATGGTAAAAATTGGTGTAGTAATGCAAAAAAAGGAAAATCAATTAAGAGAGAAAAAATACCCGTTTTTTTGTATTCTCAGAAGGATCTATCAGAATACAGAAGATATAAATTTGATGAAAGAAGTACTATAATTATAAAGGTTTTGTAAAGAAGAGATGGCCATCTTCTAATTTGTGGGTATTATTTATTGTTTTTTTAGGATCTGAAGACATTAATGGTACCATCTCTTAAACATTGAAACGTCAAACGTGCAAAAGTGTATCAACAATTACTTTATTTACATATCCTCAATTACCACTAAATGATTTTTTCCCCCTTAAAAATATCATTATTATATTTATGATCCAAAACTACAAGATATTTTTTTGAAAATTATACAAATTTAAACTAAACTTTAAACCTCCAAAACTAAACATTAAATCTTAAACAGTAAATCTTATCATTTAAAAACTATATCCTAAATTTAAAAAACAAAAGAACAAAAGAAGAAGGAGGCGAACCAACAATGTATTCAAATTCCAAATCTATATTTTTGGAGACATTTAGCAAATAAATCATAAAGTTGAAATTTATTTACAAGCATGTCATTGGTATTAATTATTTTTTTTTTCATTTTTGATTAATTAATATTAAGTTTTGATTTTGGAAACCAAGATTTCCCACCCTAATAAAATTTTCAAAATAATAGGTACCACTCTCTTTAACATTTTTTTTTATAACTCAGGAGTGATCCTAAAGGTTTCTTAGGCCAAAGACTAATCTCGTGGAACCGGAGAAAACCATATTAAATTTCGAACCTCCATGGCCAATGCTACTCGAACCTAGGTGGCGGGACTTTTCTCCATTTACCCTTAAGTATTAAGTTTATAATTAATTTTATTATATTATTTCCAATTTTACAAAAAATAGGAATTAATTCTATAAACACACACAGTAATTTTCTTCTATAAATCACTACTTATTTAATTGTATGTTATAGTTCCTCTAATATAAAACAATAAACCTCAAACAAAATACTTTCTACACTAAATAATATATATCTATATTTGTAAGACTGTATATTTTAAAAATATATATTAAATATCAATTATTAATATAGTTAATCTACAAAACAAATAACATTTTATTTTTATTTAAAAATTGCTCGTGTACTGCGGGTGAATATCTAATATATGTTAAAGTTGTATACAATCATCTGCCTTAAATTTTTAAACCACTTGTATCAATCCTTGACAAGGTTGTTGTCAGGGATTATCTTAAATTTGATTATATTTGTAGGTATCCCAACCACAGAGGTATGAGGTTGAGAAAGTAGGAGATGAAAATTGCCAGTTTTGGGCAATATCTAACCAAAGGTACAAACATAGAACGATCATGATCATGCGTAAATTAGGAAACAAAGTGTTGAAGATGTTAGATACTAATTATAATGAAATTATTGACTCAATTTTTGAGAAAGAATAAAATCAATTTTTGGTTTGTTCCAGGCGATTACAACCAATATGTGATGAATATGTAACTACGTATTCATTTTTTAATTAGTGTTGTTAATTATACTAGGTTGGTAGGTTGGTACCCGTGCTATGCCGCAAGTTGTTTTTAGATTATTTTTTATTTTGTATGTTTTGAAATAATATTTGTTTTATGTTGTTTAGAATCAAATATCATAATTAATAAAGTTCTTTTCGTAGTGGTCAATGGTAATATTTTTTGTTTTTCTTATTTTTATTATTTGTTATAGTTTTCAAAGTAAAAAATGAAGAAAAAAGTTATAGACTTAAACAAATTATGGTTACTGTCATTTTTGTTACACATTGGTAGGTGAGTCCGCATAATGATTTAAAAAAAAAAAAGTAAATAAACATTAAAAATGGCTTTAATGATATAGAAATTGGATGATATTGTATATAAATATTATTTTTTATTATAACTCAACTTACTCATTATATATCACTACCAAGTACAATATTTTTGCCAATCAAGCTCAATAAGTGAAGCCATCCAATTTAGTTCAATTTTCCAATACAACATGGTAAATCGGGATAAGATTTGCCTTTGTAAACATTATTTGTGGACGTTGATTAGCTAGCTTGACGACCTTGGAATAAAGTGTTTAGTTTAAATCATTGTCTCCTTCTCCACAAGATATCCTTTATAAAGCTTTGAAGTCTTGGCCATGCTTAGGAGAACCAACGGCTTGAACCAAACATCTTGAATCACTTTCAAACATGCCTCTTTGAACTTAGGTTGTCAATATATGCATATCCAAGATAAATCTTAGCTTTGGAAAAGCCTTAGCTCCATACTACTTAACAGTGCCCATATGGTTTCTAAGAATCAATCCCATGCAACAAATGTTGGATCCTTCCCTCCATATTGTATTTTAGTTTGTTTGGAGGGTGGTAGCTGCCACTTTAGCAAGCAACTAAAAACTTCTAAAATAAGAAACTAAGTTTGAGTGTCACAAATCATTACCATAAGAAATGCCATGAGAGAAATTCTAAACGCCATGAAGGGAATCCAAGCAAACCAAATCTTTCCCAACAGAAGGAATGCCAAAACAGAAGTCATGGACCATTGGTACTCTTTTTTTGGTTGTGTTGCAACATATTCCTCTATTGGCTTTGGAATTTAAACTCTTTATTAGTAGCAATTTCACCTACTTCGATGCTTTCTCAACAAAAAAAATTGCAAAATTTAGCTGCCTAACTTACAGAAGTTGGTGTTTATTAGATGTTCACGTCAACCTTTCTTAACTAAAAAATGACTACACCTATTTAAAAAATAAGAAACTTAGATGATCAAAAGAGAAAAAAATCATAAAACCAACTAACCCAAAACGATGCAATTTCTTTGATGATACAACTAATACCTAAAACTCACCAAATAAAAAAATATTAAAAGAGTTCACAAACATGGAAAATTATGTGGAGTCAAACCTGGAAGTAGTTGATATGCCATTAAATCTAAAATTTTGATAAAATAATCGTGACGCTTGACAAAGGTAGAGAGAAGCTGCAGCCGGAGTAGTAAGCTACAAGATCGTAATCATCGTTCAGTTTTTAATGAACAATTTTTTTCTCCATTTTTACCTATCTCGCTCTGAGTTTCAATACATATATGAAATTAAATAATCCTAAGATCCTACAATCACATTGAGGTTGTTACTGAACATAACCACATGTATATGAGCAATGAAATTCATCTAATAATGCTAAAAGGCTGCTTTGCCGATAGAATGCTATTGTGTTAACAATTTTTTTGTGAACCAAAGATCAAACATGTAAATGGCATTATACAGTTTACACAAATATAGTTGCAGGAATTACAAATACCCGTTTGGGGCTGATGAACTTAGTAGAAAGAGATAACAAACTTGTTGATTTTCTGTTTTGGTGATCCAAACACCTTATTGAAGAGCACCACCGTGTGGATTAGAACTCTTATGTCACACTTTACTTGGGTAATTCTTCTAGGTAAGTAAGATTAGAAAATATAAATGGAACTCAAACACTATTTAAAAGGGAATTAAATAGCTTCATGGTCTGGTTAATGTACCTCTAGATTTAAATTAAGAGATGAATCAGACCTCGAGGATTTCCTTTTAAGATTGGAATCTTGGGGAGTCACCGACTTATGAGATGTGGTTATGGAACACCGCGATGAAGAGATCAGAGGAAGATTGAAGTTAAACGGATGTTGATCGAGAAGCATAGGTGGCAAATCATAGTTTATCATCATCTCAAATAGAAGAATTACTTTTGTTCCTTCGTCCATAAATTTATTTGGCTAATATTGTGCTTAGTTGTATTAATTGTTTTAATTTTATTGGATATTCATTTTAATGACGTGTCAGTCTCAGCTTCAATACAAAAGCTGAGGTGTCATGCTCTGGTGAAAAACATGCAAGTTTTATTGTATTGATTCATTTTGATTTTGTAATGTTGCTAGGGCCTAGAAAGTTGAAACATTATCCCATTTGAGCCTTTGTCCAAAAACTGTTGGGGCAAGGGCCGACTGCACCTCCGGCGGCAAAACAAGAAAGTTATCCAGAAGGTTTTGGGCCATCTCAAATTTACAGAGACATAACATTAGAGCTCTTCGAAACAAGCTAAGCATCTGACGAACAATTAGGAAAACCTTAAACGATTGAGTAGATCTTCCTCGAAAACCCTACAATCAAACAAGAAAGGGTCCGAACGACATTATTACTTCTCATTACAAAAATTGATCAAAACCCTAGAAATCATATTCATTTTGTAATTTTGAACAACAGTTCTGGAAAATGGGGGAGATAACGCTACCCTAGGGGTGAACCACTCTTATTCACCCCCTTTAAATTAAGGAAACAAATCTTAATTAAGGAAATAAATTCTGTAGATCAATCAATTTTAAAATTATTAATTTAAATATTATATTACAGTTTTTAATTATTATATCTAAACCCTAACCATTTTTTATAAACCCAAACCGACATATAATTTTGTTTAATTGTAAAATCTAAACCCTAACCACTCTTTTATAAACCCAAACCAACATATAATTTTGTTTAATTGTAAAATCTAAACCCTAAACATTCTTTTATAAATCCATACCGACATATAATTTTGTTTAATTGTAAAATCTAAACCCTAACCACTCTTTTATAAACCCAAACCTAAACCCTAAACATTCTTTTATAAACCCAAACCGACATATAATTTTGTTTAATCGTAAAATCTAAACCCTATCCACTCTTTTGTAAACCCAAACCGATATATAATTTTGTTTAATTGTAAACTCTAAACCCTAACCACTCTTTTGTAAACCCAAACCGACATACAATTTTGCTGAATTATAAAATCTAAATCCTAACCTTTCTTTATAAACCCAAACCGATATAAAAATTTTAAAATTACAAATTTAAACTATATTCCTCTTTTATAACCCAAACTGACATAATTTCCTTAATAAAAGATCTACATTTTTTTTTTTTTTTTGTCGTCTGATAGAATCAAAATGTTTGGAAACGTAAACAATGGGAAACACAAGCTAGTACCCACACTTGATACTGAGGTTAACCGACCCTCCAATTGAAACAGGTAACACACACCAACAAGACAAGCAGCAACACATAGCAACCAAGACTGACCTCCCAATGATAAGTAAGATTGGAGCCTCCCATCACACGTAACACTCTTGGCTATAACCATTGTCACCTTATTCGCCGAGCCAGCCACATGGTGACATTCCCAATAAGCAAAACTCGTTAAGATCAGTTGTATATCGTGCAATAAGGAGTCATAACGCGACCATTCCCCCGGGTTGTTAATAGCTGCAACCTCTGCAACATTAGCCATAATCAGCTCTAGCCGAGTAATATTCAAGATCTGCACCGCCTCCAAAGCCCACAGAAAACATCGCAGACATGCCAAGATTTTCGTATCAGACCTCTCTAAAGCGGCTCTCGCATGAAGAAGGACTTGACCTTGATCATTGCGGGTAATCCACGCTCCTCCAACCATTGATGAGCTCTTCCGCCATGATGTTGCTATGTTACATTTAGTGATTCCAGGCATTGGGTTTCTCCATGCAATCTCAAGAGATTGTTGTCTCACCTTCCCTCTTTGATCTAACTTACCATCCAACGCTTGTGCAGCAAACCAGTGTGAAGATTGCGTGAAAGCTTTATCCACCATCTCTCGGATATCTCCATGCTTCCCTTGAAATAGCAGAGTATTCCTCCATTTCCATACTTCCCACAACACTAAACTTTTTTATGAGAAAAAATAATAAACTAAACTAGTATGGATATTTTACTAAGAAAACATTTAAAATTTAAAGACAATGCACAACACTAGGAGTAAACCTCTTTATTCACCCCCTTATAAAATAAGTAAATAAAATTTGTATACATTACTATAAAATTAGAAACTTAAACCGCTATTTTATAAATCCAAACCGATATATAATTTCGTTCGAATTGTAAAATTTAAACCCTAACCATCTTATTTGTAAATCCAAACCGACATATAATTTTGTTCTAATTGTAAAATTTAAACCCTAACCATCTTATTTGTAAACCCAAACCGACATATAATTTCGTTCTAATTGTAGAATCTAAACCCTAACCATCTCATTTGTAAACCCAAACCGACATATAATTTTGTTCTAATTGTAAAACCTAAACCCTAACCATCTCATTTGTAAACCTAAACCGACATATGATTTTGTTCTAATTGTAAAATCTAAACCCTAACCACCTCATTTGTAAACCCAAACCGACATATAATTTCGTTTTAATTATAAAATCTAAACTCTAATTTTCATTTATAATCTCAAACCGATAAATAACCTCGTTTAATTGTAAAATATAAACCGAGCCAATATTTAACTTTCTTTAAATAAAATTATACAGAATTTATTTCTTTCATTTATTTTACTTTTTAATTTAATTTTGATTTATTTTTTAAATAAAATATTCTGATTGGTTAAGAGGGGAGGGGTGAATACAAAGGTTCACCCTAAGTTTTTTTTTCGTTACCTTGTTATGGTGTTGACCGTTGAAGGCGATTGCTACAGATGAAAGAAATTAGTTTATAATGTTTTGAAGAAATTAATGAGTGTATTAACAATTACTTTATTTACAGTTTGTTAATAAATTAAATTAAGGAATTTTCCATAACTACTACAAAAATGAGTTATTTTCAACAAATATTATTATTAGATTTATTATCCAAAATATCATTATTTTTTTTTTTAAAAATACCACAAAATTAAAACTAAACTTTAAACCTTCAAAATTAACCATAAATCAATCGTAAACATTAAGCCCTAGCTACCTCTTAAAAATAATACCGTAAATTTAAAATAGTTAACTCTTACAGTCAATTTTTGTGTTTGTGTTATTTTTATAAAAACAAAAGTTTTGGAACAGAAAACTATTAATGGCATTGTTGGAGAGAAAAACTTGAACAGATGTTATTTTGAGGAATTTTCATTGATATATGAGAGGCCTTAAACCAATTATTTAAACATGGTATGGTTTTCATAATTGCTATAACTTTGTAAAAACATTTGAACATATTATATCAAAGAAACACAATTTTTTTTTTAAATATACAAGTTAACAAATTATTCGATTGAGAAGAAAGGACTGATCGATCGAAGCGTTGAAAGCCATTGAGGAAATTAGTATGATTTAAACATTGTACAATGTTGACGTTAAGCATATGACTCCACCATTGATGAATCCCATGATCATTGTAAAAATCCGACGATCTAGTCTTGTTTACCATCATAAAGGCCGTTGGGTAAATATTAATGCAGGCTCTCGTGAAGAAGACGGCGACCAATTTTCTCTCCTCCGAACAACATACGCCTAGCTGATTATATCCAGTAGCCAACCTCACGATTTCACCTAGTCGACCTCATCATCAACGTCTAGGATTTTGGCTATGCCGGCTTTGAAGAAATCCGTGGTGAGTCCAGACACATATTTAAGATTGTTACTCTCAACGAGCTGCTTTTGAGGAATCAAGGGGATAAGTGGGTTGAAGATGTAACTTGTAAGCCCTGGATGGGGAAACTCAGAGGAAAAATGGATTTTTCGTATCTGGACAATTACAATATGTTCGATTCATACATTGGATTATTGGGTATGCTGAAACATACATTGAGTTTTAAAATATTTGAATTTCATACTTGAATTTATGATTTTGTGTTTTTGTAACAAACTGGGCTCGAACCTGTAAAGCTTATATCTAATAAGATCAGTTTAACCACTGCGATAGAACAAATAATTGTTATAAGAGGAACAATAATTGAATATATACTCTTGTGTTTCTTTCTCTTTTACGTTGATGGCTCGTGAAGAAATTCAGACATTGACATGGTCTTTTTCGTGCGTAGTGCCAGGCTAGCTCAGTAGCTCCTAGCTAGTCCTATAAAGTGGCCAACTATCCAGACAGTTATTTTTCCGTGTACCACAAAGAAAAAGTGGATTTCTTGAATAACACACAGAAATCAAGTTTCAAATCATCAATATTAGACTTAGGAAAGTTTCACGTAGCATGGAGGTACTATCGAGTTGGGGTTATATGCATGGAGCCATCAGATGCGTCAATTAGGGTTTCTTATATATAAAGTGAAGTTGAAACACTCCCACCATGCTAATGAGACGGAACCAACAAGACGGGTTATTTTGCTTGTCTCGTTCCATTGCACCAAACATGACACCAATGAGGTTCGGTGGTACAAATTGTTCCTATCAAATCCAACCAATTTAGACCATAAAATCGATCGAGTAGATATGGACATTATCTCTTTCTTTCTTTTTTTGTATCATTATGAAATGTTTTCTATATATAAATTCGAAAAATCACATGCAAATATACGTTGAAGTGAAAAGAAAAAAAAAACAAAACAGTAGGCCATAGTGGAAATGTCGTTGCTAAGACATATTACCACTTTCATTATCAAAAAAAAAAAAAAAGATCCACTCTCGAATTTGGGTGGAAAGTAACTGTAAAGTTTTCTCAAATTGGTATGAAAATCGAATTTAAATATAGCATATCTAGTAAAATTTTAATAAAAAATTTAGAACAAGGTTTACAAATAGTTTGAGACGGTGGTGAAACTCAACATTTCCATCTGCTGCCACTTGTATGATCAGCAAAACTAATACCGAGTAAAATTCTAGGGTCAATTGTCCGTCATGGTAAGGCCTAATGCAGCAGCTTTCCCAGTTTTCCCTCATGGCCGTGTCTTTCTCCCACCACTGGTGAAGCGCATGAGCTGTCGTAGACGTAGTCGGTTTGTTCTTGTTCACAGTCATATCTGCTGATAGAAGAAGGTGAAGAGGTTCTTTTGACAAATCCGAGGGGGATCTTCTTATTATTCCGACCAATATACTTCTAACTGAGTTTCTAGCACCAAATCTCTCTATTTGGCCTGCACCGATCTCCGACATGAAGTCTCTGCGTCTGAAATAATCAATATATCCTGCACAGATTGGATCTTTTGGGTTCACATATAAATTAGGTATCCACGATGCTGTTTTTGTGTTGTACTCTTCTTGACCCTGTAATAATTTAAGACAAACGGTTTCTTGTAAGAAAATCAACTCTAAAATTAAATGAATGAAACTGTGACTAATAATGAATGAACTGCCCATAGTTAATTGAACCAGTTATCTTGACTCTTAAATACGATTTCAATTTACCTGCAGTAGATGGGTTAAGGTCATGGCTATGGTGCCTTTGACGACACTCTTCGCGGTTTGAAACACATCTTTAAGATAACGTCCTCCAGGTAGCTGCTCTAGAGGAATAGACGAGATAGGTGGGTTGAATATGTAACTTTCGAGGAAGAATCCAGCACTTGTCATGGTCTTTCCAGCCAGCAACACTAGTGCGGCTCCCAAAGAGTGTCCAGCGAGCCAGATATCTTGTTGGCTATGTTTGTCCACCATATTACGAATTGCTTGAATCGCGTGCCTAGACCTGCCACCTTGATGAAGGGTGTTAAAGATGCATTGGAGGTCAAGTTTCAAATCAAACTTCAAAGTCCTTTTTTTTAGAACCGTGCCGCGGAAGGCCATAACGTAGTGTGGAACTTTCATTACATGTGGGCTATTTTGGTAAACGTTGTAGCTCTTGTATTCGAAAACGGCACCGTAAATGGAGCCGTCATCATCGGTCAGGTTTTGTATCCATTCAAAATTGAAAAACTCCCACCAAGGCTCTGCTAGTGGTTTCAGAGGATGACGCAAGCCAAGCTTGTACCTGTACCTTTTTTTTCTGCTGAGAAGCCTGTCCCTTTCTAATGTGTACACTCCATTTACCAAACTTGATACCACTGAGGTTCGGTGGTGCGAATTGTTCCTGTTTACAATCAAATAAGAAACAATCAATTATACTTAGAATCTGCATAGATACTGACTTTAAAAAATGAGTAGGTATCATCGATATTGGTTATAGAACTGTTCTATGATCAATTTATTTTAAAAGGAAGTTATACTAAATAAATAAATAAAAATGTTACCAATCAATAGATGTAAGATGGCATGGGCCAGAAGTGTAGAAATCATCTGTATCTGAAGCCATCGGTCCTCGTCCCATTTTTTTCTTTCTGGTAAAGCCTCGTCCAGGTGAATAAGAATCGAATTTAATGGAATCTGATGATGTAAGCTTAAGAGTTCTTGTAAATAAAACAAACTGAAGAGTTCTTCTTCTTTTTTTTTTTTCTTAGTTCAAGAGTTCAACAAAGGAACTAATGAGGAGTTTATATTGGTACTACAAGTAAGAAGACATTTTGGGTCCGGAGACTTTGAGACTTTGAGACGTACCTGCCTAGGAAACGGATGAAATGGGATCCACTCTCCAATTGGGTGAATGGTGATAACGTTATAAGGAAATATTTCAGTTTTTATAGAACATCTTTGTTGCACTTGTTTTTAGTAGTTTTAAAAGTCGTCGTTGGTGGATTATATGTTATACTATACTTGTTTTACTAGTTCGAGGAACTGTCGAGGAAATTAAAAGGATAGTTTTTGGAATTTTCTCTTGTTCATATCATTGACTCAAATCAACTTCGTTAAAGAAAAGAAGAAGAATTTTTTTTAGTTAATTATTCTTTAACATCAGAAAACATAGTACTGATAATATATTTTACCATTTTAGCTATTCTGAAAAGAAAAATAACTCCAAGTAGCATTTTTTATAACTTTATCTTTCAATTTTGAAAAATACATGTCAATTTCGTGAAGTCAAATTTCTCGTTCTTGTAATTTTCATAAGCTGCTTTTGTAAACTTATTTCCTTCTGATTAAGCTTTCCACCACGGAGTAATATTGTAATTAATGTGTGGTTGGCAAAAAAAAAATCATCTTAATCACCATATGGTTCAAATCGAATCAAGTTTGTAAAAAAAATTAAATAAAATATCAAATCAAAGTCTTCGCGTTGAAGATTTTAAATCGAATTTTTAAATTATAGAAATATGATGTACGTGATAATAAAAATTTTAGAAACTATGCATGAGGGTTAGGTTTCGTGTTATTTTTTATTTCATAAAATTAATCTGCATTTGCCGAAAAAAACATTTTTCGAGGATAGAGGATAAAGTTACTAAATAGCGAATTGGAGATATTTTGCAAAAAAAACATAGTTTTTAATATTTAAACTATCAAGTGTTTGCATGAGTTCAAGGTTTGTAAGATGATTTTCAAATATTTATGGCGTCAAACAGTCATTACAAATTTCTTGGTAAAAAAATATCAATGACCACCTTTCAAAACAGTTGTGAAACATTCAAAGTTTGATGATTTTAAAATCGTTGGAATTTTGGAAAGCTAGAGCAGTCACTTTTCACCTCCAAGTGAAATCACGTACGTGATCGATACACTAAAGACATGTTTCGTAGGTTCGAGGAAAAGTAACATAAAAGTGAAAAAGACAACCAACCAATGAATACCTTCGGTCGTAGAGCCTGTAACCGAGATGAACAACACCAAGAACCCTGGTCAAATGACATGTGATGATGTTAGTGTGGAAACCAAGTTTTCTCTTTTCTTTACCCAGATGGATATATGATATATCCCAACTGCTGAAATTACTGACGTTAATACCAAATTAAATTTCAATTTTGTTAACAGATAAAAATAATATATACAAATTGTAACAATTTTGTATTTTTTTTATGGGATCACATGGATTGGTTTGCATTATTTATATATATTATCATTAGTAGTCATTCCGTGCTACGCACGGATTTAGATTACATTGTTTTTGGATATTTTTTTTGTAATTTTGGAGATCATGAATTAAGACAATATAAATTAAATAAAAATATTATTAAGATTTGAGATATGAGGGTTAGTAAAATGTGTATCTTTCTAGTTATAAGAAAAATTGTAGTTAAAAGCATATGGATTATTTATTATTTAATTGGATAATAAATACATTAATCTTTATATCAGTTAAGTAAGTGTAATTTATACTTTCTCTGGTTTTTTACTTGTCGTTTAAGATTTTCTCACACATATTAAAAAAAACTATTAAATTGTCTGTTTTACCCTATAGTAATATATTTTATAAATATTTCATTAGTCGAAACTTTAAAACAGGGAGAAAACTGGAATGTTCACCAAACATTTTTATTGAAAATCTAAAACGACAACTAAATTAAAACAGAGATAATATTTCATTGTTATAGAAATCACATAAACTTTGTGAGAGTTATAGATATGCAATCATTACATATTAATATATTTTCTTATATATGTAATATTTCTAAATACTATTATTTATCACTCATTGTATTACTATAAATATTATGAAAGTTACAAAAATGAGAGTTAGTACAACATATGAGATTGATGTGATAGAATAGAAAGGTTAATAAAAAATTTGTCAGGTTTATAAAAATACATTATTGTGAATTAATAACTAAGATTGTCTATTGTTTTAAATATATATTAAAGAGTTATATATTATAAATATAACTCTATGAACGAGCATCTTAGCTAATCAAATCATGAATTTAAATATATATTCACTTCTCTCTTTAAACAGAAATATATACAATTATCTCTTTATCAAAAAATATATTCAATTCTCATTTAGTTATTTAGATATTATATATTAAAATATACTTTAGTTCAATTTAAATGGATTAAAAATGAAATAAAATAATTTAATATCAAGATCATGTGAATTATTTGTATTAAAGTGTGGAGATAAAACAACCAATTATTACTCGACATTATCCTATACAACCCAACTATATATATTATAATCTTATATCCTTAAACTATTTAATCATCAATTATTTTTTAAGCGAAAAATTTATTATGTAAATTCAATTGAATAAATTTGTTACACTAAAAATTAAAAGAAACAAAATAACACTTGTGAAAGAAGAGAGCATTAAATGATAATCTTTTGGAGCTTTCCAAAAGAAAACTTTACTTTATTATTAGATGATATTATATATTAAGGTTTCTTTCAACTCTTACTCTAAGAATCTGATGCCCAACATCATTATATTAAAATTCTTTTATAAATATATTAAAATGAATGCTTAAATCATCAAAATATGAACAATAGTTAAAATAATTTACATTTTTGGAAAAATATTCAAGACTTAGTAAGATAATATTTCTTCTAAAGTTAGGAACTTTCCAAAAATGGATGATCCGAACAACGATACTATTGTTACCGGTGTTTTGTTGTTCGTTGGAGATTGAATCGAGGATAGAATAGAAAGTAAATGTTTTAGTTTTCAAAATAGTCTTGAAAGAGGATGTGTTTGTATGGTAATAGGTTGTTTTTAGAAAACTAAACTTTATAGAATTTTTGAGCGTTTAAGAAGAAGAAGGGATTGGAATCAAATATTAATGAGAATAAATTCGCAAGTGTTTCAAAATAATAAGTTAAAAATGAGAAGTAACATAAACAAAAATGAAAATTGAGGAAAATAGTGGGTATAAGGCAATGCATAAAATGATGGTATTATTTCAAATAAAAAAATAACTGATTATGTTCATAATTTATTCTGAAATTCTTAATATGAAAACTTATAAATTTTATGTAATTCAAAAATACCATGACGTTTGAAATAAAAAGTGTGACTCAAACAAAATATAAAAGAATTATATCAAAATCTTACATAATTTCCAGAAAGTAAGCTCAAAATTTTAATTTTATACAAACAATTTTTTAAAAATTTAAACTAATTTACTTAAATAATACCTACCCACCATCTAACTTAAATGTGATTTCGTTTGTGCCCGTGAAAATTATATAAGATTCAAACACAGAAATTAAACCCAAGAATTCAAACCTATAAATTTAATTTAATGTTGGTATAGTACGAAGATGAAACCAACCACTGATATAAGGTAGCTTTTGATTCTTGGGGGCTGCATATGTTTCTGATTAAAGAAGGGATGAAGGAAATGTAGTTTTTTTTTTTTTTTGGTTTTATGGGCCTGTAGTTAATTAGGTCTAAACTATAGTTAATTAGGTCCAAAAAAAAAAATACAGGTGTCAAAAATATAGTATGTCAAATGTCATCTCCTTTGCAAAAGTTGAGAAAAATCTTATCATATTATATAGGGACATTTACTCAAATGATATACATTTTAGGTAATATCACCGGTACCTACAAAAAAAGATTTTATTACTAGAATATTTCGGGTATTAAAAATACTCAGCGTGCCTTTGTTTTATGTTACTGGAAAAAACGTTATTACAAAAATGTCATTGCCACGTCAGACGCCACGTCAGAAATCGCTGACCTGTATTAAATAACTCAGCCGTAAAGCGTAATAGAG
Organism: Camelina sativa; assembly: GCF_030686135.1. NCBI lineage: Eukaryota > Viridiplantae > Streptophyta > Magnoliopsida > Brassicales > Brassicaceae > Camelina > Camelina sativa. The sequence continues at coordinate 10,440,636 of NC_141892.1, read as the reverse complement.
ATAATGACGGCTGAGTTATAGGTATGTTGCAGCTGGTTTAAGGAAAAACAATTTGAGTAAGATCGGACGGGCTGACTTAGAGCATAACTCAGCCACACGTTACGGCTGAGTTTTCACCGGATGGTTGAGTTGTCAAAATTTTGGCTGAGTTAGAACATAAACTGGTCAGGACACCGAAGCGAACGGAAAAGATCCTCCATACGCTCCCTCCACTCATCCGCTACACTCGGATCCGTACCTCCCAAGAAAGATCCTGCTCCCACTCGCTGCAGCTGCACCATCATCTGCACGTACTGAGCGTCCACTACCTCGGCCCCTGGATGCAAACCTGGCTGCAAACCCGCCACAGGTGGCACCGCTGGGACCCTCCCACCAACAACTGGTGGCACTACTAGAACCTGCCCACCAACCACTAGCGGCACTAACCGGAACCTGCTCGCCAACCACTGGTGGCACCGCTGCTGGAAGCCGCGCTAAAACCTGAGTTAGCAAGCCCAACAAGACATCCTCCCTGCCTGGAGCACCCTGAGCTGCATTTCCCACACCCGGGGCAACACCATGACCGACACAAGGCCCATTCGCCCCGCCGTCACCCAAACTAGCCTGGTCTCCAGACACACTAGGACGAACCTGTGACTCCGCTATCTCCTCACTGTCCATGCTCTGGATCACACTCTCACTAGCCTCGGGAACTTAACCTCGTCCCCGACCACGACCACGACCACGACCACGACCATGACCAACAGCATCCTCACCTCTAACCATCTGTATCACCAAGAGCAGAAGGCTAAGCAACAAATAATTCTAATCACACAAGAACACAACTCACCGTGGAATCACGAAGTAGGCTCGAAGAGCAGTAGAAGCACAGTGAACCATAGTCCTAGAACCGTAAGGGCTCTGATACCAAAATGAAACAACCCTTCCCGTTTTTTTTTTTTTTTTTAATAATTTACTAGTGGTCCCATACCCACTAACACCCTAGCACAATCAGCAACAGCGGATAACAAAACAATTCCATTAACCAATAAGAATTCCAACATTAACAATCCAATAACCAACAAAGCAATACTCCAAAACTAATAAAGAAATAACCAAGTTCCAACATCCTACAATGCTCTATCAACTCAATTCTAGCAACCTAACAATAGCTAGACCACAATCAATCAAGCCTCTAGAACATCCTCCTCCTCATCTCCTTGATTCCACGATCACACTTTGCCTTTACCTGCACCACAAACACATATTGAGATGCATGAGTATTATTAAAAATACTCAGTGAGGCCATCCTCCCATCCACTGGGCTATACACACAAGCAACTGAGATTCTATTGAAAGTTGAGCCAATAAACACAATCAACACATCAAACAAACAACTCATCATCCGTTAAGAGTGGTGTCGACCGACACCAGATTGGTGTCGATCGATGCTAACACAACCTGGTGTCGACTGACACCATATTGGTGTCGATTGACGCTAACACAGCAAGGTGTCGACCGACACCACACTGGTGTCGATCAACACTGCCTCTGCAGACGCGAACTGCAAGAATCTGAATGTCGATCCTCCGTTTCGAATCACCACGAAACCGTCTCAAACTCTCCCAATCGCCTCAGGGACCTATGGGAAACACTAAAACAACAAACCCAAGCAAGCAAACACCACAAATAGACAAGGAACAACCAAACAAAAGAGATCCCAGGCTTAGATCAGCCATGGTCAAGCACTCACCTCTTTTACAGGAAGATTTGAATGAGAAATTGTGGAACCAACACCTTAGGAAGCTTCTCCTTCGTTCCCAACAACAGCTCTCCCTTCTACCGCTATAGATCTCTCCAAAAATACCAAGAACAGACCCAAAATCTCACAGAAACACTTTCCAATACTCTCCAACACTTTCTCTCCTTTTTCTCTCTTTTCTCACTCAACGGCGACAAAACAAGACAACCTCAAACCCTTAATTCGTCGCTTCTCCTCTTATATACCTTGTTTAGGGGTTTCCAATTGAACCAAACCGAACCAACCAGCAATTAAAATAAACCAATCAAAACTGGAAATATTGGTGTCGATCGATACACCAAGGGTGTCGATCGACACTCAGACCAAAAATGCTATATCTGGTTCGCGGATGTTACATAGGGATAGAACAAAATTACCATTTTAGGATTTTGTGTGGTGGAGAGAGTGGTCGCTGTTGGTCGGAAGCGGTGGCTAGCGGTCGAAGAAGGTGGCCGGAGGTCTGCGGCGGAGGTCGGTGAACGGAGGTCGGCGGCGGAGGTCGGTGGCCAGAGATCGGAGGAGGTCGGTGACCGGAGGTAGGCGGTGGAGGTTGGTGACCGGAGGTCGGCGGCGGAGGTCGGCAGAGGAGGTCGGTGGTCGGAGGTTAGCGGCGGAAGTCGGTGGACATGTTAAATCATATCTGATGTGTATTTTAATTTGCTGATGTATATTTTTATTTTTTTATTTTTAATCAAAATCGAAAAACTAAACCCAAGAAGTAAATTGTAATTACACCCAAGACACTAAACATTTAAGTAATTTTCAAAAGATTGTTAGATACGAGTAATAAACCACTTTTGATAACATTTGAGTAATTAGCAAGTTGCAGCACTACAAGGACCATATTATTTTTCACTTCACCATCTTGTATTATCTGTATTATTGTACGTCCGTATGTCGAATAGAGACAGAATTTTGGGATGTGAGATCCAGAAGTGAAGATTGAACTTTCTTCATTAGATCAAGGTCTGATTTTTTTAGTTTTTTGCGATGACTTTTCTCTAGTCAAGTCATGTGTAACAGTTTAATTATCAATACAAATCAGTAGACCAAAAAAAATAGAACCGTCAGTATGGTTGTCTGAACTTCTATATTATGAGACTGTTTTTATTCAATATAAATATCGATTTTTTATATTGTTTTTTTTAAGTTAACCGTTTTTATTCATTTCATATAAAGTCTTCATTAACACCAATTAAAGTAACTGTGGCAAATCTTCTTTTTTATCATATGTCGTTTGATTAATTATTACGTTGAAAAGAATATTTGATTATTTTTAAAGGTGGATATGTAACATCTTAAAAAGGCAGATGGCTCGGAGGGTCTCTGTAATTACACGGGCATGTGCTTCTTCCTTGATTTCTCATGCTTACTAGTTCCCGCAGCACCGTTTATCCATCAAGGACTTCTGTACCACTGTCAACACGGCCTGCACATTTTCCGACTGGACTTAAATAAGATACAACAATCCAAACCATTAACCCGCATCCCGAACACCACTTCATTTTGGTACTTAGTCGCACAACCAACCACCCCTAAGCGACCAAGTATCAAGAGAGATGGGCTGGAATACTCCGTACCCGCTCCAGCCACGGACTACAACTTGGACCCGGCTAGACAAGCTCAAGTCGCGGCCTGCTTCTCAAACCACTTCTTAAACCTTGCCTTCAAACTCGCCTCGGGCTCCCAAGTCTGCTCCTCTACTCTATCACAGTCCCACAGGACTCTCATCAAATGAATCTTCTTCTTCCGAAGTTCCTTGACTCTCCTCTCGAGCACCCTCAACGGTCGCGCCTCCAAGGTCATGTTGGGCTGAAGATCCTTAGGAATCTTAGCCAACAACCGAGCACCCTCGTGAAGACACTTCCTCAGCATCGACACATGAAATAACTTGTGGAACGCACGCATGACCTCAGGCAACTCCAGCCGGTATGCCACTGGTCCTACCCGCACAACCACTCTGAACGGACCCATGTACCTCAAACTCAACTTACTGTTAATGACCTGTTTGGACCCCGCAACATGACCATCTTGAGGTACACTCTATCACCAACCTGAAACTCAAGATCCTTCCTCCTCTTATCAGCATAGCTCTTCTCCCGATCCTGAGCCTCCTTCATGTTCAGCCTCAGAACCTGAATCTTCTCCGAGGTCTCCTGAACAAAAATCCGCACCATAAATGCTCCTCTCCCCCACCTGAGTCCAGCATAACGGTGTACGACACGACCTCCCATACAATGCCTCATAAGGGGCCATCCCAATACTCGCCTGATAGTTGTTGTTGTAAGCAAACTCTACCAAGCTCAAATGATCTGCCCAATGACCACCCCAATCCAACACGCACATCCTCAGTAAATCCTCCAAAATCTGGATCGTCCTCCCCGACTGACCGTCCGTCTGAGGATGGTAGGCTGTACTCATATGCACCTTCGTGCCCATATCTGCCTGAAATGCCTTCTAGAACACCGAGGTGAACTTGGAATCTCTATCATACACAATACTATCAGGCACACCATGCAATCTGACTATCTCTCTCACATACTTCCTGGCCAAAACCGCTGCTCCATCAGTCTTCTTGATGGCTATGAAGTGCGCAAACTTAGTCAAACGGTCCACAATGACCCAAATTGCATCAAACGTCCTCGACACAGGCAATCCCACCACGAAGTCCATCATGATCATATCCCACTTGCACTCTGGAATGGGCAAACTCTACAATAATCCACTAGGAATCTGATGCTCCGCCTTCACTAGCTGACAGGTGTCACACTTAGCAACCCAATCGGCTACGTCCTTCTTCATCCTGACCCAGTGATAATACCGCTTGAGGTCACGATACATCTAGGTCGCTCCTGGATGAATAGAGAACTTGCTCGAATGAGCCTCTCTCAGAATCTCCTTTCTTAATTCCTCACCCTTGGGCACACAGACCCGACCATGTACAAGGATAGTACCATTAGCAGAGACCTGATACTCCGAACCTACAGCCTTAGAGGCATTCACCAGCCCCTCATAACTCTCCTGAGCTAACCGCACTCTACTCAGCAAATCCGCTCGATCAGATGCCTCTAAACCCAAAGGTTCCTGTGAGATAGCGCACAACCTCAATGCATTAATCTCACCTACCAACACCTCTATATCCTGCTCCTGAGCCGAAGCCGCCCGTTTCCAACTCAAGGCATCTGCAACCAGGTTAGCCTTACCAGGATGGTAAGCTATGTCTAAATCATAATCCGCTACTAACTCCAACCAACGCCTCTGTCTCAAATTCAGCTCTGGCTGAGTGAAAATGTACTTCAAACTCTTGTGATCTATATATACCTATACCTTCCCGCCATACAGATAAGACCTCCAAATCTTCAGATCAAAAATCACTGCTGCCATCTCCAAATCATGAGTAGGGTAATTAGCCTCGTGCTTCCGTAACTGCCGTGAAGCGTAGGCTATAACCTTCCCCTGCTGCATAAGCACACAACCCAACCCCACTCCGGAAGCATCTGTATACACAACGTAGGGCTTTTTCTGCTCAGGCAGTGCTAACACTGGTGTGGTAGTCAACATCTGCTTCACACTTACAAAACTCGCCTCACACTCCGATGACCACACAAATAGAACATCCTTCCTTGTAAGCTTAGTCATCGGCTGTGCCATACTCGCAAAACCCGGAACAAACCTCCTGTAGTAACCCGCTAACCCCAGAAAACTCCGGATCTCAGTGGCACTCTGCGGCCTCGGCCACTCACTGATGGCCTGAATCTTCTCGGGATCCACCGAAACTCCCTCTGCAGAAACAATGTGGCCTAGGAACCCTATCTCACGCTGCCAGAAACTGCACGTACTAAGCTTAGGAAACAACTTCTGCTCCCGCAGCTTCTCCAGAACTGCTCTCAGATGTACTGCATGCTCCTCAGGACTCTTAGAATATACCAGGATGTCGTCGATGAAAATAATGACTGACACATCCAGAAACTCCTGGAACACGCTGTTCATCAATCTCATAAATGTAGCTGGCGCGTTTGTCAAACCGAAAGGCATCACCACAAACTCATAATGCCCGTATCTCGTCCTGAAGGCAGTCTTCCTCACATCTGCCTCATGGATTGGAATCTGGTGATAACCCGATGCTAAGTCAATCTTGGAAAACCAAGTAGCACCCCTCAACTGATCCAACAACTCGTCAATTCTCGGGAGAGGGTACTTGTTCTTCACAGTGACCCAGTTCAAACCCCGGTAGTCGATACACAACCGAAAACTCTCGTCCTTCTTCTTAACAAACAGCACTGCTGCTCCCCACACTGAACAACTAGAACGGATAAAACCCTTACTAAATAAATCCTCCAACTGCTTCTTCAGCTCTGCCATCTCTGCTCGAGCCATCCTGTAGGGCGCCTTAGACAATGACGTTGTCCCTGGTTCCAACTCTATCGTGAAGTGATCAGATCGAGATGGTAGTAACCCCTGCAACGACTGGAACACATCATCAAACTCCTGCAAAACCCAAATACCTCCAACATAAGACTGCCGCACAGACTCCGGCATTGAGATTGTAACCAAATAGGCTTCACGACCATTCTCGATCATCCTCCCGGCCTGCACAGCCGAGATCACGAGACTCCCCGAAGTCGGTCTCACTCCCTCGAAAACCAACTTTGCTTCTAGGCGCTCGAAGACAAATGCACCCTATGAAGATGCAACCAATCCATACCCAAAATCACATCATACAACTCCATTGGACTGATGATCAAATCTGCCGGTCTCGACTCCCCCGCAATCAGAATCTCCACATCACTCACATGACCGAAGACCCTCAGGAACTTCCCTCCTACAACCCTAACAACACCCGTGTTCTCACCGGGATCTTTGCTGATACAAGCGCTCTCCACGCACTCCGGCGTAATGAAGCAATGAGTTGCTCCAGAGTAAAAAAAAACGTGGGACATAAAACCGCCCACCGACAAGGTCCCTGTGATCGCTCCCGCACTGGTGCCACCGGTCTCCACAGTCAAGTACACCCGCGATGTCGGCTCGATCCAACCCACCGGCTGCACAACCTGCTGCACTCCTGGCTGACCTCCAGCATGCACCGCAGCTACTGCCATCTGTTGAAACTTGGGACAACGAGGCTTCATATGCCTCGTCTCCTTGCAGTAGTAACACACTCGGGTATCTGTCCGCGGCTCCGTCACCGCCCACTGCTTTATCACTGCCCGCTGCTCACGTCTCTGCAGACAGTTGGTCACCTTGTGGTCCCTGCTACCACACCCAAAGCATCTCGGACAACAGTACCTCAATCTCTGCATATCCTCAAACTTCCGCTTCTGCCCATGCGCAGGCATGCCGCCCTTGCTAGGAACAGAATGCGGCTGGGACCGCTGTGGCTGCACCAAAGGACTGACCACAACCACCTGTGACCTCAAGTCGTCCTCTATCCCAGCTGCAACCTCAATTAGCTCCGCACTCATAGTATAACTCCGCACTCTGCACCGAGTCCTCAGATTATCCCGCAGAGCCAACAAAAACCTCCGCATCTGAGCCGACTCTGGCTCCCAAGCCTGACCTGCATACCCCACAAGTCGACTGAACTCAGCATCCAGCTCCCGCACTGTACGGTCTCCCTGAGTCAACCCCAAGAACCGTGCCTCCATGCGGTCAAGTACCTCCTGTGGAAAATACTTGGAGTTAAACTCCCTCACAAAATCCTCCCAAGCCATATCCCGCTGCACGCTTCGTGCTGTCACTGACCTCCACCACACACGTGCATCACCTGACAGGTAATGCACTGCCAAATCCACCCTAAACTGGTCAGGACACCGAAGCAAACGGAAAAGATCCTCCATACGCTCCCTCCACTCATCCGCTACACTCGGATCCGTATCTCCCGAGAAAGATCCCGCTCCCACTCGCTGCAGCTGCACCATCATCTGCACGTACTGAGCGTCCACTACCTCGGCCCCCGGATGCACACCTGGCTGCAAACCCGCCACAGGCGGCACCGCTGGGACCCTCCCACCAACAGCTGGCGGCACCACTTGAACCTGCCCACTAACCACTGGCGGCACTACCGGAACCTGCTTGCCAACCACTGGCGGCAGCGCTGCTAAAACCTGAGTTAGCAAGCCCAACAAGACATCCTCCCTGCCTGGAGCACCCTGCGCTGCATTCCCCACACCCAGGGCAACACCATGACCGACACCGGGCCCATCCGCCTCGCCGTCACCCAAACCAGCCTGGTCTCCAGATACACTAGGATGAACTTGTGACTCCGCTATCTCCTCACTGGACATGCTCTGGGTCACACTCTCACTGGCCTCGGGAACCTGACCTCGTCCCCGACCACGACCACGACCACGACCACGCCCACGACCAACAGCATCCTCACCTCTAACCATCTGTATCACCAAGAACAGAAGGCAAAGCAACAAATAATTCTAATCACACAAGAACACAACTCACCGTGGAATCACGAAGTAGGCTCGAAGAGGATGTTCTAGGACCTCATGCCACACACAATTGACTAAATCACATAATCAACTCTAGCATGAACTCCCAAACAACAACAGTAGAAGCACAGTGAACCCTAGTCCTAGAACCGTAAGGGCTCTGATACCAAAATGAAACAACCCTTCCCGTTTTTTTTTTTTTTTAATAATTCACTAGTGATCCCATACCCACTAACACCCTAGCACAATCAAAAACAGCGGATAACAAAACAATTCTATTAACCAATAAGAATTCCAACATTAACAATCCAATAACCAACAAAGCAATACTCCAAAACTAACAAAGAAATAACCAAGTTCCAACATCCTACAATGCTCTATCAACTCAATTCTAGCAACCTAACAATAGCTAGACCACAATCAATCAAGCCTCTAGAACATCCTCCTCCTCATCGCCTTGATTCCACGATCACACTTTGCATTTACTTGCACCACAAACACATATTGAGATGCATGAGTACTATTAAAAATACTCAGTGAGGCCATCCTCCCATTCACTGGGCTATACACACAAGCAACTGAGATTCTATTGAAAGTTGAGCCAATAAACACAATCAACACATCAAACAAACAACTCATCATCGGTTAAGAGTGGTGTCGATCGACGCTAACACAACAAGGTGTCGACCGACACCACACTGGTGTCGATCGACACTGCCTCTGCAGACACGGACTGCACGAATTTGAACGTCGATCCTCCGTTTCGAATCACCACGAAACCGTCTCAAAATCTCCCAATCGCCTCAGGAACCTATGGGAAACACTAAAACAACAAACCCAAGCAATCAAACACCACAAATAGACAAGGAACAACCAAAGAAAATAGATCTCAGGCTTAGATCAGCCATGGTCAAGCACTCATCTCTTTTACAGGAAGATTTGAATGAGAAACGGTGGAACCAACAACTTAGGAAGCTTCTCCTTCGTTCCCAACAACAGCTCTCCCTTCTACTGCTATAGATCTCTCCAAAAACACCAAGAACAGACCCAAAATCTCACAGAAGCACTTTCCAATACTCTCCAACACTTTCTCTCCTTTTTCTCTCTTTTCTCACTCAACGGCGACAAAACAAGACAACCTCAAACCCTTAATTCGTCGCTTCTCCTCTTATATACTTGGTTTAGGAGTTTCCAATTGAACCAAACCGAACCAACCAGCAATTAAAACAAACCAATAAAAACTGGAAATATTGGTGTCGATCGATACACCAAGGGTGTCGATCGACACTCAAACCAAAAATGCTATATCTGGTTCGCGGATGTTACATAGGGATAGAGCAAATTTTCCATTTTAGGATTTTGTGTGGTGGAAAGAGTGGTGGCTGGTGGCCAGAGAAGGTGGCCGGAGGTCTGCGGCGGAGGTTGGTGAACGGAGGTCGGCGGCGGAGGTCGGTGGCCGAAGATCGGAGGAGGTTGGTGGCCGGAGGTCGGAGGAGGTTGGTGGCCGGAGGTCGGCGGAGGTCGGTGGCCAGAGCTCGGCGGTGGAGGTCGGTGACCGGAGGTCGGCGGCGGAGGTCGGTGGCCGGAGGTTGATGTGATCATGAGACCATCCAAGACGACGCTTGAGTCTTGCTCAACACGAACGAAGTCAAATATCACCTCTTCCAGCCAAATGACTATTTGGAATACATTCTTACCTCATTTGCAGCATATCTCGAAGTGCCAATCAGAGTTCAGATGAAGGAGTTATTCATTTTACAAATCAGGTGAACTCATGGCTACACGATTTGTACCTACGAGCATTCAACAGAGAATTCCGACCAAGTCTGAAGGATTCAAGGTATGAAACAAACTGTTCTGGAATCTTGATCCATCCTACAATCACTGAGAATTGAAAGCACATTAAAAGCAGTTCATACTTGAAAGATATGGATATTTCAAATCAGTGGATCTGCCCCATTCCCATTTTCGCGTTTGAGCCAAATATCGTGTTAAACAGACTAACTCAGCATCAATTTTGACACGACATCGATGGAGGATGTTAATGGATCTCTTATGTTTCCAACAAGCCCAAGAACACAAGATCTGGCCAACAAACCACAAAGTTACGCTTCATTTGCCAAAGGAGGTCAACCTAGTTCTTCACATGAAGAATATTAGGTCCAGTTGGTTTAGGTACTTCCTGAATTATGTTTGGCAACCAGAAGGTGTTTCTACTAAGCTCAATGTGAAGAAATGGTACAGCCCATGTTGTTTCTCATCATCAAGTTGGACCAAAGAGTCAAAGAGAGAAAAGATCAAGGAAACCCTTAATGGGTCAGTTCAAGAGCTTATGGCCGAAGAGAGCATGGGAGATACTATTGGGGATGATACCTATCAAGTCCAGCCCACTTTGAGCCTAATTCAAGTCCAAGAAAACCCAAAATAATCACTTTATTTTATGTTCAAAGAGGGATGACGAAAATGGAGTTCAACTCACCTTGGGAAGACAAACTTCAAAGAGTTGAATCTTCATTCAACTATCTATCTTTATTGTGTTTTAGTTTCAAGAATAATATTTGGCTTTGTGACCAAGTTTTTTATCTCTACAAAAACTCATGTAATCTCATTTGAGAATAATCAACCAATTTTCCTTTTCATTTTAGAGTCTATCTCTTTGTTCTTTGTCTAGAACATTTCTTTGTTTCTTGGTGTGTAATATCCAAGCAACAACCTCCTTCTGCTGGACTAGTGTGTCATATCTAGCAGTGATTGGAGTTGGGAATATCAGCAGCCTTCCGCAACTGTTGACCCCTCAATCCATCAAATCTCCCTTGTTGCATCTTGCACCTTGGTGATTTTCTATCCTTTTTAGTCCGGTTGAGTGATCCTCGAATTTTGGGCGTATCAAAGGTCAGCGGCAGAGGTCGGTGGTCGGAGGTCGGCGGACATGTTAAATCATATCTGATGTGTATTTTTATTTTTTTATTTTTATTCAAAATCGAAAAACTAAACTTAAGGGGTAAATTATAATTACACCCAATATACTAAACATTTGAGTAATTTTGAAAAGATTGTTATATATATGAGTAATAAATCAACTTTCCATAACATTGAGTAATTTTTTCTATTAATATAAGATTAGCAAGTTGGAGCACTGCAAGGACCATATTATTTTTCACTTCACCATCTTGTATTATCTGTATTATTGTACTACGATGGTCCGTATGTCGAATAGAGACAGAATTTTGGGATGTGAGATCCAGAAGTGAAGATTGAATTTTCTTCATTAGATCAAGGTCTGATTGTTCTAGTTTTTTGCGATGACTTTTCTCTAGTCAAGTCAAGTCATGTGTAACAGTTTAATTATCAATACAAACCTGTTGACCAAAAAAAATAGAACCGTCAGTATGGTTGTCTGAACTTCTATATTATGACTGTTTTTATTCAATATAAATATCGAGTTTTTATATTGTTTTTTTTTTAAGTTAACCGTTTTTATTCATTTCATATAAAGTCTTCATTAACACCAATTAAAGTAACTGTGGCAAATCTTCCTTTTTATCATATGTCGTTTGATTAATTATTACGTTGAAAAGAATATTTGATTATTTTTAAAGGTGGGATATTTAACATCTTAAAAAGGCAGATGGCTCGGAGGGTCTCTGTAATTACACAGGCATGTGCTTCTTCCTTGATTTCTCATGCTTACTAGTTCCCGTAATTACACGGTCATGCATGCCTGCAGGTAATAATTTGTCAAAATTTTCCATTCCGTCTAGAACCGAAGTGTCTCATAGCATTTCTTCATGATTACTGCAGCTGAAACTGCGTTATATTACTTTCTTTTGACATATACGACTTTCTTTTGGCAAGAACCTAATGATATTTTCTTACATCTAACAAAATCTTTTGCCATATCTGCTTCCACATTAATTGTTATTCTTTAAAAACCACAAGAAGAGACGACCAATATGGAAGCAGAGTAGAGAAGGAGAGGAGACTCTCTGAGAATAACTTGTCCAGCACGAAGAGACTGTGCTGCCACCAATATTCTTTCGTTGGCAGTACAATATTCCTCATGATACCTGAACAACAACAGATGAATACATATGATGTTGGACCCTGTTCTTGTTTACGTTAACTATTAATATAGGATGTGTTGTTGTTACATTCATTTTGGCTCTCTTGGTATGTTATTGGTCCTTCATTCAACAACCAATGACTGTTTTTTAGTTCCAAATTAAATTAGAAAACTTCAAGATTCAATATGAGTAATGTCCAAAATCTGCAATTTGTCTGGAAGGACATACATTTTCACTCTCTAGAATGGCTCTTTTCGTCACCCGAAGTAGTTCAAGTAGATCTCTCTCCTTTTTAAACTTTCAATTTAAAATTTTTCGGTTTTTAGTTATATATTAAGTTAACATTTTCATATGATATATTATATATTTAGATGCACCCTATTATTTTCTCCATAAAAACGATTTTTATTTTTGAAACATTGTTGTTCTTTACAAATATCCATTTTACAGTATAACATATTATGTAGCTCTAGAATTTGGTTATTTAGCTAACTAATAGATTACTTATAACTTAACCAGACGACTCTTAAGTCTTAACATTATATTTAAGTTATATTATATTTGTTGTAAACGTTAAAGTAGTTTTAAGAGAACAATTACATGAAAAGAAAATGTAAAACATGGGAAAGAGAGACATACATGAAATACAAGACAACAAAAAAGTAGAAGAAATGGAAAAGGGGTAGATAAAGGTGCATTATAGAGTTGTAACTATTGTTGTAAGCTTTGCATAATTAAGAGAGAAAAGGTATGAAACAATGTAAAGGTGTGTATACACATGCATGTTGTTTGACATACCATCAACATGTCACTCATCACTCAAGAATACATGGCTGGCGGAAATATATTAGTCAACTTTAGCAGGTGATCAAGACTTCGATACATAAATAGTGAAATAATGTGACCGTTTTTTTTTAAATAATAAATAATAATAAAATAATAATAATAATAATAAATAAATAAATTACAACTAGTGGTTCCATACCCACTAGCCATCTAACCATAATCACAAACAACAGCGGAATAACAGATACCAATATCCAATAATATTCAATAATAGAATAACAATATTCAAACATAATCATTCCAATGTCAAACAACAAGAAACAAGGAACCGACAACCTAGTAAGTTCTAAAGACCCAACTCTAGCAACCTAACAATGTCAGACAACAACCAATCAAGTCCCTAGAACATCCTCATCTTCATTGCCTTGATTCCACGATCACACTTTGCCTTTACCTGAACCACAAACACAAATTGAGATGCATGAGTATTTGATAAACACTCAGTGAGGCAATCCTCACATCTACTGGGCTATACACACAAGCAACAGTGATTCCAATGTTCCAAACAAACAACAAACAAAACATTCAAACCAGGAAACAAACATCATCTCGCTGGAAGGGAGGTGTTGACCGACACCAAGTGGTGTCGATCGACACTCCACCTGCAACTGCGATCCGCTGCGAAGTCGAGAGTCGAATCTCGCTCCTAAATTCCACCAACTCGTCCAATACTCAAAACCCAAGCCGGAAACATCCTTAGAAACCTGTAGCAACCAATCCCGAGCAAGAAAACACACAAAACAACAACAAACAAGCAAGAACAAGGAAATTAAAGGCTTAGATTAGCCATGGTCATGCACTCACCTCTTTGCAGGAAGTTTCTGACCAATAATGAACGAATCCACTTTCCCAGTAAGCTTCCCACACGTTCCTAGCCTTGAATCCTCACTCACACAGCAAGATCTCACCCGCAAAGCCTTGAAATCTTACAACTCTCACAAAAACCTCTAGGAACTGTTTTCTTTCCTTTTCTCTCTGTTAAGCGGCCAAAACAACCAAAACTCCACGACCTAGGTCGACTTGCCACTTAAATAATCCGGTTCTATGGTTTTCCCTAACCCAAACCGACCAAAATCGACAATTAAATCAATCTGGCCGAATCAGAAATAAGTGGTGTCGACCGACACCACCATGATGTCAATCGATACCGTCCCCAAAACGTACAGTTTTGGTTCACGGGTGTTACAAATAGTTATGGACATCTAATATAAACTAACAGTTTAATTATGACTTGTATACAACCTAAATGTTCATTTCGTACTCGCAACTGCAATACTATTGAGTTAAGGTGCATTTTGTCAAATTTATGGAAATCTAATAGATACTATATGAGTTTATTGACATTGCACTATAATGCATACTTTTTTTTTTAATTTGTTTAGTTTACAATTTAAATTTAGGATTTTTCAATTATTTTTATAGTTTACAAAAAAACGGAACCATTAACGTGTATATGCAGTTGATGTATACTGTTTAGTCTTCAAAAACCAATAATTCATTTTCTAGGATCATATATTAATATATTGAATGGTATTGTATTGTACGCCTTAAGTTAGAGTGGTATTGTATTGTACTATTGTTGATCAAATTCACAAATTTAATTTGATTGGCATACACATTTGACAAACTAAAACAACTATCTACAGTACCTAAGCTAGAATTAAATCGCCGGAAACCACAAATAAAAGAAATAAAAGAAATAAAAGAAATAAAAGAAATTTATTATCAATTTGGTTTATTCACCAAATTCTTAAAAACAAGAAAAAGAAAATGAAACACTTCTATGAAAAGTGAACGTTTATTAAAAACATATTTTAGGTTTCAATTGATATTTTTATTTTAAAAGATGTGAATGTTAATTTATAAAAACTTATTTCTTCCTTCTGTCAGAAATTTTATAAATAAATTTAGAAAATATCATATGGAAAATTATAACATCTAATTCACCAACTTTAAAAATAACACTTTGATATAAATATAAAAATTTTAGTTATTTTCTAGATCTTTTAAAAATTTAGATTGACTATAGTGTTATTTATGAGAATTTTTTATTTTATACTAGGTTTTGAACCCACGCGTAGCGTGAAT
Source organism: Camelina sativa (assembly GCF_030686135.1). Classification (NCBI taxonomy): domain Eukaryota; kingdom Viridiplantae; phylum Streptophyta; class Magnoliopsida; order Brassicales; family Brassicaceae; genus Camelina; species Camelina sativa. The sequence continues at coordinate 10,425,418 of NC_141892.1, read as the reverse complement.
TTATTTGATATATTTTGATAAAAATTATATATGATTGATGACGATAATAAAATATTATCTTATATAAAACTTTAAATTACTATTAAAGAATAAATTAAATTTCAGATACACAATTTTTAAAAATATAAAAATCAGTTGTGTTTTAAAATCATGAATTTAACTCGACGTTCAGACGAAGCAGATCAAACTAGTGACCTCACATATCCTAAACCATTTCTTTGACCACCAGAAAACGGAACAATTTTATTACCATGAATTTATCGCTGTCACCTATGTTTTAGTATTTTTTATTCAATATTTTCTTATTTTTCATATTCTTTTTTGTCATTTTAACTATCAAATTTTATGGTAATTGTCATCATTACTTTTACCGTCTGGTTATTCGTTATACTCTTCTTCTTGTTCTTCCTCGTCAACTTCTTCACATTTTTCCACTGAAGAACCTTTTTTTTAGACTACCATACAACTTATTAACCCATCCAACTCCAAGAACAAAATCATTTATTTTCTCATAAAAATTGTGCAATTCATGAAGACCATCATAGTCAACACATGTACCAAATTATTGATAATTTCATCCATATACTTATTCGGTTTTAGATCCACACGGTTTGAAACTTCTCAAACCAAAATCATTACTTGCAGAGAAAGTAATATGAACACATAGATAGTTAAAACAATATTTATGCTTTTCGTCGATCTTTCTTTTTTAAACTCAAATAACATCAAATCAAGGTCTTGCGACGTCAATCCTTATTTCTTAGACTTGAAAATAAAAATTTTACTGCAAAAGTATCAAATCATCTGTAAAGTCATACACAAAAACATGTTTTACAGGTCATAAGATATATAAAGCACAAACGGAGATAAATAAGATATTTTTAAGATATTGAAAATTTGATATATAATATTTAGTAATTCTTAAACTTTTAAATTTTTAATAGAGATTTAATTTTTAAAATCTTTCAAACCTTTGATGTAGTTTAAATATTTGTAACATTTTATTTATTTAGAGTTAAATATTAATGACACTTTAACTTTTTATAGAGTTTAAATAGTTATAATTTTTTAACATTTTTATGGAGGTATTTATAATATTTCTAAATATTCTATAATAAATATTTAAACCTTTCTATATTTTAATTTGCAAAAATAAATCAAATAAAACTTTTAAATTTTGGAAACCTGATAAATATCATTAATCAAGCAAACCTGATAAATTTATAGTTAAAAACATATTATTTTTATTTATAATGGCTCTCAGCCATTGTCTAAAATTTTCTAGCCGATGTGAGATGTTGTAAATATTTCTTTTATTTCTATAGATTTTACTTTTTTCTCTAAAAAAATCTTAATATATAGATTACTACTATATTTTCAAAAATGTTATTAGTGAAATATCTAATTCTTATTGTTTTTTTTTTAAATCCTACATGGACATCTTTAGGAGTTTATAACTTCAACTTTTTATTAGTATAGATATAATGTCTTAAAATTTCTATGGAGATTAAGTAATTGTAATGTTTTAAAACATTCTATGAAGTTTAAATATTTTTAATATTTGAACCTTTTAAAATTTTCAAGTTTCAATATTTATAATATTTTAAACTTTTAAATTTATAAATTATTATTTTTAAAAACCTTTTAAATGTTAAGAAATTTTTAAAATTTTAAAATTATAATATTTTGAAACCTTTTAAAAGCTAAGACTTTTAGAAATTTCAATATTTATAATATTTTAAACTTTGAAAAGGTTCGAAATATAATATTTGAACCTTTTAAAAAGTTTCAATATTTATAATATTTTAAACTTTGAAAAGGTTCGAAATATAATATTTGAACCTTTTAAAAAGTTTCAATATTTATAATATTTTAAACTGTTAAAATTTAAAAATTATAATATTTAAAAACTTTTTAAAAGCTAAGAACTTTTAAAAGTTTCAATATTTATAATATTTAAACTTTTAACATTTTTAAATATTATAATATTTTTTTTGAAAAGTTTTAATTTGATCAGATAAAAAATCGGATCAAACCGAATAAAAATTTTAAACTTGGACGCCTGATAAATCAAGCTTTACCGCTCATTCGTTGTTGGAAACATATTAATCTAATTTATAATGGTTCTGAACCATTGTCTAAAAAAATTCTAGCTGATGTGGGATATTGTACATAGTTTTTTTATTTACATAAATTAAAATTTTTCTTTTTCTAAATAATTCTGTAAATTTTAAAAATGTTAATGAATGTCATGTCAAATCCTAATTGGTCTTTTAAAAAATATCTTAATATATAAAATTTTGGAACTTTTGAAAATGTTAATTAGTGACATGTTGAATTATGATTTGATGTTTAAAATCCTATGTGGACAGTCTTAGGAGCTTATAGCTTCTACTTTTTATTAGTATAGATTTGTGTAAAGTTTTTAGAGGATAAGATTCAGTGTTTAGAGTTTAAAATAATATACTATTTTTAGAACTTTAAAGATAGTGTGCTACATTTGGAAACAAATTTTCTTTTTTGTTATATTTATAATTTTTCACGTGTGTACATAAAAAAAAGCTTTATTTTGTAAGTACAAACAGTACCTTACCATATTTTTATCAAAGAAAAGGAAACATTTGAAAATATACAATTTAACAAGTTATTCAGTTGACAAGAAATAGAAAAGACTGAAGCCTTGAAAGCCATGAATGAATTATCAGTATGAATAATAACTCACTGTAAACTGTACTTGATGATTCCACCATTGCTGAATCCCATGACTATCATAAATGTTCGACAATTTAGTCTTGTTTTCAATCATAATGTACGATGGAAGAAAATGAAGATGATCTGGTGAAGTTTCTTCTCCTCCGAAACACTTACGCCTAACTGAGTATCCAGCAGCCAACCTCGCGATCTTTCCGAGTCCCACCTCAGTCATATTGACTATGTGATCGAAATTGCCAATATATTCCGAGCATATTGGATCTGATTCGTTCACAAACAAATGAGGTCTCCACGAAGCTAAATTCTTATATTGTTGACCTTCTTGATCCTGTAACAATTGGCGGTAAGAATTGAGAATAACATTTTAAATATCGTTAAAGGATTATTTATATAAAGCTTTTCATGATATGGGAAAGATTATATGTGTAGTACCACAATCCACAAGTATAATGAAAAGTTTGTTATAGACTATAAATAATATTGTCAAATTTCTGAAATTTCCCTGTTAACCAAAAATAAAACTTTATAGATCATACCTCATCAAGGGATAGGACTTTCGCTATGCCAGCTTTGAAGATATCTCTGGTGAGTCGGTACGCATCATTAAGTGTGTCATTGTAACCGAACTGTTTTAGAGGAATCAAGGAGATAGGTGGGTTGAAGATGTAAGCCTCAACGGGGAGTCCAGACATGGTCATGGTCTTTCCCGCGAGTAGTGCCAGGCCAGCTCCTAGAGAGTGTCCAGTGATCCAAACAGTTGTGTTTCCGTGTTTGGACACCAAAGAGCGGATTTCTCCAGTGACATGCTTAGTCTTCTCCCCGTCATAAAGGGTCTCGAATGGTAAATTGATGATATACGTCAAATCGTTTAAAGTAGATGTACTTATGACAGTTCCGCGTAACGCAACCACGTAACGCGGAGGTACTATCGAGATGGGGGTAATCTCATAATTGATCACGTTTTGGAAGACAGCACCGTATATGGAGCCGTCAACTGCGTCCCTAAATTCTTTGATTAAAGTGAAGTTGAAACTCTCCCACCAAGGTGTGGCTAATGACTCGGAACCACTCCGGTTGTTTTGCCTGTCTCGTTCCATTGCGTAAACTCCTTGCACCAAACTCGACATCAATGAGGTTCGGTGGTACAAACAGTCCCTATTAGAAACAAAACCAATTTAGACCATAGAAACGACCCGAGTAGATATATATTGATATTATCTCTTTATTGTTTTTGGTATCATTATGAAATGTTATCTATGTATAAATTCGAAACGCACATGCAAATATACGTTGAAATCAAAAGAAAAAACAAAACAGTTCTACCTAGTGGAAATGTCGTCCCTAGGAAATGGCTGGTATCGAAAAACAATACGTATTAGAGTAAAGATTTTTTGTTTGATCAATGACGTAAACTTTTTCTTTGTTTCCAAAAACAATACGTATTAGAGTTTCATTTTTTATTTACATTAGTTATAGTTATTGATATTTCATAATCATAGTACTAATTTTAAAGGGGAAGGTATTAGATGAAACGAAATTTACCACTCAAAAGATGGAATTTTAGGGGGGCCATCACGGCTTAATTTGTCACTGCGCGATGAGTCAAAGAAGATTCCCATCAGCTCCTCCACACTTTCGTCGTCTTCAAATTCTTCTTATCGCTTATATGTAAGAATTGTAATCACCCCGCGTACTGCATACGAGAAAAATAGGTTGTAACTACCAGCTGATATATATATATATATATATGTATGTATATATTACCTTAAAACATATTGACAAATAAATTTTAAGTGTAGAGTTAACAACATATATGAATCTAGCTTTGCCTAATCTTAGTCAGATAATCAATTCTGAAAGATATTCACGCAAATCAAATTTTAAATTATTATTTAATCGAAATTTACAAAAAATAATAAAAGAAACAGAGTGAGAGAGCACATGGCTACAACCAACCAAATTGACTGAAAAGATAGATTTTATGGAAAATTAGAAATTACCAACAATTACCTAGATTGATACATGGAAGAAATGATCGGGTATAAGATGGAAAACAACACCAAAAAAAGTTTGGATGAATGAATCAATAAATTAAACAATCCATTTTTTTTAACAAAGATGAGTGAATCAATATCGATTGATAAATTGAAAGAAAACAATACTTCGATTGTTTAAAAAAATTAAAAGGTGTGAATCAATACTCATAGAAACAAAAACTCTTTTCAAAGTCTATAAAAATATATCTATAAACAAAGTAATGTGAAAACAACGAGGTGCGAAAAACTAATAGGTGCGAACAATGAAAGCTAGGGGTACGACAAAGAAACACAACTGTTTGGAAGAAAACCTTACAACTTTTGCGATCAGTAACAAATGTAAACCCAATCAATTACCTAGATTTTAATATCTCGAAAAGAAGATCGATGCGGGTATAAGATGGAAAATGATATAAAAAAAATTGGATAAATGATTCAATAAATAAAACAGTCCAGATTTTAACGAAAATGAGTGAATCAACATCGATTAATAAATTGAAAAAAACAATATTTTTAACATAGAGGTGTGAAACAATACTCAGAGAAATAAAAAAATCTTTTCAAGATCCATAAAAATCTACGTATATAATCAAAGAGGTGTGAAGTAAAAAAGTGCCAAAACTAACAAATGCATTTAAAAGGAGAGGTAGATTATTGTTAGAAATAAAAGTATTATCATTACAAGTTGCAACAAAAGGTGCGGTTTGGCAGTGCATGCACATTTACTAGGAGGGTCCGTATGTCGAATAATAGAGACACATTTTTGGGAAGTACGTAGTAATTAATATCCACAAGTGAAGATAGACATTTCTTCCTTCTATGGAGTTCTCTCTTTCCTATGGTCATGACTCTTGCTAGTTGCTAACACACTTGTAAGATGCCACCGACGTGACGAGGATTTATAGTTAGTCCGAAGACTAGTCCAAATCATCATTTGCTTTTGTTTTCAACATTCTCAAAGAACATTCATCATTTACAGACTAGTCCGAAGACTATATTCCTAATTGCTTTACCAATTTTGTTTGTTCACCAAATTCTTAAAGAAAGAAAATATTAAAAGGAACAGTTATATCAAGATATTTCTTTCTTCAGTTTCAAAATATAATATGTTTTAGCTAAAAACAGGCATACTAAAAAAATATCTATTTTTGAAAAGTTTAAGCAATTATAAACAAGAATCTACAAAATAAATAATAAGAAAATCTGAAATTAATCTAAAAAGTTGTCTGAAAGTTAAAACAAAACAAAAATATCTAAAACATTGTATATTATAAAATGGAGAGAATATATATCTTTTTAAACATAATACTTTTATATATTAGAGCCTATTTTTTAGATCATATGTTACCGTTGATAGAATTCTCATGATTTAAAATATTAAATATAATGAAAATAGGAAAGAGATTTAGAGACTTTAGGATACCTTTTACCATGTGTCTCTATTTGATTGGTTTAAGATATTTTATAATTTAAAATTAAAAAATAATCCAAATTAACAGAAAAATATATTTAAGAAATCCAATAAAGTTCAGATCCTCTTAGAATCACATAGAAGTTTATTAAGTTGGTTCTAGAATTAGTTATTTAGCTAATTAACCCTTTCATCGATTACTTATTACTTTAACCAGACAACACTTAATATAATATTTAAGTTACAAAATAAAAAGTACTTTTAAGAAAATAATTATAAACAATTACATTAAAAGAATCTAAAACATGGGAAAGAGAGACATACGTGAAATACAAGAAAACAAAAAAGTAGAGAAATGGAAAAGAGGTAGACAAATCAAGGGTTAGGAACTAAAAGATCATGTTATAACGGATGTGAGCGAGATAAAAGAAAAGTAAAGATCAAGACACAGATTTAATGTAGTTCACCAACGCTTTCTGTTGGCTACATCTACGGACAAAAAGACAAATTTTATTACTGGAGAAAGTACAGATATTTCAGAATACATGGAGGCTAGGTTAACAAGAGTATATATAGGAAGATAAAACCCTAGTTAACCCTAAACTGATTGGACCTAAATTCATGGGCCTAATCCAATTCAAGTCATATCCAACAAATCTTCACCTTGACTTGAATCCTCAAATACAGACAGATGTACCAGATGCACTGATCACAGTGCCAAATGTACCAGACTTCTCCACCCGACAGATGTAACAGACAAACATACCAGAGTTCTCCTTTGCTTCATCAGATGTTCGATGCTTCGTCAAGCCAGAATGCTATATCAGATGCCAGATGCTTCACCGAGCCAGAATACTATATCAGATGCCAGATGCTTCGTCAAGCCAGTTTGTCCCACTGGGACCAGATGCTCCATCAGGAGCCTGATGCATGTTCAGAGGCCTGATGTCCCTCCAGGGACCTGATGCCTTATCAGAGCGTTGACGTCCCTCCAGGGACATGATGCCCCATCACGGGTCTGATGTCTCATCAGAGGCCTGATCGCCCACCTAGGCGATTAACAGCTTGAGATATTCAACAAGTCTAAAGAATGTTTAAACTTGCTCTGAGGAACCGGTTTAGTGAACATATCAGCAAGATTGTCAGATGTCCCTATTTTCTTCACTTGAATCCGCTTTTCATTTCTCAGGAAATGATATCTCACATCAATATGCTTGGTCCTTTCATGATGGACCTGATCCTTGGGTAAATAGATCGCACTCAAACTGTCACAATACACTGTAGCCTGATCATGATGCAAACCCAGATCACTGATCAATCCTTTTAGCAATATACCTTCCTTCGCAGCTTCTGTCAAAGCCATGTACTCTGCCTCAGTAGTTGATAACGTCACAGTTGGCTGCAGAGTTGCTTTCCAACTGATCACAGAATTACCCAAGGTAAACACATAACCAGTCATCGATCTTCTGCTATCTACATCTCCTGCATAATCAGAATCAGAATAGCCTGCAACCAGGCTCGGAGCCTCACCTCCATATATGAGGCCAACATCAGATGTACCCTTCAAGTACGTGAAAATCCTCTTCACAGCTAGCCAATGCTCTTTTCCTGGTTGTCCCATGAACCTGTTTACAACACTGACTGCATGTCCCAGATCTGACCTTGTACAGACCATTGCATAAATCAAACTTCCCACATCACTAGCATAAGGAACCGAGACATATACTCCTTTTCCTCTTCAGACTGATGAGCAAACATGGTAAAGTGAAGATTAACAGCACTCAGAGTGTCAACAGGCTTTGATGATGACATACCAAACTAGTTCAACATTTTCTGAATATAGCTTTTCTGTGACAAGAAATAACTTCTTCTGATTTTTGTCTCTAAGGATTTCCATTCCTAGAATCTTCTTTGATACGCCTAGATCCTTCATCTCAAACTCAGCACTTAGGATGTTTCAATTTCTGTATATCACTCATCTGTTTGGAAGCTATCAGCATGTCGTCTACATAAAATACCAGATAAATATAAGATTCTTCTCCCACCTTGTTGATGTAGACACAACAGTCATATACCTTCAACAGAGAAATGGCTGTTGTTTCAAAAAACCAGATGCTCCTACTAGAGTCAGATGTTCCTTCAACAAAGAACATGCTGCTGTTTCAGAATCTAGATGCTCCTACTAGGGCCAGATGTTCCTTCAACAAAAAACATACTGCTGTTTCGGAAGCCAAATGCTCAAACGAGCAAAACACTCAAACGAGTCAAAAGCTTAAACGGGCCAGAAGTTCCAGCGAGCTAGATGCTCAAACAATTCAGATGCTCAAAAAAGCCAGAAGATCCAACGAAAAGCTAGAATTCCTCGTTGAAGTCAAATACTTCTTCAGAATCCAGAATACCTCACTTAGGCTAAATTCTTCTTCAGAAAACAGAATGCCTTACATAGGCCAACTAATCCACCATGAGCCAGATGCCTTTAGTCTCTACAAAAGCCTAGTAAAAGCCTTGTACACCTTATACATTCTTTTACACCTTTGTAGAGGTCTTCAGAGATTTCAAGTCACACAAGACGAACATACTCCACCTTGACGACGAAATCTCATTGACTTCAACTTCAACTCCTTGTTGGATTTTGGGGGGAACCTTTTGTCTTCATCTAGAAATGAAAGACCTCGAGCAGATCCAAGTGACTGGCTTGGTCACCATATCAGCTGCATTCTCAGATACGTGCACCTTCTGTAGTAAAATTACACCAGAAACTGATAACGATCTTGTGATATCTTACTTACCTGTGCTTCTTCCTACCATGATACACTTGATTCTTAGCCAAACATAAAGCATTCTAACTATTACAGTGTAGTTGAGCTCCACCTTGCTCAACACCCTAGGAGACTGCTCTTTAGCTTCCGATGTCGTCTCATCCGAGACCGTCTGCCCCACCAGGGGCGTGTCTGATGCCTTTTCAAAGAACAAGGCCGTACGTCCCTTCATGGACTGTCTTCCCTATAAAGGGCATGTTGCCTCTTCAGAGGCCTTTGTCCCTTAAAGGGACCGTATGCCCACCAGGGGCTTGTTATCCCTTCATAGGCTTATACTTCATTAAGAGCCTGATACCCCTCCAGAAGCTTGACGCTTACAATATCCTTAAAACCAAAAATCTGAGTTGGTTCAACTCCAGTTCTTCTTACTTGGTGTAAAGCAATATTGTAACGTTTACTCTCATATGGTGTATGTCCTGTTTGGATAGGTTCTGCTGCACCAAAGTCTGTATGTAGCTCTTTGCTCTGTTCGTGTTGCTGTAAATCTCCTTTCAACTCCACCTTTTTACCAAAGCTACCATTCGAGAGCATACACCTCGCTCTCTCTAACAATGTCTGATTCATCTGCTCAGCTACACCCTTCTGCAGTAGTGCACTCCTGACTGTGTGATGTCGAGCAGCCTCTTCATCCTCACACACCTGATTGAACTTTGATGAACAAAATTTCAGACCATTGTCTGTCTGCATCCTCTTGATCTTCTGACAACACAGAAAGTCTTCCACCAGCAAAATTTGCATCCCTCTTTCACTCATATAACCAAGCTTCATATGCCACAACTTAGTTATATCCTCCCTATGAACCTCTACAGATGCAACATTCGCATAACCTGTAACTGTGAATCCTTGTAGGATATACAAGGTACCACATATAACACCCTTCAGAACCACATCAGAACCTTGAACGACTTTCAGACTTCTGTTTGCACCAGAAAGTTTGAGATCTCTACTGTAAAGCAATCTCAAAAACATCAAATTGTTCTCCACCGACGGAACATATCTCACGTCGTTCAGTATGCTGAATCTATCATCATGTATCCTGCTGAGAACCATTTTCTCCTTGAACACATATGATAGATGTGTGTTTCCATCAACAGCCAGAGCAAAATTCTGTTCAGACATGGTGTCATCTTCTGTTACAGCTACAAACTCAGATTGTTTTCTCCTATGACTATTTGACTTCCTGTGTTCTTTCTCCGTGTAGTACTTACAGAATTCATCTAACTTAGGACCCTTAGAAAACAGATTACACCTTCTGTTATTCTTTCCATTCCCCAGTTCTTTACTGCCTCTAGGTAAAAATTCAGAGGCTTGATTCTTTGTAACTGTATCAACCGCCTGATACTTACTTAACCAGATGGCTACCACGGACCAGATGTCCAACAAGAACCAACTGTTCAACACAGACCATATGCTCAATATGGATATGTCTATCAACGCCTTGATGACCCACCAGACTAAATCACCCATAGAGCAAAACATCCATTGAAACAGATACCCTACCTTGGACCTGAAACTGAAATCATTTCTCCCAGAATTCTTGTCGATCTTCATGTTCTTCACACACATCTCCTCACCAGATTATAATTGCGGAAATTTACAGAACCTACTTCTGCACAAATCTTCTTCTGTACGGATCTTGCACGAACCTTGTTTTGCACGGACTTGCACAAACCTACTTCTGCACCTATCTGCACAAAGTTAATTCTGCCCGAAAACTGTACGGATCGGTTTCAGCCGTAAAATCAGACAATACTGATTCAGCCCGAAAAACGTACGATCGCAGAAAAATAACCTTTGTGCCCTAACACGAATTTTGCACGAAACTGAAACTGCACCAAATATGCACGGATCTGAAACTGCCCGAAATTCGCACTAAAACACAGAACAAATAACCTTGTGCTGTGATACCAGTTTGTTATAACGGATGTGAGCGAGATAAAAAGAAAAGTAAAGATCAAGACACAGATTTAACGTAGTTCACCAACACTTTCTGGTGGCTACATCCACGGACCAAGAGACAAATTTTATTACTGGAGAAAGTACAGAGATTTCAGAATACATGGAGGCTAGGTTAACAAGAGTATATATAGGAAGATATAACCCTAGTTAACCCTAAACTGATTGGGCCTAAATTCATGGGCCCAATCCAATTCAAGTCATATCCAACAGATCACCTGAACAAGATATAAAAGGCGTAAAGCCATTATGTGACCAGTGACCCTCACTGTTAATGTTAATTTATTGCAGGGTTAATTGCTCCAACTTGCTTTCAGGGTAAGGCCTAATCCAGCAGGTTTCCCAATTTGCGAGCAAGGTCGAATCTCTCTCCCACCATTGGTGAAGCCCATGAGCTGTCGTAGACTTAGTTGGTTTGTTATTGTTTACAGTCATATCTGCTAATGGAAGAAGGTGAAGAGGTTTCGTTGACAAATCCGACATTGATGATTTTCCTCTAATTCTTCCGACCAATTGACTCCTAACTGATTTTCTTGCACCGGTTCTTTGGATTCCGCCTGCACCTATTTCAGACATGTAGTTTTTGTGTCTTAAGTAATCAATATATCCTGCTCATATTGGATCTGCTGGGTTGACATATAAGTAAGGTATCCATGACGCTGTTTTTGGATCGTCTTGATCCTATAATTATATAAGACAAACAGTAAGAAAATCAACTTCGAAAACTCTGACAAACAAGATGAGCTCTTACTTCTTAATGACGCCTAAACCACCATAATTAACTAAACTAGTTACCTTTTGATCGGTTATGGCCATTGCTACAATGGCTTTGACAACACTTTTAGCAATTTGAAACACATTTTTATGTAACTTTCAAGGAGGAATACAACACTTGTCATTGTCTTTCCAGCCAGCAAAACTAGTGCGGCTCCCAACGAATGTCCAGCAAGCCATATAGTTGACTCGCTATATTTTTCCACCATATTGCATATTGCTTTTACAGCATGCATAGAGGCCTGCCGCCTTGATGGAGGTTGCTGAAGCTTATTTTGAGGTTAAGTTTCATATCAGACTTCTAAGTTTTTCCCTTTAGCATCGTGCCGCGAAAGGAAATCACATGATGTGGAACATTCACATTTGGGGTGTTTTGATAAAGTTTGTATTCGAAAATGGTTTCATATATGGAGGCATCGTCATCCAGCAAGGTTTCGAGTAAAGTGAATTTGAAAAATATTAAGAGATCTGGGAGATTACGAGATTGAGTTAAATGGATAGTTAATATTTGTGTAATATTCTCTTATTGCTAAATAAGTATATTTACCATTATTGATGAAGTCTTTAACACGGTGAGGTCGACTGTGGTTTCACGTATGTCGATTCAACCTTTAGAGGAAGTGTAAATGTTGTTCGTCAAGAGGAAGATTTGACTATTTGAGGAACAATGTTAAAAAGGAGGATAATGTGGCTGACATCACCGCCTATGCGGTTCATCAACGAGGTCGTGTTTTTCGTCTGTTTGTGTTGACGATGGAACAGCCGTGTGTGCAAACATTGTCACCGTAGTGGTCATTCATCGGATAGCTGTTTTGCTGTTGTAGGTTATCCGGAGTGGTGGGGTGATCGCCCAAAGAGTCGTATGGTACAAGGACGAGGTCATGGAAATTATTCTGGTGGTTCATCGGGTGGCTGTGGTCGTAACATGACTTATGCCAATGTGGTTCACGCCCCTCAAATGCCACCTCCAGTATGTGCACGTTACGTAATCACCGACAAAGACCGTGATGGCGTCAGTGGTCTTGACGACAAACAATGGGAGCATCTAATGAAGCTTCTCAATGCTGGAGGAACTGGTGGAGCAAGCTCTAGTCACGAAAAGGTTTGGGGTAAGTATTCTACTCCCTCTTGGGTATTAGACACAAGGACGTCTCATCATTTGACGGGTAACTATGATGTTCTTACAAATGTGCGACCCATGGAGCCTGTACTTGTCATTTTGGCTGATGGGAGGGAGCGAATATCTTGCACATAAGGAAAAGTTGTTTTGGGATCAAATATGCTTTTGAAATCTGTTTTTTATGTTGAAGAATTTCAGTCTGATTTCATCTCCATTGTACAACTCATGGATGAGAATAAGTATTAAGGAAAGTGTATCGTCATATCACCTATGATTACTCAAATCCCATATATTACTCTAATATACATTAATTATATTATTCTATGTAATCCCTTTAATTATGTTCTTTGATTATGGTTTGTGCTTATATAAAAGTTGTATCATTCCATTTGATAATACAACAACAATAATAATCAATCATATTCTCTCTATTCACAATAAGGTCATACCCTCCCGAAAGCTCATACGTGGTAACATGTATGAGATTGGACGATCATCATCACATCATCTTCACGGTCTTCAGTCTCACTATAGAGTCATCAATGGCGTTATACCTCGCCATAAGGTCATCGATTTGGTGGAGAATGTGTATCTCCATTGATTACAAAGTCACAAGTTTATATCGTTCTTCGAACTTCGAACTTCTTGTTCATGAAGAACCTTGTGTAGTGGTCATGGTCAGATTAAAGTTTGTCATCCTCAGATCAGCATCGTATCCGTTGGATTCGTCACTTGCGAGTTATCTTCGTGGCCCATCTTGTTAGTAGTGAAAGATGATACCAAATGAAGACTCATACGAAAAACACAATCATGTGCTATTGTGCGCATAGCTCTTATGAAAGAGACGAACACTTTTTTTTTTTTTAAGTTTTTGAAAAAAAAAAGAGCAAAAGAACGAAAGAACCAGATTAAAGAAGAGAAAAAAAACCTTTTTTTCTAAAAAAAAAGAAAAATAACAAAACCATAACCCATATGAATTAGGACCAAGGCTCTAATATCATGATAGATTTGGAGGAAACCTTAGTAGTGAAATAGTTTCTCTCATTTTATTCATTAGCATCTAGGCTTATATTTAAACAAGAGATATAACTTGTCTAACAAGTTCTTTTACATATTCAATAATGGTAAATATACTTATTTAGCAATAGGAGAATATTACACAAATATTAACTTTTCATTTAACTCCATTTCGTAATCTCCGAGATCTCCTAATAATCTCCGAGATCTCCTAATAAAAAAATCCCACCAAAGCTTGGCTAGTGACTCGGAACCAACCCCTTTCTCAAGCATGTCCCTTTCTAGTGTGTACACTCCATTTACCAAAACTTGATGGCCTTTCGTAGGCACTCACAAAATGGTCTTCAAATTTAGATTCCAATTTTATAACATTTATACTTAGAAGAATAGTGTTATTCAAAAATATTGGAGTTGTTGGCATAAGTTTGAAGATAACATGAGGAGCAAGCTAAACTAATCCTACCGAGTTATAGAATTAGGATTAATTATATTTAGGAGTTATCTAAATATGTTAGTTTACCGGTTTAAAATAGGAAAGTTGTCAACTCTATGGTTGAGCAATTGTTATAAATACCAAGAGAGCGTTTCATGAAGAGGTGTACGCCTTAGGGTATTCTAGAGAGATGCACACAAGGTGTGTGGCGTCGCCCCACTAGTGTTCCATATCATATCTTATTTTAGTGGATTTGTTCTGGACTTGGTCTCGGGGATGTAGAAAATCCGAACCCCGTTAACAAACTCTCTGTGTTGTTTACTTTATGCGTTCTTTATTTGGTATCAGAGCAGGAAACCAACTCTTGGGTATATAATTTCTAATAGGTTAAATCCTGGATGTGTGAACAAAAAAAAGCGAAAGATGATGAGGCGTGTGTTGAGTGTTTGTGGAATTGAAGAAAATAGAGAAAGGTGATTTAGAGTTCAGAAATCAGATTATATTAAGAGGAGACAAAAACCGAATTACAAAGATGAGCTTTCAGTTACAAGAGAGGGATGATGACAAAGATGTTGTGGTGATGAATACTCACTGGATTTTTCCTACGCCGGTGAAAAGCGTTTTTATCTACGTGGCAGCCGTCAAAAGGGAAACGCAAATCCAAACCCGAAGAACATAGCAACTTGATCTTTGTGTCTTGAGCAGAAGTGGACAAGCTCTTGTTATGTTGTTATTGGAAAGAGAGAGGAGGAGAAAAGAGAGTCGTGAGGAGAAAATAAGAGAGAGAGAGAGAGAGAATGGGATGTGTAGAGAGGGGAGAGAAGTAGACGCCATGGAGGTTGTGGGAACACTGGTGGGGTCTGTTTATTCATGTCATGGCTGTGGAAAGCCTCGGTGGTGGTGGAAGAGCAACGCCGGAGTAACTGAAAGGTGGAGAAAAGAAGAACAAGAAAGAGTTAAGAAGAAAATAAGAGCAGTTTGAAGAGGCGACTTTGGAGGCTCGTCGGATGCCGGATTTGACATCGGTTTATCAATTTAAAACTACCATAGCGTTCAATACCAAGCCATGAGCTCGTACAAACTGACGGAAGTTCGATCGGAGTTATATTCAAGAAGTTATGCGGGTTGCTTCCTGCGTAAGAAATATCTGAAACAGTCCGAACCTGCAACCCTAGAAATCGGATTCGAGGTTGTCTCCTTGGAACAGCGATTGGTAGTCCAAAACTTGCCCGATCGAGCTGATATTTCGTGGGGATCTTCACGGTACTACTGGCTATAGATTCAACGGTGGGATCGTGATTTTAACGGTTAGTTGTGGTTTTATAGGTGTGTTTCCGAGACATATTTGTATGAAATAAATGGTGACATTGTAATGTTTTGTTGGCAAACGGAGGTTGAATGGAAATACAGCGTGTATGAGAATTCTTTAATATTGGGTCTGACATGGGAAAGGAGAAATGAATTTCAACATTTAAGTGGCAAAGGTTAAAAGCTTTATGAGACATGGAACAAGTTTTATGATTGAAGAGTTTTATCTTTGAGAAAGAAGCATTTTGGCTGGACCATTTGAATAACACCTTGTCTTGGCCAATAAGGCGGGATGGGTGTTACAGTTATAGAGATTACTGTGAGCTTCATTGGTTACCTCTAAAGTGTGTTTTCAGAGAGGAATGGCCAGGAGAGTTGAGAGAACTCCTGCGGTTATCGTGAATTTAATTTCAGGTTGCTAGGGACTGTTTTCTTGGCTGGAGTTTGTTGCTATAGCGTGAAATTTCAATCAAAAATAGAGCTTGGCGCTATAACGTGAACTTGAAATTTTGTGGAGATGATCTCAATGGGCACTTTCAGTTGGTCTTGGAATTAGAGGCAAGAAAGTGATGTGATATTACTTTTCTGATTTAAAAAAGTTGTGAGTATTGTAAGCTTAAACGAAATCAGTGTGTGATGTGGCTGCAAAGAAGAGAAGCTGGGTTTTTTGGTTCGACTAAGCTGTAGATCAAAACACATAGCCTAAAGTCTAAAGTCTTGGAGAATTCAAAAGTCTTTATCTTCTGTTTGATCATGTTATCGATATTAAAAAAAAGGATGAAGCAAACAACTGATTTTGTGGGCCATGTTGTTGAGATTCCATTTGTTTAAGCGTTTTGTGATCGATAAAAATTCGTGGAGACGTTGGTCAAGTTATTACAAGTTTCGTTGAAATTGTCAAATATGATGGAAAGGAATTAATGACGAGACATGAGAGAGTTGGAGGCTGGTCGAGTTAACAAAGGAAAGAAATAGGCATTAGATTTGAGAAAGGAAGGTTTGATTTCACCATGGGATATATGCCTTGAATATTGTATCGACAATCATCAAGGTTGATTGAAGTGGAGCAACTTGTCTTAATTGGAATATCTGGTTTATTGATGTTCATGTCACCTCATGAAGAAGAGTGTTAACTCAAATAAATACTTCGTGCTGGATTGAAACGATGCTGAGAGAAACGGGTTGATACTTTGTACTTGTTTCCTTTGGTTACAGATGTCGGCTTTTAAGTCTGAAAGGTGTTCTGAAAACTTGAGAGCAAGATCGTTCAAATGATATAAAGATCGTTATCTGATTCCTTGTGGTTTAGTGGGAAATTGGTCTCAAAGTTGGACTGCTTGCAGGTTGCTTCATTCCGGATCAATTCTGGGAAAGTGGCCGTAACTTTCAAACCGTGAATGCAAATCGTGATCTGTTTTTTCTTGTGTCTTCATATGACTGTTGTTGATATACCCACAAAAATTCATAATTTTCTGGGTTGGATTACTACTCCATTATGCTCTGCATCAAACGTGATGACTATGGCAGAATTTTAGTTGTCTCAAGACAAGAAGTTGTGGAGAAATATATTGGCTAGATTGGAGAGCATAATTTCAGAAGAGAAGATAATCTTGTTTGTCTTGTAAACAGGTATGTGTGATTTACAAAGTTCATCAAGAGGATTGTGCGGTTGAAGAGATTATAAGAGATTACAGAGGAAAAGTAGAGATGTTGAAAAAAAACCTCACAACATGATCTGCATCATTAAGGTTGGAGTATTTGATGTTTCTTTTGGATGAAAAGGAGAAGAGGTTCTTCTCAGTGATTATCATAAAGTTTTCAAAGGAAATTTGCAAGGAGATATCAAGCTTATTTGAGAAGAAAACCCTATGAAAAATTACTCTATGAGAAGCTGATTGAGATCAATCTAAGATGTGTTCACTACAGTCACAAAGACTAGAAAGACTAAGGTAAAGTCTCTCTTGATTATGTCTATGTGGAATGAACCTGATGTTTGTGGTTATTAAAGATGGTTCAGAAGGTTAACCTTGTTTGATATAAGCATGGGAGAATGAAAGCGATGAATATTTTTGCAGAGATATAAGAGAATGTGTGGAGAATGTGTAAGGGCAAGTGGAGCATGTTCCCCAAAGTAAGGGTAAGGTAGATATCTTGACTAAAGCGCTAAGAAATGAGTTTAAAGAAATGGGAGATCTCATTGACATGAGAGATTTGGAAAAAAATGATTTCAAGCTTAAGAGGGAGAATATTGGCATAAGCTTGAAGATAACATGAGAGCAAGCTAAACTAATCCTATCGAGTTATGGAATTAGGATTAATTATATTTAGGAGTTATCTAAATATGTTAGTTTACCGGTTTAGAATAGGAAAGTTGTCAACTCTAGGGTTGAGCAATTGTTAAAAAAACCAAAGAGCGTTTCACGAAGAGGTGTGCGCCTTAGGGTATTCTAGAGAGATGCACACAAGGTGTGCGGCGTCGCCCCGCTAGTGTTTGATATCATATACAATTATGATTGTAATTGTAATCTTGTTCTAGTGGATTTGTTCTGGACTTGGTCCCGGGGATGTAGGAAATCTGAACCCCGTTAACAAACTCTCTGTGTTGTTTACTTTATGCGTTCTTTAAGAGTAAATGCGAAAAGTAATTATACGATTAAAAAGGAAATTTTAGTTTAAAAAAAAAGTCTGACGTGACATGCAACCAAAAATCCCTTACAATGTTTTGTATAGAAGATTCAGCTGAAAACATAACTAAAGCAATGAAAGCTTAAATCATACATTAAATTGGTATGAATAATGTCCGAGCATAGGATTCCACCATTGATGAATCCCATGATCTGTCTGAAAATCCGGTGATATGAATGTGTTCACCATCACAAAGGCCGACGGAAGAAAATGGAGATGCTCTTCTGAAGAATACGACGACGACGAACTTTCTCCACCCCCTCCGAACAATATTTTCCTAATCGAGTATCTAGCCAACCTCTCGATCCTGCCGAGTTGCAGCTCACCCATATCGCCTCTGTGATTGAAATAACCAATATATTCTGAGCAGATTGGATCTGATTGGTTCACAAACAAATGAGGTCTCCAGGAAGCTAAATTCATAAATAGATGGCTTCCTTGACCCTGTATATATGTCAAGATAAGTGTATCAAAGAGGAGATCAATTCTAATATTCTACTATTTTATTTGATAGTAACAATATTTTCAATATATTTTTATTGATTATTTCATAGAAAGCTTCATAGATACCTCATTAAGGTCTAGGACTCTAGCTATGCCGGCTTTGACGATATCTCTGATGAGTCTGACCGCACATTTAAGATCCTCACTCTCAACTAGCTGCTCTAGAGGAATCAAGGAGATAGGCGGGTTGAAGATGTAAGCTTCGATGGGGCATCCGTACATAGCCATGATCTTCCCCGCGAGCAGTGCCAGGCCAGCTCCTAAAGAGTGTCCAGCGATCCAGACAGCTCTGTTTCCACATGTGGTCACCAGATTTTGGATTGCTTGAATGGCTTGTATAAACCTGCCCCCGCGGTGGAGGTTTTCGAAGGCGAAACGGATGTTAAGTTTCACATCACAAGCCATAGTTTGTGGCGTTAGGATTGTTCCACGTAACGCAATCACGTAACGCGGAGGTACTATCGAGTTGGGGGTATTATGGTAAGTGACGTTGTTTTGGAAAACGGCACCGTATATGGAGCCGTCAGATGAGTCCCTAAGTTGTCGAATTAACGTGAAATTGTAAAACATCCACCAAGGACTAGCTACTGCGTTGGAACCATAACGGTTTTGTTGTCTGTCTCGTTCGATTGTGTAGACTCCTTGCACCAAACATGATATCAACGACGCTCGGTGGTACAAATTGTTCCTATTAAAAAACAAACCAATGATAGCATAAAATCAATCGAGTAGAGCTATGGATATTATTGTTATTTGTATGCTCATTATGAAATACTATTTATATTTAAATCCGAAACACACATGCAAAAGTGTCGAAGTCAAAAGAAAAAATGAACACATAGGCCTAAATATTGCTTTACCATTCAAATACTGGAATTGGAGGGGGACCCGAAATGCTTAATATCTCTCTGCGGGAGGCCATCAGCGATCTTCCTTCACACTCGTCGATCTTCTTCGTATCGCTTATAGGTTAGAACTAACAGTAACCCAACTACATACGAAAAATGTAAAGCTAATTAAAAGATACAAAAAAAAACTCCTTATCCAACGGATTTATAGCTGTAGATACAAAATTATCAAGTACCCTAGGTATTGTAACTTGAAGAGATGGCTACTCAAGAAACCACCAAAAAGACATACAGTGATCCCTTGAATCTTGATGATTCCTTGAAAGAAAGATATCTGAGCGAATATTAAAAAAAAAAACACACACACACAGTGACTGGTCTAAAACTCAAGTCATTTATTATTTAACTGAATATAACATAAAGAAAACTCCTTTTATCAAACCTAGAGAAAAA
Organism: Camelina sativa; assembly: GCF_030686135.1. Classification (NCBI taxonomy): domain Eukaryota; kingdom Viridiplantae; phylum Streptophyta; class Magnoliopsida; order Brassicales; family Brassicaceae; genus Camelina; species Camelina sativa. The sequence continues at coordinate 10,405,342 of NC_141892.1, read as the reverse complement.
GAGGAAGTGATATCCTTTTTTAGACAGAAAAATTGTGACGATAACAAAATATAACTAGGGAAGATCAATATTTAAAGATGTCTTGTGTTGTGTCTCCCCATGGGGAATTTACCCACACTTTCAACAACAATTTCCTATTTATTTTATTTTGTTGAAAAGAGAGTAGGAAAATAAACTGTTGTGGAAATTGTGAGTTCAATTTCACATGGAAAAGGATATATCTTCAAGATTGTTTTGCAAAATATAAAAATATCATTTATCTTTTATCATCTTACACCTATAATTATTTTCTATAAGATTTTCAATTATATATAATTTTAAAGACTTTTGAGACACCTTTCCTAGATAAAACTAAATATCATATTGGGAAAACTACATAAAGTCTTGGAATTAGGAAATGGTAGAGGAAGTTTCAAAAAAAAAATTGTGGAAATCTCTTTTGCTCACATTATCTCTAGAGAAATGAAAACTTAGTCCACAATTCTTAAAAAATAAAGACAAAATATTGATGAAATTGGTTTTTCTTCATAAATAAAATTATGAAACGATATATGTTTTATGTAAGTTTATTTACAATATTATAATTGGAGAGGATATTTCTTTTTTTTTTTTTTTTTGTCAAAAGATTAGTTCAAACGAGCCAATTGGGAGGGAAATTGTTTACAAACAAAACATGATGCGGATAAACACGCCCTTTGCATGCCAGAGAATCCGCAATTACATTTGCACTTCTAGAGATAAAAGATAAAGAGAATGATGAAAATTCTTTCTTGCCAATCTTGATGTCGTCAAGATACGCCGAGAAAGCTGACCAGTCCGCAGGAGAAGACACCATCTTCACCAAGTCTGAACAGTCTGTAAAGAACGCCACATCTCTGAAATCATGTTCGATCATGCACTGCATCGCCCAGATGAAAGCTTCTACTTCTGCATGTAAGGGGGAGAGACTCCATCGAAAATTAGTGGCTCCTCAAAATGGCGGCGTGTCCTGAAACGACGAACAAACCCATCCCGCACCAGCGAGCGGGTCACCCACTTTCCATGATCCATCGACGAAACAACGATAACCCGAAAAAGACGCAGGAAGATTAGCAGTGGCTACCCTCGGTTGGGGGTCTGGAGCGAGAGTGATAGAGGTCGAATCCATATCCTCACTCTCCACCTGAGGCTGCTGCCACGACAAAGCCTCACCTTCCGCTACCAAGACAATATCCTAAGGACACTCAACAATATTTTCATAAACCCGTGCATTCCTTGCTTTTCAAATATACCACATAAGCGAGGGGAACACTGAAACCTGAGACGCAGGGTTATTGTTGCCCAGAAAATTATCCACATTTGCATATATGGACTCTGTGGGAAAGGAAATAGCCCCCACTGGTACGTTTGCCAAAGCCCAAACCTGTCGAGCCGGAGGACAAACAAATATGGCAGGATTTACCGTTTCCTCCTCAGCACCACACCGTGCACAGCCCTGATCGCAGGTAATGCCCCGCCTTTTCAAATTTGCCGAGACCGAAATACACCCCAATAAAACTTGCCACTTAAAATGTTGAATTTTTGGTGGACAATGAACCTGCCAAACACTGGCCAGGAGGGAGGTAATCTCCGGTCCACAACCAGGTGCTTGGAAAGTTCTAGGTACTTCCCGACGAGCCAAAAGGTAACCAGACTTAACTATGTATTTTCCATTTTTCGTATAATGCCAACCTAACTGGTCTTCCCTTTGAATGCTTTGTAAAGGTAATGCCCTTATTAAAGCGACATCCAGGGGATCAAAATGCTCGTTGAGCATGTCCATACGCCAAGTATTTGTTCGACGATCAATTAAGTGAGTCAATTGGAGACTGGGATCCTTAAAAGGACCCTTGCATATTGCTAGTCTCGGGAATTGAGCCGGTATCCAGGGGTCAGTCCATACTGAGATGGAATCTCTTGTGCCAACCCTTTTAAGAAGTCCTTTGTTTACAGAGAGCGAGCAGAACAAATACTCCTCCACCCATACGATGGAGAGTAAGGCAGAATTGGATCCAGTGGTGTGTATTCCTATAGTACCTACTTTTAAAAACCCTGGCAAACAGCGAGTCTAGAACCTCAAACAGTCGCCACAATTGTTTAGCCAACAAAGCCGAGTTAAAATCATCAACATTCCTGAATCCTAACCCCCCCCCCCCAATTGCTTACTAACACACAACCTTTCCCAAGCTAACCAATGCATGCCTCTCGTTTGGCCATTGGAACTCCACCAAAAATTTGCCACTGTACTAGTTAGTTTGAATGTAATTGTCTTCGGTAACCGGAAACATGACGTCACAAACGTCGGAACTGCAGTCGCCACAGACTGTATCATCACTTCCCTTCCCCCTTTTGAAAGCAATTTTGCTGTCCAACCATTCGTCCGACTCTGCATCCTATCCCGAACATAGGCAAAAACCTTTGTTTTTGCCCCACCCAAACTTTCTGGTAAACCGAGATAAGATCCCATACCACCCAAATTTGTAATCCCTAGAACCCCTTGCATCTCCGCCTTTTTGTCCTCATCGACCTTATGACCAAACTGTAGCGAAGATTTGGCAAAATTTATTTGCTGCCCCGAAACCGACTCATATTGTGTTAAAATATCCAAAATGGCCTTACATTATTCCTTGTCAACCCTACAGAAGAAAAGACTATCATCGGCAAACAACAAATGCGTTATAGGCGGACATTTATGCGCCACTTTAATTCCTGTGATTATTTTTTCCCTCTCCGCTTTCCGTATATTGGCAATCAAAGCTTCCGTACACAATATAAACAAGTAAGGGGACAAAGGATCCCTCTGTCGTAGACCTCTCTCCGGGACTATCAACCCATTTGATTGGCCATTCAAAAGAACTTTATACTCAACCAAAGTGACACAGAACATAATCCAAGCAATTCATGTTTCCGCAAACCCTATTTTTCGCATTAGTGCCTCAACAAAGGCCCACTTGACCCTATCATACACCTTACTCTTATCGGTATTTATCGCTATAAATTTCCCTTTACACGACGGGTTACTACGTCACCCGTGAAACATCTCTTCAACAATCAGGATATTATCCGAAATTAACTGTCCTGTGACAAAAACCGATTGAGTCATGTTTCGTAGTATTTGTCATGTTTTATGTCCATTATATTGGAGAGGATAATTCATATTGGAGAGGATAATTCAAATATCTTGTTTCGTAGTATTTGTCATGTTTTATGTCCATTATAATTTAAAATATAAAACTACAAATATACACATTTTTTGTCAACGACATTAGATTAGAATAAATATCCTGCTTTTAATACAAACCTAACCAATTAGTCCAAACATGTTACCATTGAACATTTCGAATGAACATTTGTACTTTTATTGATATTCAATGGTAGAATTTAATAGTATGTGCATGTATAAAGAGTAAACATAATTCTTGGCTATTTTTTAAAAAAAAGTAATCAACAATTAATAATTAATTTTAAGAAAGAATTACTCAGATTACTCCAAAAGTTGGTTTATTCCTAATATCTAATAATTTTTTAAAAATTGCTCAGATATTTAGTGTTTTGAATCTAGTTACAATTTACCCCTTCGGTTTATTTGTTATTTTTAATTCCGAAAATATTTAAAAAATACACATCAGCAAACGATTCCACGTCATTATTGACAAGGAGCGTCTGATTTATATTATTCCATGGCTGAGTTATAATACTTAAAGGAAGACGAAAGGTCTCGTATGACGGCTGAGTTATAATGCTTCGTGGCTGGCTTATTAGCCGTTTCATATATCTTTCCTCGCGTTCAATCCGTAATCAACGAGAACAAGCTTCACAAGCTTGTCGTGCATTGTTTCCGCATATATCTGCACAACTCTACTCCCTCTTCATCGATGTTAAATACATATTTGTGTTTCTTTACCCAATTACGAGAAACAACAATTAACAGAACTAGATCTATGAAAGAAAATGAAGAAGAATGAGAAAAATTAAGAAGTGAAGAACAAGCTGAAAAACAAGGTAAAGAATAAGGTGAAAAAGAAGGTAAAAAACTTCACTTTTGATCCAGGTGAAGAAGATGGAGGTCGAAGGAACGATGTTTCGTATTTCCGGAGAAGATGATGATATGGAATGCTGACATGTGTGAGAACCAATCCAGCCCACTAAGGGCCCAGCAACTTTGATCGCAAAACCTACGTGCGCTTGTGTACAAATGTATATATACAGTGTATATATCTCCCTCTACCACCAGCTGCTTCTTTGCATAGAAAACACAAAACCCTAAAGCATCAGATCTCCTTGGTTTCAATCCTTCATCGCCATCGTTAGTGATCAAGAGTTGAAGTTGTGTTTCCTTTTCTTTTTCGGTTCAAGTTAAGCGGGGAGAAGGGTCAGACGTCTCGTTTTCATCTTTTAACACCGGTTTCATTAAGTGAAGTAGAGATATTCAGAAACATTGTCAATTAGGGGTTTTGGTGATCCGTTTACCGTCGGATCTGAAGGACCCAGATCACGCTTTTGGTATCGTTGGCTAGATCCTGCTGCAAGGAAGAAGTATCAACTTTCGGTTATTTATTATGAGTTTTGATAACTCTCTTATTTACATGTTTTTAGCATCCTTTTTTGTCCATATTTTGCATTGTTCATACCCTTAACTTAGCATTTTTAGGTCATTAACTGTAGGAATTCACTTTTAGGCCATTTAGGGTGTTGCATTTTTGCAGTTGCATATTTTGGATGAAAACAGGTGCTTAAGAGCCTCAAATGGGAAAAACAAGGACTTACCCGGGCATGTACCCGAAGGAGCCATCGAGCTGGAAGAAAAAGTTTGAACCTCAACACGATCGAGGAGGATCCAAAAGCATGAAGAACAACCCAAGGATCTACCCTAGGACGAACTCGACCACATCCTCGTGTACCACATCATGTAGACCCTCGGGCAGGACTGGGAAGGTAGGGTTAATGGGTTTCCATATATAAACCCCCCTCTTCTTTCACTCGCACTAGCACGCCGCAGACCCTCAAAACAGAGAGCGAGAGCTTCTGGGAGAGAACGAGAGCGAATCAAAACTCTTTTCACTTTTGTTAGGATTTATTTTATTTCTTTTTGCATTTTTCTCTTAGATTTCTACTCTATACTCTTCTACTCTACTTCTACTTTTAATATAATGCAATTTTCGATTATCTATGCTGTTTTACCATCGAGAGGTGTAGATGAAATGCTTGAATCAACCAATACTGGAGATTTTCTCACTTATCCTAAGAGATTGGATGAGTAAGGGGTTTATTGACAATAATGGTTCGGTTTTTATTGCCTGCTTGGTCATGTTTGTTTAACGAGAGTTGGGTAGGGAAGTGATTAAGGTTGATTGTTTCTATCACGAGAGTGTTTTAACAAGATTTTAGAGATTCATTGTCTAGGAAATATCTTCTTGAGGCATGTAGGACATCCGTACTGGTTAGGAACACTTAGGAGCCGAGTACCCCATCCTTAGGAGCTTTCGTTTTTATATTGTTTGTATTTTTATTCATTACTCAATCACTTACTCGAACAGGTACACGATCACCTGCTTCGAGTAGCCCTTCCAACTGTTCATATTTTCTTTCTTTACACGATCACTCCACCCGATCGTATACTCGAATGCTTGCATCGAGTGCTTAGGTCGTGTGGCTCTTCTTCATTCGCTTTCCTTAGTTTATTTTAGGATTGTTAGATCAAACCAAACTATTGCTAGGCTTGACTTGCATAGTTCTGATTGCATCCTTCCTGCTAGCAAAAACAACCATTTGGATTGATAACCCTTTGTACTACAACTGCATAGGGAATTGATACCCTGGGTGAAAATCCTACTATCAAGTTTTCATTTTCGACTTGAGGTTTGGTGGAAGAATTCCGGCGATACCTAAGCAGTTCAAGCCACTTCAACGGTTTTTACAGATAGAAGGGGTGTTAGGAAAGCCACCTGAGCCATCATTATCACCGGAAAAGTTTCAGATTGTTGCTAGCTGCTTCAGCCTTTCCTTCCAGTTCTTGCCAGCTCAAAGTCAGGTGAGGGTGGTATTTGCGGTTATGCAGCAGCCTCTTTCCTTATATATTCTTTGATAGTTGCTAAGTATAGGCTTAAGAATAGTCTTTGGGTGGTTTGTGATTACTTGATGAATTTAGCTTGTTAGTAACTTGAAAGTGTGATGTTAATGTTTGAGGATATATGTTAAGACAAGTTTATGAATGGAATAAGCATATGCATGAGAACGAGAATGAGAATGTTAGTGTGGGAGTAGTTGTGCCATAAGGGCCTTGCTCTAAGTGTGGGAGTGGTTGTGCCGCAAGGGCCTTGCTCTGAGTGTGATATTTAAGTTGCATGATTGCATGATAAAGAATAGTATAAATGAGTTTTGTGTTGCATATCGTCGATGTGATGATTGTTTGATGGTTAGACATTCTGATTCTATGCTAAGTAATGGTCGTGTCTATGTTTGTAACGTGTTTGATATATGACCAGTGGGCAGAGTTGATCTCCTCACTAGGTAAACTCGTTTTACTCACCCCTTTCTCTTTTCCCTTCTTCAGGTCAGGAGAGAAATGTGAATAGCTACGCAAATTTGTACTTCTTTTGGGTGTATTTTGGGAGTGGGGTGTAACAACATGGATGATGCGTCCGAAGTGGCAAGTCAGCCACCAAACAAATTATAACTCAGCCACTAATTAAATCAGCCATCAAACAAATTATAACCCAGTCACAACATGAATAACATTATAGTAAATCTTATCATTTTAAAACTATGCCCTAAATTTAACGCGAATCCGAAAGAAATTCTAAAACCTATAAAAAACATTTTTTGTGTGTGTTGTAGTATATTTGGAACATAAAACTTAGTAGTAGTATTTTTGGGAATATCTTTTGAATTCAATAATACATAAGAGGCGTCAACCCAATTATTTAAACATGGTAAGATTTTAATTATCACTTATAAATTTGTTAATTATAGTACAATTTTAATTAATTAATCGTACGATTATATTTATACATTATTTTGTGAAAAGCAGTTTACTTTATATCATAATAAACCATTACATGGAAAAGACAAAAAAAAAAGAAAAAAAAAGAAGCAAATCAAAAGAAAGGGACAATAAAACATTGGAACATAGAGCAAACACAAAATAAAAAAGGAAACCAAAATAATAGAAGAAGTGGAAAAGGGTAGATAGAGGATTTGGAACTGAAAATCACCTGAGGATTTGGAACCAAACCAAAAGTGACACTCATTTTTATTGTTTATTGTAGTGTCAATTTTTTTAGCTGTCCCAGTTTGCCTTTATGCCAACGCCTAATGCAACAGCTTTCCCAATTTTTCCTCATGGCCGAGTCTCGCTCCCACCATTGGTGAAGTCCATGAGCTGTCGTAGATTTAGTCGGTTTGTTATTGTTTACAGTCATATCTGCTAATGGAAGAAGGTGAAAAGGTTACGTTGACAAATCCGACGATGATCATGCTTTTCCTCTTCTTCTGACCAATAGACTTCTAACTGATTTTCATGAACTGGTTCTATCGATTTTGCTTGCTCCTATCTCAGACATGAAGGTTTGGGTCTGAAGTAAGCAAAGATTGGATCTCTTGGTTAACATATAGATAAGTTATCCATGATGTTGTTTTTGGATTGTCTTCTTGAACCTATATAACTTTTAGAGTCATAAATTAAGACAAATGGTTTCTTGTAAGAAAATCAACTACAAACTAGTTGCACTAGATATTTTGGCCTTAATGACTGAACCACCATAATTATATTATCAAATCAGTTATATATCTTGATTCTTAAGTAGAGCAAACATTTTAGTTTCTTACAAAGATGATTTTAGTATACCTGGTGATCGGCTAAGGCCATGGCTATCGTGGCTTTGATAACACTCTTGGCGATTTGAAACATAGCTTTAATCATATCTCCTCCAGGTAGCTGCTCTAGAGGAATACACTAGATGGGTGGGTTGAATATGTAACTTTCGAAGAGGAATCCAAAACTTGTCATGGTCTTTCCAGCAAGCAAACCTAGGGTGGCTGCCCAGCAAGCCATATACAGTAGAATTTTTATAAATTAATACTCGTTAAATTAATAATCGCTATAAATTAATATATTTTTTCGGTTCCAAGTTGTGCAAGTGTAATTTTGGACACAATTCGTTAAAATAATATGATAATAATTTTTTTGAAAATCTTTTATAAAAGATATGGTCCCATCAATAATATAAGTTAATAATTAAAAGATATGGTCTCATCAATAATATAAGTTAACAATTACATTAAAATATCAAAATATATGTATATATATACACACTAATTTTTGTTAGAGTTTATTTCTAATATTTTTCATTTTATAAAAAGATTAGTTCTATTAGTTAAATCTTGTTTTAAAATTTTCTTTTGAAAAATTACCAAATTAGGAAAATCTCTATATAAATTAATAATTATTAATTTCTTGATAAATTAAAATCTCTTTAAATTAATAAATTTTCATGGTCCCAACTTTATTAATTTATAGAGGTTTTACAGTATAGTTGATTGCTTGTGTTTGCTTCTTTAATTTTATTTATTATATATATATATATATAATATGACATGTCATATTGTTATATTTTTATTGATTAACTAAGAGGAGGGTTGAACCAAATATTTTTCTTCTTGGAAATATATATTGTGCTTAAGTGATTTCTAACATGCATGAAAAATCAATAATATTATCTCCTTATTATTAAAACAAAGTACATTTGCTTAATAACATTCTATTTGTAAGATTTATATAATAAACTTTGGCCACGTTAATAAATACCATAACTTAAAGTTATTATTTGTAATATTAGAAATATATATATATATATATTATCTTATTATATAAATTTTGATGACAAAATTACTCATTAACAAGATCGTGACACGTGTCAAATATATTGATTAGATGTCGACACATGTCTAATTCTATTTACAAAATTTTCTATGTTTATATTTTTAAAAATGTCAAAGTTGCTCATTAACAAGATAGTAACACATGTCAAATATATTGATTAGATCATGACACGTGTCTAATTTTATTTACAGAATTTTACATCTTTATATTATAAAAAAAAATATTTTTCTAAATCAAAAAGGAAGACTAACAAAATCAATATATTTTCTAATTATATTATACATGTATTCTCGATAAAATTTGACATGTGTTAACAAAAACGAAATTAATCAAACATGTATATTAATAAATAAATAATGAATAACAAAGTTAAAAAGAATAGCATAAGTTATTTAACATAAATTTAGTCGAATATAAATTGTATTTATTGTTGTAATATAAATTTTTATTGTAAGTAAGCACACAAAACCTTGAAAGAGTAATGAAATTAAAAAAAAAATCAATACATGATGTGTATTAGTATAGTTTTACATGTTTTATTTTAAAGATTTTAATGCATGTAGTATTATGAGAAACCTGAAAGAAAAATAGAAAAACTGACTTTGTAGAAATGAATTTTTGGTTAATTGATGAAAACTGACAAAAGTATTACTTATGAAATTACAACATCTAGTAGAATAATATTGTGGATGTTAACTGATTTTTACTGATTTTTTATTGTTAAATTTAAAATACTAACCAATATACATATTATCTCATATGATGCTCATATTAGTTTTTTTTATTAAAATTTTAACTCTAATACATGAAGAAGTGAATTATGGTTTTAAGATGAAATAGATAGTTAAATGTGATTACTAAACTGAATGTCTAACAATGAAATTTATTTTAGATTAAAAAAATTTCAAATATTAATCTGTATCATTTTTTAAAAAATTGATTCAAGGATATTATTCATATTTTTATGTTTGATTTTATAATTTGAACACATGTATTTTTGTAATGCATATGTTAAAACATAAGATAATACGAAATATATTATAATTTATAGGAATGAATCTTCACTAATTTGATGGTAATGTCTATATATCTTTATATATGTTTTTATTTTATAACTTTCACTTATTTAAAATTGATTATGAAATTAGTTAAAATTAGTACTTATGAGATAACAACATAAAAAATATATCTTAAATATCTTGATTCAGTTTTATTGCGAATTATATTTTGTTAATTTTTATTTTCAGTTCTTATTAAGATATAGACTTGATATGATTTATTAATTGTGTTTGATATAAAAATTTTAGTTATATGCAAAAAGATGAAATGTATAATTAAACTTAAAATATGGTTTATTACGATATTATAGATATTTAAATGGTACTCTATGTCCTATAAGAATTTTTGGAACAATAAATATTATGTCATTTACTGTAACAACCCGTCCCGCGGACCCCACTAGCCCACCGCTAGCCGCCCAAACGGACTCCAAGCTGGTTCTGCAAGGCATCGATCCTAACCCATCACTGTGGATATCCCAATCCACCAATAGGTTATTGGTGCGCCAGGCGTTCCTCGAACCCTGGTTCCCACCCTTTAACAACCTTCTCACAGACAAGTTGTCACCAATTGAGCTCAATCTATTACCACGTGTTATATATCTTCAAGAAAATATTTCTCAATCCATATCTCTCAAACTCCATAGTTTAAGATTTGTATCTCCTTTGAAACATAGTTTTCACTAATTACCCACAAACATCGGTTTTTCTCGATTCACTAATTACTAAACCAACTAAATAAAATAATAAAACAAATATAACATAATTTAAAGCGAATTAAATTAACTAAAACAAATTAAAAGAAAAAAAGAACATAATGATTTTTTTCTGTTGATCAATGATTGAGCTCTATCTAGCTTGATGTGATACTTTTTGTGGGAAAATAGATCGTTTTCCCGAAAAAATATATTGCATAGTTCAAATAGTCATAAATTGATATATTAATAAAAATTGTACATAGAAATTTGAGAAAATATTATAAAATAATGCAAAAAGCCTTCAAACTCTTATATAATAGAGCTGAGAGAGTATTAAAATGAAATATGCGAAGTTCATATTTAATATTAAAATGTTACAATAAAAAATCTAAAAACAAGTCTATTACTACTCAATTATTCTCAATAATTTTAAAAAAATTTTACCTCCGTAATAACGCGGGCCTTATCTAGTTTGCTTATTGTGACAACCCGTCCTGCAGACCCCATTAGTCCACCGCTAGCCGTCCCAACAGACCGTCCGTAGACCCCGCTAGCCCACTGCAAGCCGCCCAAACAGACTCCAAGTTGGCCATGCAGGGCATCAATCCTAACCCATCACTGTGTATATCCCAATCCACCAGTAGGTTATTGGTGCGCCAGGCGTTCCTCGAACCAATAACCTATTGGTGGATATGGATATCTACAGTGGGGGTTAGGATCGATGCCCTGCAGGGCCAGCTTAGAGCCCGTTTGGAGCGGCTAGCGGTGGGCTAGTGGGGTCCGCGGGACGAGTTGTCAAACTTATAAAACGGGTGCACATCTTATCAAATCTCTAAAGAAATTATTTCATTATAATCATCAAAACAAGTATCTTATGATTTTCACACAAATTTATCAAGGTAAAAAATATATAAAACTTACTGAATTAACAAGGTAATAATCAATTATACCAAATCGACATACATGAACATATTTTCATGACATCTAATAAAAATAACAATATAGAATTTACTCCCTCCGTTTATTTTATTTTTCATTCTAGAGTTAATTTTTTGATTTTTATTACTTGTCGTTTTGTATTTACGATGCAATTTTATCGATCAAATTTTCAGTTTTACCCCTAAATTTTAGCCTATTAATTATTTATATCAAATGAAATAATATATTAATGAGGGATAAAACAAAATTTAATTGTTTTATTAATATGTGTGAAATTATCTAGAATGACAAATAATATAAAACAGAGAAAATATAACATATATGTTATATTTATTTAAACTTTTTAAAAATACAATAAGAATATCTACCCGTACTCCTCTTCTAATATTTATCTATGTAACGATGTGAGGTATGAGATTTTATTGTTGCAGAATCTGTGGCACGTGAGACAGCCGAATATATATTGCCTCGATATTAATATTAAATTAAGACTTAGGACTCCACTTAACGCGGAGGTATCGAATTGTGGGTATTCGATAAATTGATCACGTTTTGGAAATTGGAACACAGCGCCGTTTCATGGAGCCTTCAGGTGCGTCAATTATGGTTTCATATATATAGTGAAGTCGAAACACTCCCACCAAGGCTGTGGCTAATGAGACGGAACCCTAACTACACCGATTGCTTTGATTATCTCATTCCATTGTATAAACATTTTGAATCAAACATGCATAACACCAATGAGGTTGGGTGGTACATAATATTGTTCCTATCAAAAAACAAACCAATTTAGACCATAGAACCGATCGAGATGTGGATCTTATCTTTTATTTTTATTTGTATCATTAATTTTTTTTTTTTTTGTCAAAATTTTGTATCATTAATTATGAAATGTTATTTATATATAAATCCGAAAAGCACATGCAATATATGTTGAAGTCAAAAGAACAAACACAAAACAGTACACAATATTGTGGAAATGTCGTTCCTATGAAATGGCTGGAATTAAAAACATCGGATGAAATGGGACCACTCCACTTTTCCTATCCAAAAAAAAAAAAATCCATTCTCGAAATGGGTGTAGACTGTAAAGTTTTCTCAAATTGGTAAAATCGAATTTAAATATAACATATCGTAAAAAAAAACTAAAAAATTAAAACAAGGTTTCAAAGTAGTTTGAGACGGTCGTGAAACACGACATGTCTATCTGCTGCCACTTTTTTATTTTATTTTTGTTTTTTCATAATGGGCAACTATAGACTTTACAAGACAAGACAAGAGGTGAAAAAAATGACCAATCAATAAATACCTGGTTGTAGTGCCCGTGACCGAGGTAAACAACACGAAGAACCCTGGTCCAAGGTGTGACCGTCGAAACCAAGATTTCTCTTCTTTACCCGAAATACGACTTATATGGTTTAGTAAATATTACATACTAACTTATATGGTTATGTACAATGAGCTTATGATGAAAATTAACAATAATCTTCTAAACGATAATTTAAGATTACATTAACAAACTAAAAAAGTGCTAACTAACATATTTATGTACCCGGGCTTTCCGCTAGTTGTCCTTAAAAAAACATGGTATTTTATCATCAACGATGCTTTTTTGTATGTCTTTTATATGCAAAAATGATTGGGAAACTAAACGTATATCATATTTAATAAGTTGACAGCAAAATAATTGAATACAAAACATGCTCACGTAAAATAAACGTAGGAACCAACAAAGACGTACTATACCGGATTAACATACGAGAGGCCTAAAACCAAATTATGTTTAAACATGGTATACATGGTTTTAATAATCACTTAATTATAACGACTTTGTTAATTAAAGTATAGTTTTTAATTAATTAATCATATGCTATAAGGTATAACATTATATTTTTAATTCATTTATACATTATTTTTTTTTGTGAAAAGCAGTTTAAACAATTACATGGAAATTACAAAAAGAAATTTGAAAGAAAGAAGAAAATTATAATAATTGTGGCATCATTTTTGTGATTTACTATAGTGTCGATTGCTTTAGCCGGTAAGACCTAATGCAACAGCTTTCCCAATTTTCCCTCACGGCCGGGTCTCGCTCCCACCACTGGTGAAGCGCATGAGCTGGCGTAGACTTCGTCGGTTTGCTATTGTTTACAGTCATGTCTGCTGATGGAAGAACGTAAAGAGGTTCTTTTGACAAATCTGACGGTGATGATCCTTTGAATTTTCCGACCAATTCACTTGCATATGAGATGCTAGCAGCCATTTTCTCGATTCCGTCTGCACCAAACTTAGACATGACGCTTCTGCGTTTGAAGTAATGCATAATTCCTGAACAGATTGAATCGTTTGGGTTCACATATAGATGAGGTATCCACGATGCTACTTTTGATTTGTCTTCTTGATTCTGTTAGAATATAAAATAAACTTTTCTTATAAGAAAATCAACTTCAAAAACTCAGTCACTATAGTATCGCAAGTGGATGAAAATCTGGTTCTAAATGACTCAATTATCACAGTTAATTAAACCAGTTATCTTGACTCTTACAGATGATTTAAAGTTTACCTGTGGTAAATTTACGATCGCACCTATGGTGCTTTTGACGACACTCTTGGCGGTTTGAAACACATGTTTAAATAAGCTTCCTCCAGGTATCTGCTCTATAGGAATAGACGAGAATGGTGGGTTGAATATGTGACTTTCGAGGAAGCATCCAGAACGCGTCATGGTCTTTCCAGCAATCAAAGCTAGGGCGGCTCCCGAAGAGTGTCCAGCAAGCCAGATAACTGAGTCGCTATGTTTGTCTACCATACCACGGATTTCTTCAAAGGCATGCTTAGGCCTGCCACCTCGATGAAGGGTGTTCAACATACATTGGATGACAAGTGTGAAATCACATATCAAAGTTTTACTATTCAGAACCGTGCCGCGGAAGGCCATCACGTACTGTGGAACTTTCACATGTGGGTTATTTTGGTAAACGCTGTAGTTCTTGTATTCGAAAACGGCACCGTAAATGGAACCGTCATCGTCGTTCAAGCGTTTCATCAATTCGAAATCGAAAAAGTCCCACCAAGGATTGGCTTGTGGTTCCGGACACTTCCGCAAGCCAAGCCTGTATCTTTTTTTTTGCCTAAGACGCCTGTCCCTTTCCAATGTGTACACTCCATTTACCAAACTTGATAACACTCCGGTTTGGTAGTGCGGGTTGGTCCTATTTTAAAAAAAAAAACCAATAATAAGAACCAATCAATTATACTTTAAAACTCATGAACGGCACAAGAATTCATATAGTTCTAATTAATAAAAAAACTCCATCGTCTATCATAAAAATCTTTGTAACACCATAAAGTTATAGACACTGTTCTATATAAAAAAAAATTCTTCGTCAATAGATTTTTAACGGAAGTATACTAAAAAAAAAGTTTAGAATGTTACCAATCAGGAGATTTGAGATGGGATGGGCCGTAAGTGTTGAAATCTGATGTATCTGATGAGGCCAACGATCCTATCCCCATTTTTTTTTTTTTTTCTAGTAAGCCACGCCCTTTTTGTTCTTTTTTTTCTTTGAATAGTAGAAAATGCAGAGATTTCTTTTTAAAGGGAAAGAAAATAACAGAAAATGCTAAAAATATGAAAGAAAAGAAAAGTGAAGAAAAAGGATAAGCGAACTTAAGCGAATCTGATGAAGTAAAGTTTAAGAATTCTTGTAAAGAAAACAAACTTTTGTGTGTGTTTTTTCTTAACTGTGATTAACAATGCTAGCTATATGGGCTATTTATAGCCGGGGAGTCTGTGATACTACATAGCCACCTAGAAAACTTCCGACAACTACTTAGAAACATCCAGGAAGTTAAGAGACTGGACGACAGCGACCAAATAACATTTTATTAATATTTTAAAAATAGTTGGTGGACTTTCTATTGGTTATAGTGGTAGAAGTAGAATAATATAATTTGAGAGTTTTAACTAGACTAACCCATCTTTTTTCTTTAAATATATTTTAACAATTTTAAAAAAAGATTAAAGATGTCATTTTGATTTGGATTTTTACTTTAAATTAGAAAAACTACTTTTAAAAAATACAAAACTTGTTTTTCAAAACTTAAAAGGATATATATATATATATACATATATATATTTAATGGTTGAGGAAGTTTCATATTGTGGAATTTTCTTTTGCTCGCATTTTATTTAGTCAAATGAAATTTGAAGAGCTTAGAGGTCAAGAATTCTTAGAACATAAAATACATAATATTGATGAAAAAGGCGTCATTTGTAAATAAAATTAATAAATGAATTTTGTTTATGTAAATTTATTTCAATATTAGTATGTAGAAAGGATTATTCAAATATCTTGTTTCGTATTTGACATGTTTATGTCCAATATGATAATTTAATATATAAACTATGAATTATCCTAATTTTAATACAAACCTGAACAATTATTTTAAATATGTTAAGATTATAGGTGAAAATAGAGGTGACTTGGAACCAAACTTATATCTATTATTGAAAAAAAAATAGGAATGGATTGGAGATGCACTAAGATAGTTCACATCGGTTTAAGACTATATTATGCACTAACGGGGCATCTTTAACTGGGCCTCTTAGGTAGAACTCTTAGATTTTGTGTGATTAAAATTAAATAAAAAATCAGAATATTGGTAAGAAGTGCCTCTTAATTAAGAGGTTTAAGAGGCGGTAAGAGGTGTCGACGTGTTCAATAGTTGTTGGGTGAGAAAAGAAAAAAAAAATTGTTGATTATTTTCTCTTCCTCCTTTCTCTCTTTGTCGACGAAAATATTGGAAAATCAGAAGAGATATCTCTAAAAAATCTCTTCTCTCAAAAATCGTTGCAAGCAGAGGAGAGTGATTCAATTCTGGTTTGATGATCAGAGATGATAATTCTCCGATTTGCCCAAACACGGTCGAGGAACAAGCTCATTGGAATCAATTGGAGAAAAGGTCAGTCCTTTTGTCTTAAATTTGAGAAATTTTAATGATTTCGTGTTTGGTAGTTGCTTAAGGAAGTGATATTTGTAGGAGACTGGACATGAGTGGACCACTATGATAATTACATAATAAGATTTATTGAACAATGATAAGTAGTTTAATTTCGTTTCTAGGTTTCTAGAAAAATTGATCTCTGGGAACAGAGCAATTGTAATTGTTTGGTCATATAGGCAGGAAGCTGATTAATTTTCTAAATCTTGTAATTGTGTATATGGTGAAAAACAAAATGATATTGATTGGGACATACGTTTGTAGGTGGTTCTCTTCCTCTTTGTTATACTTCTTCTGTATTCACAGAGTGGTCTTGATCAGTTGTCTTTCGGTGATTTTCTGATTCTGTATAAGTTGAACTGAGAAATCTGATTTTCATATGTAGGAAACTCTGAGATAATGCAACAAGTTAATTGTGTTAGATGATGTTTTGGATGTTTGTGTCATTGTATAGAACAGTTCTTAGAACCATATGAAATAGTGGGAAAGATGGAACTGAAGTTGGAACCAATCTTGTACATGTGAGCTCTCTTAGTCTTGTATTCATCAACTAAACTCTACTCTGATCTTGTTGTATATATCTGGTTTTAGTTACACTTGGTTATGATTTTTTCTTTTTTGGGCTGAAGGTCTCTGTGACAATTGCAGGAAAAAACAAAGAAAGAACATTGGATTAGCATAGAGTAGAGGTTTTCTCAAGACTTTGGCTTCTCTCTGAAAGTTATTACCAGGCTTTTTTTTGTGGTCTTAATCTCAGAAAGTTGATTTGAATGATTGTTTTGAATCTCTTTGTTTCTAGTCATTAATCTCTGTTTTATTGTCAATGAAGTCAATGAATCTATGTTTTGCATTTGACAAGTTTTTGATGTGATTATGAACTCTTCAAAAAAAATTCTTAAGAACCCCTCATATGTTCTACCACTAGAGAATTTTTTTCTTAATAACTTCCCATGGATTCTTAAACATTGAAAAATCCAAAATTTAATTAAAAAAAATTGGTTTCACGGGTTCTTAGTTTTTTACCAATAAAGATGGACTAAGTTTGGTGATTGTTGAGTTGTTGGTAACTGGCCGGGAAGACAGAAAAGTCACATTTCACCTTCAAGCTAAGTATATAATCTACTTGATTAGTTAATATAAAAGATACAATATAAGACGAAAACCTCAAAAATAATTTTACTGTGGTATTTTAACATACATATGCAGTTTAATTAATCATTACGTAGATGGACTTTTTTGTCTGAATGGACCTTTTGAGAAATGTCCAAAATCTGCAATTTTGTCTGAATGGACTTTTTCACTCTTTAATTAGAAGGTTCTTTTTTCTCTCACCCAAAGTAGATTTCTCTCCTTTTAAAATTTCAATTTTTTTTCTTTCCAATTTTTTGAGTTTTAAGTTCTTCATGTACTTTTTCAAAAAAAAAAAAAAAAAAAAAAAATCTTCATCAAGTTTACGCGTGTCACTACAAAAAAAAAAAGAATATTGTTGGTTTACATTATATTTGTTTATATTATCGGTTTACATATATTTGTATACATTATCATTTGCAAGTTGCGCACTACAAGGACCATATTCTTTTTCACTTCACCATCTTGTATTATCTGTATTATTGTACTACGAGGGTCCATATATGTCGAATAGAGACAGAATTTTGGGATGTAAGATCCAGAAGTGAAGATTGAACTTTCTTCATTTTATCCAGGTCTGATTTTTGTTTTGATGACTTTTCTCTAGTCAAGTCATGTGTAACAGTTTAACTATCAATACGAAACAAGTAGACCAAAAAAATAGAACCGCCACTATGGTTGTCTAGACTTCTATATGAGCGCTTTTATTCAATATAAATATCGATTTGTATGATTTTCAAAAAAACAAAATATCGATTTGTATGGATGATCAAAGTTTAGAGGTAGCTATACCTATACATATATGTTTCCATCTTGGCTTGCTTGCTTGTGTAACTACTATTAAAGCCGTTTTCACTGGCAAGAATCTAATGTTCTTGCTCCCTCATTCAACAATCAATGACTAGTTTTTAGCTCTTTCCCTACCCCAAGTAGACTATATCTCTCCTTTTTAAAGCTTCATTTTATTTTATTTTCGGTTTATAGTTCCATAACACACGTACGTTACATTTATATATGATAAATCATATGTTTAGATAATTAGATGCAATATATTTTTTTATATATACATATTTTCTTACAAATAACACGTTAAATTATCCATTTTTTCCAGTATGACATATGATTAGTTCTAGAATTTGGTTATTTATCTAACTAACCCTATAATAGATTACTTATTATAAATTATAGCTAACTAGAAGACTCTTAACATTATACTTAAGTTATATTATCTTTGATGTAAAATTTAAAGTAGTTTTAACAAAATTAATTAGAATTATCAACAATTACATAAAAACAAAATCTAAATCACGGGAAATAGAGACATACATGAAATACAAGACAACAAAAAACTAGAAGAAATGCAAAAGGGGTAGAGAAAGGGTTCAGAACTACAAGATCACCAGAACAAGATACTAGAAAGCCTAAACCTAGTTAACCAAACCAAACACTGCATGATATGACCCTCATAGTCATTTCTATTGTTTATTGTAGGGTTAACTGCTCCAACTTGCCTTCAAGGTAAGGCCTAATGCAGCAGCTTTCCCAATTTGCCAGCAGGGTCGAGTCTCGCTCCCACCATTGGTGAAGCCCATGAGCTGTCGTAGACTTAGTCGGTTTGTTATTGTTTACAGTCATATCTGCTGATGGAAGAAGGTGAAGAGGTTCCGTTGACAAATCTGACATTGATGATTTTCCTCTAATTTTTCTTACCATTAAACTCCTAACTGATTTTCTTGCACCAGTTCTTTCGATTTTGCCTGCCCCAATCTCAGACATGTAGGTTTTGTGTCTAAAGTAATCAATATATCCTGCACATATTGGATCCGCTGGGTTGACATATAAGTAAGGTATCCACGATGCTGTTATTGGATCGTCTTGATCTTGAACCTATAATAATACAAAACAAACAGTTTCTCATAATAAAACTAACTTCGAAAACTCTGACTAACATGATGACTAAACCACCATAGTTAACTAAACTAGTTATCTTTACACTTAAGATGATTTTAAGTTACCTTTAGATCGGTTAAGGCCATGACTACGGTGGCTTTGACAACACTCTTGGCGATCTGAAACACATTTTTAATTACATCTCCCCCAGGTAGCTGCTCTAAAGGAATAGACGAGATGGGTGGGTTGAATATGTAACTTTCGAGGAAGAATCCAACACTTGTCATGGTCTTTCCAGCCAACAACACTAGTGCGGCTCCCAAAGAGTGTCCAGCCAGCCATATAGCTGTCTCACTATATTTTTCCACCATATTGCGGATTGCTTTTACAGCATGCATAGTCCTGCCACCTTGATGGAGGTTGTTGAAGCTTATTTTGAGGTTAAGTTTCATATCAGACTTCCAAGTTTTTCCTTTTAGCATTGTGCCGCGAAAGGCAATCACATGGCGTGGAACTTTCACATGTGGGGTGTTTATGTAAAGGTTGTAAAGCTTGTATTCGAAAACGGCACCATATATGGAGCCGTCGTCATCCATCAAAGTTTCGAGCAAAGTGAAGTTGAAAAACTCCCACCAAGGTTTGGCTAGTGACTCGGAACCTACCCGTTTCTCAAGCCTGTCCCCTTCCAGAGTGTACACTCCATTTACCAAACTTGATGCCACTGAGGTTCGGTAGTACGAACTGGTCCTATTAGCAAAAAAAAGGAAAGCAAATTATTTTGAGAATCTGACTATACATGGGATATTCCCAAAGGTCAACTTTTACTAAATAAACTTCTGCGTGGCACATGAATTTATAGAGTTTCAATAAAAACTTCTATCGTATATTATAAAAAAAATTAATATAAAATAACAAAAAAAAACAAATATTTATTTTACCAGTCAATAGATGTAAGATGGAAGGGGCCAAAAATGCTGAAGTTATCGGTCTCTGAGTCTGAGACAATCACTCGTCCTCCCAACATTTTTCTGAGAGAACCCCGTCCCATTTCTTTTTCTTCTTCTTGTTATTTCCTATTACGTACACTGCCAAATTAGTAATTTAATTGATGTAATTTAACATGGTGAAGAAAAATATATATGCTAATGTACTACAACTCTACAAAAATGTAGGTCTACTATTATACATGTTACATATATTATCTTCACATATACATTGTTTGCAACGTGAGGATAACGAGAGATAATAATGACTACTAAAGTAAGAAATTAAATTGTTGCATGAGATTTAAAAACAAATGGAGAAAATGTAAAACTACAGAACAAAAACAGTTTTTGATGCACTAGTCTTTTTTGGCCACTGCCAAAACTTTCTACTCAATGCATGCTGTGTTTTTTAAAAATACCTTTCCGTTGTCTTAGAGGTGGATCAGAATCGAATTCTAATAAAACTAAGCTTAAGAGTTCTTCTGCTGTATATATATACATTTTTTTTTTTTTTGGAAATTTAAGAGTTCAACAAAAGAAGTAGTGAGTTAACACAGAAAAGCATCTTGCTATTTATATAGATGCTAAATATAGGAAGACTTTTTGGATCCGGAGACTTTGAGATTGTCCATTCAACACAAACACAAGCACACTCACACGAGCCAGACCGTATCAACTATTTCTTTATTTACGAATTCGCAAAAATTCTACAAATTAGCAATTAAAAATACACTTAGACGTGTGAATCAATTTTTGAGACCGCGTACCACTGTTTCAATTTATCAAATCGTATATAAAGGAAAACAAACCTTCCTTATCACAGTATAGGGATACGTGATCAAACCCAATTAAAATAGTCATATATACCCTAAAACAAAATTTTGATTGTGGTGTACAACCAATTAAAATCAAAGTTATCATATATACTCCAATCCTGCTCACGCCAGCTTACATGATTTGTTATTAAAGATTAGAGTCACATACGACCCTCCATCTTGAAATACTGTATTTTGTGTACATCGATCTTTTATTGATTGATAAATAATTATATGTTTTACTTTCTAAGGGTAAGAGAACACACCACAAAGAAAAAGGACTTAATCTTATTAAAATCAACAAAATCATTGATATATATAAACTACACTTTCATGTATGCACATAAAAAGTGAAGATGAATATTATATATACACACGTACAAGACAATGCCTTTACTTATCCTCTTTTTTATCTTGATTATGTATACACACGCACGGATAGATATAAAATATTCATCTTGACTTTTATGTGGAAAATAAAAGTATTAAGTTTGGTTACACGTTATTTTCTGAAATACATATTTTCAATTGTTTAAGTGTTATTTGCATGGATAATGAAACACATCGAATTGAACTATTGATGAGACATGCATACATGCATATCTAATTTAGAAGGGGACTGTTCACAACACCTTCAAAACTGTAGACGACAAAATAAAAAAAGAAAGATTGGGCTATAATTTAGTACTACAATTAGGTCTAAGCGAAACGTATGATAATGTTTTTTTTAAAAACATTGGTATTAGTTCTAATTAATTTGATATGTTTTTGAAAATTAGACTAGTATTAGTTATTATATATTGTTTTATTTGATATAATAATTTTGTTTCGAATCCAGAACTTTTAAATTTATTATTTTCTATATTTTTGATTTCATGATATTGCCTATAAATAAAGAGAAGAATTTTCTAAGAATAAAGAATTATAACACAAATGGCCTTTCGGAGTTAATTAGGCATTCACCAGATGGTCTTCCAATTTAGTCCAAATTTTATAACATATATACATAGAGGAATAGTGTTATTCAAAAATCCCTATATAAGTAAAAGAGAAGTACAAAAGTGCTTCCGGATCGGATCAATTTCACAAAATAACCCGAAATTAAGGGAGTTGGATTCGGGTAAAAAAGATCCACAACATTATAAATGGGTTATCGGGTTTTCCAAAAAATAAATCATAAATGTAAACATTAATAAATTCTCCTAGAAAATAAACCATAATAATTAAGATAATATATATTTTCCCAGTTTAGGAAACTAACAAAATACATAATTAATGTTTATTTTAATTTATTGATATTAAATCGGACTATCAATCAATAAGATCTCAATCTTTTATATATGTAAACTAATTTAGTTTTCATTATATATTAGTATATATTTCCGGAATTATATTCCAATTTAATATAATTCATAAATAATGGTAATATAATTAAATAATTTTAAAAATATGAAAGATAAATTTTAAATTATATAACTATACAAAAACGAAAATTAATGAGATGTTTATAATTACATAAATATTTTCTATCAATTTTGTTATCATTTTTAATATGTATAATAAAAATACTAATGATAATTTAAAAAAGATATGGAAAGATGTTATGAGATTTTCACATATCTCTATCAATTTTGAGTTGCCTAAAAAACGGAAAACGTTCGTAACATTAGCATAATTTATGCAAAATTATTGTTCAATTTGGAAACAACCAATAAATACAGTTTAGCAACCATATATGATTAGATTTCAAAATTTTCACATATCTCTATCGATATGAACAATAATTTTTCTGATGTTTTTATTTATTTATGATTTTGTTTACTATATTCATGTATTTTTACCCAATATGATATATGTTAATGTTTTTAATTTTAATTTTACTGGAACATCAAAACCATTGTGAATCTATCAAACTCATATCTTCTTATGTGATACATGTATGTACAAAATTTCATTTAATATTTTCTAATTATGATGCTGATTACGACTTCAAACTCAATTATGAATTTGATTAATATTTTTTTATTTTATTCAGGACATGTGAAGCATTACAAAAATTATCAAATTACTAATATTGTTGTCATGTGAATCAGGTATATACATAATTTAACTTAATCTATGAACTATTTTACATTTTTGTAAATAATTTGACTTAATATATGAACTATATTAATACTTTTATTTTTTACCCGTTTCCAAGAGAATCTAAAGAAGAAACCTGTAAAGATCTATCCTAAGCAAACTCATTAACATAAAAAATAAAACCAAAGTTAGAAAATTCTAACAACACAAAGTAATAGATAATTATGATGTAATGAAAATAGTGGGATTAGTAGTTCCGGGTTTTATTTATTTAATTTGTTTTCAGTTCAAGAAATATGATTTTGATATTTTTAAAAAGAGTCAATGATAAATTTTCGGCTTTAATGTTTTGCTAAATTTCAAATTAGATAAATTTGAGTAAATGATAAATTGTTTTGCTAAATTTGAGTAAATGATAAATTAGACTAACATTTTTGGGTAAATGAAAAATTGTTCTTATGGTTCATCACATTATACATATTAGTGTAACTTTTACAAGCGGAATATTTTTATAATATAGTGTAACTTTTACAAGTGGAATATTTTTATAATATTTTATGTAGATTATTATTTTCTACTACTAAAATGATCAAATTGAATTATCTATTATTTGTGTGTTGTTAGTACTTTTCTAAATTTTTTAATATTTATTTTATCAAAACTTATTTTATTACCATTTACTCTTTTTTTTCTCTACTATTTTTTCGAAACTCATTACACAAATATATGATTTAATGTAATTGACTGTAAAAAACTAAAAATAAAAATATAGGATATTTCAATCTATTAATATCATATATATATATATATATATTAATAAACAATCCCGCACTGTAGCCTGGATCTGACTCTAGTATTTGAGTAAATGGGGAAAGTAATAATACGATTAGAAAGGAAATTTTAATTATAAAAAAAAGTCTCACGTGACATCCCCTACAATGTTTTAATTTGTATAGAAGATTCAGCTGACCAGAACATAACTAAAGCAATGAAAGCCCAAATCATACACTAAATTGGTATGAATAATGTCCGAGCAAAGGATTCCACCATTGATGAATCCCATGATCTGTCTGAAAATCCGGTGATATGAATGTGTTCACCATCACAAAGGCCGACGGAAGAAAATGAAGATGCTCTTCTGAAGAATACGACGAGGATGAACTTTGTCCTCCCCCTCCGAACAATATTTTCCTAATCGAGTATCTAGCCAACCTCTCGATCCTGCCGAGTCGTAGCTCACCCATATCGCCTCTGTGATTGAAATAACCAATATATTCTGAGCAGATTGGATCTGATTGGTTCACAAACAAATGAGGTCTCCAGGAAGCTAAATTCATAAATAGATGGCTTCCTTGACCCTGTATATATTTCAAGATAAGTGTATCAAAGAGGAGATCAATTCTAATATTCTACTATTCGATTTGAGAGTAACAATTTCAATATTTTTATTGAGTTATTTCATAGAAAGCTTTATACCTCATTTAGGTCTAAGACTCTTGCTATGCCGGCTTTGACGATATCTCCGATGAGTCTGACCGCACATTTAAGATCCTCGCTCTCAACTAGCTGCTCAAGAGGAATCAAGGAGATAGGCGGGTTGAAGATGTAAGCTTCGACGGGGCGTCCGTACATAGCAATGATCTTCCCTGCGAGTAGTGCTAGGCCAGCTCCTAGAGAATGTCCAGCGATCCAGACAGCTCTGTTTCTACATGTGGTAACCAGATTTTGGATTGCTTGAATGGCTTGTATAAACCTGCCCCCGCGGTGGAGGTTTTCGAAGGCGAAAGGGATGTTAAGTTTCACATCACAAGCCATAGTTCGGATGTTAAGTTTCACATCACAAGCCATAGTTTGTGGCGTTAGTATTGTTCCACGTAACGCAATCACGTAACGCGGAGGTACTATCGAGTTTGTTGGCATAATCTTGAAGATAGCTTGAGGTGCAAGCTATATTAATCCTACCGAGTTATGGAATTAGGATTAATTCTATTTAGGAATTATCTAAATATGTTAATTTACCGGTTTAGAATAGGAAAGTTGTCAACTCTATGGTTGAGCAATTGTTATAAATACCAAGAGAGCATTTCATGAAGAGGTGCGCGTCTTATGTATTATTGAGAGATATCCACAAGGTGTATGGCGTCGCCCTATCAATAAAATAGAGAGATCTGTTGATGGTATTGTTGAAGTTCTACTTCTAGTTAATAAATTCTGGACTTGGTCCCAGGGATATAGGTTATCCGAACCCTGTTAACAAAGCTTGTGTCTTGTTTACTTTTATGCTCTTACATACAGTTCTCGTACTTTAACATATATATCTAGCCACATATATGTGCTTTATTTGGTATCAGAGCGGTGCTCGATAGAGATGTGTTCTTGTTTCGGGTGTGATCCTGGATTTGTGGCTAGACAAGAAGAATGAGAAGTGAGATCGTGTTTATGAGTATGTTTTGTGAAATTTGAAGAAACGAAGCAAAAGAGAGATAAGGTGTGTTAGGGCTATGATGAAAGTTGTACCGAGTTCACAAGAAGATTCAGAATCATCTAAAGATCATCCCTTCTTGTGCTGTCAAAAGAAGGAGGAGTTTGAATGAAGAGGATCTCATAGGGTTTTATGTATCGTGACTGATATTTAAGTCTTGTGTGAATTATAAAAAAAAAAAAAAAGGAGGAAACAAGGGAACAACAATGACAGCACAAGATCTTGCTGCCACAAGAGAGGAACGAAGGCGTAAGAAGTGTTGAATTCCACCAAAAAGTTCAGAATCATGTTACCTTGCCGTCAGAAAGAAGTCATCGGAAAAGAGAAAAGAGTTTTTGATACGGGTTTGATTGAAAATTTGGGCAAGTGTTTGATTTGGTAATTTGCTAATAAAAAATTAGAGAGATTTGGTCGTCTTCTTCTTTGTTTCGTCGTCGACAGAAGAGACCGTGAGTGAATGATAAATGTAGTGAAGTGTGAAGAAAGAAGATTTTTGATGAAAAAAAAAGAAGAGATGAGGTAACTTCAACTGGTGAAGTCGTCAAGTATGAATCAAGATGAGTGAAGAAGCTCCAATACGAGAGATGTCAGATTTTAGAAAAGGAAACCTTTTTGGTTGTTGTTTGTTTCAAAAAAAAAAAAAAAAAAAAAAAATCAGAATCAATTGGGAATAAAGCTCTACATATATCTTGGGTTGGCAAAGATACGCCACCGGACCGGATAAATAGTGGTCAATCAGAATTGTAAAGCAAGATTTCATCATTAGTTAGAGGAAGAAATCAGAAGTTGAATAGAGACGCTCATAAAATCAGAGGGTGCTTGATTCAGAAACTTTACAACATCAAGTTTGGTTTTTAATTTTTTACCATGGGATATATGCTTCGATGCAAATAACTATAGCTGGAGCTACAACGGATTCTAGTGACGCAAAGATAAGAATTCACAAACCCTGAAGGAAGAAGCAAGAAGTCGTTTTTGAAGCACAAGCATAGAATGTGAATAGGTTTTATTTTATGATGGTGAAATTTTCCCATGAAATAGAGTAAGCAATTCGGGAATTTGTCTCAAGCCTTAGTGGAATTCTCGGGTAAAAATTTGAAACTAAGGAGGAACTAGGAATGTCAGTATCTATGTCAGATGAAAGAGGCGAATCTAGTCTTGGTGGAGGATTCACGAGATGCTGAGTTCATAGGTCAAAACTTCAGTTTTAGTCATCAATGACTACACAATTGATCGGAGAAAGAAAAGACATGTGCAGGGGTTTCACTGAGATGTTGCTTGACAAAGACTCATCAAAGTGACCAGAGAGGGTGACGAGATGAGCTTTGTCGGTCTCGTGTCGAAGCTGTGTGATGGGTCTGTTCCAAAACTTGGTTAAGCTTTGAGATTGGAAGCTGGAAAAATTTTCGTTGAGTTGATCACAAATTACAATAGTAACTAAGCATGGTTTGGGTTGTGATCTTGAGATAGTATTGGATAAAGACGTCACTAGAGAGAATTAGGCTTCGAATTGAAAAAGCTGCTACGTCGAAAGTGAAAATTGTTAGCATAAGAACAATTTGGTGTATGAGTACGCAAAGAAGGGTCAATCATCCATTCATCATGACAGAGATTTCAGCAGAGATGCAGAGATGACGTTCAAAATTGCATCAAACTCTTAAGAAAGTATGTTCTATTATCAGGAAAGAAGCTTCAAGGCAGAGACAATGAGATGGGTCACATGAAATAAGCTTTAAAATTCAGGGGAGATCTAAGAATAGAAGATCCGAAGATGAGTGTTATCATGAAAGCCAGAATTTGAAGATTCCAAGTGGGATCATGAGATGGTTGAAAAGAGTTTTTTTGTTTAAAAAGCAAGGGGAGTTTTTGTTCTTGATGCAGCTAGAAATGGTTTGTGCCATGAGAAAGACTGGTGAATTTAATGCAGAGATGAGCAGATCTCTATGGGTGATGAAGAGCGAATCAAAATGAATTAATACAATCATCTTTAAGGAAGAAAAATGGAGGAACCTATGGAAATTAAAAGAGAAGAAAGAGGTTTCTTGTTGATTTCGTTGAAAGCCAAAATCTGAAGTCTGTAATGGAGATGCTCACCAAATCGCAGGCAGAAGTAATTAGTGATAATCACTATCTAAAAGGTCGATGAAGAAGGCTTTGAGGTGGAGGAACTTGTCATTAGTTGTAGTATCTGGTTTGATGATGTTCATGTCACCTCATGAGGGAGAGTGTTAACCAAAGAGATGCTTCGTGGTGGATTGAAACGATGCTGAAAGAAATACATAAAAGAGTATGAAGTCAAGAGAAACGGGTTGATACTTTGTTTTCGATGTCCTTTGGTTACAGATCTCGGATCTCAGTATTGAAAGGTGTTCTGAAAACTTGAGAGCGGGATCTTTCCAATGATATAAATATCGTCATCTGATTCCTTGTGGTTTACTGGGAAATTGCTCTCAAAGTTGGACAGCTTGCAAGTTGCATTATTCCGGATCTGTTCTGGGAAAGTGGCTGTAACTTCCAAACCGTAAATGCAAATCATGATCTGTTTCTTCCTACGTCTTCATATGGCTGTTGTTGATGTTTCAACGAAATTTCATATTTTTCTGGGTTGTTTTGCTATACTATTGTGTTCTGCATCAAAACTGATGAAAATTGCAAAGTTTTAGTTGTCTCAAGACATGAAGTTGTGGAGAAATATTTCCAGGCTAGATTGGAGAGAATAATTTCAGAAGAGAAGATGATCTAGTTGGTCTTGTAAACAGGTATGTGTGATTAACAAAGTTCATAAAGAAGATTGTGTGGTTGAAGAGATTAAGAGAGAGCCGAGAGGAAAAGTAGAGTTGTTTGAAAAAAAAGGGGACAAGAAGATATGATCTGCATCATCAAGGTTGAAGTATTTGAAAGAAATTTGCAAGGAGATATCAAGCTCATTGGAAAAGAAAATCCTACGTAAAGATTTACTTTATATGAGAAGCTGAATGGGATTAATCAAACATGAAATAAAATGAGATTTTGCAGAGATATAAGAGACTGTGTGGAGAATGGGTAAGTGGAAGTCAAGCATGTTCAAGGAAGTGAGGAAAATGTAGATATCCTTACTAAAGCGCTTGGAAGAAAAGAGTTTAAAAAAATGAGGGATCTCATTGGCATGAGAGATTTGGAAGGAAAGAAGTTCAAGCTTAAGAGAGAGAATGTTGGCATACGCTTGAAGATAGCTTGAGGTGCAAGCTATATTAATCCTACCGAGTTATGGAATTAGGATTAATTCTATTTAGGAGTTATCTAAATATGTTAGTTTACCAGTTTAGAATAGGAAAGTTGTCAACTCTAGGGTTGAGCAATTGTTATAAATATCAAGAGAGCGTTTCATGAAAAGGTGCGCGTCTTAGGTATTATTGAGAGATATCCACAAGGTGTGTGGCGTAGCCCCATCAATAAAATAGAGAGATCTGTTGATGGTATTGTTGAATTTCTACTTCTAGTTAATGAATTCTGGACTTGGTCCCGGGGATGTAGGTTATCCGAACCCCGTTAACAAAGCTTATGTCTTGTTTACTTTTATGCTCTTATATACCGTTCTCGTACTTTAACATATATATATCTAGCCACATATATGTGCTTTAGAGTTGGGGGTATTATGGTAAGTGACGTTGTTCAGATGAGTCCCTATAAGTTGTTGAATTAACGTGAAATTGTAAAACATCCACCAAGGACTAGCTACTGCGTTGGAACCATAACGGTTTTGTTGTCTGTCTCGTTCGATTGTGTAGACTCCTTGCACCAAACATGATATCAACGACGCTCGGTGGTACAAATTGTTCCTATTAAAAAACAAACCAATGATAGCATAAAATCAATCGAGTAGAGCTATGGATATTAATTTTATTTGTATGCTCATTATGAAATACTATTTATATTTAAATCCGAAACGCACATGCAAAAGTGTCGAAGTCAAAAGAAAAAATGAACGCATAGGCCTAAATATTGCTTTACCATTCAAATACTGGAATTGGAGGGGGACCCGAAATGCTTAATATCTCTTTGCGTGAGGCCATCAGCGATCTTCCTTCACACTCGTCGATCTTCTTCGTATCGCTTATAGGTTAGAACTAACAGTAACCCAACTACATACGAAAAATGTAAAGCTAATTAAAAGATACAAAAAAAAAACTCCTTATCCAACGGATTTATAGCTGTAGATACAAAATTATCAAGTACCCTAGGTATTGTAACTTGAAGAGATGGCTACTCAAGAAACCACCAAAAAGACATACAGTGATCCCTTGAATCTTGATGATTCCTTGAAAGAAAGATATCTGAGCGAATATTAAAAAAAAACACACACAGACACAGTGACTGGTCTAAAACTCAAGTCATTTATTAATTTAACTGAATATAACATAAAGAAAACTCCTTTTATCAAACTTAGAGAAAAAGAGGAAGTGATATCCTTTTTTAGACAGAAAAATTGTGACGATAACAAAATATAACTAGGGAAGATCAATATTTAAAGATGTCTTGTGTTGTGTCTCCCCATGGGGAATTTACCCACACTTTCAACAACAATTTCCTATTTATTTTATTTTGTTGAAAAAACTGTTGTGGAAATTGTGGGTTCAATTTCACATGGAAAAGGATATATCTTCAAAATAGTTTTGTAAAATCTAAAATCATCTTACACCTATAATTATTTCTATAAAATTTTCAACTAGATATATTTTTAAAAACTTTTGAGGCGCCTTTCCTAGATAAAACTAAATATCATATTGGGAAAACTACATAAAGTCTTGCAATTTGGAAATGGTTGAGGAAGTTTTAAAAAAAAAAATGTGGAAATCCCTTTTGCTCACATTATTTCTAGAGAAATGAAAACTTAGTCTACAATTCTTAAAAAGTGATTACCCCTGGCATTAGTCGGAAAGCATTCCAAACTTGGGACAGACAATGTGGTGGCTCTTCGGGGAGAAGTCCACTCTGAAGCACTTCGGTGCGTTTCTATCGAGGCTGACCGGATCAGCCGATAGGGTTTATTAAAAAAAAAGAAAAAAAAAATTCTTAAAAAGTAAGAGACAAAGTATTGATGAAATTGGTTTTTCTTCATAAATAATTATGAAACGAAATATGTATTATGTAAGTTTATTTACAATATTATAATTGGAGAGGATAATTCAAATATCTTGTTTCGTAGTATTTGTCATGTTTTATGTCCATTATAATTTAAAATATTAAACTACAAATATACACATTTTTTTGCCAACGAAATTAGATTAGAATAAATATCCTGCTTTTAATACAAACCTAACCAATTAGTCCAAACATGTTTCCATGGAACAATTCGAATGAACATTTGTACTTTTATTGATATTCAATAGTAGAATTTATTAGTATGTGCATGTATAGAGAGTAAACATAATTCTTGGCTATTTCAAAAAAAAAAAAAAACAATTAATAGTTAATTTTAATAGTCCAAGATTTTATATGATTATTATGTTTGACAAATGATGACATCGTGTTTTACCCGTTTAAGGAGTAGTTTTCTAATGTTACTACCAAGTGTTTCACATGAATTCAAAGATCAGGAGGATTTTCAAGTATTTTTGGTGTCAAGCAGTCTATAGAGGATTTTTGGGTAAAAATATCAATAAACGAACAAAACATGTTTCAAAACAATTTGTTGAGTGATTTCGCATTCACCAAATTTAATGATTTAAGAATTGTTGGAAAGCCGGAAGAGCCATCTTTCACCTCTAAGTTGAATTAAAAACTCAACAACCTACACAATCAACAATTATTATTGATCGACATACTGAAGACATGTCATGTAGGTCCAAGAAAAGCGAGAGGAGAAGTAAAGAAACGACCAATCAATTAATGAAGATCGCCGGTCATATAGCCCATGGACAGGGTGAACAACACCAAGAGCTAAAATGGTCTGGCCATGACCGTGGAAACCAAGCTTTCTCCTCTCCTTACTCAACATGTTAAGAGTTCTGCCGATAAAAGCCTTAATGCGCTTTCTAGAACCACAAGGTCAAAGCCTATTAATGCTTGTTTTAATTTAGGTTTTCGACACCACTACGTATATAGAGTAGCCTCCATGGACATCCACAGCCTCTCAAGTTCGACAAAATACTTAGCTTTAGTTTATTTGCTTTGATATTTTAGGGAGAAGATCTTAGCTCTGTGTAGTCGATATTGAGAAGAAATCTCTCAACTTCTTTGATAAGGTTTTCAGTTATGATTATGCATCTATTTACACTAACTTAAGTTTAAGGTTATTCAAATGAGATTTCATGATTGATTAGTTTAACGATTTGTAGGGTATTTTTTTTTTACACAATTTTTTTGTTTTTCTAAAATATGTATAATTAAGTTAAATTATCTTTGTTTTAAACATTAAAGTAGTTTTAAGAAAATAATGTCACAATTACATGGGAAAAATATAAAAAAACATGGGAAAGACATACATGATAACAAAAAAATAGTAGAAATGAAAAAGGGTTTGGAACTAAAAGATCACCTGAACAAGATAATAAAAGGACGAAAGCTAATTAACCAAACCAAATACTGTTTTATCTGGCCTTATTGTATGTTCAGTTGCTCCAACTTGCCTTCAGGGTAAGGCCTAATGCAGCAGCTTTCCCAATTTGCCAGCAGAGTCGAGTCTCGCTCCCACCATTGGTGAAGCCCATGAGCTGTCGTAGACTTAGTCGGTTTGTTATTGTTTACAATCATATCTGCTGATGGAAGTAGGTGAAGAGGTTCTGTTGACAAATCTGACGTTGATGATTTTCCTCTAATTTTCCTGACCAATAGACTCCTAACTGATTTTCTTGCACCGGTTCTTTCGATTTCGCCTGCACCTATCTCAGACATGTAGCTTTTGTGTCTGAAGTAATCAATATATCCTGCACATATCGAATCTGTTGGGTTGACGTATAAGTAAGGTATCCACAATGCTGTTTTTGGATCGTCTTGATCTTGAACCTATAATAATATAAAACAAACAGTTTCCTGTAAGAAAACCAACTTCGAAACTTTAACTAACAAGATGAGTACTTAATTAGTAAACAGCCATAGCTAAGTAAACTAGTTACCTTTAGATCGGTTAAGGCCATGGCTACGGTGGCTTTGACAACACTCTTAGCGATTTGAAACACTTTTTTAATCTTATCTCCCCCAGGTAGCTGCTCTAAAGGAAGAGACGAGATGGGTGGATTGAATATGTAACTTTCAAGGAGGAATCCAACACTTGTCATGGTCTTTCCAGCCAGCAAAACTAGTGCGGCTCCCAAAGAATGTCCAGCAAGCCATATAGCTGACTCGTTATATTTTTCCACCATATTGCGGATTGCTATAACAGCATGCATAGGCCTGCTGCCTTGATGGAGGTTGTTGAAGCTTATTTTGAGGTTAAGTTTCATATCAGACTTCCAAGTCTTTCCTTTTAGCATCGTGCCACGGAAGGCAATAACATGGTGTGGAACTTTCACATGTGGGGTATTCTGGTAAATGTTGTAAAGCTTGTATTCGAAAACGGCACCGTATATGGAGCCGTCGTCATCCATCAAGGTTTCGAGCAAAGTGAAGTTGAAAAACTCCCACCAAGGCTTGGCTAGTGACTTGGAACCTACACGTTTTTCAAGCCTGTCCCCTTCCAGTGTGTACACCCCATTTACCAAACTTGATGCTACTGAGGTCCGGTAGTACGAACTGGTCCTATTAGCAAAAAAAATAAAGCAAAATATTTTGAGAATCTGATTATACATGGGATATTCCCAAAGGTCAACTTTTACTAAAGAAACTTCTGCACAGCACATGAATTTACATCTATCGTATATCATCAAAAATACTTCTTATATAACAACAAACAAAACAAATATATATATATTACCAGTCAATAGATGTAAGATGGAAGGGGCCAAAAATGTTGAAAGTATCGGTATCTGAGTCTGAGGCAGTTGCTCCTCCTCCCATCATTTTTCTGAGAGAACCTCGTCCCATTTCGTTTTCTTCTTCTTGTTCCTAGAATCTAAGATGTTAGTCATGTTACACTGCTAAATTAGTAGTCAAACTGATTTAAAGAAAGGTGAACAACAATATGCAAGTACATACTCTCTCTCTTTCATATTAATTGTCATTTTAGACTCAAAACTTTGTTTCAAAATACGTGTTATTTTCGATGTAAATGCTTGGTAAATTTTCCAATTTTATCCATACTAATTTAATGTATTGACCCATAGAAAAAATTGTATAATATATTAATAAGGGTTACAATAGAAATTTTAATGATTTTTTTAATATGTGTGAGAAATCTTTAAAGAACACTTAATATGAAACAGAGGGAGTATAATTTTTGGTAATCAGAGCAAAAAAATTTGGTGCAAAAGTTTTAAAAACAAAAAGAGAAAATTAAATTACTAAGCAAAATCATTTCATTAGTGAATATATAAACATAATGTTTTTATTAAAGGAAAGAAAATAACAGAATAAAAAGGAGAAAAAGAAATAAATAATAACAGTTTTAAAAGTACCTTTTTCGTGGTCTTATTGGTCAATCAGAATACAATTCAATCGAAAATGATTAAGTAAAACTTACGAGTTGTTCTGTTTTTCTTTTTTCTTTCAAGAGTTCACCATAAGAACTGAGTTATTTACACAGATAAGGATCTTGCTATTTATAGATGGTAAAATATGAAGTCTTTTTGGATCCGTGGACCTATCCCTTAATTTAACACTGACACCAACACGAGCCAGACTGTATGAACTACGTCTTTAGTTACAAATTGGCAATTAAAAACATATTGAACAATTATGAAGAACGCATTCAAAGAATTCGATCATCCAGTGTCGTGCTTACCCTTTATAAAAAAGGCACTTGCTCACAGCCACATTTTATATGTTTGATTTTTAGGCAACATTATTAAAAATATTTTGTTGATTTAGTAGGTTTAAGTTGTTTTGCATATATATTTTGCTTGAAATATTCATGTCATTAACTCATTATATACATTGAGACCCTTAATTTTGTATTGCACTCATTATATACATTGAGACCCTTAATTTTATATACATTGAGACCCTTAAGTAACCGTTACGTAGGAAAAAGACTTATGATATGTGACGAATGATAGTATCATATCTAGAGTCAAACAAATTATGCTTATAGTGTTAGTTATATAGCTTATATTTGCTTATTTTCAAATCATATCATCTTACATTAAAATATACATTGTCAAAAATTACACACTCTATTTTACTAACATTGTATCAAGATCATACAATATATATTAACTTTAGATACGTCATAATGAACTTAAAATAAATTATTCCTTTAATAATTCCTTTCAAACTTACCAAAATAATTTTGCGTTTGAATATTTATTAATAAAGTTATATATTTTAGGTCCAGCAGTATATAACTCTACTCAAGTTGCACATACTCTAACTAGAAAGGACTATATAACAATCTTTTCTATTCAATTGTATTTACTCTCCACCATGGCTACTCTCCACCATGGTCAATAATTACTCTCCACCATGGTCAATAATTACTCTCCATGCGCTCTTCCATAATAATGACTATATAACAATGTTTTTCTATTCAAGGTGCATTTGAATTTTAAACTGTAGGTCAACGAGACTCTATTAGCTTATACTGGCAAAAGGAAGGGACGGCAACTAAAAAACTATTAAAAATGTTAAGCATCAAGATATTATATCTTCTTAAAATTCATGGTCAACACCTTTTTTATTGTTGCTTTATCAATTTCATTACAATATGGGATTCTAACTTCTAAGTGGCCGTATTATTATAATCATTGACTTTATCTGTAGTTATAATAACCGAAGTAAAATTCCATTTATAATTATTTTTAGTTTTTAGTTTATTTTAGTTGAAGTAAAAGACATATGGACCAAGTGGTCAGAAAATCAATACAATAAACCTTAAGGTTTTTCACCAAAAGATGACACATTAATATTTTGGTGAATTCTAGAGTTGACACATCAGTTTTTTTTCCTTCCAATTAAAACATTTTATTAATACAATTCATCATATATTTTTAACATCTTAGCTTTTCTAATTAAAACAAAAACCAATTTTAATAAAATTATTTTTTTCTGTAGTTTTTTGGACCCAACATGATGCTTAAGTAAGCACACATAAATACACATATTTACACTAATTATTAGTGTTTTTACAGAATAGTAAATTATTAGTAGTAATTTGATAACATATTTATAATAGGGAATCAAACTCAGTTATGTGATGTTCTGTTATAAATTAGTCATATATATGCTTCCAAATCATATGTAAACTTTTGAAGTTCAAAAACAAATTTTTTATATTATGTTCTAAATTTTTCTCAAATTTTTCATTTAAAAAATAATAAAATATATATATAGTTGGAATATGTGAATAGTTACGTAAACAATAGAAAGATGTAAACTTCCATCTTTTCAACTTATGAAGTGAACTTTTAAACCACTAACGAGTACCATTAGTTAGTTAATTAGACATACCATAATTTCTTTTAGACGTTAGAATCACAGTTCTATAATTATCGTTTTACGTTCACAAAACCTAAAAGAAACACAATTTCCATATCACAATATTGGACCACAACACTGAACAAAACCTATTATAGAAAAGTCTATGTTTTTAAGTTTTAACAATGGATGAGGATACTGATGAAATTATTGCTTTAATCAATCAATACAATAAAAGTTGTATGTTTTTCACCAGAGCATGACACATCAGCTTTTGTATTGAAACAAAACTAAAGAAAGAAACGACGCTCGATTTCTTCTTCTTCGTTGTCGTTTATACTATCTTATTCGGGATTTGGTGGAGGTAGGGGTTTATTCAATTTGATTTATCTGATTAAGTGTGACTGAAGATCATTGATATCAAAAGTAATATTAATTGGACTGCACATCAATATTGAAGTATACTAAAATCATCTAAAATAAATACAAAACATTATGTTCGATTGTGAAAAAGAAATGATCTCCATCATTATAATCTCTTTTATATTTATATCATCATTAATATCATATTTTATAAATCTTTTGTATGATAGTATCACATTAGTTTAAAGCAAAAAATAGCCTAAAATTATGTACCAAAGCATCATGAATTCTATTTGTTCAAGAGGGTTTGTAAATGATAAACAAATCAAGAACTAAGGGTTTGAAATCTCTAAACTTATTTTTTAAGGTAATAAAATTATAAATATATTTAAGAATTAAATTTATGAAATTAAAAACTTAAGTATCCTAAA
The DNA here is from genome assembly GCF_030686135.1 of Camelina sativa. Taxonomy (NCBI): domain Eukaryota; kingdom Viridiplantae; phylum Streptophyta; class Magnoliopsida; order Brassicales; family Brassicaceae; genus Camelina; species Camelina sativa. Next base: position 10,368,079 of record NC_141892.1, on the reverse strand, counting down.
ACGATATAAATTATAATAACAAAAAAAAATACTATTAAAATTATCAAGAACTTATGAAATTTGATTTCCAACAACATATATTATATTATGAAATCAGAAAAAAAAACAAAACACAAAAAAATATAACTAAAATAAAATAAAATAAAAAATCACGCGGCATAGCACGAGTACTATTCTAGTAAAGTTAGGGAATTTATTTTCTCTTCATGTGGACGAGGTGAAAATGGTTCTTAATAATAAAATTCATGTAAATTCCATGTTTATATGGGGAAAAATAAACACCCGAACGAACACTTCAAAGTGTATTTTCTATACTTTCACAATCCTCCAAAAACATGTATGATAAATAAAAAAAACTCATCTCCTCCATTAATGTATTTCACAAAACTATTTATAAATTCTATCATACATGATACATAATTAGTAAAACGATTACTGTACACACATAAGCAATTCCTAAATTAATTTTACTTACTGGACTTGGGCTTAACATGGGCCAAGAGTTGAGATAATGATTACAAATCATCATCATTGATCAAGAAGAGGTGTGTGCGAGCAACTCTTTTCTTCTTCAACGGCAAAAAAAATCGCAGAGATGCAGAAGCTGAACGACTTCTTCTCCGGTGGCGGAGACGGCGACGATACAACAACTGATAATTTCCTTGAAGATGGATCGGAGGGTCTCTGTTCTCTCTCCCCTACCCAGGTTTCTCCCCGATCGTATATTTTATCTTAGGGTACTCTCATCTGTGTTGTTGAACTCAATCAAATCGTATTCAATGTTTTTGCAGAGAATGTACGGATTCGCCGCTTCTTTAGCTACTGGTTTGCTTCTTATGTTTCTGGTAAAGATCGATTTGACATATTTATTAGTATCTCATTCGATTCCATATTATAGTGATTGATTTTGATGATGTTCTATTGATCGAATTGGGATGGTTTTGATCAGTAAGTTTTATATATATGTTTCTTCTTTCTGCAGTCCATGATTGTGTTTTCTATCCCAATCAAATTTGCACTGCTCTTCACATTTGGAAATGTTCTAGCTATTGGAAGGTATGTTTTCACGATTTGACTTACATTTTCACGATTTCAGTTCTTTTTAACATTTAAAGATTGGAAGATGGTTCTTTCTATAGGATGAACCAAAAGAGATCAATGTTTGTTTATGCTGTTTTAAACCACAAGAGAATGAATGTTTCTTTGGCAGCACAGCCTTCCTCATGGGACCTGAGCAACAGATGAATATGATGTTGGACCCTGTTCGTTTCTACGCTACATCTATTTATATTGGATGTGTCGTTTTAGCACTCATTTGTGCTCTCTTGGTATGTTTCTTACTCTCTCTATACAACAAACTAATCATTATGTTCCTACATGAGATGTTTAGAGTAACTGCAGAGGACCCTATATGAGTAATGGACAAAGTCTGCAATTTGTTTGTCCTCGAAACATGTCAGCTTGAAATTTCAGTCTTTTTCTAAAAATATTGTTTCATCTCGTGTAGATACACAGCAAAATTTTAACGTTCCTTGCGATCCTATGCGAGATTTGTGCACTGATATGGTAAATTCAATGCTAAAAATTCAACCAAAAACAGGGTTTGTTTCTTCAAGAACCCGAATATTCTTAAGCCTTGTTGGATTGAACATGTTTTTTATCCACGTCTTGATGACAGGTACAGCCTCAGTTATATTCCATTTGCTCGGAGAATGGTCTCTGAAATAATGATCCGTCTCTGCGATACCGAGTTGTAGTCAGTAATCTGGCAGCAAACACAAAGCAAGTAAGTTGTATCTACTGGTCTCAAGAACTTGAGATCTGATTTTTCAGAAACGAATCTTGTTTTTTTTTTTTGACCTGATCGGGTCAATCAGAAGGAATGCAGATTGAGTTTCTTTTACTGGTGTCTTGAAGCTCTTGTCTTGTGTGTATTTGCTTCAAGCTCTTTTTTCTGCTTTAATCTTAACTATTGTTTGGCATTTTGTGTGATCTTTTATCCAAACAACATCATCAATTATGTCACACTGCATCATCAGTGACTCGATCGTTTGTAAATTATGTTTGGCTGGAAATGGATATGAGAGTATAAGAGGAATCTGACATGAATTATTTTGGTTATTTACCTAATTTCGAATATTGCACATAGCATTCTTTCAACGATTCTTTCAATTGTTTAACTCACAATAATTGTTACCTAGTTAGTGGCTTAATTAAAAATTGTGAAGATAATAATGTAGAAACTCGAAAGAGGCATTTTTTTAATTTAAAGAATAATAACGAGAAAGAAAAGAGTATCACTCTTACAAAATCATCATCTCCTCTACATTATTAGTTATTTCTTTACAATTAAAAAACAACAGCATAATAAAAACTTCACCAGCCGACAAGACAACAAGAACCCCAAACTGGTCGATCGATCAAGTTTTCAAACATAGGAATATCAGATGCAACCACCCAACTGCAACATTTTCACAAGTAGAACAAAAAAAAAAAAATTCAGAACTGAGCTACTAAACTTATTAAACAAAAACTATAATATAAACTCACCATTATAGATTCGATTTCTTTGTCGGAGACAGGTGTACGTTTTGGCTGCAGAGATGCTTTTCCTCCATCAGCAGTGTTCTTCGGAGCCGCCGGAACATCTGAACTCGCCGTCACATTTTTCTTGACGCCGGTAACAGATCCCGGAGCAGGTCCAGAACCTGAAAAAATAAAAAGGAGACGTCAAGAACAATAACAAAGCTACTAAGTGATGATCTTTAATAAAGCAAGAAGCCAAGAAGAACCAAAGAAACAAAAAAGACTAATAAGTGAGAGAAAAATGTAAACCAGATGAAATAGAGTGTCTCTGAGGAAATTTGATACGAGGGATTCTCTTCATCATCAGCTTCTTGATTCTTGAAATCGTAGTGATTGCTTTCTCTTTCTTCTTCCCTCTGATTTTTTTATGTCCATAGAGAGATGAACGAAGCTCTTATCTTTATCCTGAACTTTAATGGGCTAATGGGCTGCATAATGTTCGTTCAATGGGCTTTCTGTAGTTTACAACTCGCCCGAACTCGGTTAAGGGTTTTTAATCAACTTTATATAGATAGAAGAAAAAGTGAATTTTAGAAAGAAAACGTCAAGAGGATAAAGCCATGTGTAGAGTAGTATAGTCTAGATAACTAGATGGGTCAATTTGCCCAATAACCAAAATCACAAATAAAATTAAGTAAATAGCATATAATTTGAAAAAATTAGGAAAAGAGAATAAGAGGTAAGTAAAATTACTATTTTAGTGTTTTGGTAGTAAAGGTAATTGTAGAGGGTGGAAGTGGTCCGGTGATAGGTGGCAGCGGCCCGGCGACCGGTGGCGGCGGCCCGGCGACTGACAGTGAAGGTCTGGATATCGGCCATTGGAGGTGACGGTCCGTCGACCGACGATTGGCGGTGGTGGTCCGGCAACCGACGACCGGTGGTGGTGGTCCGGCGACTGGCGAAGGTGGCGGTGGTCCAGTGAGAGTGGTGGTGGTATAAGGTGAGAGTGATTGTGATGAGAGCAGTAGAGGTAATATAGTATATAGTATAGTTTATATAGGCAATATAACAAGTATATTAATTTTTGTTTTTTTCTTGGATAGTTTTGCCAATTTCCCTAACTAGATATCATATAGTTTGAGTCTGTGACACCGATGAGATATTATATTGTCGTGTTCATAAAAAGCAAATCAATAATTGAATTCGTTATGCGGTGAGGATTTAGTTGCGCAATTATTTGACTTTGTTCATAGAAAACAGCCAAAAAATGAATTACCTCTTCACAAAATCATGGAAACCGTAATGGTTATATATATTTTCACTCATCTTTACTCAACTATCTCATAAACCTTATCGAGAACTACTAGATATGGATATGGCTTTTACGCACGTTTGTTTATGGACGCTACTCACCTTCGTGTTGACATGGACGGTCTTCTACGTCACAAACAGGACCAAGAAGGCCACGAAGCCTGCAGATGCGGTGCTGGAGGAGCGTAAAGACGGTGCTACGGACGTCATCATCGTCGGGGCTGGTGTCGGCGGCTCGGCTCTCGCATATGCTCTTGCTAAGGTATTTAACACAACATCTGATTGTTGTTTTTTGTTTTGTATGGTTCTTGTGCATGAATGGATAAGATAAAAACTATTTAAACTCGGTATATGATTGTTATTGTTTTGCATCATATATTTCTATTGCAATATTTTTGGTTGGGAGGTACGAACAACAACGCTATGCTAACTAAATTTTGATAATATATATATAGGACGGACGTCGAGTACATGTGATAGAGAGGGACATGAGAGAACCTGAGAGAATGATGGGTGAGTTTATGCAGCCAGGTGGACGTCTCATGCTTTCTAAGCTTGGCCTTCAAGGTCTGTCTCTGTTTCTTTCTTTTCTTTCGTTTTTTTTTTCTTAAAGAAGTATGTCTCTCTTTATACATGTTACTAAATCAAGAAACTTATATTGTGTCTTGAGTTTCATGATAAAATTTGTGGGGTTACATATGTATAGATTGTTTGGAGGGAATAGATGCACAGATTGCTACGGGCATGACAGTTTATAAGGATGGAAAAGAAGCTGTAGCACCTTTTCCGGTGGAAAACAACAACTTTGCTTATGAACCTTCTGCTCGATCTTTTCACAATGGCCGATTCGTCGGAAAACTGCGCCAAAAGGCTTCTTCTCATCCCAAGTACGTATCTCTCTGTTCACTAAATTTCTACTCAATATATATACTACTAAACTTGGCAGTAGCAATGAATTTGTTTGGCAGTGTGAGGCTGGAAGAAGGAACGGTGAAATCTTTGATAGAAGAAAAAGGAGTGATCAAAGGAGTGACATACAAGAATAAAGTAGGAGAAGAAACAACAGCCTTTGCACCTCTCACTGTAGTATGCGACGGTTGCTACTCAAACCTTCGTCGGTCTCTTAACGACAACAATGTAAGTAAACGAAAAGACTTTCAAACATTTCATTACTCAAATAGTCAAATCTTTGAAATGTTACTCACCTATGGTATACTGATTAGTTAATATATATCAATATGCTACAACATGGTATAGGCGGAAGTTTTATCGTGCCTAGTTGGTTACATCTCAAAGAACTGTCAGCTTGAGGAACCCAAAAACTTACACTTGGTATTGTCTAAACCCTCGTTCGCCATGTTGTATCAAATAAGCAGCACTGAGGTTCGTTGTGGGTTTGAGATTTTCCCCCACAATTTTCCTTCTATTGCAAATGGTGAAATGGAAACTTTCATAAAGAACACTATTGTTCCTCAGGTAAACATTCGGATGATTATTCTTTGAACATATAAATATATAACTAAGTTGGTGTTACTTCATATTCATACATAGACACATTCTAACATTTGCAAGAGTTACGTTTACATCTCTTTACACTAATAAATGTAGATACCACCAAAACTCCGCAAAATATATTTGAAAGGCATCGATGAGGGAGCACACATAAAAGTGATAAAAGCAAAGCGCATGTCAGCTACTTTAAGCAAGAAGAAAGGAGTGATTGTACTGGGAGATGCATTCAACATGCGTCATCCAGCGATCGCATCTGGAATGATGGTTTTACTGTCTGACATTCTCATTCTAAGAGGTCTTCTCCAGCCATTAAGCAATCTCGGGGATGCAAAGAAAGTCTCACAAGTTATCAAGTCCTTTTATGATATACGCAAGGTGAGCATATGTCACATACGCATCTAAAACATAAACATTTGATCAAAACCGATTTACATCCAAAATTTATTTGGAAATAATACGTGATACTATTTTGTGGTGAAGCCAATGTCAGCGACGGTTAACACACTAGGAAGTGCGTTTTCTCATGTGCTAATTGCATCGACGGACGAAGCAAAAGAGGCAATGAGACAAGGTTGCTATGATTACCTGTCTAGTGGTGGGTCTCGCACGTCAGGGATGATGGCTCTGCTCGGCGGCATGAACCCTCGTCCACTATCTCTCATCTATCATCTTTGTGCTATCACTCTATCCTCCATTTCCAATCTCCTATCTCCATTTCCCTCTCCCCTTCGCATTTGGCATAGCCTCAGGCTTTTTGGTGTAAGTCATTGTATCTTTCGTCATTCTTCAACAAATTATTTCTATAGATTTTTTTTTTTCATGACACTTTTTTTTGGTATACCATGACTATTTGAAATTGATAAAAAAAAATTTGTTTATGTATGTTTTATGTGAATTACTAGTTGGCTATGAAAATGTTGGTTCCCCATCTCAAGGCCGAAGGAGTTAGCCAAATGTTGTTTCCAGCAAATGCAGCCGCGTATCGCAAAAGATATATGGCCGCAACTGCCCTCTAAACATTGATGCACCAATCTTTTAGATTGTGAAAATGGTACGCATTATTGTACTGCAGTGTCAATGCGTACAATTATTTAATATGTAAAATGGAAAATATCTAATAAATAATTAAATTTTAATAATAAAACGAGTTTTCATTTTGTTTTGTGTACAAACGGTGGCTTTGGTTTTCATACCCAAAATCTTTAATTTAGTCAATTTCTAATTTTCATGTCCATATATAACTAAAGTAAGCTGAGAATTCGACATAAATATTTAATGCATATTATCTCTCTTCCACCATTATTGTGTTACTACTATATATGACATGAAAGACTAGCTACATAATCTCTCTACTGTGTGTGTTTTCAATCGGTGTTGGCTGAAATAATTGTAACTGTGCACATATGTTCAGCCAAACAGTGTACTATTATACAGACTCATTATTCGGGTCTTATCACAAAAGAATTATACAGACTCATTATTCGGGTTTTTCACAAAAGAATTATGATACAAAGTTTGATTAACTCCCCAGCCCCTCAATTGTACCAACTGATAGTTGATTTAAAAGCATGAAGAGCTCCAATCCATTTTAATTATGAGAAAAATCTATTCAAATGATGAGTCTTTGCAAACTAATTAGTTTCCACTCCTCATTTTTGTTTATATATTCAACTTTCTCAAAAGAAAAGGAGTATCAAACCTGCTCGTTCTTTTAAATGCTTTATTTTTGTAAATTCATATAAACCCAAAGAAACCATGCATGTCTAATTATAGAAATGACTAAATATAGTGGAATTATTTTTTTGTTTCTGGGATTGGTGGAATATTTTGTGATTTCTCTCATTAATATAGTTGGGAATACTATGTTTAATCACAACTCGAAAATCAAACAACACTACTATGCTAATTTTTATAATATATTTGATAAACAATTAAACACAACTCAGAATTTCAAAGTGGATTATCTTAAAGATTTCCCGGTCGAATTGGTCTGAACATGGTGTATTTTTTTTTTCGCAAAAAATTCATCTTATATATGTTAATCAGGTCAATGACTTAATAACTTTTTAATCAAAAATTGTATATATAAGATACCATTTCACTCAAATACTGAAGGCCGGTCCAATGTTTCCACATTTTTCTGGATGCCTATAAAAGATAAAGAATGAGGAAGAACATGATAACTCTTTTCGTTCTTCAAATTTGTTATCATTTTTACATCATTCCTCATAAAATAAGAAAATATAGTACAAAAATGTTTCTTCCTAGAATTGAAGAGAACAAATGGAACAAAAAAAAAGAATAAATATTAAAATTCGTTTTTATTTTAAAATAAATAAAAATTATGTTTGTTAATAATATTTCAATCTTATAATACAATAATATTCATATTTTCACAGTATATTAGCAGAGAAATATTTTGATACAAATCTCATGTTAAACTAGTCTGATGGCTTTATTTGAAAATTGTATGAATAGTAAAATAAATTTAAGAAATTTTTATATCGTAAATAAAAACTAAAGAATATTTTACTCTTAAAATTTTATTGTAGGTTAATAGTATTAACCTATCAATATTTAACATGACATGTATAAAAATTAATACATAAGTTTTATTTTAAAATCAAATGTAAAATTATTTTATATACATTTAAAGTAGTATTAATATTTTTATTGATTGATTGATTTAATTTCTAATATATTTTCAAAGATATTGTTATTTTTTGTCACAATTTATTATTTTGTTTCTTCTTTGCATATTTTCTTTTTATTCTTCAAAAATTATTTATTCCGTTTCACTTTGTTCTTTTTATTTATTTTTATTTTGTTTTTCTAATGGTTAAGGGTAGAAGCTAAAGAAAATTTTGGCGTGTTGTATAAACGAGATCTTTTTAAACGATTGCTTTCTTTGCCTCCGTTGTGGACCGACCATCTATTAACAAAAACATTTATTGCCACATATAGCGTTACTCTTTTAATTCATCATTCAATACAGTTTGAAAAGATGTCAATAGTTTAGGTGGTTCCTTCAATTCGCTTACTCTATATACTGTACAAAATCATTAACTAGAGTGGTCAGTGCCTTATGTTTGTATCTGAAATATAAATATCGTTGGTTCATGTCAACGTCGACACAGCTCAGAAATAATTAAGAGAGTTATGTGGACAACAGAAAAGTTAAATTTATTGCTTTCAAAAGAAGATTTGATAATGTGTGTGATGCCACGTCCAAACTGACATATCTCTAAACCATATTGAGAACTAGCTCACAGATATGGATACGGTTTTTACGCACGTCTGTTTATGGACGCTACTCGCCTTCGCTCTGACGTGGACGGTGTTCTACGTTACCAACATGAAGAAGAAGGTGAAGGAGTTGGCTGATGCGGCAGCAGAGGAGAGAAGAGACGGTGCTGCCGACGTCATTATCGTCGGGGCTGGCGTCGGAGGCTCGGCTCTCGCATATGCTCTTGCTAAGGTATCTCTAAAGTGGCGTTCGAGTTTTGCGACCAAGTAATACATTTACATCGCACTTTTATTAGCTATTTTCATATACTACTGTTTGCGCAGGAATGATAGGATAAAAATTTAGAACTATACACACTATAAAAGATTGCTTTTATTTTTGCATAATATAGAATTAAGTTGCAATATTTTTATTTGATTTGCATAATACAATCTTATGCTAATTTTCCATTACATAAAGGATGGGCGTCGGGTACATGTGATAGAGAGAGACATGAGAGAACCTGAGAGAATGATGGGTGAGTTTATGCAGCCTGGTGGACGTCTCATGCTTTCTAAGCTTGGGCTTCAAGGTCTGTCTTTATTTTACATTACATATTTCTTTCTTTTTTGATTTTTTTTAATAGAGAATCTAAAACCAAATTCATACTAATCTTCGAAACTTTTGAGAAACCATATATTATTGTTATTTAAGGTGTCCATGATTTTAATTGTAGTAACTCGTACTATGGAGAATTCATTAACTACTGGATTTCCATAAAGTGGTCTATATTATCGTTTATAAAAGAATATGAATCTAAAAGACATTTTGTATTTTAGTTTCATGACCAAACTTGTGTGTTTATATATAGATTGTCTAGATGGTATTGATGCCCAAAAAGCCACGGGCCTGGCAGTTTATAAGGATGGAAAAGAAGCAATCGCATCTTTTCCGGTGGACAACAATTTTCCTTATGATCCTTCTGCTCGATCGTTTCACAATGGTCGATTCGTCCAAAGACTGCGGCAAAAGGCTTCTTCTCTTCCTAAGTACGTATCCGTATCTCCCTGTTCACCAAATTATATATATGTTAAAAGTCTTACATGAAAAAATGTTGAGATAATTTATAGAATATATAAGAAACATGAACCGTAGTATTCCACGGAAAATCAGGACTCTGATATATATATAGTATTAGAATCAGATTGAAATAAGTTTGTTTGTGGAAGTGATCTAATCTACCATACACAAGATATAACCTTCTAATTCATAGCTAATTAATTTGAGACTAATGAACTTTTTTTGATTACAGATCTTATAAGAATCGAACTGAGTTATAAGCGTTTTTATGCCAAGCCTTTTTATAATGGGGAAATAACATTATACCTAATTAACGTTTTTATGTCAAGGTGGGTTAGACAAATGAAATGATTGATATATTTATACTGATTTTTAATTATCAATAAATAAATATGGAAAACTAAATATATTAAAAATATATCAACATCACTCTTATTATATATTAACAAAAAATAGAAAACGATAACACGAAACGAATTTCATATATTAATGCTAATGGTAGATCCTCCAATTAACGTCCAATAAACTCCTGATGAAATTAAAACAGCGGGAACTATACTACTAAACCTGACAATAGGAATGATTTTGTTTATAATTGGCAGTGTGAGGCTGGAAGAAGGAACGGTGAGGTCTTTAATAGAAGAAAAAGGAGTGATTAAAGGAGTTGCATACAAGAATAAAGCAGGCGAAGAAACAACAGCCTTGGCACCTCTCACTGTCGTATGCGACGGTTGCTATTCAAACCTTCGTCGGTCTCTTAACGATAACAATGTGAGTATATATAACTATATATGCTCATCAAAACTGAAACACCTTCAGTCTTTAAGTATAAATGGTAATGAGGTTTAACTGATGTTACTCAGGTTGATTTAGTTAAGTTAGTTAACAAGTCTCAATGTGTAATAACTTCATATAGGCGGCGGTTCTGTCTTACCAAGTTGGTTACATCTCAAAGAATTGCCGGCTTGATGATCCCGAAAACCTTCACTTGATAATGTCTAAACCCTCCTCTACCATGTTGTACCAAATAAGCAGCACTGATGTCCGTTGTGGTTTCGAGCTATTCCCCGATAATTTTCCTTCTATTGCAAAAGGTGAAATGGCTACCTTTGCAAAGAACAATCTTGCTCCTCAGGTACGCATTAGTGTTTAATAAAAAAAGGAACTAAACATATACTAGTAATTAAGTTGGTCTTACTGGTACACAAATAAGTCATACATATAAATATTCTAACATTTATAAATGGTCCATAGCTGTATATATGCACAATATATTTGTAACACCCCTATCTACTATATTTTTAAAGGTACCTCCAAAACTTCGCAAAATATTTCTGAAAGGTTTAGATGAGGGAGAACATATAAAAGTGGTTCCAGCGAAGTGCATGTCAGCTACTTTAAGCAAGAAAAAAGGAGTGATTGTGTTGGGAGATGCATTTAACATGCGTCATCCATCAGTCGCGGCTGGAATGATGGTTTTATTGTCTGATATTCTCATTCTACGTGGTCTTCTCCAGCCACTAAGCAACCTTGGTGATGTAACCAAAGTCTCAGAAGTCATTAAGTCCTTTTCTAGTATTCGCAAGGTGAGCCTACGTCACATACTAATTAATCATCGAAGGCTAAATGTGAACGTTCTATTTTTATTTTCTTAACAAGTTAACAACTAGCTTTAAATTTTTTTTTTAAAAACATGTTTTTGTATGGTGAAGCCAATGTCAGCGACGGTGAACATATTAGGAAATGCATTTTCTCAATCGCTTATTGCATCAACGGACGTAGCAAAAGAGGCAATGAGACAGGGTTGTTATGATTACCTCTGTAGTGGCGGTTTTCGCACGTCCGGCATGATGGCTCTACTTGGCGGCATGAACCCTCGTCCGCTATCTCTCATCTATCATCTTTGCGCTATCACTCTACATTCCATTGGCCATCTTCTCTCTCCATTTCCTTATCCCCTTCGAATTTGGCATAGCCTCAGGCTTTTTGGTGTAAGTCATTATATCTATTATACGTATAAAATTATTTCAATAGAATTTCTAAACGCTTTTTGTGGTTTACTAATTATAATTTGACATTGCTCTTTTTTTAATTGTATGTTTTATGTGAAACATTAGTTGTCTTTGAAAATGTTGGTTCCTCATCTCAAGGCTGAGGGAGTTAGCCCAATCTTATTTCCAGCAAACGCAGCCGCATATCGCAGAAGCTATATGGCAACCACTGCTCTTTAAATCTGATGCTCTAAAGTCTAAACCACAATCCGCAGTATATATATATACCATATATGGAGCACGTTTGTGATTGTTAATTTGTTGAAATTTTATTGCAGTGCTTACAAATTATTAGTATATGAATGTCTTCCGGGTGTTTGAAAATACATGTTTTTTTTTTGGATAAAAAATACATGTAGTTTAGAAATATCCAAAAGCTCAACATGTTGCTTAAATAAACATCCTCTGTAAAACAGTTGTTCATTTTTTTCTATTTGACATCAGCCAAAAACACAATTGGTACCTAAAAACAGGAGAAATCTACGCAAAATAAGAGGAATTTAAATTTCGTGTTGGATGTTTGTGTAATATAGGATGTTCGAGGAGATAGACAGATTGTAGGGAAAGATTAAGAAGAAACGTTTGATCCGGTTGCAAAAATGACTATGATTTGAATATTTCTAGAAGTGGTGGCTGCAAAGAATTGAGAGGTGCACCAAATGAATGTGCATGATGCTTTTCTTCATGGTGACTTAGAGGAGGAGGTCTATATGACAATACCTTCGGGTTTTTGGGCTTCTGGTCTAAATAAGGTTTGTCGGCTTCGAAAGTCTTTATATGGCTGACGTCAGGCACCATGTTGTTGGTTTGCCAAGTTAACCACTGCCTTACTCGGGTATGGCTTTGTTCAGACATATGGTGATTATTCATTGTTCTACTTAGAACAGGGTGTTATGTGGTTGTATGTTCTCATATATGTGGATGATTTGTTGATTGGTGGAAAAATTTCAGGTGCTATTTATCGGTTTAAGGAGTATCTGAGTGAATGCGTTAAGATGAAAGATTTGAGTCATTTAAAATATCTTCTGGGTATTGAGGTAGCTTATTCTTCACAAGGTATCGACTTGTCTCAACGGAAGTATACTTTGGATATTGTTGATGAATGTGCGCTGTTAGTCTCTTGGCCGTTTGACACTCCCATGGAACAGAATCACAAGTTACAAATTGATGGAGACGGTCCCTATGCTGACCCAGGACAATATCGTCGTATTTTCAAGCGTTTAATATACCTTACGGTAACTCGCCCTGACCTTTCTTATGTTATCCATATTCTTGCGCAATTTCTAAAGAAACCGCAAGTTAAACATTGGGAGGCTGCACTTCGGGTGGTTCGCTATCCTAAAGGTTGTCCTGGACAGGGGCTTTGGTTGAGTGCCAATAGAGACCAAACACTTTCTGCTTACTGCAATTCTGACTATCAGTCTTGTCCTATTACACGGTGATCTTTGTCGGGTTATTTTATTCTTCTTGAAGGTTGTAACATCCTTATTCCATTTTTGGTATTTTAGAGTAGGTGTCGATCGACACCAACATTTCTAGAGCAGACCAACTTATGTTAAACACACTTTTTGTTGCGTTTTGGGTTCTGGAAACCCTAGGGGTTGAGTATAAAAGGTTATTTCGACGCATTTGGTCAAGTTTAGTCACTTTTACCTTGTCCAAAAGAGAGAAAAGTTTCTGAGAGGTTTCTGTGATTTTTTTTGTGGAGTTTGTGCCTGTTCTTGAGAGATATTTGCTTGTGGTTGGGGATCTAAGGCTAGGAACGTGACTTTTCTGGACGTTTGTGGTGTCAATCTCTCTGTTTTGCAAATGTGAGTGCATGACCTATGGCTGATCTAAGCTGAGATCTCTAGTATTGGTGTTTTTTTGTGATTTTGTGACTTGTTTGATTGTTTCTCTGGCTTGTTTTGTGTGATTTGTGGTTCATATGGCTTGTGTTAGCCTTTGAGAGAGTCTTGCCCACGTTAGAGGCAGTGGAAAGCAAAGATTATACCTTCAACTGCAAGGAGAACGATGTTGTAGGATCGGTGTCGTTCGACACCAAGGCGTGACGGCGCGAGGGCTTTGATGAGTGTCGGTCGACACCATGTGGACACTACAAGAAAACATGGAATCGCCGACTATAAAAACAGTTACTATACAGTCGCAAACTACTTAGTAACGACTGATTGGCGACTGACATGCGTAGTCGGTAAACAGTGCGTAGCTAAACAGTCGAAACGAAGCTACTAATTGGAGACTGATAATTGTGGTCGTTCTTCCCTCGCCAAACAGTCGCTAAATTTAGCGGCTGAATTGCAACGCTTTGGCGATCGATCTGGTTACTCATTTGCGACTATTTTGGTTACTGTTTTGTATACGTTTTGGTGACTGTTTTACGACTGTTTAATAATCATGTTTTAAAAAAAAGTTCTGGTAAAAATGAATTATTTGATTTTATAATACCAAAACTGATTATGAAAACTATAACTAAAACATAACAAACATGAAATTAAACAAAGACATAAGTATCAACATACATCCAACATAATCAGTTCCAGAAAACATCCAAACAATACAAAAGTTTTTATGAGTTTCAGAGCAAAGAGGTACAGGAAGTGGATCAGTTGGCATAGAAACAACAAGAGTTTCAGAGCAAAGAAATACAGCTGCTGTCATCTCTAACCTTCTTCCCTTGGACTAACACCCCAATACGTATTCCACCACCGAGTAAAGCAGTAACAACCTCTTTCACCGTCCTCTAAAACCAAAAGTATTAAGTATCATGACTAATGTTATGAAATAACATAGATCACTGCACACAGCAGAACCGAAACATCTAAAGAGACGGACAGGAAAAGACAAATTAATCACACACCTTCAGTAAGCCTACAGTTGCTGTCTCTGGAACTTCAATAACAAGCTCCAGAATCCTAAGGGACTTGATGCTGAACTTTACTGCAAACAATGATATAACATGAGACCCACCACTACAAGAAATATGAGTTTTGTTAGCACTAGAAAAACACAAGAGTTATGGAATAGTTCAAGTCATGTTGAATAGTCCATAACAGAAAAACACAAGAGTTATTGAAACTCATTTTCGAGCATGTCCTGCAAGTGTTCATCGAGAACATAGACAAACTTCTTGAACCGAGATAGCCACTTGCACTTCTTACAACAATTTACCTTCGTTCCTGCAAACATCGGAGGTTAAAACATGAATCAAAGGTTCTTTACTTTTTCAATCTCTAGAACATTTGTTCATTTATGTGTAAAGATGAATAACTAACCAGTCCTTGACAATTTTTCTTCTTCCTCATGATCTATGGAACGCCTGCAAGATATCAACGGTATTGGATATATGGACTAACCTGCTGTCGACTACACCTGCAAACCAAGAAGTAAAAATTCTTCTGTTATAGTTCTCCAATTTCAAGCAGATTTTATTAATTCTGAAATAGAAATTAGGGAACGACAAAACAATGATGATTCTCTTGCTTCCCTTCTTTGCAGACCAACGCTCAAGTCTTAATTCAAAACTTGAGATTCTGGCCAAACCAAACAAATCTAGCAGCGTAGAGAGAAGCACAAGAAACAATAGGTGAATAAAGAAAATCAGAGTCATCTAGCCAACTATAAATAAATCCTTTGGAAAACTTCATTAGCTTTAAAAAAGACATCTAGCAAGAAACACTTTGAGCTCAGCCGAGAACCAAACCTAAACTTAGAGACATCTTGAGATAGTTGAACATGAAATATGTAAAGTGAAGCTAGAAGAAAGTTTGAAACTTTAACCTGATCTCTTTGCAATTTTAGAAAGAATCACAAGCCCATCTCTGTTAGTAACCCGAAACTGGAATCGTGTGAGATAAAAGGAGACATCAACGACAATAGAAATGGCAGCGTTATAGCTTGAAGGCGTAGTAGAGAGAAGGCGACGAGGGGAATGATGAGGAATAGGGTTTTGGATCTGGGTATGGAGGAAGTAGTAAGATTGAGAGCAATTGAGAGATAAAAGGAGGGACTATGGCGTTTCTCGATTGAGTTGGGGATGTGAGGGATTAGGGTTTTGAGGAATAAACGAAAGAAGAAGAGAAACGATTGAGAAGAGATTTGAGGGATTAGGGTTTTCTCGGGGAAGAAGAGAAACGATTTGGGTCTGAGCCGTTTTGTTAAGGTCCAAATTTGGTTTAAAGTCCAAATTAAATAAAACAGTCGCTAAAGAGTAGCTGTTTAGTCGCAATGTTTGGCGACTGTCAAATTGGTCTCCAAACTAGTCGCAATTTGGCGAGTACACTGCAACATTATGCATTAGTCTCGAATTAGCATCTATTAGGCGACTGTGTTTTAGGTCGCAACTTGCAGTCGGCAATTCCATGTTTTCTTGTAGTGGGAGGTGTCGGTCGACACCAATTAGGGTTTTCGGGACCGACACCACCCTTCAGTAGGCGGCTGAATGCATTTCCTTTTCCTGGTTTGATTTATGATTGTTCTTTGATGCATGTAGAGATCTTATTGCTTGTATGTCTAACCCAGTAGATGGGAGGATTGCCTTATTGAGTATTTTTGATAATACTTATTCATCTCAATTGTTATTTGCGGTGCAGGTAAAGGCAAAGTGTGATCGTGGAATCAAGGCGATGAAGAGGAGGATGTTCTAGCGGTCCAGTTATTAGTTCTATGCTTTTGTTAGGATGCCAGAAAGGAATATTGTTGTCTAGAACGAATGCTAGGTTGATGGTTCTATGATTTTTTTATGCTATTGGTATTGTTGGATTGTTATTTTTTATGCTATTGGTATTGTTGGATTGTTATTGGTTAATTTGTTATTTAATTCATTTATTTATTGAGATTGGTTATGTTATTGGTTGTTATCCGCTAGTTGTATTGATTGAGGTTAGGATGTTAGTAAGTATATCACTAACTATTATGTATATAAAAAAACGGGTCGGGTTGTTTCAGAGGTTCCCCCATTGCATGGAAAACAAAGAAGAAAAGGACATTCTCACTCCCCTATGCTGAAGTTGAGTACCGGGCGATGCGTCATGCAACTTGTGAATTAAAATGGGAACACAAACTTCTCTCTTACTTGTATTCAACATTCTGATCATATACCGCTTTTCTGTGATAATCAAGCAGCACTTCATATTGCTGCTAACCCTGTTTTTCATGAGCGTACTAAACACATCGAAGCGGATTGTCACTTTGTTCGAGATACATTCAAGGCAGGGCTTATTACAACTTTCAAGATTCATACTACGAATTAGGTTGTTGACATTTTTACCAAGTCTCTTGGAACTCTGCCAATTGAGTATTAGGGACCTTCATGCGCCAATTTGAGGGAGAGTATTAAAGAATATTACTTTATTTTATTGTATCTTAATCATCAATTCTAGAATATTCTCTTCTAGAATTGTATATATATCTTTATAAAGATGAATAGAATAATAACTTTCTCGCCTCCAACATTATTAACGATACATGATAGCCTCAGCTGCTGCAATCTTACATTATGCTTTGGCATTGGGTTTTCAATCGGGCAAAAGTAGCTCTAGCATGGAATCTTAAATGCCCTAGTATCATCGTGAGTATTTCGATTTTGCGTCTTGTATGTTGTTTGTGATAAATTTTAATTTTAATTTTCATAAATAAATAATTGACAGTATATATCAATTTAGGAGTTTTCAAATAAATTTTTATATAAATTCAATCACAACTTCACACCATATATTTGTTATAGTATAGTTTAACTTTTGAACACATTAAAAGACATAATTGGGTCTATATATAATCAAAATTTCATAATAAACAAATGTTAGTAGACTAAAATATGTGGAAGCCCCCTTGGCGCAGTGGTTGGCCTAGAATTCATTAATACTTCTACACCAGGAGGTATGGGGTTCGAACCCCATAAAATGCAATTTATTAATTGTGCACAGTATCACATTCTTAGGAGAAATTCTTCAAAATACCACACTTAAGATTTTTTTTTTCTAAAAATACCACGAAAGTTTTATTTTTCAAGAATACCATAACATACAAAAAATTGATTTTTTATTGGGTAGAATTTTTCTTCAGGTTTGAATTTACAAATTTAGGGTTTAGTTTTTAGGAGGTAGGGTTTAGTGTTTAGGATTTATGGATTAGTTTTTAATATAAAAAATTAGTTCAGTTTTGTGGTATTTTTGAAAAAAATATATTTTAGTGGTATTTTTAAGAAAAAAAACCAAAAGTAGTAGTTTTTGAAAAACTTATTTTAGTGGTATTTATGAGAATTTTTCTATTTTTGTTATGTTTTATAAATTCTTTATTACACAATTTGAACTTCAAACTTTAAATTTAGTGTTCCAATTCTTATTTATAAAAAAATTGTTTCAAAGAAGTTGTATATATAATTGTATATAAATTACATAAGAAAAATATATGGACATCAGAAAACTCAATATAATATGCAAGATGGTGTTCCAAGCTCTAATACACAGCATTTGGACAGAGCGAAACAAAAGGATACATTCTGCAGACTTCTGCACTGGGAAATTCAGCTCCTAATGCGACAACGACTAACGGGACTTGACAGAGAGAAAACCCACGGATCTTCTACAGCAGCACTCTCCCCACAAGACACTTACCTCTACCTATGGTTCGCAAACTTCCAAGTGCCCTAGCTTATGTTATCTTATAAGAAGCACAAACTGCTCATTACAAGTTTTCCTCCTCTTTGAAGCACAAACTGCTCATTACAAGTATCTATTTAAATATATATATATATATATATATATATAATATATGGACATCGATAACATCTCACTGTAGCCGTCCTAATAATTGATGACTTTGTGTTGTGAGGTTTAATAATGTTATCTTTTCATAGAAAACACTAACAGCCAAAAAGAGTTCAGTCTCGTCGCTATACATCTATCTATATATAGACAAACAAAATTAAGATGCAGCACTTCACGATGAATGACATATTTCATTGGCCTCTAAATATTGCTGAGGGTAATGCAGATAGAGACAATGTCCGGCTTTAGTACTGTTACTTGAGTTAATTTTCTATTTTGAAACATGATTAACCCAGAAAAAAAGTGTAATTCCAAATTATGATGAACCAAAAAAAAAAGTGTTACTTAATTGTTCAAACAAAGGTTATTTAACCCAGAGTAAATTTTAAAATTAGTCACTTTAAATTTTTAATGCACTGAAGAAGAGGCATTAAGTTTTAGATCGAGTAGACAGACCCTATTGTAATTCCAAATCATCTACGTATATAGCTCATTGTTTATTTACATTTGTGTTCCCTTGATTTTTACATATAATATACGTCTCTCTTTTTTTTTTTGTTCAAAATAATACATGTTTTCTTAAGAAATTATTTTTATACTTGAGATCACTTTTTATTTAATGATGTATTTTTTTACTAGTTCTATAAAAATAGATAAACACAAATAGCAACGTAAGGTATAGTGTATGGTCGACAGTTTATATTGGGTTTTGTTTATCTCGGTTATTATAAACTATAAAATTGTTGAAAATCCTAAAAGCTGGTGGTATATAAATCATTGTATCATTCATAAAGAAAGACAACACAATATACGATCTTATCCTGCAATACTCCTCCTTGTGTTGGAGTGTGAAGATCCTGAGCGCCCAACTTGGAAATTAGATAGAAAAACTGATCACGACCACGAGCCTTTGTAAAAATGTCTGCGAGCTGCTCTGTCGTCTGAACATGTTGTGTAGAGATAATTCCATCACGAATTGCATGAAAATCATCACGATCCTGAGCTCTTAAAAAGCAGGATTAGTGGCAATATAAATAGCAACCTTACTATCACAATATAAGTGAGCTGGCGCAGCTTGGTCGATGCCTAATTCTTGTAACAAATTACAAAACCATTTGATTTCCTTAAGAGCATAAGACATCTCTCAATACTCAGATTCTGCGGACGACGATGGAGTTTTCATAAACTGAACCAAATATAACAAGCGACCAACAATACGATGGAATGATTTGAGATCGTGACGAAGAGAACCATCATTGAAAGCAAGGTCCGACGGAGTGAAGGCAGGTCGAGCTCCAAGATTCCACTATCAGCAATAACATCAAGAGTATACTTATGTTGTTAGAGAAAAATACCATCTCGACACCAAGATGATGTTGTGTTTATCGTATGCTTGTGATAAGGACATGTAGTCCTATATTCGAAGCCGTCTGTTCGTCTGCATGATTACGTCCTTTATAATGCTAATTACACACCACCGTCTGAACACGTTCTTCCCAACTCTTTGTCACAGCCTTTGGCACCAGTGCAAGGTACTTCTCTGTTTCCTTTAACAGATTATGGTTTTGATGAAAAAATTTCTCCTAGTCATCTTGTCTTTCTAGCGGTTATCACTGCTAATGTTGAACCTAAACATTTTAAAGAAGCGGTTAATATAAAGGAATGAAATAATGCGATGACTAAGGAGGTTGATGCTTTAGAAATTAATAAAACTGGATCGTTGGTTGATTTGCCTCCTAACAAAGTGGCCATTTGGTTGTCAATGGATTTATAAGATGAAGTATGGTATTGTGGAACGTTACAAAGCTCGACTTGTTGCCCTTGGTAATAATCAGATAGAGGTGGAGGATTACAAGGAGACATTTTCTCCTGTTGTTCAAATGACTACTGTTCATACGCTGCTTCGTCTTGTTGCTGCAAAACAGTGAGAGGTTTATCAGATGGATGTTCAAAATGCTTTTCTCCATGTTATCTTGATGAGGAGGTTTACATGAAGCTTCCTCCTGGGTTTTGTCATTCTCATCCAGGCAAGGTTTGGCGTTTTTGCAAGTCACTGTATGGCTTAAAACAGGCTACTAAGTGTTGGTTTAAAAAGCTCTATGATTCTTTTCTTCATTTCGGTTTTTCCCAATCCTATGATGATTATTCTCTTTTCCCCTATGTCTGGAACAATATTCAGCTGCGTGTGTTTATTTATGGTGATGATCTCATTCATTTGTGGTAATGATGGGTATATGTTTTAGAAGTTTAAAGATTATTTAATTCGATGTTTCTCTAGGAGAGATGTTTCTCTATGCGTGTTTTCTCTGCTTGAAGCCTCTTATCGATCTGATGTGTTGTCATAAGGTTCATGTATTGTGTAGATAGTGTATCCTTGAATGCTTCCTTGCTCATAAGAGAGATATCCAAAAGAGGGTTGCTGCACATATAAAGCAAGACAAGGATGATGAAGAAGAGAAGCTAATGTTACAAAAGGCAAGAAAGCTCGACGATTTTGATCAGCAAAACCATAGTGCAATGCCTCGAAATAGTGAAAAGAATCACAACCAAGACAAGAATGGTTTTCATGGGGTAAACAGTGTGAAGACAACTTTCTTTGAAAAAAAACCTCTTGAAGACCCACCGACAATTGACTTCGTTCAGCACAATGATTTTATCAGCAAAAGTATAACCTGCAACGACATTTGTAGACCTAGTAGCCACCTCTGTAGATTCACTTTGCAAAACTCTGACTCGCAACACCATTAACTGCATCCGAACAACTCGAACAACTCTGTGTAGTAGCAGCAGACACAACAACTCTGCCTTCCTGAATCCTTCCAGCAGCTTCTTGATGGCCGTGATTCTCACAGTTTCCTGACTGCTGCAGCTAACACTTAACAACAACAAGTTAAAGCGCTCCTTCTAAAATCATGTCTCTAGGCATCATAGAACAATGCTGATTGAGCTCTTTTTCTTGTGAATTGGACAACTTCCATATATAGTAGCTATTATCAGAGCGCTGACGTTCGACTCGATATTGTGGCGCTCATCAACCGCCTGACATCCTTTCTTGGTGAAGGTAACATCTAAACCCTTATCACACAACTGATTGCTGCTAATGAGATTGGTTTTTTTAGATTATCGACAAGGTAGACAGATTATAGACTGGACTGATCTTTACTACAATATACACCTTTGCCTTTACGTTTACCTTCAGCTTCATCTCAAAAAGTGACCTTGTCAGCTGAGCCTGCTCCAAAGTTGTGTAGCCTTCCTTGATTGCCAGTCATGTGTCTTGAACAAGCATTATCAAAGAACCAGTGCTTCAACACAAGCGTCTGTTGATCATCAACAGTTTGAGCAACAAAATTCATCGCCTGTATCTTCGAACATCTTCCTTCAGATGCGTGAGTGGTATATTACAATCCAAACACTTGAAACAAACAACTTTGTGGAGGTTCTGACTCGCATAGTAACAATGACATGTTCAGATCTTCGACAGTCCACAGTCTTACCCCAACTTTCGATCTTGTTCTTGTGAAATTTCTTCAGGTGTATGAGTTGACTTACACGATTCTTAAATCTGTAACAATCATACTTAATATGACCAATCACACCACAATACCAACAACGATGCAGTTTCCCTCTCAGATGTTCACAACAATCATCTGTTTCGTCTTCTGTACGTTGGACTCAGACACTAGTTTGAACAATATCACCTCCGTTTTGCAGCACTTTTGTTCCATGGCCTATGTATGAAATCTTCTGACCATACAAGGACCCATTAACTACACTCTTGACACCGCTTGAGTTTCCTTCACGATTCCTCATACCGCAGCTTGAAATCATATTACTCTTGTGAGTGATCAGCCCCTTGTACAGATCTTTTGCTCCTTTACTCAGCTTCTTGTTATTCTTTAGCTGATCCTTAAGGCGTTGTCTCAACACAGACAAAATGTATTTCTCCTCAGCCGACAGTTTCTCAAGAGTGAAGACTCTACAAAGCAGCTCTTCCTTCTCAAACACCAGAACAGATACATTAGACAGAGCGATGACTTGTTTCTCAACAGATAAGCCAGCCACATCACCCTTAGGCTTCAAAACAGACTTCTAATTCTCATCATCTTCTTTGGTTGGATCAATATCACTGCATGACAGACAAGATTTCTGATACTAAGATTTTTTGTGTCTCTTAGAAGGTCAATTAACCTTATGCAGTTGTAATACTTAAGGTGTCAATCAAGTTGGGAAACTTTACTAACAATTAAGATGCAATCAAGGAATCACAAGTTAAGCCAATATAAAAAGAGAGTGTTTGTCTAACAATCCTAGAATGACGAAAATGCAAAAACGGAAATGAACTACAGAATTAGAAACGAAAATGTGTGACAAGAAGCGAAAATGTATAAAAATCAGAAACGAATCTAAGCATGAACTAAGAAGCAAGAAACGAAACAGTCTCAAAAATGCAATAAAAATCAGGAAAAAAGAAACCAAACCAACCCAAAGTTGCGAAATAAAACAATCTGGTCGAACCAGAAAAGCTGGTGTCGATCGACACACCCCTAGTGTTGATCGACACCCATCCCCAAATCACACTATTTGGTTCACGGATGTTACACCTTAACACTACTCAGATCCGGAAATCATCACCATAGATGCAAACCCAGAAAACATTGAACAAAACATAATAAGATAGATAGAAATGAGATGAACAACTTTGTAGAAGAAATCAAATGCGAAAACTGAATAAACTCAAAGGTGTCGGAATACAAAGTCTGAGAACGTTTTTGGTGGCTACGGTAAACTTTCAGGAAAAGAACGAGATAAAAGATGAGATATCTCTGCCAAAACTTAAAAACATGTAAATACCTAAAACTTAAAACGACAAGGTGAAGCGTCGGTTTGGGAGTCTCCTGAAGCGTGTAAGACAGAACGTCTTCCTGACATGTGCATCGAATCGGAGTGGGCGACAATAGCTCGATTGCTTGGGTGAGTGTGGCTCGATTGGCGTCGCTGAGAGTGGCTCGATTGGTGCCGCTGAGAGTGGCTCGATTGCTTGGCTGGATCGTCTGCGTTTCCGACGTCTCCTAGACACCTGAAATACTCCGAAATGCACAATGTATACAAGGATGATGCAAAAACTTCCTAAACATGCAAAGTGTATACAAGAGGTTCTAAAATGACGTAAAACGACTAGTTATCCTAGATAAATGCATGTCAAATACATGCTAAGGAGACGCAAAATATAGACATATCAACTCCCCCAAACTTATTCTTTGCTTGCCTCAAGCAAACAATCAAGAACAAAGTATGGAAGAGAGGTGTGAAGATGGGGTATCAGAACCTAAAACATGCTGAAAAGAGTATTTAGAATCAATGTCCTTGTTTATAGTTCTATGATGCATGGTGAAGGAACTTTATTTCTTTAATCTGCGCATGCAATCCTATCAATCATTCCCCTTAACATTCATTAACAGAGAACCGTGAATCACGCTAAGCAATGTCATTGAACTCATTTGGCTAGGGTAAAAGGTCAGAGACATAGATGGTCTCCTTCTCAAGTGGTTTTATCAATACAGAAGGTTCTCTCACGAAAAGGAGTCGAGCTTAAGAGAAGGCTAAAGGTTGAAACCAACTGATACATACAAGAGCAGCGCCCTGTCTACCCAAGGAACATTCCAAACCGAAGTTGGCCCCATCTCTACCCTTCATCAGAAACTTCATCTCAACCCCATTCTTTCATTCTTTAGACTTGGTCTTAGGAGGAGTTCACTTCTTATCATTCTAGCGGATTGAGAAATCTTTATTATCAGTAAGGTTCTTTTTCTTTTCTTCTAAGGACTCTAGACATCTTAACCATTTTACTTTCTTTTCTTTGTCTAATCTTTTCATTTTATGCCCAGAACCAGTAACTCTTTATTTTGCTCAACCCAAATCCTTTACTAGACTTGTAAACTTTCAAAACGCATCCCCCTCCTAAAGATTTTCTACCCTTAACTTTCTTTTTACTCTTCACTTTTCTGCACAAATCCATACCCAATACACAAAATCGAGTTTTCACCTAGTCCTACTAGTCCGGATAGCGCGAACTAGAACTACACAGGATCGTACTCTTGTCGGTTAGAGCCTAACACTTTCTAACAAGCTCAACTCGGAAAAGGCTTGACACTCAAGAATACAATTGGCTTGAAAGAACGGTTGGTTAAGGGTGCGAGGAACTATTCCAAAAATGGGAATCAGCTATTTGGATTGACAAGGATGGTAAAAATGTGAAAGACAATCCAAGTATGTATATGGTATATATGAGTTCAACTTCAATGCATAACAAGATAATTGCAAGTCAGGATTAGGTTCAGATAGATAGGGAATGACGTCAGTTCAAAACATGCTTCAATCTTACATTTTCAAATTCAATCAACAAGCATCAAAGAACTAATAACAAGGGCCTTGATCATATCCTTTTGAATCCAACATGCCACCAAGGTTACAATCATCATCAACTCCTATGCTAAATGCACAACCCTATATGAATAACACTAGACTCAATCCTAATATGCAAGTGCAAACTACATGAACACTCTGTTTTTGTGGAAATTTTCGTTTTCTTTTTCAATTTTTTTTGTTTTTCTATGCAAATAGATGAATGCAAACACAAACATGATATAATGCAAAAATTTGAAATAAGAATCACAGGACACAACATCAGATACATCATCTCAAACCCTCCCCCAAACTTAAATTACACAGCTCCTGTGTAAGAAAAATTTGCAGAAGGATTAAAAAATCACAACAGAAATAATGCAGGAATGAAATGGTATATACAAGAGAAGGTAGGAGTACCTCAGTAGTAGAAAAAGAAGTCGATGCTCGCCCAAGGAGGAGCGTTATATTGATTTTGTCCTTTCCCTTGTTCTTGATCCGCAGGAGTGACCTCAGCTGGTTGGTCAACTTGCTTCTCAACCGCTTGCGTGTTCTGATACATGTTCGGCTGCTTGTCACACTGCATGTCATCGACTCTTGACTCACCATGGTCCGATACTAACACAACAACCTCTGTAGGCTTATAATCACGTTGATGTTCGATATGTTGCTCAACCCCGTGCATACCCTGATGATCACCCTAAGCTTCAACTTACTGCTCAAACTCAACCTCATGCTCATCTCGAGCCGCAGAACGACGCACAGATCTACGACTAGAAGACGCTCTGGAACCTCGCAAACCGCGTCTTTATCTCTCCCTATACTTGTGTGACGAGTGGTGTGGAGGAGCGGGTGAAGGTTGACGCTCCTGAGGCACATATGAAGATTGACATGCTGGGGAGATAACCGGAGAGAGTGTTCTCTGACGAGTTGGCTCGAGTGTTACAGAGGCGCGTCCCGGCATGGGTCTGGTGTCCTCGGGGATAGACCTAGGGACGGCGGTAGTGGAACTCGAGCAGCTAAACTTACGCATGAAGTTCGTCAATGTCTTGGTGAAGCTGCTGAACGCCTTGTCTCTAGCCTTCCCCCATTGCTGAAGCTTATTGAGGCGTTCATGAGCTGCTCTAACTCCCTTAGCCATTCTCGGTTCTGTGTACTCTTCGAAGTGAAACTGCTCAGGGCGGTACTCAACTTCGCCCTCCTCCATCGGGTCTGCTCCAGCTTCTGCAATCTCTACCCACTGCACCTCATCCCCAGACTCGTATAGAGTGTCCGTGGGAGGTATGAACTCTACATGTTCACCCCTCAAGATAGTAGTCAGCTCGACGGACGGTAGGAATAATCTTGAGTTACCGACCTCCGGATGCACAAACTTGTAAATCAACCGTCCCTGCCTCAAACCTCGCTCCAGAGTGCGTAACTGCCGCAGGTTGTTCATGTCGATCCAGCGTGGTGAGTGTGGCTCGGATAGTAATAGAACACTAGCTGCTTCAAGAAACCAAGTCACCACGCCGCCCATACACATCACTCCGGGAGAGTTGTTGCTGTTGAGTCTCGAGACCCAAGTCTTGTATGACATCATGTAGTTGAGGAGGTAGAGCGAGACGGCAGTGTTGGACGTGTCACCTTGCAGCTTGGTGCCATCCATTGCCGTGAATGAGAGTCCCTTCAGCGCTAGAGCAATCATCTCGAGGTCACCATTCGTGATATATCCCTTAATCTCCTTGGCGTAGAATGCATCGGCCACTGCCTTTTGGAAGTAACGCAACACTGGGCTTCTCAGGTTCATCGCCTTCATTTTCGATGAAGTGAATGTGGGCGTGCTTCCAATCGTCGCCCAAAGTGCTGATATTTTGGTCCTGTCGAACTGTGGCGTAGTCCCCGTTCTGCCGGGAAATCCAAAAATCTCTTCGATGGTTCTGAGAGTAATGGTGTAGAACTGACCATGATCGCGGAATGTGATGTACCCCTAACCTCCATCAGACATTATGCCTGGTCATCCGAGTAAAAGTACATCTCCAAGGTAGAGAGGAACTGGATTGTCTCCTCCTTGTATCCATTCTTGGGGGTGTTCATGAGTCGCTCCAGATGGCATCGCCAGAATAGGTACTGAACATTCTCCGCAATCCGGAGTTGCTCGATGGTCTCAACATGAGGGTATCTTGTTCCGTTGAACTCCAACTGCTGAAACAGCTCGTAATACTCCTTGGGAGTCAGTTTCGTCTCGGTTGATTTCTGTCTTATAGACTTCCTGGGAGCTTGTCCGGAACGTAAATCAGGTTCCTCCTGTTCGTAATCATTGCCTTCTACTCTTGAGTTAGAAGCTTGTACCGGTCTCTTTCTGTGACTCTTGCTCTAGTTGAGGGGATTGGTTGGTCTGCTTGACCCCGCTGCTTGGCCTGAACCTCCAGCAATTTCGCCGACCATGTTTTTCATTTCTAAGAAGCGATTCGCCATAGACTTAGGCGATGAGCGCTCTCCAGCCTTACACCCATATGCATCTCTCATTTCCTCTATTAGCTCAGTACTCTTTCTGCTCTGTTGAGACATGATGAACTTAAAGCTAAACGTCAATATGTTAGTGCACAAGTGACAAAAGAAATTATGAAGTTTAAAACATGAAGGTGCAAAGAGAGGTTTATCCGATCGAGTGGGTGACAAGGTTGACTTGTTGGTTTGATCAAGATGGTGGACGGCGACAATCGAACGGTGTCGTAACGGTGACGATGGAGTATAGGGCGGGACTTCGACAGTGCATGGCTCGATTGAGTGGTTGGGAAGGTCGGTTCGAGTGATGTTATTGAAGATGGCTCGATTGAGTTTGACGGAGGCGAGAATCGAGAGTGGCTCGAGAGAGAAAGTTGAAACTGGCTCGATTGCTTAAGTTCAGAATGGCTCGGAAGAAGACGACGGTGCATGGCTCGATTGATGCTTTGCAGATGTGAGTTGAGAAAGCGGATCGAGAGTGCAGCTCGATTGGGTGGTTGAGAATGGGGATAAGAGTGTGGCTTGATTAACGCTGCTCAGTCATGGCTCGATTGACGAGTTGGGAACTGGTTCTAGCGGTGTAAATGATGACGGCTCGATTGGCGGTGTGAGAACGGCTCGAGAGAGGTGTTATGACCGAGGCTCGAGTAAAGCTTGATGTCGTTGGCCAAACGGTTTTGCGCGACGTGACTCGAGTATACCTGTGAAACCGGCTTGACAGATGCAGCGTGAGTAGCTAGATTGCAGAGTCGTGGATGAGGGAGTGCGGAATGTCGCGAGCGTGTGCAGCGGAGTTGGCTCGAACAGTGGTTGGGAACAGATATTGAACCGGCGACGACGAACTGGTCGAGACCTAACTCGGTCGAGTGAACAGTGCACCACAGAGATTGCAGCTTTGGTCGATGTGAGTGAGACTTCGGCGGAGAGACTTCACGCCGGTACAGGGTCATCAAGATCGTCGGTCTCTGCGTGGTGACGTCTATGTTGGCGTGGAGAGACTCGAGTCAGCAGTGAATGAGGTATGAAAATTAAACAAAGAGAAAGAGAGAGTGAAGTGAGTTATGGAGGGTTTGCTTGCTCGGTGGATGAGGTGACAAGAGAGATGAGAGAAAATAAAAGTGAGATGATAATAGTGAGGGTGAGTGAAGAAGAGAGTGGAGAGTTTAATTTAAAGAGGAGGAGGGTTGCGAGAGTGAGGCGAGGAAAGAAGGAAAGGTAGTGGAGTGATAGGGGTGGGTGAGAGATGACACAAAGTTTTTGTGTCTCATGAGAGGGAGCAAGGAGGATGGGAGTTGAAGTGACAAGAGCATTGAATATTACATGGTGGGAGGAGAAAAGCAAGTGGAGTGAAAGAGAGTGAGTAAAGATTGAGTGAAGATTGAGTGGAGAGGGAGGGTTCACGTGGGCGTTCTTTTTCTTTCTTTTTTTTTTTTTTTTTTTTTTTTTTTTTTTGTTTTGAAAGAACTAGAAGTTTTACCCCACTCTCCCTTTTCACTCCGTATCCTCTATCTCTGTTGTCTATACTCTCTTCTGTAGATTCCTGAATACAACGAAACCAAAAACAAAAAATTAAAAACACAAGGATCCTAAAACAAAAATTATTTACAGTGATACCTTTGGGACTTCCTCCCAAGTGAGCTTGTTTAAAGTCCCTAGCTTGACCTTTCAGCTTTTAAGGCCTTTTGGGGTTCATAGAGGAGCACATTAGACCTCTCTGGTCGGACTTGATCAGCTAAATATTTCTTGACTCTCTGACCATTTACAGTGAACTTGCTACCATCCTTGTTCAGAAGAGTGATGGCTCCGAATGGCAGAACTTCCTTGACGTCAAAAGGTCCAGACCTCCTAGACTTAAGCTTTCCAGGAAATAACTTAAGTTTGGAGTTGAAAAGCAGAACCTGATCTCCAGCCTTGAGCTCCTTGACAACAATTTTCTTATCATGAAAATTTTTGGTTCTTTCTTTATAGATCTTTGAGCTCTCATACGCATCAAGTCTGATTTTTTCCAATTCATGTAGATCAAGAGTCCTCTTAGCCTGAGCTGTGTCAATATCCAAGTTCAGCAGCTTGACAGTCCAAAGCGCCTTATACTCAACCTCCACAGGGAGGTGAAATGCTTTACCATATACCAAATGAAATGGTGTTCTACCTATTGGCATCTTGAACGCAGTTCTGTACGCCTAGAGTGTCTCGTCCAACTTGACATACCAATCTTTCTTCGAAACCCCAATAATCCTTGACAAGATACTCTTGATTTGCTTATTCGAGACTTCAACTTGTCCACTGGTCTGAGGGTGATACGCAGTAGATACCTTGTGCTTAATCCCATACTTTCTCAGCATACTCTCAAACACTTTGTTGATGAAATGAGTTCCACCATCGCTAATCACTGCTCTAGGTATCCCATACCTTGGAAATATTATGCTCTTGAACAACTTCAGAACAACCTTGTGAACGTTGGTAGGACTGGCAATGGCTTCAACCCACTTAGAAACGTAATCAGCTGCCACCAGAATATAGATATTCCCATTAGATGGAGGGTTGAATGGTCCCATGAATTCTATCCCCCAAACGTCAAATATTTCCACTTCCAGGATCGGATTCTGTGGCAACTCGTTCTTCCTTGTGATGTTGCCTATCCTCTGACAAGCATCACACTTTGCGATGAAGTTGTGAGCGTCCTTGAACAAGGTTGGCCACCAGAGACCTACTTGAAGAACTTTCTGAGCTGTCTTGAACGTGGTGAAGTGACCTCCCTAGGTGGAGCCGTGACAATGCTCAAGCACTCCCTATACTTCCCCTTCTGCTATGCATCTCCTGAACAGACCGTCAGAATCTCTCTTGTACAGATAGGATGCATCCCAGAAGTAGTGGTTGACCTCTCTGAAAAACTTCTTCTTCCTGTAGGGATCCATGTCATCAGGAACTTCTCTACAGACCTTGTAATTCACGACATCTGCATACCATGGTGCAGTCTCAGATGTGATAGCCATGCATCTGATCCTGAGGTTGTCAAGCTCTGTGTCATGCATCTGCTCACAAACTTGGGCGACCAGAAGTTGTTCCTCAAGCATTGAATCATCTATGGGGACGACATCTTCAATCCTCTTTCTTGACAGATGGTCCGCAACTCCATTTTCTATGCCTTTCTTGTCAAACTCCTGAAGAAGCAGAATCCATCTCAACAGTCTTGGTTTGGTATCCTTCTTCGAGTAGATGTGTCTTAGAGCAGCATGATCAGTATACACTATGACCTTCGAACCCACAAGATAACTCCTGAATTTTTCGAATGCAAACACAACTGCTAGGAGTTCCTTCTATGTGGTAGCGTACCTTCCTTGGGTTTCGTCCAAGGTGCGACTTGCGTAATAGATGACATGAAGCTTCTTGTCAATATGTTGTCCTAGAACTGCTCCAATTGCGAAGTCAGAAGCGTCACACATAATCTCAAACGGATGATCCCAATTTGGAGCTTGTACTATGGGTGCCGAAACCAAGGCCTCCTTGATCTTGCTGAAAGCTTCCAAGCATGCTACATCAAATTTGAACTCAACCTCCTTGCACAGCAACCTTGTCAAAGGTCTTGCAATTTTTGAGAAGTCCTTAATGAACCTCCTGTAAAACCCAGCATGCCCCAAAAAGCTTCTGATGTCTTTCACTGTATTAGGTGGTTGAAGCTGAACCATGACCTCGATCTTAGCTTTGTCAAATTCAATTCCTTTCTCAGAAATCTTGTGTCCCAAAATGATCCCTTCTTCAACCATGAAATGGCACTTCTCCCAGTTCAGCACCAGGTTAGTCTCCTCACATCGTGTCAATACCCTGCACAGATTCAACAAACAAGAGGAGAAAGTGGAATCGTATACAGAGAAATTGTCCATAAACACTTCCACTGACTCCTCAATCAGATGCGAAAAAATCGATGTCATGCACCGTTGAAAGGTGGCATGAGCATTGCACAAACCAAATGGCATGTCTGTAGGCGAAAGTGCCATAAAGACAAGTGAAGGTTGTCTTTTCCTGATCATTTGGGTGGATAGGGATTTGGAAGAACCTTCTATACCCATCAAGGAAACAGTAATAGGGATGACTAGCTAATCTTTCCAACATTTGATCAGTGAAAGGCAGAGGAAAATGATCCTTCCTAGATACAGCATTTAACTTCCTATAATCAATGCACATCCTATGTCCTGTGATACTTCTAGTTGGGATTCACTCATTTTTTTCGTTTTTGATCACAGTTATGCCTCCCTTCTTAGGTACACAGTGCAATGGAGATACCCAAGTACTATCAGAGATAGGATAGATAACTCCAGCATCAAGCAGTTTTAAGATTTCTTTCTTTACTACTTCCTTTAGGTTAGGATTCAATCTCCTTTGGGGTTCAATGCTAGCATAAGACTCATTTTCAAGATTGATCCTATGTGTACAAAGACTAGGTGAGATTCCCTTGATATCATCTAAGGAATAACCTATAGCCTTCATATACTTCTTAAGCTCAGTTACTAGCAACCCCAATTCATCATCACTCAACCTAGCATTCACTATGATAGGATATGTAGAATTGGTTCCCAGAAAAATGTACCTGAGTCCGGAAGGGAGAGTTTTGAGTTCTACCTTTGGAGCTTTCAGTTCCGACCAGTCGTCATCATGGGAGTTTGGAGTGATCACGGTCGAGTGGGAGGGGTGCGACTCGATTGAGCGGGATGTCGGTGTCTCGAATCGGGTCATGATGTCGGTCAAGTGGGAGATATCACGTTCTGAACTCTCTATCTCAACTGCATATACCTCCTGATAACTCTCTAATTTACATGTTTTTAGCATCCTTTTTTTGTCCATATTTTGCATTGTTCATACCATTAACTTAGCATTTTTAGATCATTAACTGTAGGAATTCACTTTTAGGCCATTTAGGGTGTTGCATTTTTGCATTTGCATATTTTGGATGAAAACAGGTACCCGAAGGAGCCATCGAGCTGGAAGAAAAATTCCGAACCCCAACACGATCGAGGAGGATCCAAGAGCATGAAGAACAACCCGAGATTCTACTCGAGGACAAACTCGACCACATCCTCGTGTACCACATCGTGTAGACCCTCGGGCAGGACTGGGAAGCTAGGTCAAAGGGGTTTCCATATATAAACCCCTCCTCCTCTTCCTTGCAAAAGAGCACGCCGCAGACCCTCAAACCAGAGAGCGAGAGCTTCTGTGAGAGAACTGAGCGACTCAAACACTTTTCCCTTTTGTTTTGGATTTTATTTCATAACTTTTAATCATTCTCTTTAGATTTCTTTCTTGTACTCTTATCCCTCTACTTTATCGTTTAATATAATGTAATTTTCCTTCATATTTGTTGTTTTGTTTCTTGTTATGATTTCCGAGTAGTGAGGTAAAGTTTCTAGGGATGGGATAGATGATTTTGTGTTCTTGATCGGTTAGGATGTCTTAGTTGATTGAATATGTTTAATACATTTCCTTCTAGATTGGTGTTCTTAATGCTGTCAACAAACCGAGAGAGTGAGATTAGATCTAATGTGTTTTACCACCGAAAGGTGTAGATGAGATGCTTGAATCAACCAATGCTAGAGGTTTACTCACTTAGCCTAAGAGATTAGATGAGTAAGGGGTTTACTGACAATAATGAATCGGATCTTAATGCCTGCTTGGTCATGTTTCTCCAACGAGAGTTGGGTAGGGGAGTGATCAAGGTTGATTATTTCTATCACGAGAGTGTTTTAACAAGATTTTAGAGATTCATTGTCTAGGAAATATTTGCTTGAGGCATGTAAGGCATCTGTACTGGTTAGGAACACTTAGGATTCGATTACCCCATCCTTAGAAGCTTTCGTATTTTAATTGCTTGCATTTTCATTCATCGCTCGATCTCTTACCCGATCAGGTACGCGATACCCTGCGTCGAGTAACCCCTCGAGTTGTTCATATTTCATTTGCTTACTCGATCACCCCCACCCGATCATGTACTCGAATGCTTGCATCGAGTGCTTAGGTCGTGTGGTTCTTTGTTTATACTCTTTTCTTTTATTATTTTAGGATTGTTAGATAAAACCCATAATTGCTTGGCTTGACTTGCATTGTTCTGATTGCATCCTTCCTGCTAGCATAAACAACCATTTGGATTGATAACCCTTTGTACTACAACTGCATAGGGAATTGATACCCTGGGTGAAAAACCTACTATCACCTCCTCTGCGTCAGATAGCTGCTCGAATTCCTCTGGTCCATCCGTTTCTTTGTGGGAATCTAGCAGATTCTTGTAACAAATGGTCTCCTCATGCAGGAACCCTTCTTCTCCACAGTTGATCAAAGCAGTCTTGAGATGTCCCTCCTCAGCTAATTCCTCCAACAACTCATCAGCCAATTTATCCATCTCTTCAATATAGAAGACTTGTCCTCCTATTGTTGGCTTCTTCAAGGTATCCTTGATGTCAAACTTCATAATGAATTTGTCGCTCAGATTGAGATCAATCTTGCCATTTCTGACATCAATGATGGCTCCAGCAGTCGCCAGGAACGGTCTTCCTAAGATCAGAGGATCTTTTGGTTCTTCATCCATCTCCAGAACCACAAAGTCGGTTGGCACTTCCACGTCTCTGATCCTGACGGGTAAGTCTTCTAAGATACCATTTGGAAGTCTCACTGATCTATCCGCAAGGATGAGAGAGATGTCGCAACCCATGAATCTTGTAAAACCCAACCTCGTAGCAACAGAGAGTGGCATCAGATTAACTGAAGCGCCAAGATCACATAGACACCTATCAAAAGACATAGGTCCAAGGGAGAAAGGTAGAGTGAATGATCTAGGATCTTTGAGCTTCTTGGGTACAATCTTCTTCTGGATGATTGCACCGCACTAGAGACTTAGTGCCACCATGCCTTGAACTTCTTTTGATCTCTCCATCACCAAGTCCTTGAGGAATTTCTGGTAGTGAGGAACAAGTGCGAATGCATCCAGCAATGGCATTCTCAACTCAATTTCCTTGACTTGTTTTTCGAACAAGGCTTTGTACTTCTCAATAAGCTGCTTCTTGAACCTCACTGGAAATGGTAGAGGAGACTTGTATGGTGGAAGGATGAATCTCACAGGTTTGTCATCAGGAACAGCAGGTTCCTTAACAGTTTCAGGTTCGGACTGCTTCACTGGTTCAACCGGATCCTTGACTGCTTCAACCGGGATCTCTATCTGAGCGTTATCCTGAACAAAACCCTCCCCATCTAATTCCTCACTGTCCCCAGTGATGTCTGGAACTCCTTGCCAGGTTTTTTGTGGCTACTAGCAAACTCAAAAAAGGCTGATTTGCACATAATTAAACCAGTTTTTTTTTTATCAAACTAAATAATAAATCTGGATAATTTTAATAAAAGTACAAAAAATTCAAAAGCATCACAGATCAATTTTTTTTGTTCGTGTGAAAATGATTCTCCTTGCATTTTTACTTGCAAACTCATCCATCAAGGTTTCATAGTCAAGTTTTGCCGCCAAACTCCTTTCAATGGACATCATCGCTAATCCATTCAGCCTCTTTTGTGACATAGTCGACCTTAAATAAGATTTAATGAGCTTCAACTTTGAAAAACTTCTTTCCGCAGAAGCAACAGAAACGGGAATCGTCATCATTATGCGATATGCAGTCCATGTATTGGGATAACAACTTTCCATCTGTTTTAGAAAATCCAAGACTTCAACAACCTTTTTAATATCTTTAGGCAAAGATCCTTTTAAAAGTTTCAGCTCCAAAAATAGATCTTTACCATCAATATCATAATGAGTGTCATGCTTCAGGAAAACTTCAAGGTTAGCACAAGAAGCCATCAACTTATCATCATCCGCTAACTTCAGCTTCTTTAAGTGAAATAAAAATCCAAAAGTCTATTCATAACTTTGAAGCTGATCAAAGCTTGTTTCAAACGAAACCAAACCTTGATCAACGATTTTGATGAAGTAATTGATTCTGAAATCTTCTTCTGGTGTCAATATCACATTTTCCCCAACTTTTTCAGGCTCTTCATCATGATACCTTTTCCTTTTGCTCACACGCTTTACCATCCCCAAAAATACAGGATCAATATTCATATCTAAGGCAATCCGTTCAGCTTCCGTTTTTGCTGCTTGAAACCCTGTATCTCTATAGTTTCTAAAAAAACAAATAAGACCTTTCAGCTGAGCAATAGCAATATCAATATCCATATCTTCTGACTGGAGGAGCTTGCTTACTTTGTTAACAACAAACAAGAATTCATACCAAATAATCATCCCAAACAAAAATTCAAAACTCCCAATTCCATGGATTTCGCTCATTGCAAGAGACTCTGCCTCGCTTCTTGTCTTCGAATTATCACTATTTTCGGCCAAGTGAAACAAAGCATCTTGAATCTCTGGAGCTTGAAATCTTATTGCTTTAACGCTTTTAACACGACTCTCCCAGCGAGTTTGTGATAATGGTTTAACCGTAATACCATTCACAATTTCTCTGAAAACTTCACAATTATTTGTTGAAGAGGCAAACAAACAATAAATTCGCTGAATAATTCCAAAAAATGATACTGCCATTTTCGACGAAGTAGCTATATCTGAAAGTGCAAGATTTAAACTGTGGCAACCACATGGCGTGTAAATAGCTCGTGGATTGATTTCAAGCAATCTCTTCTGTACTCTTTTATGTTTCTCTTTCATGTTTGACCCGTTGTCGTAACCTTGTCCTCTAACATCATCAATATTCAACCCAAGATCAAGTAATACCATTTGTAGAGTCTCAAAAAGTCCTTCTCTGGTTTTGTCTTTAACTTCTATAAATGTCAAAAAAAATTCTTCAATCTTTGGAGAAGGCTCAGAAATATCCACACATCGGATAATTAGCGACATCTGGTCTCTGTTACTGATATCTGGAGTAGTATCAAGAATAACAGAAAAATACTTTGCACAATGAATCTTCTTTATGATCATTTGCGTGATTTCATCCCCAAGCATCTCTATCAACTCATTCTGAATTTGGTGACTCATATAATGATTACGAATTTCATGGTCTTCAACTCGTCTAATATGCTCTTTCATCACAAAATCAAAATCTGCAACCGACTCAATCATGCCCAAAAAATTTCCAGTACCATCCACCCGAACCTTGTCATTTCTTCCACGAAATGCTAAATTGTTTTTAGCAAGACCTTTTATCATTGCAATTATCCTCGACAACACATCTCTCCAGTGTGCTCTCTCTTTGTTGATCGCATCCTGCATATACTTATCAATAGTCTTATCCCTCTTTAGTCGTACTTCTAACTCCATCTAATTAGACATACATATGATATGTTTATGACTTTTTTCATGTTCCCTGAGCATTTGTGAAATATTTCTCCAATCACTATATCCAACATTTGCTAACTGATTAGCATTTTTGTCATGTGTAAATAACTTGCAACAAAACAAAAGATCTTATCTTTTATTTTTGAGTAAACTAACCATTGCCTATCTTGCTTCTCTCCATTCATTATTTCTCTTGTATAATATAAATGAGAGAAACATCTTCCAATACGATCTCTTGGAAAATGATAATCAATTGGAAGTCTTGTCGCTGGACCTTTTTGAACCAAAAAATCTCTTAGCTTATTATCAACTTTTTCCCAATTTCCAGGATCACTAACATTCCGAGAGATTTGATATTCCTTAAAATCATCAGCTTTCTCATCTTCATTCTCATTCTCTTTCCTATTCTCATTATTATTCATATTCTTTTCACATTGATGCTCATCTCTGACTACATGTTCACCAATATTTCTATAACCAATATTTCTATCTTGGACATTTTCAGGCACAACATCCTCCTCATTGTTGTTCTCCTCTTAAGTCTCATCAATTTTAGAAGTTTGAGTTCATTTAACATACCTTAATATCGAATTTTCTAGAGACTTTGTTAGTGCTTCTTGTCTTTTCTTTTCTCTTATTTTTTGAGCGCCACCTTTCTCACCTCTTATTCCTTTCGAAGAATCTTACTGAAAAAAATATATAAAAAATTAGCATAAACAAAGATATATGGAGAAGAATTTAACTAAGGTGCACACGACACAACAATATTTATATAATTGAATATG
Organism: Camelina sativa; assembly: GCF_030686135.1. Classification (NCBI taxonomy): domain Eukaryota; kingdom Viridiplantae; phylum Streptophyta; class Magnoliopsida; order Brassicales; family Brassicaceae; genus Camelina; species Camelina sativa. The sequence goes on along the minus strand of NC_141892.1, from coordinate 10,330,613 downwards.
GGGCACTGGTCACAAAACATTAAAGCATAATCACAATAAAACGAAAAAGCTTACCTAATAAAATCCAAATTTATAAGATGAATTCTTAAATAGGTATAGGATCTTGAGGCAAAATAGATTATTTGAGAACAAAAAGGATGGTAAAATATATAATATTGAACAAGGAGAGAAAGGATGTTCAGTAGAGAGGGTAGAGGTAGAAGGAAAAAGGAAGAAGAACCTATAATCGCTATTAGCTAGGGTTAATTGATTTTTTTTCCTATTTTCGTTTTCTAAATACTAATAATTTATAAGATATATATATATATATATATATATATATATATATATTTTAAATAATTTAAAGCTATAATTTTTTGCATACATAACGGGAAAAAAAATAATAAAGTTCAGGGTTTGGTGGATCAAACCTAGGAAGTGGAGCTGAGCGTCAACTAAACTCTACCACTAGACTACCTAAATCTACAGGATTTTACGGCCGAATTGTTTTAAATAAATTAGCGGCCGCAAGCACTTGTTTGCTTTGCTTATATCTGTGGCCGGCTATGCCTGGGAGGCAATGTTTTCCAATTTCTCAGCGTAAAAGCATTGGCGAACTCCTTGGGGGTTCTAAACAGTCTTTCCTGGAAATTGTCCAGGCTTTGATGCAGAAGTAAAAGCGGATTGGCCTTCCATGTACCTTATTTTCGAATTGAGAACTTCGAATTTGACGTTCAGATCATTGTAGGAACATTCCATCCTCTGACTAAGGTCAGCAAACTTCTTAGCAGTATCCATAGAACCGCTAGCTTGAGCCTGAAGAATTTGTTGCATCATTTGTTTCATTTCTTGGTCAGGAGCCTGTGTAGACGGAATCGGTGGAGATGGAAATCCTGGTGGGGGTTCTGAGGGAGCCGGATAACCATGCTAGAATTGTTGCTTAGGCGCGAATCCCTGATTGTAAGGAACAAAAGGTTTTTGTTGACCTTGACGTTCTTGAGGTCTTTCTTGTACTTCTCCTCAGAACTGGCGTCACCTCGAACTGCGCGGTCATAATCTTCATTGTAGTTGCCGTCAGAATGGGCAAGATTTTCAACGAGTTGCCATCCCTCATCCACTTCTTTGTTCAGGAAATTTCCGTTAGAGGCACTTTCAAGCAGCATGCGGATTTTTGGAAGTACACCACGGTATAGAGTGCTCAGCAGTGACTCGTTGCTAAACCCATGGTGAGGACACTGGCTTTGGTAACCCTTGAAACGTTCCCAGGCTTCACAGAATGATTCAGAGCTCTTCTGAGTAAAACCAGAGATGTCATTCCTGAGACGTGCAGTTCTGGCATTGGAGAAGAACTTTGCCAAGAATGCCCTCTTGCAGTCATCCCAAGTGTTGATGGATCCCTTGGGGAGGTTTTTCTCCCATTGGTGAGCTTTGTCTCCCAGGGAGAATGGGAAGAGTCGCAACTTGAAACCATCCTCACTCACGTCGTTGATCTTGGTGAGACTGCACAGACGGTCGAATTCATCCAAGTGGTCGAGTGGATCTTCCATAGGCAAACCGTGAAACTTGTTTCCTTGGATCATGGAGATCAGACCACTTTTGATCTCGAAGTTGTTGTTCTGCACGGCGGGAGGGACGATTCCAGCACGTTGAGTATGAGTGTTCGGTGCATCCCCAGCACCAATGTTTCGCAGTCTCGGATTTGGTCCATTTGGTTGTTCCATGGTGACTGGTGCGGGATGATTAGTGAGATGACGAGCTTGTCTTGGTCTTTGTAACCGATTGATGTCATCGATAGGCGGAAGGAGATTCTGATGTCCTCTTGATCTGGTGTGCATGCAAGGTTGCAATCAACAGGTTCCTGTGATGCAAAACAAACAAGTAGACAACCAAAACAAGTCAGTACTCAGAGTGACAAATGTAACAGAACTTGATCTTGCAAAACTTGAAATCTTAAATGTAGCAAAGTAAATCCCAAATGACAACGGCGCCAGATTGATACTAAGATTTTTGTGTCTCTTAGCAGGTTCAATTAACCTTATGCAGTTGTAATACTTAAGGTGTCAATCCAGTTGGGAAACTTTACTAACAATTAAGATGCAATCAAGGAATCACAAGTTAAGCCAATATAAAAAGAGAGTGTTTGTCTCACAATCCTAGAATGACGAAAATGCAAAAACGAAATGAACTACAAAATTAGAAACGTAAATGTGTGACAAGAAGCGAAAATGGATAAAAATCAGAAACGAATCTATGCATGACCTAAAAAGCAAGAAACGAAACAGTCTCAGAAATGCAATAAAAATCAGGTTGAAAGAAGTCCTAAGGATGGGAGTAATTGATGTCGGTGGAGTATCCTAGTCTATAAAGTGTTTAACATGCCAAAAGCAAACTATCCCTAAACAATGAACATCACTTCTTAGCTAATCCAATCTCTTAGCAAAAGCTACTCACACTCAACCACTTCCATACCTAGTGCTAGAGAAACATGGTCGAGCAGGCATGACAAACAAGTTCATTCACGTCAACAAACATCCTAGACAACTAATCTCTTAGGCTAGGAACGTAAGTCTCTGGCACTAGTTGGTCAGACATTTCATCAAACACCTTTTGGGTGTGGAAATGTCTCAAATCAAGTTCCAATTGATCAGAGAGAAACTAATAATTCTAACACTAGTCCAGAAGAGAATCATACAAATCAAAGCTTAAACACCCTACATCCTAAGATCCTCCACCTAGTCTATCCCATCCCCAAGAACCTTAACACTACTCAGATCCGGAAATCATCACCACAGATGCAAACCCAGAAAACATTGAACAAAACATAATAAGATAGGTAGAACTGAGATGAACAATTTTGTAGAAGAAATCAAATGCGAAAACTGAATAAACTCAAAGGTGTCGGAATAAAAAGTCTGAGAACGTTTTTGGTGGCTAGGGTAAACCTTCAGGAAAAGATAGAGATAAAAGATGAGATATCTCTGCCAAAACTTAACAAAACTTATTTATAGTAAAAACATGTAAATCCCTAAATTTATACAGGATCCACGGGAAACGATCTCACCGGAAACCCCATAATTCCGACGAGACAACCGGCGTAGAAATCGCTCCTTACAAAAACTTCCACAATACACCAAACACCACCTCATCTAGTTACTGAGTCACACAACCAACCATCCCTAGCGACTGAGTAATAAGAGAGGTGGGCTGGAATATTTGATTGAGTCCAGCCACAGACAACACTTCCCCACAAATACTCCAATTCACTAAAACTCCTCTAGTACCCTTGAAACCCATAACATCACTTCAGTCAATCTCTTATCAACCAAATCTAACTTCAACTATCTTTCAAAGCCCCAAACACATAACAACATGCTGGTGTCGACCAACACCACCTTGGTGTCGCTAGACCACAATACAAACACTTGATTAAAACACAACTTTACCAAAAAACCGTCTATACCAGACCACAATACAAACACTTGATTAAAACACAAACTAACCGTTCATTTCACAAACCCACCGTTGGATATGAAGCTTATAGCACCACGAAGCTACCTACCAAAATTGAACCAGGTCGCGCTGTTCATCCGCATGTGATGGTGTCGACCGAAACCACAATGGTGTCGAACGACACCAACACAGAAATCACGATCGAAGCTTCCCTTCAAGCTCCTTCTCAGCGCAAATCCCTAATCCACTACAACCATCGATTTTCTAATCGATCTAACACTAAAAAAATAACACTTACCTGGATTACAGCCATGAGAAAGCTTCCTTGTGTCTCCCAATCCACCACCAATCTCCCATCCATCCCCTCACACATGAAGAAGACGGATCTCCCTTCTTCTCCTTTGTTCCCAGCCACAGATCTCCCTTCCACAGCCACATATCTCCCCAAAAACACGAAGAAGAATCCTAAAAACTCTCAAGAACACTCTCAAACACTTTCTCTCCTTTTCCTCTCTTTTTCTCACTAATCGGCGACCAAAAGCATCTCCCTCCCTCGACCTAGGTCGCTTCTCCACTTATATACTCGGTTTGGACAACCAAATAAACCAAACCAACCCAAATTCGCCAACCAGAAAAGGTGGTGTCGATCAACACACCCCTGGTGTCGATCAACACCCATCCCCAAATCACACTATTTGGTTCACGGATGTGACATCTTAACACTACTCAGATCCGGAAACCATCACCACAGATGCAAACCAGAAAACATTGAACAAAACATAATAACATAGATAGAAATGAGATGAACAACTTTGTAGAAGAAATCAAATGCAAAAACTGAATAAACTCAAAGGTGTCGTAATACAAAGTCTGAGAACGTTTTTGGTGGCTAGGGTAAACCTTCAGGAAAAGAACGAGATAAAAGATGAGATATCTCTGCCAAAACTTAGCAAAACTTATTTATAGTAAAAACATATAAATCCCTAAAACTTAATACGACAAGGTGAAGCGTCGGTTTGGGAGTCTCCTGAAGCGTGTAAGACATAACGTCTTCCTGACATGTGCATCGAATCGGAGTGGGCGACAATGGCTCGATTGCTTGGGTGAGAGTGGCTCGATTGGCGTTGCTGAGAGTGGCTCGATTGGCGCTGCTGAGAGTGGCTCGATTGGCGTCGCTGAGAGTGGCTCGATTGCTTGGCTCGATCGTCTGCGTTTTCGATGTCTCCTAGACACCTGAAATACTCCAAAATGCACAATGTATGCAAGGATGATGCAAAAACTTTCTAAACATGCAAAGTGTATACAAGAGGTTCTAAAATGACGTAAAACGACTAGTTATCCTAGCTAAATGCATGACAAATACATGCTAAGGAGACGCAAAATATAGACATATCAATTTCGTATGCCCATAGCCTTGACAGTTGTAACACTTCAGCAAGCTTCTTCTTTCAAGTGAAGAGCATTCTGATTGGAAGTGTCCAGAACCTTGATATTCAGGACTCTGAGATTCTTTCTCTGCACCAGATCTGGATGATGAAAACTGATACTGATGTTGTACATCCTTCAGCCTTCTGAACTGCCTCTTGCTCAGTACTTCCTCATTCCCTTGAACAGACGTCTGAGTTTCTACAGTCTTCAGAGTGAATGATTCCTCAGGCTTCTTTCACCGGCATACAATCTTGCACCATCGCGAACAGATCCATCGGCAAGCAGCTGAAAATAGTAGATAGCGCTTCAGTGTTCTGTTTTCCCTTTAACTTCTCCTCAGCCGTCCAAAGCTTATAGAGCTTTATTACAGTTTTACCTCTCATGTTCGTAAGTGTTGGAAGTGACCATCTATCTTCAACAGCGAACTAGGCTTTCATATCACGACACTGAATCATCTGTCTGATTTGTGCTTTCCAATCATCATAATGCTCAGCGTCAAGCATCAGCAGATTGTTCTCATCAACGAACTGTTGTGGATTCTCCATACCTCGTCTCAAGATCTCACCTGTTGAAAAGATAAACAATTCTTTTATCAGGTGTCTGCTCTGATACCAATTGTAAAGGTATAGAGACACACAGCACACTGATTTACACTTGGAACGCGCCAAGCCAACGCTTTTCTCTCAATCTACACTTGGAACGCGCCAAGCCAACGCTTTTCTCTCAATCTTATTAACAAAATTTATCTCTTACAATGATACAATTTTGTCTCGGCCCTTACTCAACCTATTCTACCCAATAGAATTGATCCCCACTAAGAATGAATCTGAAACTCTCTCTTTTCTATCTAACACAACACCCTGTGTAGATCTAAGAGAAGAAAACCAACCCTCTCTCTTTTTATCTATAAGAGAAGAAAACCAACCCTCTATCTTTTCTATCTAAACTCTCACCAGTGTAGATCTAAAAGAAAGAAAAACAATTCTCTGCGCACTTAATCACCTCCCTGATTAACGTCACAGAGAACTGGGAACACACCTTTTAGCCTTTTTTTTGTATTCAAAGTTTACAACTGTATCAATATTCTAGAGTGCTCAACTTAGCTCGTGGCCTACTCCTAGAATATATATACACTACTTAAGAAACCCTAGAAGGCGAATCTCCAAGTATCAAAGGATAAGGAAACTGCTTGCTCCTCAAGCTTATCCTTTCCTTATATTTTGTAGAGAATATTCTTCATATCTCCAAGTACAATTTCGTCTCTATCTTCAATGCCAAGTCGGCAACCTTCTTCGACACATTATCACATTCACTCACATCCTACACGTCAGCTCACACATCCACGTCAGCAACTCAGGCGTTTGTGATATGATGCAGCTTCCTGATTGGCACAATACTCTGTTCGGCACAACGACTTGTTCCTCTCAGCGAATTGTTCCAGAAACTGCTTTTACAAACCCGACCTAACCCAATCTTTTCTGTCTGATCACCACGTGGTTGTTTCATCATCACTACAAGAACTAAGCGCTATAAATTTGACGATATAAATTTCTTCTATCCATTTAATTTATAGTTTTAAAAAATGAAAAATACGAACAATTTTACTGCATATACATCCATTTAATTTATAGTTTTAAAAAATGAAAAATACGAACAATTTTACTGCATATACGAATATATTTAATTTGCAAAAAAAAATTATTGATAGCAATAATTTATCATTTTATCATTTTATTTGATATTATATAATTTTTTTTTTGGTCAAAATATAATTTAATTAATTTTATTTATTTTATTTTCATTTGCATATTTTGTTTTAGTCTTCATTTTCATTTACATATATATATAACTAAATTTGTTGACAATTTTTTTGGAGGAAACTTAAAATTTATCAACCAAAACTTATGTATTACATTTTTATGTAAAATACATTTGAATTATAAGAATTGAAAGAAACCAAGTTATGCTTTGTTAAACTACTATTATTATACTGTATTTTGTTAAAGGGCTTGCTTTGTTTAACTACATGTACCAAACCAGATGGGGAAGCCGTCTTCAAACTTTAACGAACCGGGCAGTTTGAAAGAGGAGATCCTATTACGAACTATATGATTTATAATTGTAATAAGATTTGTTGACTTTTTTTTGTCGAGTAGAACTTGTGTATTGATATGCTCAAATTAACCCTAGAGCTACTCTCTCAAACAAGAGATCAATGTAGTACTTAGGGGTCGAATCCACAAAGACTCAAAATCAAACATAATGGATTATAGAGTTTTTGTAATTACGCTAAACAATTTAAGTTGTATTAAAAACTAAAGAAGACAATGCAAAATATTAAGTCAAGGTGTTGTGAAATCAGGAAATCAAAAGGTTAAGCCTAAGGAATTTCTCAGGTAATTATGAAGTATTAAATCAATAGATTAATTAGGGTTCATGCAATAAAAATCAGATCTAGATTCAGTTCTCACTGCAATTATTATCAAAATTTAAAACCAGAAAATCCAAATCTCTTTGTAAAATTCTTAGTTAAAAACCAGCTTTAAAAACAGGTTTAGTAAGGTTCACAAAATCACAAATTCAAATCTCTTTGTAAAAATATTAAGACAATGCAAAATATTAAGTCAAGGTGTTGTGAAATCAGGAAATCAAAAGGTTAAGCCTAAGGAATTTCTCAGGTAATTATGAAGTATTAAATCAATAGATTAATTAGGGTTCATGCAATAAAAATCAGATCTAGATTCAGTTCTCACTGCAATTATTATCAAAATTTAAAACCAGAAAATCCAAATCTCTTTGTAAAATTCTTAGTTAAAAACCAGCTTTAAAAACAGGTTTAGAAAGGTTCACAAAATCACAAATTCAAATCTCTTTGTAAAAAGTGATTTTGCTCATCAATGGTTTTCATCAGGAAAACAATTATATTCTCATATTAATTAATTTTCCTATGATAATAATTCTAGGTGATCAATCAAAAACTATTGTGAAAAACAACCAAGGATGAAGATCATAAAAGATTAAGAGTCCAAGTTCAAGTTCTTTTCCTTCTGTAAAATGCTCCAAAGTCATCCAAATAGTCCCACTTTGCTCCTTCCGTGCCAAATTCTTAAATAACATGTAAAGACTCAAAAACAATCCTAGAAACAAATGAAAAGACTCAAAAAGCACACTTATATCATGGTTAAAAACCGTAAAAACCATGATATATCAACTCCCCCAAACTTAGCCTTTGGTTGCCCTCAAGCAAAACAGAAACTTAGACCTGTGAAAGAGGTTTGAAAAACATAGGAACTCCCTCAACTGCAGACAACTGATCTTCGCACTCTTCATCGCCTTAACTCTCAAGAACTTACTTTATATACTTTTTCATTTGAAAAGCATCAACATTCCTTACTCAAATCCCATAATCCTCTAGAATCTCTAGTCTCACCATTATCTCATTACATAAATTAAAGCAAGTACAAGTGAGTCTTACCTTGGTGTATCGATCAGTGGCATATGGACTCTCTTTAGACCAAGACATTCTTCATACATCTCCTTTCCTCTACCTTTTCTCACTTTTAATGAGTTGTTTTTTTCTTTTTTTTCTTTCAAATCAAAGATGTAAGCGAATACCGAGGTCATTGGAAATTTACCTATCCCTCGCTTCCAAGCTTTGTGTGATCATTTGACTCAAGAATAGAATAATGAGTTCATAGGTAATTTACCTACCTCTCTATACTGATCAAAATAATCTCATCTTTTATTATTCTCTTCTTCTTTTTTTCTGATCTTTCTATTTTTTTTACACAACACTGAAGAGAAGAGAGAGGGGGAACATACTTTGAAAAATTGCATTGTCTTGTATGGCCTGAAGAAGAAGTCTAGTCCACTGATTTCCAACCCCAAAGTAAGGGATTAAGTCCGGTTAAAATCATGATAAAAGTTGAGACAACGTTAGTTTAACTAGATATCCTTTGAATAAGGGCTTTCAGGATTGTTGATACAGCTCATAGTCTTTTCCACACTTCAGTTCTGAGGTCAAGCTTAGTCAAGAGTCATTAGAGTGTTAGCCAAAGAACAGTAGTCATCAGTTAGATATCATAATTCCAAAAATAAAAAGAAAAATTTGACTCAACAAAAACACAAATCGGTTTTGACACAATAAAAACCAAAACGAAGTTAATAGTTAGTATGGAACTCCTCAAACTTAAACGACACTGTCCCCAGTGTGTTCAAGCAAGGGAAAGTCAAAGAAACAAAAGTGTGTTGTAAAATTTGAATGAAAAGATGAATTTTCTCGGGTTAACCTATGGTGTCGACCGATGCCAGAGTGGTGTCGATCGACACCCTCGGTGAACAGTGAATTTGGCCGAAACTCCTGAGTTGCAGTTAGTCTGTGATCTTGTGTTGTTAGATCAATCCTTTGGATGTTAATTCTGTTAAGAAGTACTCAAACACAAACACAGGTTAAAAGCAACATGATAGATAGATAATTCATAAGTTCACACAAATTTCAAACACAAACTCACTCAATGCAAGAATAAAAAAAATGACTCAATCCTAAAAAGGGAAAAAGATAAAAGAAACCATGATCAGAAGCTATCAGAAAGATCATCGTCATCAGAGACGGAATCAGCAGGGGGTGAAGATGCGGAAGGTGATCTGGGCCGAGTAGGACGAATGCAGCAACAAGACATCATGGACATGCCGTTCCAGATAGAACGCAAAGCAGTAACCACATAGGCCTGATGAGCTCCCTGAGACATAGTGGCGGGATCCTCCGCTGGCTCTGGAAACTCAAGTAAAGCGGAAGCAGAGGAAGAACCAATCTCAAAACCCCCAGCAGGGTTAGGACCATCTAAGTCCACATCAGGAACAGAAGCACCTCTTCGGTGACGAGCAGCAGGTGCAGCAACAGAATCTCTCATGTCAGGCTGAAATGCCAGCTGGCGGTAATCCTCGCCAATATCAGTAAGTGCGGGACGCGGCATCGAAATCATACGCTCTCCAGTGTTGGAACAAAAACGCCAGAATAAAGGCTTCTTCATCCACTGAGTATGTGCCATGTAATCAACATCCATAACAGGATGCTCAGTAACGATCCTGCAACTCTCAAAGTCAATCTGAAAATGCCTGAAGATTGGAGTCAGAAGACTCCCAACATACTCTTTCTTCTTTCCTTTCTCAGTGAAAGACTTGGTCTTCAAGGTAACCAAGTGATGCGCATAAACTGATCCCATGTTAATTGGCCTATCTAATATGGGTGTAGGACAAATACCACCAACCAAGTCTCGCAAGCCAGAATACAATAAGATCAACTCTGCCACTCGCATCTTGTTAGGATCCATCTTACACAGAAGTGTGTGCCCAATAGCACGAACTACATACCTCAGGACTGGATGTCGAATATCTGTCTGCGTAGATGACTTGGAATGATACTGCCCATGTCCAAACAAACTCCAGAAATCTTGGACATCAGGAAACTGAGCAGGAAGTGAAACCGCAGTAAAGTCTCTCTCAAATCCATAAATACCACAAAGATCTCTAAGTGGTAGCCTATAGCGAATACCCCTAATGAAGAAAGATAAATACCCCTCCTGTGCATTCTTAACCGCCTCATTCTGATAATAAACTCCTACTGTGGCCATAAACTGACGAACCAGATCAGGATACATATCATACTGCCTGGATGCAATTGTTCCTAATCCTATTCTATCCAACATAGCAAGAACTTCATCCTCAATACCCAACTGCCTCATATCAACCAAATCAAGTGTCTTAGTGGGTTGAATCTCAACTCCTAACCATCCATTGTAGAACAATGTATCATAATCATCCCAATCATCTGACACTGGCCTATTGATGTAATCTGATTCTTCAAATTCCTTCATAATATTATCATTCCAAATCCTATTACATCTAATCCTTCTACCTTCTAACATTGGTAATGGAGGACGAGCTGGAACTTGTGGAGCAAGAGGAGTGGTCTTCAGTGGCTGAGCATCACTCGCCGAAGCTGACGGAGGCGGACGGCGAGTTTGGCGAGAACTTGAAGCTCCGTCGATGTTGGTTCGTTGCTTTTTATTGGATGCCATCACTCCAAATCAGGAAATTGACTCTGGATCCAGAAATAGGGCTCGAAATCGATCAGGTTAGGGCTTGGAATCACTCAAAACGGATCGAAATTGAGAGAGTTGTGGCGACTTGAAGCTTGGGTTTCGAATTTTTTTTTTTTGTATTAAAAACGAAGAAGACGACTCTGGGAATAAGTCGTGAAGGCCTCGGTTTTAACGGTGTCGACCGACACAAATGTAGTGTTGGTCGATACTTCTTCAATTGGTCCGGCCCAACTTCGAATTTCATGGCCCAATAAGCAAAACCCAATAATTCAAGCCCGATGGCCCGTTTCCTCGATTGCGATCTAACAGTGGTGTCGATCGATACCCAGATGGTGTTGGTCGATGCTCTTCTGATCAATGGTATTCGATTTTTTTTTTTTTTAACTGAAACAATGAAAACTCTAAACCAAAAATTAATATGTTAGTAGTCCTAAAAGCAAAAGTGAAAGAAAATAAGTAGTTCCTACCAGTGGGTTGCCTCCCACTCAATGCTTGTTTTAAGTCATTAGCTTGATTGTGTTGAACCTCAGGCATAAGGTGGAGCAGAACATGACAATGCATGCTTCCGAGAGAATGTCCTCTTCATCCAAGGTGGTGTATAAGCAATTAAAGAGTGAGGTCTACCAAGGACAGAGGAACAGGACAATGGCAGGACTTAGGGATGGGTTTGTTTCTTTTATGTCCTGCAAAATCATCAACAGAAGAAACAAGCGCTCTACAATAATATCGTGGCTTGGTTAACTGCAAAACAGTTTTTGTATCTTTGGAAGTCTTGTTGATGATAGGAGGGGGTTTGGGGGAAGAAGATGCATACATTTGCCTTACCTGAGGACTCTAGAGTGTGGAATGGGGAGGTTTCTCTTTTGGAACAGCTTTCTTACTTGGAGCATCAGTTGCAGACAAGTGTAGGCTCGATTGTGGAGGGGTGTCGACCGATGCTGATGGTGCATCGATCGACACTGAGCCTGCTGCTCCTATAGCAGAAACTTTTTTAACAGAAAAAGTCTGACCATCAATGGTAGGAGCTCTCCTCGGCTTATGCATCTCAAAGTTCATACTTAAACCCTCTACATTCAGTGTTATATGTTCCTTCTGCACATCTATGACGACACCAGCTGTAGCCAAGAAAGATCTTCCTAAGATGAGAGGATCACTAGGCTCTTTATCATACTTCAGCACCACAAAGTCAGTGGGAATCATGAAGTTTCTAACCTTAATTGGAATATCCTCTAAAACACCTTCAGGAATTCTTCGGGAGCGATCAGCCAAGATAAGAGAAATCTGAGTTGGCTTGAATTCTGTCATCCCAAGTCTCACAGCAACAGAATGTGGCATCAAGTTGATGCTAGAGCCAAGATCACAAAGTGAGTGTGCAAACCTTCCTGTGGAGATAGAACAATCTAATACAAAACTTCCAGGATCTGGTAACTTCTTGGGAGTCCTACACTGAATTGCTGCACTCACTCTCTCAGAGACTACCACTTCTTCTTTCCTCTCTTTTCTCCTTTGAACAGACTAGTTCAACAGAATTGCACTGACATCTTTTGTAAGTAGTGCTCCTTCCTCAGGGCTCAAACAATTGGATACCATTCTCTTTACATACCGCTTAAGAGGTGGTGAAAGCTTAACTGCATCAATCAAAGGCATCTCAATCATCACCTTGTCCATCATTGCCTTGCATCTAGCTTCCTCCATCTCCTGATTGGATTTTCTTGGCTTAGGAAAAGGAATCTTAGGTTGGTACACCCTCTCAACTGCTGGAACCTGAGATTTTGCAGCTTCTGGTTTCGTCTGAGATGAGTGTCGACCGACACTCAGGTGGTGTCGATCGACACCATCATCTGAAGTCGAATTCTCCGACTCGGTTTTGGCCGATTGCTCTCCTTTTTCTGCAGTTTCAGTTTCACCATCTTCTTCATCTCTTACTGATATGGCATTACAAGAATGTTTGGGGTTTGATTCAGTTCTTCCAGGAAGAAAACCCTCTTGCCTTTTAACAAACCTAGCAGTCTGTGCCACTTGACTCTCCAATTGCTTAACATGTACATTTAGTGCATCAATCCTTCCAGTAAGCTCTGTGTAGACATTATCAATCTTCCCATTGAATGTCACAGTCAAATTCTCCTGACCTTGCAAAAGTTGCTCTAGCATAACTTCCATTCTACTCTCTGAAGAAGTCTCTGGAGGAGGAGACTGATAAGATGTGTTCCCATAGGTTCTAGTATAACCACCTGATTGTTGTTGCTTCTGGTAGTCAGGCTTGGGAGTGAAACCAGAAGAATTTCCTTGAAAACTACTGCGCTGGCTATTTCCACTATAGGGTTTGTTACCTTGCTGATTTCCAAATCGTTGTCCTTGATTCCCATAGACATAGTTAACATCCTCTTCCTCATGATTTTCTTGATTAGGCTCTGGCTCATATGTCTCAACTTCAGCAGCAAAGTGAACAGACTTCTTACCCACAAGGAGATTGTGCACTGAATCCAACTTAGCATTAACAGAAGCTAAGTGGTTTGAATCAAATCCCCAATGTAGTCTCTTCCTTTCAGCATCTGCTCTCTTAGTACTATTGCTAGAAGCCAAGTTTTCAATCAAAGCTTCAGCATCTTCTGGAAATCTTGTCTTGAAATTCCCATGACTTGCAGCATCCAAAGCTAGCTCATATTCCCAATCACACCCTCTGAAGAAGATACTCAGTAATTGAACCCTTGAGAATCCATGGTGTGGACAGCCCCTTTGATAGGCTTTGAATCTCACCCAAGCGGCCTTGAAAGCTTCATTTGGTCTTTGCTTAAAAGAGGACAGCTTGACTCTCAACTCATCTGACATTGCATCATCATAGAAGTAGTTGAGGAAAGCTACCTTGACATCACGCCAATTTGTTAATGATCCAGCTGGCAACTGCTTCAACCACTGAGATGCCTCTCCTGCAAGTGAGTAAGGAAAGAGTTTGCAGTAGATGTAATCCTCTGTCACTCCATTAGCTTTGATTCTAGTCACCAGATCCTTAAAATGCTCGATGTGGTCCAAAGGCTTCTCACTGGGCAGGTTAGAGAAAGGTCGCTGCCCAACTAGTTGAAAGTAAGCGGGTTTCAACTCAAAATCATTCCTCTGGAATGGAGGAGGAACAATAGCAGACCGGTTCTCATACATAAGATCGGCCCGGTTGTAGTCAGCAATGGTCCTGATCAAGTCTCGGTTGTTCTCCTGTCTTCGAACCGGATTGTTGACATGGTTTGCAGCTCCACGTCTGTCTGCAGGAAGGGGGTGTTGACCGATACCCTGTTGGTGTCGATCGACACCGTCGGCCTGTTCGTCAACTACCAGAATTTGGTCGTTTCTGACAGCAACTTCAGCAATAATATTCCCTTCTGCATCAAGCTTTTGGCCCTGCTCATTGCACAAGTGGCCCTCTTGATCCCTCAAAGCACCATCCGCATCTGGTCTCAATATGATTGGGTTGACCATCTTGGCTGATTTGGCTGCTTTTGTGTTATCACGCTCTAGTTGTCCTAACTCTTGGTTTGTAAGCTTAACAACTGGACCAGTAGGATTCTTCCTGGTGTTAGGCATAGGCATGTACCTGAAACACACAAGAGAAAAGAAACAAAAGCGTGTAAGTAGAAAATAAAACGAAAAATTTAGACGAAATACAAAACTCAAATCTAATGATAGATCAAAGAGTCCCCGGCAACGGCGCCAAAATTTGATATGCTCCAATTAACCCTAGAGCTACTCTCTCAAACAAGAGATCAATGTAGTACTTAGGGGTCGAATCCACAGAGACTCAAAATCAAACACAATGGATTATAGAGTTTTTGTAATTACGCTAAACAATTTAAGTTGTATTAAAAACTAAAGAAGACAATGCAAAATATTAAGTCAAGGTGTTGTGAAATCAGGAAATCAAAAGGTTAAGCCTAGGAAATTTCTCAGGTAATTATGAAGTATTAAATCAATAGATTAATTAGGGTTCATGCAATAAAAATCAGATCTAGAACTCTAAACAGTTTTGGTAAAATAATTCAGTTCTCACTGCAATTATTATCTAAATTTAAAACCAGAAAATCTAAATCTCTTTGTAAAACTCTTAGTTAAAAACCAGCTTTAAAAACAGGTTTAGAAAGGTTCACAAAATCACAAATTTAAATCTCTTTGTAAAAAGTGATTTTGCTCATCAATGGTTTTAATCAGGAAAACAATTATATTCTCATATTAATTAATTTTCCTATGATAATAATTCTAGGTGATCAATCAAAAACTATTGTGAAAAACAACCAAGGATGAAGATCATAAAAGATTAAGAACCCTAAAAATCAGAGATCTAATAAATCAATAAAAATCCTGTGAAAAACTATAAACCTAACAAGCAAACTACTCAGACATGTTTAATGAAGAACAAGACATCATACTGAATAATAAGCAATAGATATTAAAAAATAAGAAGGGAGTTCAAGAATTTTCTCTACAAAGCAGTTCTGATCTCTTTCTCTCCCAAAAGCTCTCAATATCTCTCTCTCAAAAACTTGCTAGAAAATAACTTCCGGGTTTTCTAAAACCTAAAAACAATATATATATGTCCTAAAACACGTCAGGGACTTGTGTTGCAATTTAGGAAAACTTTGGGTAAAATTGTAAAACTTCTAATTTCTTCTTTCTCTCGTCGGATAAACATGGGTGTCGACCGATGCTCCTTCGGTGTCGGTCGACCGATGCTCCTTCGGTGTCGGTCGACGCTGCTACTCTGATCCGAGTCCAAGTTCTTTTCCTTCTGTAAAATGCTCCAAAGTCATCCAAATAGCTCCATGTTGCTCCTTCCGTGCCAAATTCTCAAATAACCTCTAAAGACTCAAAAACAATCCTAGAAACAAATGAAAAGACTCAAAAAACACACTTATATCATGGTTAAAAACCGTAAAAACCATGATATATCATGTATTCTTATTTTTCTCTCTAAATTTTTCTTTCAAAGTGTATGACCCAAAAGTCATAACCATGTAAACCTTGGCATTTTAATTTGATTAGCCTTTGACAAAAAAGAAGGAAAGAATGCAATAGTAAACCCCCCCCCCCCCCCCCCCCCCCCCCCCGGTTTCCACGACCAAGACTTCCGCGTCCCCCAAATGTCATTTCATGGTCCTTTATTGAAGGTTTATCTAAGGCTATAGGAGCGCTCTTTTCTGTCAGACCTCTATTCCTCCTATTCAACCCTACTGTGAGCTACTCTTTCGATTTCAGAACTTTCAGTTCGTCACAAAGAAATCTCAGGATTGATGAGAGTCATCATATTCATCATGATAGACTCCAATTCTGAATCAGTGGAGGATGCATCCATTCTCATGCATTTGAATGCAACAATACAACGTAACTATTACCAATACCATTCCAACCAAATTTCATTAATTTACCTAACTCATGCATTTGCAAATTTGCTAGTGTCCTCATCGATACCATCAGCTACAACTTATAAGGCTTTTTGCTCAAGTTAAAAGGTTCTCTGTAAAAACACACTATTTTTTTTTTCAATGTTGACAAAAATGACAAGCGAAACGTCATCTTTGTAGAGATAAAAAAAAAAAGGAAAAGCATAGTCAGTTAATGAAAATTTGATTTGTGTCGCATTATTAATATATATATATATATATTTATTTGTAGAGATAAATATTGGTTTTTTTTTACTGGTCACCTTTAACTGGTTGAATATATTGTGTACAAGTAATATAAAATATAAGTAGATTACATCGGTTACTGATTTGGATAATGGATGTAATCTATACTTATGTTACTTTTACATCGGTTACTGATTTACTCCATTATCCAAATCAGTGGCCAGCATAGCTTAACGCCTTGACTAACTTAACTCATCATTTAACAACTAAGAGTGTTAAAAATGTTCCAGATCTGATTTGCCTTCCAGATTCACGAACCCTCCTTGAATGCTTTCGACTAATCTACCAATGGTCTTTATCTGTCCGCCGTGAGTTCCCTAACCAGTATTGGAAGTCTATCTATCACCAATCGCCAAGAGAAGCTCGGGTATATTTTCTTTTTCAGTGTCAAACCGACTATACGCTTTGTGTGAAATTTCTTAACCTCTATAGCCAATAATTTCATGTGAGGGAGGATACACCTGCTCTGTTACGGTTTTACATTCATCTTCTAGGATTCCCGGTAATAGCTTGTTCTAGAGTCTTGAGATATGTTTCTAGAAGATTGAAAAACTTTGTTCCAATGCTTTTGAACCTTCTCATGTTGGCGAAAAACCCAACCTATGTCTCCATCGTGGGACATGTACTCTTTCAAAAGCTACCATGCATTATTTGATCGAGCTATGACCACTTGTTTGGTTGAGGATATCGCCGTCTTTATGATCGTATCCGCTATGGTACCAAAAGACTTTTCAAATATTGCAAATTTGTTAAAGTGGATCATCTCTTTAGAAAACTCATGGAACTTTTATCTTTATCCCTATTGTACTATCTTAGCTTTATGTTATATGAACCTTGCTCTTTTGAGGGCTTAATGATCGAAAATCCTTGTTTGTCAAAAAAAAAAAAAAAGTGATAAAACATGTCAATAATTTGAATGGTACCTTTTCTTCTCTTGTTCTAAATAGAAACATATTCACAATCACATTAACAAGGGTGGACAATAGCTTCTGTCTGTATCTAATATAAAATATCGTGTGTTTATGATAACGAAATATGTGGACAACATAAAAAGATCAATTTATTGCTTCGTACATTACTATAAATAAATTAACATGTGGGTGATACCATACCACGTCGAAACTAACACATCTTTGCACTACATATATGTGTTCTCTTCTTTTCTCAATTTTCTCATAAATTACATCGAGAACTAAAAGATATGGATACGGCTTTTGCATACGTTTCTGTATGGACGCTACTCGCCTTCGTGCTGACATGGACAGTATTCTACTTCACAAACATGAAAAGTAAGGCGACGAAGTTGGCCGAGACGCTGGCGGAAGAACGTAAAGACGGTGCTACTGACGTTATCATCGTTGGGGCTGGAGTTGGCGGCTCGGCCCTCGCATATGCTCTTGCTAAGGTACGTAAACTGGCGTCACAGATCTGCGTCCAAGTATCAACTTGATTGTTGTTGTTTTTATAAAAATTTTGTTTTACCCCAAAAAAAGAAAGCAAAAAAAAATGTGCATTAAGGATAGGGTAACAACCGGTAGACACAAATTCATGCTCCACAAGTTATCTCCAATATGTTGTTGTTGCATAATGATATAGCAATATTTTGGGTTGTGACGAACAACCCTATGCTAACTAAATCTTGATTATATATAATAGGACGGGCGTAGAGTACATGTGATAGAGAGGGACATGAGAGCACCAGAGAGAATGATGGGTGAGTTTATGCAGCCTGGTGGACGTCTCATGCTTTCTAAGCTTGGCCTTGAAGGTCAGTCTCTATTTTTCACATTCATTTATTTAATTGATTTTTTTAAGTTATATTAATTATATTGTGTTTTAGTTTTATGATCAAATTTGTGGGTTTATATGACGAAAAAAAAAAAGACTGTTTAGAGGGAATAGATGCACAGATTGCTACGGGCATGGCAGTTTATAAGGATGGAAAAGAAGCAGACACACTTTTTCCGGTGGAGAACAACAACAACTTTCCTTATGAACCGTTTGGACGATCTTTTCACAATGGCCGATTCGTCCAACGTCTGCGCCAAAAAGCTTCTTCTCTTTCCAAGTACGTTTATCTTTATTTACTAATTTTTAATTACCACGTATATATATGTTAAGAAATTTACATCAAAGAGTGTAAAAAGATTTTATATATTGAACATATATAACATGAACCACTCTATATTCAGTGTTAACTATTAATTTGTTTGAGATGGGAGCTCGTAAATTTGATATAGGTATAGAGACTAGATTCAGATTGCTAAGGTATTATACAAAAGATAGTAACTTCTTGCTAATTAACTTCAAATGGAAGATTCAGGATAAAATCTATATCTTTAAATAAATTTTATGAAATCCAACTGAGTTATTTAGGATTTTTAAAAATATATATAGAATTTATCAAATATTTGCAAAGAAACGTTAACATTTGTGTCTAGCCCATCAATATCTTATAAAAAACAAATAAAATGGGAAATTTATTATTTAAACATATATTTACATCATAATTTATATATGAAGCAATAATAAGAAGAGTATAAATATCCTTCAATCAACACCTAATAAATTCTTGAACATTGGACAATATATACTACTCTTTCTGTTTTTTACTTGTCATTCTAAAGTTTTTCACACATATTAAAAAAAAGAGATAAATGTATTATATCCTTATTTGACTATTAGAATACTAAATGATTTAGTTTTTTTTTTTTTTAGTAAGGGATAATAAGATAATTTTCTGCAAAAAAAACATTGGGAAGGGACAACTAAACTGAAACAAAAAATTAGATCTAGAATGAAAACTATTTGAAAAGGGAGGAAGTACTTACAAAGCTTTGCAATAGCAATTAATGGGTTAATATACACCATATATTAAATGGTAGCGTGCGGCTCGAAGAAGGAACGGTGAGGTCTTTAATAGAAGAAAAAGGAGTGATCAAAGGAGTAACATACAAAAATAGCGCAGGCGAAGAAACAACAGCCCTTGCACCTCTCACTGTGGTATGCGACGGTTGCTACTCAAACCTTCGTCGGTCTCTTAGCGACAACAATGTGAGTATGCTCTTTCAGATGGAAAAGTCATCAATCTTTTCCTATACACATAGAAGTGACGTCACTCACTTGGATGTATGTCTAAATAAACACCAATGTACTAACTTGATATAGGCGGAGGTTTTATCGTACCAAGTAGGTTATATCTCGAAGAACTGTCAGCTTGAAGAACCTGAAAAGTTAAAATTGATAATGGGTAAACCCTCCTATATCATGTTGTATCAAATCAGCAGCACCGACGTTCGTTGTGTTTATGAGATTTTCCCCAACAATATTCCTTCTATTTCAAACGGGGAAATGGCAAATTTTCTGAAGAACACTATTGCTCCTCAGGTAAACATTAGGCTGATTAATCTTTGATTAATAAAAATAAAAACTCAATATATAAAATATATAACTAAGTTGTGAAAATAGATAAGCCAAACATACACCCTTTCTAACATTTGTAAGAAGTCCAAGCAGATATGCATCTAAAACCTTTTAACATTTATTTTCTAGGTACCTTTAAAACTCCGCAAAATATTTTTGAAAGGGATCGATGAAGGAGCACACATAAAAACGATGCCAGTGAAGAGCATGTCCGCTTCTTTGAGTGAGAGGAAAGGAGTGATTTTATTGGGAGATGCATTCAACATGCGTCATCCAGCAATCGCATCTGGAATGATGGTTGTACTCTCTGATATTCTCATTCTACGAGGTCTTCTCCGGCCATTAAGCAACCTCGGCGATGCTCACAGAGTCTCAGAAGTTATCAAGTCATTTTATGATATCCGCAAGGTGAGCATATGCCACATATATATATACTAGTCTAAAACATGAACATTTGATCAAAACATATATACAACCACAAACGTTTTTTAAAATACATGATTTTTTTAATGGTGAAGCCAATGTCAGCGACGGTTAACACACTAGGAAATGCATTTTCTCAAGTGCTTATTGCATCCACGGACGAAGCAAAAGAGGCAATGAGACAGGGTTGCTATGATTACCTTTGTAGTGGCGGGTTTCGCACGTCAGGAATGATGGCTCTGCTCGGCGGCATGAATCCTCGTCCGCTCTCTCTCATCTGTCATCTTTGTGGTATAACCTTATCCTCCATTGGCCATCTTCTTTCTCCATTTCCCTCTCCCGTTCGCATTTGGCATAGTCTCCGACTTTTTGGTGTAAGTCATTTGTCTACATAACTGTTTTACATGTTTGTTAATCCTGATTTTGGTTTACCACTACTATTAGATTATTATTGACATTGATATTTTTTTTTTTGTTTATGGCTTTTCATGTGAATCTCTAGTTGGCTATGAAAATGTTGGTTCCTCATTTCAAGACCGAAGGAGTTGGCCAAATGTTGTTTCCTGTTAACGCAGCCGCGTATCGCAAAAGCTATATGGCCGCAACCGCTCTCTAAAAGCACATATGTCTTAAACCGCAAAATATTAAACACATATATGTCTTTGTGCTTGTGCATTTATTGTCTTCTTACAATTATTAATATATATATATATATATATATATATACATATGACTGGGAGTCATGCTACGCCTAAAAAAAATGTAATAATATAACGCGTTTTCGTATTGCTGAATGTTTGTGTACAATTAGTGACTTTAAGATGTTTTAATAAATTTAATATAGTGTTGTATATCATCTATTACTTGCAATAAAACATATTAGGATAAATAAATATGATATAAGTTTATAAATTTATCATATTTTTAGCTTGTCTAGAAACTTTTATCTAACTTGTATATATCTCGTAATTTGAAATTCAAATTTAATATTGGCTCTAGAATTTATATTTATTTCTAAACTTTTGGCTAAGATATTATTTGTACTGTTGTACATATAAGACTTATATTTGGCTAGATCTATATGTTAAAGTACGAGACGACACAAACTTTGTTAGCAGGGTTCGGATAACCTACATCCCCAGGAGCAAGTTCAGAATTCATTAACGAGAAAAGTTGCATCATACAATTGTATCTGATGGGCGACGCCACACACCTTGTGTGAACCCTAAGGCGTGCACCTCTTCATGAAACCCTC
Organism: Camelina sativa; assembly: GCF_030686135.1. NCBI lineage: Eukaryota > Viridiplantae > Streptophyta > Magnoliopsida > Brassicales > Brassicaceae > Camelina > Camelina sativa. The sequence goes on along the minus strand of NC_141892.1, from coordinate 10,308,885 downwards.
TCTTGGTATTTATAACAATTGCTCAACCCTTAGAGTTGACAACTTTCCTATTATAAACCGGTAAACTAACATATTTAGATAAGTCTTAAATAAAATTAATCCTAATTTCATAACTCAGGAGGATTAGTATAGCTTGCACCTCAAGCTATCTTCAAGCTAATACCAACATTCTCCCTCTTAAGCTTGAACTCATTTTCTTCCAAATATCTCATGCCAATGAGATCCCTCATTTTTTAAACTCGTTTCATCCAAGCTCTTTAGTCAAGATATCTACCTTTTCCTCACTTCCGGGAACATGCTCGACTTCCACTTACCCATTCTCCCCACAATCTCTTATATCTCTGCAAAATCTCATTTTATTTCATGTTTGATTGATCCCCCTTTTGATGTCGTCAACCACTATCTTCATCACCTTCATTCTCCCATGCTTATATCAAACAACTTCTGAACCATCTTTAATACCCACAAGTATCATGTTCATTCCACAGAGGCATAAACGAGAGAGACTTCACCTTAGTCTTTCTAGTCTTTGTGCCTACAGCAGACACATCTTAGATTGATCCCAATCAGCTTCTCATAGGATTTTCTTTTCAAGTGAGCTTAATATCTCCTTGCAAATTTCCTTTGAAAACTTATGACTGAACTTATGATAATCACTAAGAAGAACCTCTTCTCCTTTTTTCATCAAAAGAAATCTTCAAATACTTCAACCATGATGATGCAGATCATATCTCCTTGTCCCTTTCTTTTTTTTTCCAAACAACTCTACTTTTCCTTTGTGATCTCTTTTAATCTCATCAACCACATAATCTTCTTTATGAACTTTGTTAATCACACATACCTGTTTAAAAGCTGACAAGATGATCATCTCTTCTGAAGTTATGCTGTCCAATCTAACCTTCAATATATTTCTTCACAACTTTTTGTTTTGAGACAACTAAAATTCTGCATTTTTTTCATCAGTTTTGATGCAGGGCACAATGGAGTAGCAAACCAACCCAGAAAATTATGAAATTTTGTGGGAATATAAACAACAGTCATATGAAGACACAGGTAAAAACAGATCACGATTTCCATTTACAGTTTGAAAGTTATGGCCACTTTCCTAGAACAGATCCGGAATGATGCAACCTGCAAGCAGTCCAACTTTGAAAGCAAGTTCCCACTAAACCACAAGGAATCAGATGATAATATTTATATCATTGGAAAGATATCGCTCTCAAGTATTCAGAACACCTTTCGTAGCTTAAATCCGAGGTCTGTAGCAACAGTTACCGCAGAAGAAAGTACCGACCCTAGAAAGAAAACTGTTCTTGAATCCCCAGAAACTTCTTCTTTTCATCATTCTTATGATTCCTCTTCTTCTTCTTGCATTTGTTCACTCTTCTTTTTTTGTTTCTCTTTTGTATGATTAAGCAATGAATCAACTTCCAACACTCCCTCTTGATTCATTAGCTGAATCCCCAAAGTCCAAAAAATTAGGAGAAATGATCCCACACGCTACTTCTTCTCGGTTGGTTCGTGAATCTCTTTTACGACATTGGCAGAAGTCATTGGTGAGTTCCCTTACTCCCTCATTGCTTCAATCTTCACAAGATTTTAATTTGCTTTATCACTCTCTCTCTCTCTCTCAGATCTCCCTCTTTCTCTTATTCTTCATTAATATTTTTTGTTTCCTCTTTCTTCTTCTGCAGGTGCTTAGAGTGGAATAACTCTTTTCCTCTTCAATGGAGCTGATGCTTCATGTCAGTCTCTTCCGGTTAATCAAACCCTCACCATCTCGATTGTTCTTCATGGAGACTATGCTCTCCACAGTCCACACACAGGTAATTCACTTCTCCCTCTTATTGATTATGTGTCTCAATAAGGCAAACATCCGAGCCACGAGACACATACAACAAATCAAACAAAACATTAGCTGACTTCACCTGAGGAAACGAACAATCAACAATAATCCCAAAAGTCACATATGAAACCTCTAAACCTCCAAATCATGCCCCACACAAGCTTGTAACACATTGATCGGCTTCTTCCTTGAGAATTCACAAAACTGATTAACCAGCAATTCACAAACTGATCAACCACCAATTCACAAAAAACTTTTTTTTCTTTCCCGACATTGAAAACACCAAAGAGAAAAAAGAAAAACTTCTTTGCGATGTGATTCCGATCAATACCATTGCACTGTCCAGTGACCCTTTCGACACCGTTGAACTAACCACTTCGTCTTCTTCTTTGAACTCTCTAATGCCTTTCATCCTTACTACTAAATATCTTACTCCCAAACCTTCTCAACCACAGTTGTAAGATTTTTCAGCTGAAGATTCCATGAACACTATCATCGGTTATGCAACTTAGCTGTTACCGCTAATATCCGGTCGCCTTGTTTCATTCCAAAATCAGAAAATTTAATCGAATTCCAGAACAGAGCTTCTTTCCCGATTCAAATTTAATTAACGATTCCAAAGAGATATTTTGCTAGCAATATCTTAGTCTTCGTCTCTCTCTAATGATTTCATGACCCTGTGCCAATCTTGTTATAAACCTTAATTCCTCTTTTCTTAGTCAAAGACAACTACATCCTTATCTTTCAAACCTTTAAACCTCTGATGTCTTCTCAGGTAGCCACAAGATCTTTCGTCGAGCCAATCACGAACTCTAAATCCTGTCAAAATGAAAAGAAGAAGACCCTTGACAACTCTGTCTATGTTCTCAAGCAAATCCACAACGTATCCATCATCTCCAAAAGCTCATTTGAAACACTCTATATCTCTTAGAAGCTGCAATACATTTTTCAATCACCTTCTCACAATAGGCCTTTCGTGGGCTCAATTAAACATTGGCCCAATGAAATACTCTTCTAACCAAACCTAAGTCGATAATATAACACGATTCTCCTATTTTCCGGTAACAATTTCGACGATGACTCTATAAACTCCGGACGAGTTCAACACAATTTCATCTTTTTCTCCATCTTTTGAAACATTCATGCCCACGGTTGCACCTTTTGGCAAGTCTCCATAATTTGAGTGTCTCGACTTGATCTTCACAACCCCGCGAAGTCAAGCCTTCAATTCCCATCCTCAATCAGCCACAGTAAACAAAATCTTTCCTCCAATTCTTCTACTCATAATCTCACATGAAGCCTTTAAACCTTCAAACCAAATATATCTCCAAAAACCATCGGCTTCTTTTTTTTTTTCCTTCACAAACTCTCTTCTATGTTGTGTTAATTCAGTTCTCCATCATCTTATTCATCATTGATCATCCAAGCATTATATGTCTTTGTTCTTCTCTTCACCCTCAACGGACAAAGAACCGGATGCGATGCAATATGTTTCTTCATTAATTTGTAAGTTTTTTTGTTTTTAGACAACGAAGCTTTATATGAACCTTGCTTTGTCTTTACTTGGATTCTGAAATTTCACACAAATCAGAATTCTCGATCTCTTCCTTACATCATCATGAGCACTTTTCTTCTCTTTCGCTTCAGTTGTCTCCTCCTAGCCACAAATCCAGGACCATACCCGAAACAAGAACATAGCTCTGATACCAAATATAAAACTTATATGTGGCTAGATCTATATATATATAACCAACAAAAAAAAATGCAAACAGTTAGATATATATATATATATAGCTAACCAACAAAAAAAAATGCAACAGTTAGATATATATATATATATATATATCATTGACCTTTAAATCATCTTTAGGGTTATGCAAAGATAGAGCATTCTAACCTTCACCATTTAGGCATTGTTCACTAAGCTACAAATCTACAAAAATAAAAATAATAAATAACATATAACAAATTTGGTTAAGAAAATGGGAAACAAAAATTATTTTACAAAATGTACCTTGTCAATGCATCTATGTAACTATTCTACCAAAAATAAAATGCGTCTACGTAACTCTAAAAGTTGGAAAATACTTGGCCATGTTTTTCACTCTTCTTCTCATCTATGAAACACAGAACACATGAAATATATCTTGATTATGGAGAAAAAGGGTATATATATTTTGGTTAATTATAAGGACCCCTTGCTCGACATCAAACCTCTGTTTTGATCATCAAAGATTGGAGAAGGGTACCATCATAATCAAGAAACATGAAGATCTTTTTTCCTCTTGCAGCGTTGATGATATATGTTAATTATAACAGATCTAGAATTTGAGAGTAAATTTGAGTCTAATTATTTAAGTAAATGTCTACCTAATATATATATACGCTATTTGAATGTTAGATAGATGTTACTCTTAGGTTCTTAATATTTTATTAACAGTTACAAATTTGGGAATTATGGAATTTGGTGTCATAACTTTTGTAACATAAATATTTGCAAACGAAAATCTTCTCATTAGACTAAATACATTTCAATGCATGGTTATTGAAATTATAATTCTCTTTAATGCATGGTAAAAGCAATTTGTAACCCACTACATGATATTAAATATAAAATTTTAATATATTTTCCATATAAGAAATAATCAAACGTAATGATTTAATTAATACTATTTTAAATATGTCACTTACAATTTTCTAATGAAATAAATAGATAGAAAATCAAGAAATTTAACATATATGAAAATCTTCTTATATATAAATATATATGATTTGAACATGACAACAAGTCTTAAATTCTCTTGACAATATCGATTTTATGTTGATATGTGTATTGATATAAAAGGAAAAGTTATTATTGTGTAATTTATCATAATTTAATAGGATTTTAGTGGAAGTGTGGATCTGACTAACTTTATTGCCTACTCCATTAATGAAAGAAAATATTATATGATTCTAAAACGTGTAAAATTAAGGTTATAAAATTAATGGTTTTTACTTTTTATTAGGATATTTTCTTTTATTATAAATAATGTGTGTTTTTCACTTTAAAGGATGAAAGAAAAATTAAATAAAATGTAAGAAAAATATGTAAAGTAGATGCATCAAATATCAGTTATTTATTAGTAAATGATAGAATATTATATTTTGTATCATATATATAATATGATATTTTGCTATAAAATAATCTGATTTTGTTTGACAAAAGAACTTAAGATATAAAAGTGGATTTAAAAATATATGTCAATTATACCAACATTAAGAAGAGAAATATGATTATTTGGAATTAGAAATGATATAAATTTGTTTTAAGAGAATAAAATAAAAATAAAGGATGACATGTGTCACTAAATGAAAATGCCAAATGTCGCAATGAGAATAAAAGTTAGAAGAAATCTTTTCATATTATATAAAATATTATATAAGATATAATCAGTCAGATTGTCAATTAGGAAGAAGATTCTTTATGAAAACTAGTATTAACCCGAAAGCACCAAAATATGAAAATTAATGGACTTAAAGATAGGTATCCATGGTGAATGAGGTCAAAAAAAAAAAAAAAAAAGTATGCATGGTGAAAAGAAAAAAGATATATATACGGATGCAGAAATGTTATTTTGCAATTTCCATCGTAATTGTTAATTAATAATTTATTAATTTATGTTATTTGGTATTTTGTCCCTAGTTATTAGCTACTCAGTATGTGTATTTAATTATTTGAATGCGAACTCGGGATGGACGAAGAGTACATGTGATAGAGAGGGACTTGAAAGAGCCACAAAGATTCATGGGAGAGCTGATGCAAGCGGGAGGCGGCCTCATGTTAGCCCAGCTTGGCCTGGAAGGTCTCTCTATCTCTTCACTTCATCCTTACATTCATTGCTGCACATCGCTTGATCTAGTTGCCAAAAACGCATTATATGCATATAAACATATGTTATGTGTGACATATGTTATGTGTGTCGTTTAATATGTGATTTTGGGGTTTTATATGTATTAGATTGTTGGAGGAGATAGACGCTCAAGAAGCCAAGTCTTTGGCAATTTACAAGGATGGAGACCACGCGACATTGCCTTTCCCGAATGACAAGACGTTTCCTCTTGAACCAGTCGGTAGACTTTTACGTAATGGTCGTTTCGTGCAACGTCTACGCCAAAAAGCAGCTTCTCTTACCAAGTACGTACTTCCATATTTTGTATCTAGGAGATTTCAAACCGAATCAAGACTACTTTTTGTAACTTGTAGTCAATTCATCGCATGGAAATTGATCCCTAGTCTAGTGAACCACCATCATTTTCATTTATGTACTATATCATTTTCATCATACCAACGACTTCGTATAGTTTTTAATTAGTATTATTTTTTGTTTTTTAAAGGAAAAAAAAGAAACTTCTTATCAGTACGTTACGTACGTAATATTTTGTAGGTCTAGCACATGTGGCAATATATAGATATATGTTTGTTGAACTTTGTTATATATATGATTGCAGTTTATTAATTAGCCATGGATGATGCAGACCATTAGTAGGAAAATATGTATATGCAAAAAATGTATAGTAGCAAAAAAAAAAAAATTGTATATGCTGGTTGTTACCCAGATATAAAAAAAGTTTTCATGAGCTCTCATGTTATTAAACTAATCTTGCAACTCTTATATATATATATATATATATATACAAGATATCAGTGTCATCTTTTTAATGAAATGAAATTAATGAACTATGACAGTGTACAATTAGAAGAAGGAACGGTGAAGTCTTTGATAGAAGAAAAAGGAGTAGTAAAAGGAGTGAGATACAAGAATAGCGCAGGCGAGGAAACAACGGCCTACGCACCTCTCACTGTGGTATGCGATGGTTGCTACTCAAACCTTCGTCGGTCACTCGTGGATAATAGTGTGAGTACATACTTTTTTTCAAGCATTGTACACTCTTATTTCCGCAATAAACTACAATAAAAGATTGGTCTCGTCGTTAACTAGAATTTGAGGAATCACGATCATATATTTATGTATAGGAGGAAGTGCTCTCGTACATGGTGGGTTATGTCACGAAGAATAGCCGACTTGAAGATCCACAAAGTCTACATTTGATATTTTCCAAACCTTTGGTCTGTGTTATATATCAAATAACCAGTGATGAAGTTCGTTGTGTTGCCGAAGTTCCCGCTGATAGTATTCCTTCTATTGCGAATGGCGAAATGTCTACCTTCCTCAAGAAAACTATGGCTCCTCAGGTATGAAACAAATTGAAGTATTGATAATAAAAGTAAAAATTTTAGAATATATAGCTAGGGATGTTTTAGTATTTGCAAGGTGTTCGTAAGGAATGTATTTGATTTCAAGTATTGTAATTGAGTTTGTGTAATTTATCACTTTCCTGTTGTAGATACCAGAACGTCGAAATCTCCAGGATATATTTTTGAAAGGGATAGAGGAGGGACTACCAGAGATTAAAACAACAGCGACTAAGAGTATGTCATCAAAATTGTGTGATAAGAGAGGAGTGATTGTGTTGGGAGATGCATTCAATATGCGTCATCCTATCATTGCGTCAGGGATGATGGTTGCACTCTCGGACATTTGCATTCTACGCAATCTTCTTAGACCATTGCCTAACCTCGGCAATACTAAGAAGGTCTCAGATCTTGTCAAGTCCTTCTACATCATCCGTAAGGTGAGTTATGACCGACATACTTTGTGTTTTTACTAGGGAAGTTCGTATAAGTACATAACTTTAATTTTGGTTTAATTAGTGAAAAGGTCAAAGATTTGTCTTTAAAAACAAATTGACTCGAATACTTGTGTTAAGACTATGATCGTATGTTACTTTTTATTTGTGTTGATTTTTGATGGCAAAAGCCAATGTCAGCGACCGTGAACACGCTAGCGAGTATCTTTTCACAAGTGCTTGTTGCTACAACGGACGAAGCAAGAGAGGGAATGCGACAAGGCTGCTACAATTACCTATCTCGTGGTGATTTTAAAACAACTGGACTGATGACTATTCTCGGAGGCATGAACCCTCATCCTCTTACTCTAGTAATTCATCTTGTGGCCATCACCCTCACCTCCATGGGCCACTTGCTCTATCATATCCCTTTCCTTCGCCTCGTCGCTTTTGGCATAGCCTCAGAATTTTGGCCGTATGACTCTATGTTTTTGTTTATTTTAACACACATCACACATGTATATGTGTCTAAACTTTTACTGGATAAAAACTTTTTCTTATAACTAATGACTTTTTAATGCGAGTCAACAGTGGGCGTTGCAAATGTTGGGTGCTCATTTGGTGGATGAAGGCTTCAAGGAGATGTTGATTCCAACAAACGCAGCTGCATATCGAAGAACCTATATCGCCACAGCCACTGTTTGACCGTTGATTGATCGATCCATAACAAAAAGACTATTTACTCCAAGAAAAAAAAAACTTTAAAATTTTTTATTATTAAATAAGGGATTTGGTTTATATCAAGTTGAGCCTTTAATTCTATTAAATTATCTTGTAACCAAACATTGAAATGGTACATGCTGATTTGTTATATTCTATATATCTGTTAATTCTTGGATTATGCTATGAATTGTCTAATGCCTGAACTTGCTTCTCTGCTGATTTTTAGGCATTGCATGCTTTAAGTAGGGCCTTTTGTTAAACTAGTTTCAAACATGCATTTAAGGTTTCTCTGTTCCAGTTCAACGCATGGTATGTGCCTGTGTATCTCAACCTCTAGATTTAAAAGGCTTTATGTATTGTTAACCCATTCCAATATTCATAAAGGCGGGACCAAAAAAGGAAACTAATCGTAGCATTCGTTAAACGGTAAAATCTGTGGTCTCCGCAGATAAAAACGAATATGGAGTACAAAAACAACATTTAAAACATGACTAATATTCCTCAGCTGTGTCGGACGAGAACATCCTTGTATGGTGTCGGAGAAGATGTCACTACGGTCTCAGCAGCTCCAGTTCCCTCTCCGGCCTTGGAAATTAAATGGGTCCGTGGTTTAGCTCTACTAGCTTCGTCAGCTTCCATTTTCCTTATTCTTTCTTCTTCAGCAACAAGAGGGAGATATCCTTCTCTCTCTTCGAGAAGCCGGTCTTGTGCTCCGCCTCGTAGTTTCTCGAGGCGAAGGCCAGTGATCTGAACGAAGTTAAAAACCTTAACAACGTTCATCAATCCTCCCACAAAAAAACATATTGCCCCGGAAATCCCAAGCCAGATCCATCTTTCCCCCTGAGAATTTATTATTTACGGTAAGAAGCGGTTTTTCTAAATCCCATTTTAATGCGGTAAATTTTTTTTTTTATGTGCTTACAAGAAGCTTCAAGCCACTATGTGATGAGCCGGATAGGTCGAGGCTATTCAGAACTGCGGAAACCAAGAATAGAAGGGATCCAACCAAGAAAGGGATGTGAACACATTGCTGAAGAATTTGGACATGACTGTCTGCTCTCTCGTAGATCTGGCATGAGTTGTGAAGCGATCCTATCACCCAAAGTAGCGGACCCGCAATAAGCAAGTTTAATGTGTGCTTCTCTTTTCCACTGTATCCAAGTTTTTTCTCAGCCTAAATACTCCAGAGAAAAGAAAAAAATCACAGGGGAACGTGACAATACATGCAATGAGCCAGACACATACCAAAGTTCACAACTATATATTTTACTCTATTACTTGTGTTTACGGAAATGAACCACACAATAAACATAACGGACAATGTCAGATTAATAAGCTTGTTCATGCCTTAATTTTTATTATGACAATGAAAGCGTTACCTGATGGAAAACGAAAAAGATTCCCAAGAAGAAGACTATCGAACCCGTTATCTGAACCAGAGGGACTGCAAATTCCACTAGACCCAGTTGCAAATCATACTCCATTAAGTTTAATCTGTTACGAAAAAAAAAATTCACTCATAACTAAATGCTGTTCTTAATTCCATTTCCTTACCATTGTGAATACAAAAGGTTGTATGAATCATAGATACACATTGAGGTTACAAATTCTGGTAGTGGTAAATATAAACTTCTAGGCGAGTTCATACAAATAATGACAGTACGTATTTACCGGAAGCTATAATAGTCAAAAATAACTAAATAAAGCAAGCTTCTTTCTCAAAAAAAAAAAAAAAAAAAACTAAATAATGCAAGCTTCCTGCATTCAAATGGCAAAAACATACGTACCGGTAATCAATTCCAGCTAGATGAGCCACAAGATCATGAACATTAACGGCGGCTATAAGAACGAGAGCCAAGAGAATAAGGACGAGGCCAGATCTTGGTTCCCACGAGAATCCTGTCGCCGTGAAACCACCAATGAGAACCACGGTGGCGAACAAGTATAGACCTGCGTTGATGTACTCGGCTCTGCTCCTCCCGAGCCGAGGGCCGTACGTTCTAATCTCACGCGCCGTCGCGAGTTTCACCATCTGGTTGGGGAATTTTCGTCTAGAGAGACTTGAGAGATAGAGAGATCTGTGAGGGATGGAGAGAGAGAGAGCTTTACGTGGCTTTGTGCATGGAGTTCTATTCAGTGAAACGTGGCATATTATGGACAATCGTTGACTTTCGTAGATTTTATTCTACATTTGGGCTTATTATTGGGCCAAACTTGGGCTATCTTACAGCTAACAAATAGGGGTTATTCAATGTTTAAGATATTGTATTGGTTTTGATCCAAAGGAAAAAAAAAGGATATTATTCGGTAAAAACTAAAATATCTTGTGTTTATTAAGTTGATATATCTATAAACTATGTTTTAAAATATTTCAACTTTATTTACTATTCAATTAAAATTGTAAATATATTAAAACCAAAGAAAGCAATAATAATGAAAATTGTATTAATTTTAGTGGTATTTTGAAAAAAAAATAGAAATAATGTTTAAAAGAAAAATTATTAATGGAATTTATAGAATTGTCCTTAATTTGTTGATGTCATCCTACTATATTAATTGGAAAGTACAAATATTAAAATCACCTTAAAATGTGTAAAAAATACATCAATTGCCATTATAAAAACTTAATTAAGATTAGTTAATTAATTAAATAAATATAATTAATTAAAATATAAAAAAACGCTCACAAATCAAATATAAAAAAATCTTGAAAAATAAAAACAAAATATATTTTCTCTTTCAAATAAATTATGGACGAAAATTACTAAATATTCCTTTTTTAAATATAAACCAATCAGAATTTTGAAAACTAAGATTTTATATCCAAGTACACAATATAATTATTTTTAATAACTAAATTTCGAATATTTTGTTAAGATTTCAAATTATGATTCTCCTATCATCTTTATTTTCTTTTATTTACAAAATGTTTGGAATTTTCATATAATATTTATGATTAATAAAATGCAGAATTTTTTCTGCATATGTTGTGATTTGAATTTTTTAAAACGAAGATATATTACTCAATCTATAAAAATGTGTGTTTTAATTTCCACATTGGGGCTGGTAAAATTGAATTTATATAGATGATAAATTAATAATTTTTATTTGTTCACAATTAAATATTAAAATTATTACTTCGTATTTCACAAAATAATGATGCAAATACAACAAACAAACAATATAAAACTGTAATATACGACAAAAATAAAATACTATAATATTCTAAAATAATTAGTATTCAAAAAAACTAATAGATTTACAGAACAATTAAAAATAAATATTATCTCAAATAAAATAACTTTAAAAAGATATAACAATAATTTTTATTATTATATTAGAAATTTTTTTAAAATTTTGACATGCACGAGATATCTAGCAGAATTGTTGTCTAGAATACCAATGCCATTAACATTTTTTTTTCAACAATACACAATTCCCGTAATTCCGACTCTTGCGTTAACCAAAAGCCCCAAAAACATTATTATAAGCACAACAACAAAATGTAGAAAGGGAAATGGTATGAAACTAGAACAAAAAAAGTCTTAAGTTGGAAAAAAACTAAATAATTGTCTAAACAATTGGAGCTTTTGGCGTAATATTTAGAATTAATATATTTGACTTATAAAAAACTCAAAAAAAAAAATACTACATATATTGTAATCGGTTTATAATAAGCTACGTAAATGCTTCTCGAGCCACCACTTTTTAGTATGGGTCATACTGTTGCTGAGAAGACCATCCACGTGTGTATAACTATAAATCTGATCCACAACCACAAGTCTTAACCCTTTCGGAAATATCTTCTCCTCCACTATAAATTAGCCACGTCGTCTCTCTCTCGCCATCTCCGCTTGTGCATTCTCGTAACCGTTGGTTTTTTTCTAAAGCCTTGGTGGCCGTTGGATCTTCCTGAGATGCCAAACTTGTAGTTTATTGGCATCTTGTACTTATATCTTCGAGTTATTTGCACATATTGCTATATAGTTCCACATTTACCTTTACGCAAACTATTTTAAAAACGAATTAAACCGCAGCTTCAATGGAAACTAACAAAGAGGCCAAATATTACAAAGATCAAACAGGAAAATGTGAAACAAACTAAAATTAAATGGTTACGAAGTATCTTTCTTTTTATCAAACAAGTTATTTTATATGAAATATACAAATACTTATGAGTGGAAAAATCTAAATTTGTGAGCATAGATTGAATAAAATTATGAATTTAATTAGTTTTGTAAGCAACATTATTGTTTGATTAGGGCGTTGAATTTTTTAGGCTTGAATGATTCGTAAGTTTGCATATAATCAAATTGGCCGGATTAGTAACATTTTATTCGAAAATATAGGGTCTTAATAGTGACTGCGGTCGGGGCGGCCAAATCTGTCAGCGGTTTGGTCCGCTCCAAAAATAGAGCGTACAACAGACCGTTGTGGACCAACTTTATTTGCACACAAAAATAGTTCGCAGTTGGTCTACGACGGTTTTCTTTTTGTATCTTTTGAACCGCAGCATTGCGGACCAAATTTATGAATAGTAAAAAAGATGGTCTAATCCATTGACGGATTTTTCCGCTCTAGCCGCTGTCACCATTCAAACCCATAATCTCTACAGCATAAGGGGGTTTAAATTGAATAAATATATTATGTCGGGCTTAATGAATAGATTCTAGAAATATGACATACCATATTTGTCATTAATTTGTGGACACCATAATTTACGTAGTTCATGTAGACGACACATACATTTCCGTCTACCACTCCATTTTTTTTTTCTTTTTCTTCTCTTTATATTTAAAATTCGTGAACCAGAATCTAAAATCGAAACGAAGAATCTCTCTCTGGGAAAAAAAAAAAAAAAAAAAAAAAAACAACAACAACATTTTTCTCCGCGATACTGCAAAGGTATGATCAAAACGATTTTGCTTCGTCGATATCGAACACAATTTTTTTTTTAACAGTCGAAGAAGAGCTGCTCGATCTTTCTTAGTACAATTTTGTCGATCAGTGTTTGTGCCCACGCCAGATTTTGTCTTTGCGTTTATTGAAAAAAACTGAATTTTGGATTTCCCGATCGCTCTTAAATTTTCCAGTTTTATGTAGAATTTGAGGTTTTTCCCGATCCTTGTTCATGGTAGAACAAGTTTATTACATTTTTTTCTTTGTCAAACAAGTTTATTACATATCTGCCCCAAATTAGATCAATAGTGTGTCCTGTCGTATAACTCTACTGTAGTAACTGTCAACATTTTGAGACATTATTTATAATTTATACGAGACATGTTTCTTCTAATGCAGAACAATTCAGCTTATCAGAAAATTTGAAAAGAAGTTTCAGCCTTTAGATAGTGATGGGAGTTGTGTTTATTTCAAGTTCAGCAGCAAGATCACCACTCGGTTTAAGCACCGATCTTTTGACAATACATCGGTCTTCCCTTAAAAAACCATCCATTGTCGCATTCAAAGCCGATGATTCAAGCAATTCAGCTTTGATCATTCCTCCTCGAGAACAAGTTTTGATCCCCTCGGAAAAGCTTAATGAGAAGAAGAGAGTAGTCACGAAGAGGAAGCCGTGTAAAAAAACCCCAAAAAAAACAAGTTCTTTGGATGATCACAATGCAGCTCCTTCGTGTTCCTTAGGTGTTGACTATTACAACGAAGCTGCTGCTAGACTTGAGAACATATACAAGCTTAGTCCTGCAGCAGTCGAGGATGATGTTGTTGATGGCGGATCCAAAGCTAAAGTTTCAAGGAGGAGAAAACGGAAACAGAGTGGTGAGGTCGAGAAGAAAGTAGTAGTGAGGAACAATGTGAAGAAAGATAAGCGTTTGAGTCTTGATAGACGGATAGCTTTGAAAAGGAACTGTGAAGAGAAACCATTTGTTGTTGCTTCTGCTGAGAATAAAGTAACTAAGAGGCAGCAAGAAGAGGAGAAGATCGAGAGGCTTGTGCGGGACTATTCAGCTTCTAATGATATATTGAGCTTGGACTGGAAAAAAATGAAGATACCTCCTGTTCTTTCTTCCACTGAACATGCTTGGTTGTTTAAGTTGATGCAGCCTATGAAGGTATTCTTCTATTTTCTTGAATATAGCATTGAACATGTGCTTGGTTATATATTACAACCTATGCTCAATAGTTTTGGGGGCTTATAACATTTCCAGGCTCTACTTGAAGTGAAAGATGAACTGCAAAAGAAATTGGGAAGAGAGCCGAGGGAAGCTGAAATAGCTAAAGAGATCAACATGACCACTGGTGAAGTTAAAAAGAAAATTGAAATGGGTAGAGCTGCAAGAAACAAACTTATTAAGGTGAGTGTATTGATACCGTTACCTTTCTTAGTAAGGCTATTGTTATTTATGGTTATTGAGTTTTGTTTCCACATTGCAGCACAATCTCCGCCTTGTCTTGTTTGTTATGAACAAATATTTTCAAGATTTCACCAATGGACCGAAATTTCAAGACCTTTGTCAAGCTGGTATGAAAGGGCTTATCACAGCAATTGACCGTTTTGAGCCGAAAAGGAAGTTTCGTCTATCGACTTATGGTTTGTTTTGGATAAGACATGCCATCATACGGTCTATGACAACCTCAAACTTTACTCGTGTTCCATTTGGACTTGAATCGGTATATATGTTACCCTCTTAAGCTCTTTCTCAGATACAGATTGTTCTGCAGGGACGACGTTACTTATATTTTTCTTTGTTGAAACCAATTCAGGTTAGAGTTGAGATCTATAAAGCGAAGATGGAGCTATTTTTTGAGCTGGGGAGACTCCCTACAGAGAACGAGGTAGTTGAGAAACTCAAGATAACACCTGAGAGATACCGTGAAGTATTGAGGGCTGCAAAACCTGTTTTCTCACTAAATTCAAAACATGCGGTTACTCAAGAAGAATTCATCAATGGAATCACAGATGTTGATGGTGTTGGAGCTGATAACAGGAGACAACCTGCTCTTCTTAGGCTTGCTCTCGATGATGTGGTAAGTTTCACTCTTTCATCTACTTACATAATCATCCGGGGACTTATGTTAGTTATTTGGCTCATGATTACATTTTCATATTCAGCTCGATTCATTGAAGCCGAAAGAGAGTCTGGTTATTCGACAGAGGTACGGTCTTGATGGGAAAGGAGACAGGACTCTAGGAGAGATAGCTGGAAATCTCAACATCTCTAGAGAAATGGTGAGGAAACATGAAGTCAAGGCCTTGATGAAGCTCAAACATCAGGCCCGAGTTGATTACCTTCGCCAATACATTCTCTGAAACCAAGCTGAACCACCCCGCTCAACCATTTGTGTATACTTGGTATGACTTCCCGAGCTACTTTAAATCAAACCATCTTATCACCGTTGTATAGTTGTGTATGTAATATCAGAGTTACTTATAGCTGCGTTAAGTGAATCACAGTCGTTGTATTATATCATTAGTATACATACCCATACTGAAAAGTTATACATGTAAAGTTTCAAGTTTGAGACATGGTATGCATTATTTTCACAAAACTTAACCGGTTGTTTCCTAAGAAAGCTGAATCAATGGAACCGGTTTTGTATAGTAATTTTACTCAAAAACGTATTGCAGGAACACTGAACCGGTGTGAAATAAAGATACAATTCTACTAGTTTTGACCCCGGTTTGATTGAACTTCGAATAGCTTAAACTTAAAGCCAGTTTAGAACGGTGCTAAAGAGTCTTACAAGAGTTGACAATAGTGTTACACCGTTGATTCTCGCCTTCTTGAAGTCTATTACACGGCAACGAACGAACCTTTTGGTCTTTAATTGCTCTTGTCTAGTCATAATATTCCTGCCGTATACGTATATAGACAATTCGAATTACAAAGTTAATTTTCCGAGTTATGGTGAATGTGAAGTGAAGCTTATATTAAATGTGAAATGTACCTAAAAAATAAATTATATGTCGGTTTGGATTTACAATGAGATGTTAGGGTTTAGATTTTACAATTAGAACAAAATTATATGTCGGTTTGGGTTTACAAATGAGATGGTTAGTGTTTAGATTTTACAATTAGAATGAAATTATACGTCGGTTTGGATTTATAAATAAGATGATTAGGGTTTCATTTTTATAATTAAAATGAAATTATATATCGGTTTCGATTTATAAAAGAATGGTTTAAATTTTTAATTTTTTAATAATGTATACAAATTTATTTTCTTATTTTAGAAGGGGGTGAATGAAGTATTGCTCATTTTTTAAACCCAAGGATTGCTCATTTTTTTTTTAGCATAAGAGGGAAGACAATTTGCCTCCCACTAATTTATTAAGAATTTTCAGTAGGTGACACCAGAGAATGGTCAAGCCATTATCATCACAAAATCTTAGTCACACTTCCAATTAGCATTCTAATAATGGTGATGTCATTGAATGGCTGTCATAACATGTAAATGTGACATATATCTTTTTTAAGGTTAGCGTTTGTATTTTGATGAACGGTTGTGTTTGTGTTTGAAGATTACTTTTTAAGTTAGTTTTTAGCGGTTGTGTCTAATGTTTTTTTGCTTAAAGTTAGCATTTTCATTTAGAGTAGAAACAGTTCAAAGAATAAGGTGTGTTCGGACCCAAGGCAAGGCCATATCTAAAATTATTTTCATACTCAAAACTTGTATACCTAATTCTTTTTTTTAAACTAAGATTTATGTGCTTTTGGGTCCGGTTTATAGTTTGTGTTTGTATCTAGCATTATTTTAAATTAACTCTCTCGGTTTTAAATTAATTGTCGTTTTAATGTTTCGTCAAACATATTAATAGAATATTTAATTTTCTGTTTATCTGTAATTAATGTATTGTTTTAGTTAATATCATCAATTAATAAACTAAGAAAAGAAAGATAAAATTGGAAAATTATATTATATTATACATAGAACGACAACTAATTTGGAAAACAAATTTTTTTCTAAAACGACAATTAATTGGAAATGGAGGGAGTAGAAAGAAATGATTTTTCTTATTTATAAATTATTATATTTCATATGTAAGACTATATTTCATATTATAAATTCTTAAACCATTCAAAGTTATCTAATTTTTTATTATGTGTTCTAGACACTAAGCTATGGATTATCATTCATATATAGTCTAGTGTTTTATTCTTCGGAAAATTGGATATAATGTTGCATCTGTCCCTTTTTATTAGATTTTCTAGATAAAAACACAATGTTTAAGAAATCATAAAATATATTACTAAACATTTATTCAAAAAAAATAACCAATAGAAAAAAATATTGTAGAATACAAATGGTCATAACATACTAAATAAATATAACTGATGTAAAGAAATCAGAAAAAAAAAAGATCTTGTAAAATGAAACAAGAAAAAAAAAGCTAAAAATCCTATAATTTAGAACAGAGGATTAAATTTAATTATATCATTGTCATATTATTAATTCGGAAGTACATTTGGTAAGATAACAAGATTTACATAATTATCTCTTGCCATTTGAATAAATTATCAAAAATTGAAGTTATTATTTGTAATATTTAAAAATCATACTTTAGATAATTCTAAAAGAAATTAGTATCAATAATTTAAATATTCTAGATACTTTTAACTAGCTAAAAAAAAATATGAAAGATAAATTATCGTACTTGTGAGTAATCAAAACAAGAGTTTACAAATCCTCTTTGGAGAAAGGCATTATACAAATCTCTAAACTTTCTGACAGAAGCTGATATAAGTGTAAAACAGAACAAAAATCTCCCTTGTAAAACAAAATTTCAACATCTCCGGCATTAACATAAGAGACATGTATAGAAAACAATACATGATTTAGTTTACCTTTGAAATACATCTTTGATAAACTGCTTCTTTGCTCCTATCTTTCACCCTGAGAATTCATATAGTAGATAGATTCAACAAAAAATGGAGCTCGTAGTCATAAGACTACAACAACAACACAACACATATAAAGACAAAAGTGTTATGCTTGGGCTAATAGTACTGGGTTTGGTTACCTTAAGAAAGCTTTCTCATGCTAAGAAATGTTTATGAGTCTCAATCTTATTTCCCTAAAAACCAAATCCCAATAGAGAGATTTAAGTGACACAAGCTTAAGATATGTAGCAACAACATTTCCAATTTCTTACACATAGTTAGAATAATTCCAATTCCAATTTCAATGATAACCTAATTTATTTAATCAATCAAAGATTCATAAACCCTAAATCGAAGCAAGTGTGAACGAATCAAGATTTATAAAAAATCCTAAATTGATAAAAACCTTTGAATAGGCAAGCGACTTTATCAACAAGAGAGTCTTCTTCCTCTTCCTCATCCTCATCTTCTTCTTCATAGTCGACAACAGAATCCAAAATTGGAATCAGTAGAATCATCTTCGCTCAATTCGCTATCATCTCCACTGAATCACAAATCAAATCTGAGAAATTAGATCACGACCAAAAGAAGCAAATACCTCAAACTTCGACCATCTTCTTCTTCTTCATCGTCGTCTTCTTTGCTGCTACTCTCGCCATCGATATCATCATCATCATCATCATCATCTTTGTCTTCCTCATCTGAGCTATAGTCATCAATGATCTCCTTCTCATCTGTCATTGAACTTTCAGAAAAAGCAAACGGGCTTTCAAAAATTGTCTACATGTTTAGCGATTTGGGTTTCGCAGAAAGAGAGGCGAGGATCTCTTGTGAACAACAAATCTCATTATCTGGCGAGAGCGTCAAGCGGGACTTCGTGGTGCCAGATTTGGGAGTGAGAATCGAGAAATTTGATTCCAGATTGTTTTTAGATTTTATTCTCTAGATTTTTAAAATAATTGGAACATTGACAAATAAGCAAAATTAGAGCTGATTTGATTCATGTTTTAATTTTATAACTGATGTGTCAACACCAGCTTCAATGTTGAGGCTGATGTGTCAACACAAGGTGAGAAACGTTCTACTTTTATTGTTTTGATGTCCTCACATGTCTTGCGCTTCTTCTTCTTTTCACTCTTTGTAGGAGTTGTGTTGCTCAGGAGTAGCTATGGAAAAAACGGTTCACCTCATTGTCCTCCAGCTACACCTAATGGTCAATATTGGGGTGAGCTATTCTATATAGTACTGTTTTCCTTTTTATTCTTTTCTTTCTTCATTCCTATAACTCTTCTAACTTTTTTCAACATTTGTGGGATGTCCTATAGGTGCTGAACTGGCTCTGGCCATCGAGAAAGAAAGGACTTTGGCCATCGAGAAAGAAAGGGGTCAAGGACGGGCAATGGCGAGGAGTGTTTGTGATATGTTTATATTTTACATTCTTTCATCATGCATTTCTCATTCATTTTGTTCTCTTAACTTATTGTTTTGCATTGTTTTTAGTCTCTTTTTCAAAATATGCATATTTAGGTAGTCTTTGCATTGGTCTTACATATTGGAATATTTCACGTGTTTAGAAGATGTTCAGACTGTTGGAACCAAATGGACTCGAGCGACGCAACCCCAGGATTCAAGTCATGCGACTCCAGACATACGACTCCAAGACTCACATCATGCGACTCCAGACATGCGACTCGATCGACGCTCCCGAGAGAGAAGCAATGCGACTCGACCGACATGCGACTGAAACGCGTTCCCAGGAAGAAGCACCAGCATCCCTCTCGATCCACCACGCATGAAAGAGATGTCATTCTTCTACAAAGTTGTTCATCTCATTTTTATCTATCTCATGATGCTTGATTCTGGATCCGAGTAGTGTTAGGGTTCTTGAGGATACAATAGATTAGGTGGAAGATCTTAGTATGTAGGATGTTTAAGTTTAGATTCGTATGATTCCTTTCTGGACTAGAGTTAGAAATACTAGTTTCTCTCTGATCAATTGGAACTAGGTCTTAGACACTTCCACACCCAAAATGTGTTTGATGAAATGTCTAACCAACTAGTGATAGATACCTACATTTTCTAGCCTAAGAGATTAGTTGTCTAGGGTATTTGTTGACGTGAATGAATTGGTTCGTCATGCCTGTTTGACCATGTTTCTCTAGCGAGAGCTAGGCTTGGAAGTGTTTGAGTTTGAGTAACTTCTGCCAAAAGATTAGATTAGCTAAGTTATGATGTTCATTGTCTAGGGATAATTTGCTTGTGGCATGTTAAACACTATGTAAATTACTCATATTCATAGCTAAATATGTTTCTATAATTTTTATGGGTTGGTCTATTAAAATAAATAAAATATATTAGTCGATATCAGATAAATTAATGAAAATTATTACGCTAATCCTAACCGGTACCAAAAAAAAAATACTATCCATCTAAAATTATAAAATCTAAATATTACTGGAAACATATGTTTTTTTTAATTAAAAAATTATCTCGCCATTTACAGCAAATCAAAATCTAATAGATCTATATTACTAATCCCAATCTAATTAAATTTAATAATCCAAGAAAATTAACCAACATATTCTCATTCTGATTATTTAAATTTCTAAACTCAATACTAATTTATAGCAAAACGTAAATCTACAATAGAAAACAATAGTATTTCCTAATTATAATGACAGCTATTAACAAAATAATTTTACAAATATTGAATAAATGATTATGACTCTAATCTTAAAAAAAAAAACAAAAATCAGATCGTGTAAGTAAAACAGATTCCAAAAATATGAAATTTAAAAACAGAGGATCGAGAAGCAGGAAGCCAGGAACTGGTCAACATGTTGGACTTTCCAAATTCATTGACTAAAGACCGGCCGTCTCACTTCCTCCACATCAGCTTTCTTCGTTTTTCAGTCAAAAAGTCAAACTCTCGCTCTCACACATCCTCTTTATATTCTCTTTCTTTCGCAGTTTCCAGAAGCCATGCAAAAAAAAAAAAACATAGTAACAACCAACAATACCTTAAAATACTTTAATAATCCATATTATTTTTTTCAGTCTTTTTAGATCGTAATGGAGAAGAAGAGTAGTAATGGAGATTGGGAGAAGATGAAGAGAGAGATCAACGAGCTAATGACAGAAGGAAGAGACTATGCACACCAGTTCAGATCGGCTTCATCTCAAGAAACACGTGAACATTTAGCCAAGAAGATTCTTGAATCTTACCACAAGTCTCTCACCATTATGAACTACTCCGGCGAGCAAGATTCGTCGCATGCTCACGATGGTGGAGGAAGCCCCAAGAGTGATGATTCGGATCAAGAACCACTTGTCATTACCAAGAGGTACACACAACACACTGTTCCGTATCTATAAACTGTAACGTTATAAAGTTTTTGTTTTGCATATAGACTCATATAATATTTAAAAATGTAAAATATAGTTCGAAGAAGTCAATGCCAAAGTGGACTCGGAAAGTCATAATTACCCCTGGAGCTGGTATTGACAGAACACTTGAGGATGGTTTCAGTTGGAGAAAGTATGGCCAGAAGGATATCCTCGGAGCCAAATTTCCAAGGTTATTATCGTAATGTAAATTAATTAGGAAAATTAAATTACAATGTTCTCATTTCAGCCCTTCATTATGTATTTTTACTAAAATATGTGACAGGGACATAGTCCCTGTTTTATTACTCATTTTTTATTTTATTTTGTCTATTATATATATACATATTACATTTACCAATTTTATTTGCTTAACAAAACGAAAAAATTATATGGAGATGTAATACAGATCTTCTATGTAGCTTTATATATATATATATATATATATATGTGTGTGTGTGTGTGTGTGTGTATGTATGACAAATCATAAAATATACAAGAAAAGAAAGTTTAACTAATGTTTTTTTTTTTTTTTGTGTGGTATAGAGGATACTTTAGATGCACGTATAGAAAATCTCAAGGATGTGAAGCTACAAAACATGTCCAAAGATCTGATGAAAATCAGATGCTCTTTGAGATCAGTTACCGAGGAAAACATTCTTGCTCTCAAGCTGCAAATGTCGGTTCAACCATCCCGGCACAAAACCTCGAACCGAACCAGACCCAAGAACACGAAAATCTTGACATTGTGAAGGAAAGTCTAGACAACTATAATCATGAGGCACATTTGCATCACAATCTTCACTATCCTATGTCCTCTACCCCAAATCTTGAGAGTAATAACCCGTATATGCTTCAAATGAGAGATCACAACATGGACTTTTTCGGATCTACTAGTTTCTCTAGTGATCTAGGAACTAATATCAACTACAATTTTCCTGCGTCTGGCTCGGCTTCTCACTCTACATCAAACTCTCCATCCACCATCCCTTTGGAATCCCCGTTTGATAGCTATGATCCTAATCATCCATATGGAGGAGGGTTTGGAGGATTCTATTAATTCTTAGTCATCCACTTAAAGGAGTGACTGGAGTTTTCATAATAGCTAATCAATTTCCAATTCAAGTATCCTAATTACTTGTCTATTCACGTTTTTTTGGTTTTGCTTATTCAAGCCTTCTTTTCAGGGTCTATGTTGAAATAAATGGATTTATACTCCATATGATCCTTGTTATTTAGCTTATAATCCATGGTTTTTTTTACCATATGTTGTTGTACCACATTTTAATATTTTTATAGCAAATTTGAGTCTTCTTTTGGCTATTATATTTACCAGCCTATATTTGAGATTGAATTTCACCAAGTGGTGTTTTCACAGGCGTTGCAAAATTTACAATGGCATTGATAATACTTGGAGATATTATAGTTAAAAAAATTAAACGTGGAAGAATATCATTTGATTATTAGTAGCATAGTGGTTTGTACTTTGTACTATTGTTATTGATATATCACAATCTGAATTTAAACTTGTATAATACATATGCTATTGATAAAAAAAAAATTATTTACGATGTTGAATCTGTGAATAAGAAAGATGTAAATCGATGAAATTTATTTCCAACAATTGAACGCACATCGACTTTATACAAAAGAACTTCTTAACTGTATCCTCAAAAAATTAGAAAACCTCTTTGATGATCTCTACCACACATAAAAACTTTTCTGGTCTCTCTATTTAGTTATAATCAAAATGCAAAAATAAATAAATAATTAAACTAAATAGAGACCAAGATTAAATTGAAAAAGGATCATTAATGGATGAGATATGTGAGGACCAAAGCCACCAACATAAGGACATATGCTATGCCTTGGTCTATCGCTGTTCCTGCAATATTTTGTTCGAAATTAAAATTAATCATCCGAAAGAAATATTATAGTCACACATCTAACAAATTTTCAGAAACCTTATTTAAATGTTAGTTTCACATTAGTCATTGGTTTGCATTTAACAATTGATTACGAAAGAATATGTATAAACTACTCACCGTCGCTTGTTGGAGCCGGAGCAGGAGCCGCGGATTGAGCATGTGTCATTGGCAACAAAATGGTGAAAACTATCCATACGATTGTCGAAACGACGAAGAAAAGCCTCGAGAAGGACATTTCAGTTTTTTTTTTGTTTCCTCCCTCAATATATATCTTCAGTTCTTAACTTCTTTTGTTAAGGTTCTTCCCTCTCATTAACTCCCTAATTTGTGGGAGAAGGATTTTAGAGAGGGCAGAACAAGGGAGAGAGGAAAATGCAAGAAAAAAAATACTAGGCAGAGCGATAGAAGAGGTAATGAGAATTATGAGAGTTTCTTTTGGGATTTTATTGAACAATTATTCTTTCCTTTGTCGACGACCCGCATCTCTAGGAACAACTCATTTTTGCCTCACAATTATTGATGCTTTTAGAAACGGGAAATGCAACTAGTGAATGTGATTGAATTCATCTCGTACTCACAAATTGTGGTTGGTCCACAAGAAAAGATTAAGCTGTTTTCCAGCTTCTTATGTCCAGCTTGGTCACATGCAATAATTTTCTCGCTATTATTGCCGTTAATCTATAATTTGTCGTTTCATATTTGTTTTTGTGGTAGTGTATACTGATTATATCATTTATTACTGCCATTTAAAGCGGTAATTCTGAAGTATGACTATTAACTATTCACTATGTCCCTAATAGATTGATGTTCTAGGATTTATTTTTGTCTCTAAAAGATTGATGTTGTATATTAAAAAATTAAAATAGTTTTTCTACTTTATGCTTTTTCATATGTGTCATTTATCTAATGGTTTATTTTTTCTCTCTCATTCAAAAAAATAATTAGAAATTAATATGACTAAACATCAATCTATCAGGAACAACAGAGTGAGTATTATATTTGGTTGTTTTGATAAATGAATCATCTCAAAGTATTTCTTTTGTCAACATTAATAAATAAGGATAAAAATCCAAATTATAACAAAAAGCATTTTAAAATCCAAACATAACTTCATTTCTATATGTTGAAGTTTAAATCATCAAGATTATTATGGAACTAAATATTTGATGGAGCAAGTCCTCCTAATTTCCATCTAAATGTTAAACACCGATAAAATTTAAAATTATCTAAATGTAGAGAAGTGGAGCTAAAATTTTATATATCTGCCAGTTATGATATATTATTATAAATCATAAATGCCAAAACCCCGTAAAATAAAAAATTCTACAATTTCCTCTCAATTTCCTCCAAAGTCTCAACCACTTTCACCATCTCCGGTCTCTTTGCTGGAACCCTAGCGGTACAACTTGTCCCTAACTGCAACATCTGAAGCAACTTTTCTTCAACGTTAGGAGTCTTCACAAGCTCTAAATCAAACACTTCACCTGTCCATTGTTTTGCAATAACTTCATTAACCCATACCACCAGGTCTATCCCTTCCTTTGCATCATCCATACTTGATCTTCCGGTTAGTGTTTCCAGCATCAAGATTCCAAAACCGTAAACGTCTGATTCAGGCGTCGACCTCCTCGTGTTGGTTGCTTCTGGGGCACGGTACCGTCTGGCTGATGCATTAGCCCTCGTAACCGGATTGGTTAACACAGCTAAACCGGTTTCTGATATACATCCATAATCTTCCGAATTCATGAAGACGTTAGAAGATTTGATGTTGCCATGTGCGAGCTTGTATGTGTGTATGTGAGCTAGGCCTTTTGCTACTCCAATCATGAATCTTAATCGTGTTTCCCAGTTCAAGGGAACATGTCCCTCCTCGCCGTTCTTGCCTGCCGGACAAGAAAAAGAAAAATAACTTTCTTCAGATGCAAGAAACTAACATTGTCAAATAAGTTTTAAATTTGTTTGCGTTTATATTTACAAAACTACTTTGTATACTATTTGCGGTTGAGTATTTCATAACAAACTGAAAAAGTTAGAACTTACCATGAAGAAGATGAGAGAGACTGCCTTTAGAGTAATAATCATAGACCATAAGCTTCTCTTCCTTGGAACACACGTAAGCTCTCAAAGGAGCAACGTTCTCATGCCTAATGTTTCCAACGATCTCCATTTGATGTTTGAAATCTTTCCGCGACACCACTACGTCCTTCAATCGCTTAACCGCGATGACCTTAGAATCTTCTAAAACCGCTTTATACGTCATACCAAAAGTGCCTTTCCCTAGAAACTCTGCCGACGCTATCAACAAGTCTTCCAAGTTAAAAGCTAGATTGCTTCCTTCAAAGAACATAACTCTGTTGATTTCGCTCTTATCCTCCATGTCTTCAATATTCTTTTCCTTTCCTAATTTAGAAACTTCCTTCTCACTTGGCATCTTCTGCGCTGGTTTCAACTTCTCTGGTGTTGTTTCTGTCACTTGCCTCCTCTGCCTTTTCACATAGCAAACGATTATCACAACCGCGATTAGGAAGAATATGACGAAGCAAAGGCTTATCGCTATCGCGAGAATCGCAGGTTTCGAGATATAGATCCCCTTTTTCTCTTTCTCTTTTTCTATAGGAGGGATCACCGGAGGAGGAGAGGCAATTTCGTAAACCAAGTTGTTGCCGGAAAAAGCCGAATTCCCAAATCTTCTCATAGACTTTGGTATTGATCCGGTGAGATTGTTGTTGGAAAAGTTGAGTCTGCGTAGACCGGAGAGATTAAGATCCGGAATCTCACCGGAAAACGAGTTTTCAGCAAGGTCAAGCGAGTCGAGTCCGGTCAGGTTAGCAAATCCCGCGGGAATACTACCGTTAAACCGGTTACCGTACAGATCAAGAACGGTGAGATTGGTCCACGTGGCGTAATCCGACGGTAATGGGCCGGAGAATCTGTTGTTGCTGAGACTAATTGCTTTGAGTTTCGTAAGCTGCAAGAAATCAACTGGGAACGGACCTCGTAGGCCGTTGGATCGGAGACTGAGGATCTGAAGCTCCGATAGACGGCTGATAGTTCCCGGAGGGATCACTCCTAGAAGACTCGCTCCGGGCAAGTGAAGGGCAGTGACACGTGTGCCGTCTCTGTCGCACGTGACGCCTGGCCATGTGGCACATACAGGGGTGCTTGCGTTCCACGTTAGAGACCGTGGGTGAGTGATGTTGTTGAGGAAGTAGAGAAGGGCTTGTCTGTCGTCGGCAAGGTCACCGGCGACCGGAGAAAACAGAGCCGATGATGCAAAGAAGAGCAATAAAATAAAGTAAAAGATGGATAATCTTGTACTCATCTTCTTAATAATTTTCCTTAGTTATTGATTTCAACCCTTGTGAAGAAAATTTTCTCTGGATATATCTGCATTAAATAACTTATAGAAGTTAAAGATGAATTTTTTTTTAATCAATGATAATATTTGATGATAAATGGAGATTTTAAAGATTTTGCAAAAGAAACAAATAAAGAAAAACATTCCTTTAGTTTTCCCAATATTTTGTTTTCCCATCATTATGCTTATAACTACTTTCATGGCTACAATGACATTTGAATAGAAACATTCTAAAAGTTTAACTTATCAAATATATGACCCAAGCAGACTTCAGACGTACGTAAAAAAAAAAGCTTACCGTTCAAATGTGGAATCTCATTGACTAACTGAAATTTCCGGTTGTATATAGTCTGAATTGAGAAAAGAGAATGTAAAAGATATATATGACTTATGAAAATTTAGAAAGCAGAGAAGAGAGTAGAGAAGAAAAAGGAAGTTTGTTCTGCAAAACTATAGGCAATGGAAGCTATTGATTATTGAAGAAAGCCATAAAAGAGAACTATGGTTTAGGAAAGTCAAACCGGTTATCGAGACACAATAATTGGTTAATAGACGTTTGCTTTGAGAACATTTCTGGTTCAAGGAGCTTCGGTGTTTCAGATTAAAAGATTCGGAAGTTGGTTTATTGAAAACACAATTAGTTGGGGCGTGATGGTGACAAAATATTGGTAATGATAGAGGATTGTTACAACTTATAAATCATTAAAGGCAATATGAGCTGTTAATTCAGTTTCTTTAATTCACATAAAACCCCTCATATTTTGAAGTTTCTCAACCTTTTCCCCAAATCTAATATGAAGCCTAAACAATATTGTACATACTTGCGTAGTTTGAGTTTTGCATGCATATTGCAATGCTTCACATTATATAAATTTATAAAGGTTTTAGAAGATAGAATTTTCGATTTGCATATATCAAATTTTCTAAAATTGCAAAAAAAAAAAAAAAGATAAAAAAATCACCGTAACAACATATATTTAGTGAGTTTGAAATTCATTGTTCATCTTTTCAACTCAATATCAATTTTTTAATAAACCACTACGCTATGTCTTATTTAGTTTTAACCCTAGAACTGCAATGTTTTCCAAATTTAAATTAAGGGGAAACCAAAGTAGAAAACTTTCTAAGGTAAAGGACCTTTTCGCTATATGAGCCTATATAGATGAGTGTATTTAAAAAGTCTATACATGTACCGTACGCACATGCACCTGCATGAAACATTTGTATATCTAGTGATTAATATAACATATTGATAAATTAAACCATATCTTTCGCAATGTAACTTCACATGATCTGCGAGCATCTTATAATCATTGACGTAAAGTTTTTGCTTGATTAATAGTTGTTTATTAAGATATGTTGTTTGTTTGTGCTTGTTTGTTGTGCATATATTATTATTAGTTACATGTGCGGCCAAGTAACGATGACGAACAATGATAAACGGAGAATTGTTTTTGCAGCTTATTATTTGTCTTTATAGTTTTTTTTTCGGTCCCCAGTTGCTTAATACAGTCGTCGCACTATTTAAATAAGCAAAAACTTATCTCAAAATACAACATTAAAATTTCAAACGTCGATGAGAAAGTGACAAGAGTACTAATGTACGCGATTGTGAAGGTGGCGATTGTAATAATCTTAGAGAAACTTCAACAACATTATTCATACAGGTAAAGTATATATATTTAGTAAGTTGTTTTACTCAATACAGTAAATTCACAACACAACACTTGGGTATTTACGGATGCATTACATAATCTTGATTCCCGACTTGGAGTAAAATTTCGATGCAAACAAAATGTTTTTATTTTATTTTATTTTTGCTGAGTAAAAATTAAGTATAAATCCTTGTTTAGCAACTAATTAATTATAACAACATTCGTAACTGATCAGAAACGCTCAGATATATTTCTAATGCGAAAAATTATAAGTATTAAAATTTTAATTAATCAGTTCTTTTTTGCAATTTGTCACCAATGTATTGCTAAAAACAAAAAAAAAGAAATTGATGGAAAAATGATTAACATGTTCAAACATCAAAGTTACTTAGCAAAAAGAAAACATCAAAGCTGATTAATTAAAAATTTAAAACTTATAATTTTCGAAAGAGCATCTTCGAGGCTTACTCGGGGATACTACAAGGGCTTAAAGATGCAAAGGTCGAGCTCATGATGCCATACGCTCAACTTCTCATACAATTCATTGAGCACGTATCAAAAGATGCCCAAAGGGCCTAGAGCGTGGTGAAAGCGGCGGTGGAAGACGCATGGGACAAAATACAAAGCAATTGTTCAAGAACTTCACATTATGTGGCGAATGGCTTAATGTATGTTTTCAATCAGAAGACGAACACCTCAAGGAAATTGCAGTTTGGACTCATGGAATGATCGGACAGCTCGTGATGTGAGCTCTTCATCCTCAAAATGTCTTGAATTTGGTTTCTTGAGTCTATGAGTGTGATGTGGATAGCGGTTATATATACATTTTTGTTAGCTCATTAATTAAAAAGGATACATGAGTGCGATTTTTATTTAATAGTGCATCTTTCTGTTTCTCCTTTTTTTCTTGTTCATAATCATAACCAAACTATCGTTTTTTCTTTCTCATCTCATATATATATAGCTTCTTTGTTAATTGTTATCATCTCTGGAAATATAATATCCAGAATGATCCAGAGATTGATGATAAAAAAAATTACATATCCTGCAGACTACAATGCTGTGATTTGTTAGTGCAAGTGAAACAGAGCTGCAAGCAATCGAATATAGCAAAGTCTTTTTGTTTGAATCAAAAGTCAAAGCAGAGAATAAAACAAGAAATCATAAAGTTTGAATTGTTCTTTCAGTTGAAAAAAAAAAAAGAACCACAAGCAACTTGCAACAAACACAAAACCTCTCTCTCTCTCTCTCTCTCTTTTAAATAAACAGAACACTCTCTACGTTATGCAAGAAAGTAAACACTTGATTAAAATCTCTAAACTTATGCTTGGGGTTTCCTTCAAGGACAACTCTTCTAATCCGGTTGGTTTTGTGATCCAGAAAATAAACAACCAACTCTTCAAACCTGATGGGTGCAAATACAATCTCTCCCATATCAGAAACGCCCAAGATTTCAAGGCGGCGATGGAGATTCCCAGTAACACCTGTATGAAAAGATAGGTGCTCTTTGGACCACTCTTGTTTCTTGGCGTCCTGTAAAACCCACAAATAGAAACGGTAGACGTCTCCATTAGATTGAGTGACAAGAGCTACTTTCCCACGGTAGTTTATCAAATTTGTTTCGTTCAATGATGATCCAAGGCCCTCAGGAATAAGGGAAGCAACTTCCAAAATTTCAGACCTCAAATCAAACCCCACCAAGAATGGCTCCTTCATGGTATAACTAGGGGAAGCACTGTAATATAAGATGCCATCTATGCACACAGAATCATATCCAGGATAGTGAGGAGGAATGCAACAGTACTTGACCATTCTCCAGTTTTGAGCTCCTCCCAATGTTAGGACTTGATGTTCACAATACCGAGTAACATTGGTCAAGCACAACACTTTGTATTGGGCATCGATTGGATCATAACCTAAAAAAGATCTGACGATCATTTCAGTGGATTTGACAGCGGGTAAGGTTATGGACTTGCCTGTGACGGGGTTAATTACGAATTGTTCTTCACCATATAAAAAACAGATCAACCCATGGACATTACTAGGCTTGTTAGTTGTACCGTAGTTTCTTCAAGTGACACACCGTACTTGATAGAAACTCAGGTGGTTCCTCCACAACAACAACAACAACTTTGTTTAGTAGGTCAGCAACACCAGGCCCTTGTCTAAACCGGCCATTCCAGGCAGCCCTACGCAAAACCGGGCTCACAGGCTCACGCTCAAACGAGCAAAGTGAAGTAGAAACATGAGTTGATTTGGAGAAGAAGTACCAGTTTTCTTGATAACCCTTTATTTCGTTATTGAACGCGAAGAGGAGGCGAGGAGGCTGTTGGGAAGTCTGAAGCGAGTAGGATCTGATGAATTCTCGACCACCGATGATTGTTGCCCAAAACTTTGATACGCAAAGGAACCTAGCTACATCTTTCGCAGGCAACCTCAAGAGGATCTCGAACAACACGTCCACGGGAATTGGATCCAGAGATTGCTCATTCTTCTCCGACATGCCAGCCAACTCCGCTTTGTTTTTTTTTCCATTAACGAATTTTGAAGTAAAAAAAACTATTTAATCATATCTTATTACAGTAAAACCTCTATAAATTAATAATGTTGGGATCAAGATATTTTATTAATTTATAGTGATATTAATTTATTTATAAATTAATAATTATTATTTTATAGTGTAAATTAATAATTATTAATTTTTAGGTATATTTTTAATTGTTTAGTTTAATAAAAATAATGAATTGAGACAATTTTTGCAAAATAAGATAAGAATTTTGGATGTTGTAAATTTTATGGTATTGGAATTGAATGTGAAATAATTAAAAAATATTATTGACAATGAATTACAAATATTATAGACAAATTCACTTATACATATGACATAAATATTCAAATTTATGAATAAGAATATCTATTCTCGTATTTTAATAGTCTATCAAACTATGAAAATGTAAATGATGCATATTTAGAAATTGAAAATTTTTAAAAATTTTAGCTGTTTTATGAAATGTTATAGAATATTTTATATCATTATAGTTTGAAGATACAACATAACAATTGTTTTATATATATGAGGTTTAAGAGAAACATACTTTACTATATCAGCATCTAAATATATATATATATATATATATATATGTAAATTTACATGATTATTAATTTATGATATTATCGGAACCTTATTTTACATGGGGATTTCAAAAAAAATATTATCTTATTATCTTATCGAAATTTGTTAATTTTTACACTGTCCCGACTTGGGACTAGCAAAATTTATTAATTTATAGTGTTTATTAATTTATAGAGTATTAATTTATAGAGGTTTTACTGTATAAAGTATAGTTTCAAAAGTTATTAACTCACCGGATCGTGACACGTGTCAATTTTAAAAATTACTAACTTATAAGATTGTGATAAGTGTCAATTTTACACAAATTTCTATTAAAAAAATCTTTAAAAAAATTAAGAAATAAAAAATTAGCTATTAACATGATCATGACATTTGTCACGTATACTGATGAGATGATGACACGCGTCAAAAAATAACATTAAATCTAAATCTACATAAAATTTACATGTTTATATCTTTAAAAATTCCTAAATCAAAAAGGAAAATTAACAAAACTAATCTATTTTCTACTGTACGCTAATTATATTATACATTTTTTCAATTAGATTTTGATATGTATAAACAAAAAAAATAATTCATTAGGCATTAAACATGTATATTATTATTAATCAACAAAAGTGAATAACAAATTTAAAAAGAATAGCATAAGTTATGTCAAAAGAATTCTTATTTTTGAAACGTAATAGGACAGCTAATTAAGAAAATAACATTATATCTACATAAAAATTATGTTTGTGAAGTAATCTTAGTGCAGTGGTCATTGGTAACTCCAATTGTATAAGGCACCATAACACGAGGGATCGAGTCCCGCTATATATGAATGTAGGGATTTGATTAATGAACCGGCATGTTGTGGCTCAAATGTTGACCAAAAAACATATTATTTGTTTATATCAAAAGCTTTGATCTTTGATTTTTATTTCCGATACAATTTTGCCGATCTATTTTGTGGTCTTTGATTTGTGAGGGTTTTTCAATGGAAGCTATCAGATGCAATGAAATGGAATCGAAGTATATAAATCCCGCTAATTTAATCGAAGATAGAGACACTGATGGAGGTTCCAAAAGTGATTTTACAGTTAGTAGCATTATAAGTTTGGAAGATTAGTCGGTGATTGTTCTGGTCAAAATCTAGAGTTTTCTCTTCTGAATAATGTTGATGATTCTGGTACTGAAACAAGAGCTGTTTGATCGAATAAATGAGAAGCGATTTTCAAATTTGGGAAGTTGGAATGGTAAACTGTTTTAAAATTGGTTTCAAACCGGATTTATGTGGTTTTCTATCGGATTTGGTTCGTAAACCGTTTAAACCCAAGTATATGGAGAAATATATGAGAACTTTTGATTCAGGTAGAAATAAGTTTAAAATTTACGATTCGAGAATATTCGAGACGAGGTCATAGTTTTAAGTAGTTTTGGTATAATGTAATACATTTCTGAGGAGTAAATAGGTCGCTGATCCTTAACTTGATTATGACATATGTCATGTTTTGGATTGTTTATAAAGTGTCTATTTTTTTTTTATTTGAATTATCTAAGACTTATATATACTATCGTGATTATAATTTTCAAATTTTTATTTTTATTATGTTATATTAACTTTTTTCTCAGTTTCTCAACTTTTATTAGGTTGGTCATAAATTCATTATAGTAAAGTAGATAACTTTCAGCAGTTGTTCATACAAAATATCTTTAGAGTAAAAAAAATTCATGGTTAAAAAAATTATGTCACAAAACAAGTTTAGTAATTCAAAAAACTATAATTATGCCAAAATGAAAGTAAAGAAATATAAATTTGTTTAATTTGATCATAATATATTGTATAGGTGGTGATAAAGAGCATACTTTAACAATAAATAATTTTGTAAGATCATAATTTTAATGATAAAAGATAAAGTAAGATTGTACATGATTAGTAATTAGATGTTGCATTGATGAACTATTTTCATGTAACATATTTTGTGAATAAGTTGTGTAACGTTTTAAAAATTTGACAATAATAATACTCACAATGATGAGTATTTGGCAAAAGTTTTGGTGGGATATAATTTAGCTTTAAATTATTGTAATAATTGTTATAATATATTAAAAATATATAAATATAAGTGTATGAAGGTAAATACAAATATGATTTTTTTCTAACTAAAATTATTTATATATTTAATTCAGGAAATCATTTTTTCTATATTTTTAAAAAGTTGTTTAATGTTTAGGATTTATTTTTTCAATAAATTTTAAACCCGCACATCGTGCGGGCCTTATCTAGTATATATAAAAGTAAGGTTTTGGTTGGTTGTTTTTTATTTAATGCTGTCTAATTTTTTCAATTTTTAATTTGTTTTCTATTTATTTAATTGGTTTAAACAATATTTAAGACTCATTTAACACAATACATTTCATTCACACATTAAAATAAAATTATAACTGAAAATAAAATAAATTATGCATCACTTATATTCCACCACACAATTTTATTCAAACACAATAAATTATAATTGTAACTCTCATAATTCTAAATGTAACTTACATCAATTCTTATCATATAAATAAGCATTATCCCATTCTCTCATTTTAGCATTCTTTTACTTTCTCATTTTCACATTCTCTCATTCTCTCATTTTCTTCCACAATACTTTAAATCATTTTTTTCTTTTCGATTTCTTATTTTTGTTGTATGGGTTACAAAAAAAACAAATGAAATATCATCATTTAAATTTTAATTTTAGAGACTACATGATATATATTTTACATTTTTCTTATCTATGTTTTACATTGTTATTTTTGTTTTATTTTTAAAGATTCATCTCCATTATCTAATTTGGCTTATCCTCTTATAAGTAATCATTCTCTACTCCTCCCCCACCAATATCAAATGTTGTTATATCTTATATGTGTTGTAAGAGTTTGATTCTATATTTTAATTTAGAAAGTATTATATATATTTAACATTGTTTTCAATTTTTAAAATTAAATTAATCTTTGGGATATTTTTATTGCATTTCATATGATTTTATAAGGTTTCGCTCTCTCCTTACTGGTCCATTTAGCATTTAATTTCTAAAAAATAATATTTATTTTTAATTTAATAAAAATGTAGTAATGTACATTAATATATACTTTAAATCCACATTTTACTACTAAATTATAACTGAAATTACATAAATTATGAATTGACTTTTTCCATTCATTTTCACTCAAACACACTATAAATTATATTTGAAACTCCTCTAATTAAATTATTTTAGAAATGTAACTTCCATCCTTGAAATCCTATAAATAACCATTCTCACATCATCATCCACCATATCACAAATTCTAAATATTTCCTTTGTTTTGTTTATGTTCTTCCATGAATTCAAAACTCATGGTAAGAGTGTGATTATACATTTTTCTGGATTTATCTTATATTTTGTTCAATTTTTTTTAATGTATTTCTCTCCTTATTATTTTCAATTTTCAGTTACATATGTATAATAAAAATTTGGTGGCTGTAAAAAACAATTATCGATGCAGATTCAACAACACTAATTTCAATCAAAGACCAATGAGGGAATCAAACTAAAAAAATTATCTGCATACATGTATATATATTTTATTTTTAAAAGTATGCAATGTTTTAACAAAATTAACTATTATAATAGAATTATTAAATCAAAATTTTTAACTCTCTCTTACCTCCAATTTTTTCTTGAGAATTTGTATACTCATCATTATAATTTGTGATCCAAAATATAATTATATAGTGATCATTATAATGTTTCTTTAATTCAAATTTTTGTAATTTAATGATTTTCTATATAAAAAACAATTTGATATTCCATTTCCAAAATTTTACTACAAAGAGGAAATCATTAGAATTTAACCTAGTAATATAGCTTAAAGTAAGGTGAATATAAAAGAGATAAAAATTAGATTAATATTTGAGATTTTTAATTGCATTTCATATGATTTTATAGGAAATATATGTAATTGATACTTCAAAAATAATTTTGCAATTTAATTATTAAATATTTTAGGTAAATATTGAATATAATAGTAAAATTTTATTTTTATCATTAACAATATTTTTTTACATAACTGGTATATTTTTATAATTTGAATAAATAAAATGTATAATTGATATTTAGAAAATTTGTTTGTTATACATGTAATTTTAAGGAGAATTTCAAAAATACATCTTTTTCAATACCACTTTCAGAAATACCATTTTAAAAAACTTTATTTTCTTTTCAGAAAGTTCTCATAATTTAGTTTTTACATAAACTAAAATAAATTAACATAACTAATACAACAACTCGCGCATATGTGCAGGATATTACCTAGTATTTATTAGAAAACAACGTTTTTCCTATAAAAAAAAGGGTAAATTATGGGCAGTAGCCAAAGGTAATGTTTTTTAATTACTTTAGGACATAGTAGTGTTTAGGTTTCATCTTTTAGCCACAATCAAAATTTTGGACAATTATGCCCTGCAACTGAAGTCATGCAAAGTAAAGGGGAGTTACAGTTACTTCGTTCGGTTGAGTAACCATGCCACAAAAAATATAAATAAAAAATGAAATATTAAATATTATAAATTTATTATTATTTCTTCACTCTCTTTTATTTTCACATTTTTGTTCTGTTTCTAGTGTTATAACTATTTTTTATTTTTATACTTTTAATTACAATTTGTTTTTTTCTATCTTTTAAAACCCATTTTCTTAACTTTTTTTTTAAATTTAAATCGTACCGTTAAAAATGATTTGAGATTAACATTAACATATGCATATGTGTTATGTGTACCTACATGGTAATAAATTATATACTTTTATTTATGTAAATATTAAAATGATTTGTATATTTATGTGTACGTATATGGTAATAATTGTTACGTACATGGTAATAATTTGTATATATATATATATGAAAATACAAGGATGAAGTGTTTCTATCAAAAAAAGAAAAACATATATCAGGAGGAAGTGTATATAATAGTACACAAGGTTGTACATAGAGGTGTCAAACGGGCCGGCCCGCATCCATTTGGGCTGTCCGCGGGCAATTTCTATCTTCTGGACCACGACGGGCCAGTCCGCTAAGCCCGCAGACATAAAAATTATGTCCAAGCCCGCCCGCTAACCCGTTGGACTTAGGTTTATAAATTATAGAAATATCATATATATTCAAGCCAAGAGGAATGCCTTCTTCTTGTAGAAGATAATGGTCTAAAGAAGAATCCAACCGACAACCTTTAGATTGTACAACAACATTATCCTCTGATATTAGGTTTATATTTACCAATTTTGTAAGGTATATTACAACAACATTATCCACTGGTATCATGTTTATATTTACAAATTTTGTAAAGTATATTTTTGAAATTTTAGTCTAATCAACCAAATGTTTCTAATGTACAACTAAATATTGTGTACACCACTTCTACAATAGTACATAATCTAATAGACATATATATAATCAATATTACATACACCATAAATTGCATACACCTACATAGAATAAATTTAATGAAGGATGTTTTTGTAATTTTGCAATCATCTTCAACCTGAGTCTCCTTTTCTGCAATCCTAAAATTTTGCGGTCACCATTCACAGTTTTCTTATAATCTTTTGTGTTTGTACATTTATAATATTATATATATATATATATATAAATCTTGTAAATCTAACATATGTAAATATATTTTAAATTCAAAAAACTTAATATCATAAGTTTTTTTTAAAGATTGATTTAAGTTGATTACATTGAAAATTGTTGAACATGCATGAATTATAACCTTACTCGTCAGAAATAAGATGTGGTTATATTTTCTCGAAAAAAAAATAATAGTTTTCTCACCACAAATCATCTCTACTTCTTCTTTGTTTTTTCTCTTTTCAATTTTTTTTATTTTTCTTTATTTATATATTAAAATTAATTAGTTTAAATAAAAATCTGTTATATTTGGTGGAAAAGAAACCAAACTAAAAGAGAAGTTTGGTTACAGGGCATTATTGTGTAAAACACCATTTGGCTATTCTGGGAAAGGTGAATACGACTTTGTCAAACATGAAAGAAAAACAAAAATTGAAGTGGTCAATGAAAATTTCTTAAAAAACAAAACAGGAAAAAGGAAGATATTGGGCCATAGTTGGATTCAAAATATTAGAATGGGCTTTTTAGCATTAGGCTGAATATAAAAATGTAAACAGTTTCCAAGAAGCCACAGCTAAGAAAGATAGTCACATTGAAGCCATAAAAGATAACTATGGTTTAGGAAAGTTAAACCGGTTCTCCATACACATTGATTGGTTAACTACAAACCGGAAATACATGCACAAACGCTAATACTCGTTTGATTTGAGCACATTTCTGGTTCAAGGACAAGGAGATTCATTATTTCAGATGAAAGATTCGGAAGTTGGTTTATTATTGAAAACACAATTAGTTGGGGCGTGATGGTGACAAAATATTGGTAATGATAGAGCTAAACGTTTACCCTAAGTTTACCTAAGTTTAACCGACATTGGTAAAAAAAAAAAAAAAAAAAAAAAAGCTAAACGTTTTGTTTGTGTGCCATTTAAATTATAAGTAGTGGGTTTATGGGAAGACACTTACTTGTTTAATCATGATAGAACGACCATCTAAATTCTTATTTGAATTATTTTATTTTCTTTTCCAACTTAAGAACTTAAATTTGTTAATTTTTTTTTAAGAAAATAATTGATGTCTATAGTTACATACCATTCTTTCTTATAAATTATAAATCATACGAAAAACATACTCATAATTAAACTTTCATAAATAATACAAAACAATTAATACACAATGGGTACCTCAGATCACATTGACAATCATCTAGTTTCAATTGTACAATATTTGTATCCTAAGAATAATCATATAATACATATATTGGGAAGAAAAATCGATAGTTGAATATACACAATATCTAGACAGCATAATATATTCTTTATATAGTTTGTTCTGCTACTTTATATTTTTTTATATAAATAATAAATTATTTACAGAAGGATAAAAAAAATAGAAAACTCTCAAAATTTATTCAAATTTAAAAATATTATAATTTTGCATTATTTTCAAAATTGAGAGTATAATGAAATTTCTAAAATAATAAACTATATGTCATCGCCGTCATAGAAAGCATAAATGAACAAATCAATATATATTTACATATTTCTTTTCATTGTCATGCGTTTGTTCTAATTAAATAGTTGGGTTCAACATTACAAGTGTTTGAATCTAGATTTTGCCAACTTTTTTTATTTTTTTTTATTTTTATTTTGCTTATAACCCCGAAAACTTCGGACCAGACCAGTTGTACAAGAGGAGTCTATCTATATCCCTAGGTTATAGAGAAGTTTACATCTAACCCAAGATCAAAGAGAATGATAGGACCATGACTAACGGAGGTTACTTAACCACAGTTGCTACAAATAAAAAAAATATATATATAAATTGAAAAGCTAAGAGAGAAAATACAAAGGTGCTCAAGTTCTTCCTCCATAATCGTTTCTTTCTCTGTTGCAAATACATCAGCTTTGTTATAGGTACATCTTTATTAAAAAAATAAAAATCTGTTGACTAGTCATTTAAAACACCAAATATCGTTGACCAAGTCACAATAGACATATCGTTAAATAAGATAACTGAGCAATTAACAACCGTTATTTTGCCATTTAACAGCATATTGTTTTTGGTTTAATTAACTATATTTGATGTTTTAAACAGCTACGCAACAAAACTTGATGTATTAAA
This sequence comes from Camelina sativa, assembly GCF_030686135.1. Taxonomy (NCBI): domain Eukaryota; kingdom Viridiplantae; phylum Streptophyta; class Magnoliopsida; order Brassicales; family Brassicaceae; genus Camelina; species Camelina sativa. The sequence continues at coordinate 10,269,594 of NC_141892.1, read as the reverse complement.
TGGCTTTTCACAAAGTTCATGGTTTTTTTACTTAAATTTGAAAGTTCATGTATTAAATGACATTTTTCCTTAATATTAAATAATATAAGTAGATAAGATATATAAAAGAGAAAGTAAAAGCAAACAAAAGTCAAAAGCAATAACAAACAAACACATAACCATAAAGAAGACAAAACATCGTTAACGAAAAAAACATGACTAACATAAATCTTGTCAAGCATGTTATATATTTTCTCTTATTGCTAAGCTGCTTTTTCACCAAACCTTCCGATGCATCCAGAGGTGGCATAGCCATCTATTGGGGCCAAAACGGCAACGAAGGTAATCTCTCAGCCACGTGTGCGACCGGCCGGTATGCTTACGTCAACGTCGCCTTTCTTGTGAAATTCGGAAATGGCCAAACACCGGAGCTCAACCTCGCCGGCCACTGCAACCCTGCGGCCAACACTTGTACTCGTATTGGTTCTCAGGTCAAAGATTGTCAGTCTCGTGGCATCAAGGTTGGTTTAGATGACTTTTTCTGAAATAGAAAATAAATTGTTTATATTTACTTCCCCAAAATTTGATCCTACTATTAAGTTAATGAAATCACATTTATTTTTTCAATTGTTTTGTAAGGTTATGTTGTCTCTCGGCGGCGGAATCGGAAACTACTCCATTGGGTCTAGAGAGGACGCAAAAGTCGTCGCGAATTACCTGTGGAACAACTTCTTGGGAGGGAAATCATCGTCACGTCCGTTAGGTGATGCTGTTCTTGACGGTATCGATTTCAATATTGAACTTGGCTCTCCTCAACACTGGGATGATCTCGCCAGGTATAGTAATTACGGAAACATTATGAATAAATATTTTATGACAAGTAATAACGTGACTGGAAAAAAACTATTTATGAAAAGAAGATTATGGATATCTTCGAACTTCTTGGTTACAATATAAAAAAAGTTTGATAAAGATATAATATATAGGTGTTTAAATTCCTCATCTGTCTTGACTATTTTTTTTTTGTGTGAAAATAACAAATTAACTAGATTTTAATTATTATTGTTGTTTTTGTTTGGATAGGTCTCTCTCAAAGTTTAACCACAGAGGAAGAAAAGTATATCTAACAGGAGCTCCTCAATGTCCATTTCCAGACAGATTAATGGGAACTGCTCTCAACACTAAACTTTTTGACTATGTTTGGATCCAATTCTACAACAATCCACCATGTTCATACACTTCTGGTAATACTCAAAACCTCTTTGATTCGTGGAACAAGTGGACCACTTCAATTACAGCCCAAAAAATCTTCTTGGGTCTTCCGGCAGCTCCTGAAGCCGCGGGAAGTGGGTATATCCCACCAGATGTACTTACTTCGCAGATTCTTCCGTTGTTAAAGAAGTCTACAAAGTATGGAGGTGTAATGCTTTGGTCTAAATTCTGGGATGATAAAAATGGATACAGTTCATCTATATTGGCTAGTGTGTGAAAGGAATCATGGTGACTATTGTATATTGATTTCTCTCATGTTTACCTTATGAAGAATTGTTGTGTGTGTGTGGTGTTAGTATTCTAATATGGAATGATTGTATAATTAATATACTTCATCAACATTCAAATTAATGAAACTAAGGATTTGCTTTTAATATGCAAAGACATGTGTTACACATGTAGCTGCATCAAGGTTGGTTCACATGCTTTTTTTTCTTCTGCTGAGATAGAAAATAAATGGTTTTTTTATCTTTTCCTCCAAATTTGATCCTATTATTTTAGTTAATAAAATCATATTTATTTTGATGCTTTTGTCAAATTTGTATCAAGGTTGTGTTGTCTCTTGGCGACGGAATTGGAAACTGTATTCGATTGGGTCTAGGAAGGACGCAAAAGTGGTCACGGATTGCCTGTGGAACAGCTTCTTGGGAGGAAAATCATCCTCACGACTCTTAGGTGATGTTGTTCATTATGTATTGATTTCAGTATCGAGCTTGGTTTTCCTCAACACTAGAGGATGATTTCGCCATGTAGTAATTATTAAGAAAGAATTTTGTTTTATAACAAGTATTATCGTTATTGAAAAAGACTATTTATCAATGAAGAAGTCCAACAACATCAGCGAAGGAGGCTAATTTAACTTTTTGTCCAAAAAGATTATGGGATTCAAATTTCTTAAGTTTTAAAGAAGTCTAGAAAATATGGAGGTGTGATTTGGTTTAGATTCTGGGATAATAAAAATAGATACAGTTCAGCTATATTGGATAGTGTGTGAAAAGAATCGTAATGAATATCTTATTATATAAAGTATGGTTTCAAAAGTTACTAACTCACCAGATCGTGACACGTGTCAATTTCAAAAATTACTAACTCATAAGATCGTGACAAATGTCAATTTTACACAAATTTCTATTTTTTTTAAAAAAGGAATCTTTAAAAAAATCAAGAAATTTTAAAAATTACTAATCCTAAAATATATGATAAAAATAATCTTAAGATAAAGATACATGAAGTTCCTAAAGAAAATCCTTCTACAATAACTCTATTTATACAAAACAATCCTATGTTATATTGAATTCTTGGCCTAATCCTAAGAGAAAAAGAATCTTATTATATAAAAATATGTATTCTCTCATATCTTTGTCATATATCGAAGAGGTCATTCGAATGTATCGAACTCAATTAGAATTTTCAAACATGAGCACTAGAGATGGAAAACGAAACACTGAAAAGAATGAAAAGTCAGCCAACAAAAGAAACAGAACTGTTGGCTGACTTTTCATTCTTTTCAGTAACCTTGTTCAATGCATCATATGAACCTTGTTCGCTTGTGTGGTTACTGCTCGGAAGACTCACACCGGTAAGCTAAAAACATTAACCTTTTAACATTACAAATAAAATTTACACTGTTTCTTATGCAAAAAGATTTGAGAATCTGTTTTGGGGGACTCTACAGGCTTCTGGTTTATGAGTTCATGATAAATGGTTCGTTAGACAAATGGATATTCTCTTCAGAACAAACAGCAAGGCTACTTGATTGGCGTACACGTTTTGCGATAGCGGTTGCAACTGCGCAAGGGATCGCGTATTTTCATGAGCAATGTCGGAACAGGATTATCCATTGCGACATTAAACCTGAAAACATCTTGTTGGATGAGAATTTTTGTCCTAAGGTATCAGATTTTGGACTGGCCAAGATGATGGGGAGAGAGCATTCACATGTGGTTACGATGATTAGAGGGACGAGAGGGTATCTAGCACCCGAATGGGTGAGTAACCGCCCGATCACGGTGAAGGCAGATGTGTATAGCTACGGAATGCTTCTTCTTGAGATCGTAGGAGGTAGAAGAAATCTTGATATGTCCTTCGACGCTGAGGATTTCTTTTACCCCAGATGGGCCTACAAGGTAATTAATTACACAAAACACAATTTATAAAATAGAAAAATAGTTAGAAAAGGTCAAATAGTCTAGGCGCTAGGAGCACCTTTGATTAGAACCTAACGATCTTTTGAAAATATATGTATAGGAACTAACAAACGGGACAGCTTTGAAAGCCGTGGATAGAAGGCTACAAGGAGTAGCAGAGGAAGAAGAAGTAGTTAAAGCTCTTAACGTGGCTTTCTGGTACATACAAGACGACGTATCAGTGAGGCCATCGATGGGGGAGGTAGTGAAGCTTCTAGAAGGTACGTCGGACGATATTAATTTGCCTCCGATGCCGCAGACAGTTCTAGAACTTATAGAGGAAGGATTGGAGGATGTGTATAGAGCGATGAGGAGAGAGTTTAATAATCAGCTTAGTTCTTTGACTATCAACACCATCACAACTCAGAGTTATCGTTCCTCCTCTCGGTCTCATGCTACTTGTAGTTCATCACAAATTCTTCAATGTCTCCTAGGTAGATTTTTTTCTTCAACATTTTATAGTTTGAGATCATTTGCACAAAAAAAGAGATCATTTCTCTTTTCAAGGGTTAATAAAAATGTGATTTATGTTGGGAGATAACTTAAAAAGCAAGATATCCGATTGGAAGATTATTCGGTAGCTCCTTAATATTTGTCTTTTTAACTTTGTTTGTTAGATCGTTAGATTATAATTTTACATTATGTGTTAACACTTCAACTTAACATTATCTTAGTGGACTACTATTTTATTATATAAATCTTAGTTTTCAAAATTAGTAATTCGTATATTCGCGATGTGTGTCAAGTATATCAATTATATAATTTGGTTTTCAAAGTTAGTAACTTCGCAACGTGTCAAATTTAAAAATTAATGATTTGTCATGTGTTATACCAAAAATTTGTTTTAACATATTTGTAAATTATAAGAAATTAAAATTTAACCAATTTAACAAATATAAAAAAATAGTTCATATATGTATATATATACAAAAAAGTTCTAATGTTAAATTACTAATTCTATACGAAAAAGAATTAAGAAAATTATACAATTAATTACTATAATATCATAATTAATGTTGTAAACTAGAGAATTTAGGAAGTGAAATCTCTTAGTCTTATTGATTAATGTTGAGCATACATGTATATATAATAGGAGTACAAAGGCTAAAGCCCATAAAGCAATAGAGTACATAAGATAGGCCATGGGCCGTACAGCAATGGCCATGGGCCGTAAAGCTATGGCCGATGGGCCGTACATGTGCGGACAGTAAATGGCCGAATGGCCATGTCCTAACGGACTGTGAGCGGGCCGGTCTATGGAGTCCACAAGTGTTTTACAACACTCCCCCTTGGACGAGATGACCGTACCATGTTGGATGGGATCGCTGCAATGTGCTTAGGGGATGCTGCCTCATTAAAACCTTACCAGGAAAACCCAATGGGACAAAACCTTGGTGAAGGAAAAAGAGTACAGCACACATTGCTCCCCCTGATCCAAACATCACTCCAAGTCCTGAAGCCTCCGCATCCCAATCTTGTGCGTGAGCTTCCTGAACGTCGATGTCGGCAATGCTTTGGTGAAGAGATCGGCTGAGTTGTCGCAGGACTGTACTTGCACCACTTGAACTTCTCCGGCCTTTTGTAGTTCATGTGTGAAGAAGAACTTCGGCAGTATGTGCTTCGTCCGATCTCCCTTGATGTATCCTTCCTTGAGCTGGGCGATGCAAGCCGTATTGTCCTCGTAGATGACGGTTGCTCCCTTGCTGTCTTCTAAGCCGCTATCCGTCCGTATATGCTGAGTCATTGACCGCAACCAAACACACTCACGGCTGGCTTCATGGATGGCTAGGATCTCCGCGTGATTTGACGATGTGGCCACAAGAGTCTGCTTCATTGAACGCCAAGAGATCGCCGTACCGCCGTGCGTAAACACATAACCTGTTTGTGACTTACCGTTGTGTGGGTCGGATAGGTAACCTGCATCAGCAAAACCAACTAGACAGTCTCGGTTATGGTTAGTATAAAATAGACCAAAATCAACCGTCCCTCGCAGGTACCGTAGTACGTGTTTAATACCATTCCAGTGCCGTATAGTTGGACAAGAACTATATCTTGCTAGGAGGTTCACGGCAAAGCATATGTCCGGCCTAGTATGACTAGCCAGGAACATTAACGCTCCTATAGCACTGAGGTAAGGCACTTCAGGTCCAAGAATTTCTTCATTGGCCTTCTTAGGAGCAAATGGATCTTTATCCAAGTCTAAGCTTCTAACAACCATTGGGCTAGTCAATGGGTGAGCTTGCTCCATATTAAATCTCTTGAGTACTTTTTCTGTATATGCCTTTTGATGCACAAGGATCCCATTATTTACGTACTCAAGCTGCAATCCCAAACAGAATTTTGTTTTGCCTAGGTCTTTCATCTCAAATTCTTTCTTGAGGTATTCTACAGTTTGGGCGATTTCCCCAGAGGTACCGAGGATGTTTAAATCATCCACGTAAACTGCTATTATCACAAATCCTTTGTTTGCAAACTTCTTTATGAATATACATGGACTGATTGGGTCGTTCTTATAGCCTTTCTTGGCTAAATAATCACTTAGTCGGTTATACCACATTCGACCACTTTGTTTCAGTCCATAAAGCGATTTGTCTAGCCTTATGCAGTATTGGTCTCGAGTACCATTTGAACATTTATGTTCTATACCCTCTGGTAATCTCATATAAATCTCATTATCCAGTGGACCATATAAATAGGCGGTTACAACATCCATTAACCGTAAATCCAAATTTTCTCTTATGGCCAGACTTATTAGATATCTAAAAGTCGTTGCATCCATCACAGGGGAGTATGTCTCCTCATAATCTATGCCGGGTCTTTGAGAGAATCCTTGTGCTACAAGCCGTGCTTTGTATCTCACTATCTCATTTTTCTCATTTCTCTTTCTTACAAAGACCCATTTGTGTCCAACTGGTTTAATGGTAGGTGTCGTCCTTAAGATCGGACCAAACACACTTCTCTTCTTTAAAGAGTTTAACTCCACATCAATGGCTTCTTTCCATTTAGGCCAATCTTTACTTTGAGTGCACTCTAATATGGATGTGGGTTATAGATCCTCATTTATCTCAAGTGCTACCTTGTTTATAAATATTTCATCAATGTCGACATTTTTCCGGTTCCATTTTATTCCAGACATTATATAATTGATTGATACTTCATTGTTATCAATTCCTTCAGGTTCTTGAAGTTCAGCGTCCTGAACTTCACCTGGTACATTAATTATTTCCGCGGTCATGTCTGGTTTGTCTATAATTCCCTGAACCTCGGTCTGTTTTGCACCTTTAGACTTTCGAGGATTTTTATCTTTGGAACCTAACGGTCTACCTCGTTTCAAACGTGGTTTAGACTCTGTAGCAACTTGTTTATTGTGTTCCTTTTGAACATCAATACGTACTGGTGCATTGCAAGCTGGTATGTACGATTTTGTTACTCTTTTTGGGTCAGCAAAGGAATCTGGCAATTGATTAGCTAGCTATTGTAAATGTATAATCTTTTGAACCTCTGCATCACATGCTAGAGTTCGAGGATCTTGCCAATTTAAGGATGTTTGATTCCATTTTAATTCTTTGACCAGCTTGCCGGTCTCACCACCTATAGTAGGGAATTCGGACTCAACGAATTGACAGTCCGCGTATCTGGCCTTAAATAGATCTCCTGTCAATGGCTCAAGATACTTTATAATGGTGGGAGACTCATATCCCACATATATTCCCATCCTCCTTTGAGGTCCCATCTTAGTTCTCTGTGGTGGAGCAACGGGTGTATAAACGGCACAACCGAATGTTTTGAGATGGGATAAGTCTGGCTCTTGACCCGATAATAATTGGGATGGTGAATATATGTGTTCACTAGATGGCCTGATGCGTATGAGTTCTGCTGCATGTAAGACCGCGTGTCCCCAAGCCGACACAGGAAGCTTCGATCTCATTAACAATGGTCGAGCTATTAATTGTATACGTTTAATGAAGGATTCAGCTAATCCGTTTTGTGTATGGACATGTGCCACAGGATGTTCCACACTCACCCCCATGGACATACAATAATCATTAAACGCTTGGGATGTAAATTCACCAGCATTATCTAGACGTATAGTCTTTAGTGGAAAGTCTGGAAAGTGTGCTCTTAATCTTATGATTTGAGCCAACAGCCTAGCAAATGCTAGGTTCCTTGTGGATAACAAGCAAACGTGAGACCATCTGGTTGATGCATCGATCATAACCATAAAATATCTAAACGACCCACATGGTGGGTGTATTGGTCCACATATATCACCTTGTATCCTTTCCAGAAAATGCAAAGTCTCTTTTGTGACTTTTACTGGTGATGGTCTTGTAATGAGTTTCCCTTGTGCACATGCTACACAAGTGAGATTTTTAGGGAAAACTCTTTTCTCTTTAAGGTTGTGCCCTTTTGAACTCTTAATTACTTTACGCATCATGTTCGAACCCGGGTGGCCTAACCGGTCATGCCATAGAGTGAATTGTTCAGTGAACATTTTGTGCTTAGCCATGTTAGCTTCTATCATGTTTATTCTAGCATGGTATAAACCAGTGGCTAGTGCGGGTATAGTCTCTCGGACCTTCTTTTGGCCGTTTACATTTTCAGTAATGTATAGGAATTCTTTAGTTCCTTCACCCTTGGTTTCAACATGATAGCCATTTAATCTTATATCTTTAAAGCTCAATAAGTTTCTCTTAGAGCTGGGTGAGTATAGGGCATCACTTAGTTCAATGTGTCTGCCGTTAGGCAACAAAATGTGAGCCTGGCCGTAGCCTTCTATCATGTTGGCTATACCCGCAATTGTACTAACATTTGCACTTTTCATTTTGAGATCTATGAAATATCTTTTATCTCTTAGTATAGTGTGGCTGGATCCACTGTCCACCACTAGTTCACTCATGTCCTTGGCCATTTCTATAAATAGGACATAATTTTGTATTTTAATAGGACAATTATAAAATAAAAGAACCATTGCAATTAAATTAAATAATCATCCAATACAATAAAGGAAAATAAAGCATAGAAGCATTGAAATTAAACCGCTTTAAAACGAAAATCAATCATCATCTTGAAGGCAATCGGAAGTCTCTAGCAAGTCGTCATTCTCATGATCGAAGTCTCCTTCATCATCGATGTACGCATAGTTGGCTTCCGGATTTTTCTTTAGAACTTCTTGGTATGCATCAATGAGGTGTTTGGGAGTTCTACAAGTCTTGGACCAGTGGTTTGACATACCACATCTATCGCAGACCGATTTAACCTTGGTACGTGGTTTAAAGGACGTACGACCCTTACCACCACGTCCGCGGCCTCCTCGGCCGGCCTGTCCGCCACGGCCGCCACGGCCACTACGTCCTCTGCCACCACGGCCTTGGCCGTAGTGTCTTTCTCTGTGGACATAGTTGGTCTCATGGGGCGCTTTTGGCTCCTTAGACTCCATTGTAGTTTTCTTTCCCAAATCAACCTTATTTGCTTCCGGTAATGGGGCTGTACCGGGAGGTCTCATAGCAGAGTTCATCAGCAGCAACTCATCATTCTGCTCAGCTAGCAGTAAACATTCAATGAGTGCCCCATAATCGGCAAAGCCTTGGTGCCGATACTGTTGCTGAAGAACTCTATTGTTAGGGCTGAAAGTAGACAAAGTCTTTTCTATCAGCTCCCTTTCAGTCACCTCTTTTCCACATAGCCTAAGGAGTGAGACAATCCTAAAAAGCTCAGAGTTATACTCCTCCACGGATTTGTAATCCTGGATCCTTAGGTTCTTCCAATCAAACTCGGCCTTTGGAAAGAGCACCATCTTTTGGTGCCCGTAACGGCGTTTAAGCTGTGTCCAAAGGGCGAGTGGATTGTCTATAAAGAGGTACTGACTCTTGAGACTCTCTGCAATGTGATGGTGCATATGTTGGAGACACTTATTCTTTTTCTTATCAGTGCTCTCAACTTCCTCATCAATGCAACCAGCTAGGCCATTTGACCTTAGGTGGATTTCGGTGTCTTTGACCCATTCCAAGTAGTTCTTTCCAGAAGCTTGCAAGATGGGATAGTCTAGGCTTTTGAGATTCGCCATCTGCATATAATGTAGACAACCGATAGTTAGCATGCGGTATTTGAGACCGAATCATGCAACAAACATTTATTCAGGTCATGCGGTATTTGAGACCGAAACATGCCTTGGACCATGCGGTATTTGAGACCGAAACATGTCCTTGGGCCATGCGGTATTTGAGACCGAAACATGCCCTTGGGCCATGCGGTATTTGAGACCGAAAACATGCCCTTGCCTATAATGGATTTCGTATGGTTTAAAATCATGCATGCAAAGACAACAAAATCAAATATGTATGCATGCAACAATTTCCTTATTTTTTCTAGATAGGATTTCCTTTTTCTTAAATTTCCTTTTTTTTCTAGGATTTAGCAAATATTGTTTTAATGGGTTTTAGATAATTACTATAACCGATTAGGAACTTATCCTAATCATAGTTTTAATTTCCGATTTTATGTTTTAAAGTTTATAGGAACTTAACAAAAGTTTTAGTTCAATCGGAATTTTCAACCCTTAACTCAAGTTTATCAAATTCGGTTTTGAGTCTTAACAATCCTAGAACATGATTCATGCAGCCGAAATTTACATGAACAATTATGCTTGAATAGATCCTATCTTTATATATGATCCGTTTTTCAGTATGATGCATGGATGGTCCGGTTTTGATATCCTAGAACATGTTTAAACAACAAAATATTTCTAGGTTCTTATGCATCACAACAAGCAGCAAACAACCAAATTCCATTCATCATATAATTGGTTTTAATTCTCAAGGAATCCAACAACCTAAACGCCAACAGGTTTTAAGTTTTAGGTTTTAGAGATCTTAAACTTTGTTGGTTGTGTACTTGTTTGTCTTAGGGTTCTGTATGTTTAAGTCCAAATTCGGATCATAGGGTTTTAAGAGGGTTCGGCCATATTTTACCTTTCACCGATTTGGATCTGACTGGATATGAACCGGGAGCTAACAGACCTCGGTTTTAACTCTCTCTCGCTCACGGACCACGAACAGAATCACGGACCAAACCACGAACCGGATCACGGACAGAACCACGAACTGGATCACGAACAGAACCACGAACTGGATCACGAATAGCTTCCGCGGACAGAACGACGAACTGCTTCCGCGGATCACGAACAGCTTCCCACGTCCGCTTTGTACTTCTCTCGTCCGGAATCACGAACCGCGAACAGACGAACTCACCCCCGAACACGGACCACAAATCTCGATCAAGCTGCCGATAGAAGCTTGATCACGAGCTTAAGGTATGCTCGTGAACAAGGAGATCTTCGGACAGAAAGGGTTTGATCTCGGATGGGAGCAAGAACGAAGATGGTTTTAGGGTTCGTGGAAGAGAGAAGAAGATCGGCGGCTGCTTTAGGGTTTGGGAAGCGGCGGCTGTTTTTAGGTTTTAGGGTTAGAGGCTATCGTGCTGATAACGTGTTGTAAACTAGAGAATTTAGGAAGTGAAATCTCTTAGTCTTATTGATTAATGTTGAGCATACATGTATATATAATAGGAGTACAAAGGCTAAAGCCCATAAAGCAATAGAGTACATAAGATAGGCCATGGGCCGTACAGCAATGGCCATGGGCCGTAAAGCTATGGCCGATGGGCCGTACATGTGCGGACAGTAAATGGCCGAATGGCCATGTCCTAACGGACTGTGAGCGGGCCGGTCTATGGAGTCCACAAGTGTTTTACAACAATTAAATAAATTACTGTCAATTATTAATCATAAAAGAAAAAAGGATTGTTCTAATGCTCACAACCTGAAACCACTCTCCACTTGTTCTTTCACTGTCAATCGGCTCGTGACGTATGGACTTTAGCACCGTTCAAAGCCACCATCAACCCAGATCACATCAACAGTATACGTATTGGGATCGAGGCATCCAAATCGTGGACTACTCTTCCGCCTTCAGGGATTGGTAATGCACCTCTTCTACCTTGGATACTCTAGGCTATTTGGACAAGTCGTAACAAACGAATATTTGAAAAGAGACAACTCACAGCACCAGATATCCTGTCTCAAGCTATTTCTTAAGCACGGGAATGGCTTGCAGCTCAAACCACTAAGCCTTCTTATCACGAATCTCGCTCTTACCACCAATCAATACCTTTGCCTGAGTCACACCCTGGTACCATGAATTGCTTCTCAGACGCTGCGTGGAAGAAGGAATCAGGATTGGCGGTCTTTGGTTGGATCTTTATAGATCCAATCACAAAATCAGAAATCCATGGCAGATCTTCAGCATCCAATGTGAGCTCAGCTCTCCTGGCAGAGGCGATGGCTCTCCATCTAGCACAACACGCCATAGACCTTGGATTCAAAAACGTCTTTTTTGCTTCAGATTCGCATATGCTAATCAAAGCACTCAACTTGGAGCCCTCTTCAAAGGAGCTCTATGGAATTCAACACGACATCCTAAATCTATCTCTCACTTTTGATGAAATCGTTTTCTCTCATGTTTCACGGATCTTCAACCGTCGGGCAGATGAGATTGCTAAATCATCTTTATTATCTGTATTAATGAACCTATCTACCGAACCGATTGGACCGGTTTAAAGTTTAATGAAATCAGCTTTTCGACAAAGAAAAAAAAAAGATTGTAGATAATCACCTTTACATAAACAAATAATTTTGTCATGATAACGTCTTTGAATTTTTGATTAATTTATGATAATGTTAGTATAGTTTTATTTAAAATTAGTTGGACAAGTATTAAAAAAACTATTACATATGAGATTACAAATTATTAAACAAATATATTTAAGATATTGTTACTTTTTCAAATATGAGATAAAATTAGTTTTCAGTTTTTTTTTTTTTTTAAATGAATTTTTCTGTTACTTTAATTTACTATTAAATCCCCTATATTAATTGGAGAAGTGCAACTAACTCATTACTATTTACCGAAATAGTTGAAATCAGAGTCATTTTGCTACATTCTTTTTGACCCTTAGTTCATCGATCTTCAGCTATAAATAAATGTATGTTTTAGGGAGAAAAACCATCAATCAAAAATTTCTCTCTATAGTAGTGTCTTATTCCCAAATCAACACGAAAAGATGTTCAGATTCACCGAGACGAAGTTTCAAAAAAAACACAACTCTGATGGCTCAAGATCCACCGAAGGATCTTCTCTAACGCCTCTCGTCGCCAACAACGGGAACAAATAGTAATAGTGACTTGTAACTGGTTATAAAAATTCAAAAGTCCCATGCTTAGTTTTCAAAGTTAGTAATTCATATAATCGCGACACATGTCAAGTATATCAATAATATTTTGATAAGTGTGAAAAAATTATTTAATAATTATAAGAAAATTAAAAAATGCTAAAAATAAAAGTATCACAATTAATATTTTTGAAAAGTATATAAAACCAAAAGTGATATATTACATCACTAATTATAATAGGAAAGTTATCTATTAAATTACTAATTTCAATAGGAAAATATGTGAAATTAATCAGGAAAATATTTGCAATTAATAAGGAAAATATATATAATTAAATTGCAATTATTATTTATTATGATCATATAGTAAAAAGAAATTTATATAGAAAAGTGATTAAAGTATAAAAAAATTTAATGTGTTAAAATTAGTGATTAACATAATATAAGAAAAATAAGAAATTAATAAAATTTTTCTTAAGAATATAATGTAATTTTCTTAAGAAATTAATGTAACTTTCTTAAATTAATGTAATGTTCTTGGTTCTTAAAGTTAGTAACTTCTTGACACGTGTCAATTTTTAAAATGAATGATTTGTCATGTGTTATACCAAAAATTTGTTTTAAAATATTTGTAAATTATAAGAAATTAAAAATTTAAACAATTTAAGAAATATAAAAAGATAGTTCATATATGTATATATATATATATAAAAAGGTTCTAATGTTAAATTTCTAATTCTATAAGAAAAAGAATTAAGAAAATTATACAATTAACTACTATAATATCATAATTAAATAAATTATACTGTCAATTATTAATCATAAAATAAAAAGGATTGTAGATAATCACCTTTACATAAACAAATAATTTTCTCATGATAACGTCTTTGAATTTTTGATTAATTTATGATAATGTTAGTATAGTTTTATTTAAAATTAGTTGGACAATTAGTAAAACTATTACATATGAGATTACAAATTATGAAACAAATATATTTAAAATATTGTTACTTTTTCAAATATGAGATAAAATTAGTTTTCAGTTTTTTTTTTTTTTTGAAAATGACATTTTATGTTGCTTATTTACTATGAAATCTCCTATATTAATTGCAGAAGGGCAACTAACTCTTTACTATTTACCGAAATAGTTGAAATCAGAGTCATTTTGTTACATTCTTTTTGACCCTTAGTTCATCGATCTTCAACTATAAATAGATGTATGTTTTAGGGAGAAAAACAATCAATCATAATTTTCTCTCTATAGTAGCGTCTTATTCTCAAATCAACACGAAAAGATGTTCAGATTCATCAAGACGAAGTTTCAAAGAAAACACAACTCTAACGGCTCAAGATTCACCGGAGGATCTTCTCTAACGCCTCTCGCCAACAACGAGAACAAATAGTAATAGTGACTAACTGGTTATAAAAATTCAGAAGTCCCATGCTTAGCGAAGGCAAAAGATACCATTATCTTACTTAATAAACGGATCTTGCTCTAGCAAGTATCTAACCCGGTCAAAACGGACTTGGGACGGTCAAATCCTATTTCATTTTTAATTCAACGAGAACGTTTCTAACGTTGGACGTCTCGAAAGTCGAAAGATAGTACAATAGTCTATACACAAAATCAATTTACTATCCTGCTATGAGCTATCTATCTACTTTGAGTTTTACTATTAATTTACAAACACTAAATAATATGTTTGATATAAATAAATTAACCAATTTGATAAGTTTATAAAGTTATTATACTTTTAATTTATAATATTGATAGAACCATATTTTTTTTTTACATTCTAAGAAAAAAAATATATAATTATCATATTGAATTGTGTTAAATATATTACACACACGATGGGTACATTTTGATAGAGGTTTTATTATTATAAAAAAAAATTGATAGAGGTTTTATTACTATGGGTACATTTTGTTATCCTTTTCTCACACGATGGACAAATGTAATTTTTTTCTAAAAAAATGTCTATGGCCAAATTTCTTACATAATTTTAAATACGATTTTATACGATATATTCTAATAATGAGTTACTACGAGTGAATTTTAAAACATTTTCTTTAATAATTAACTTTGTTATAATTTCTCTTCTACTTTTTTATTAGACGTGTTTTTATATCAAGTGGGTGTAATTAACTAGCTAATACGGTAATACGGTATGCAAAAAAAAAAAAAAAAGGCAGCCTAGAACATAACTTGTTGTAAACAAAGTTGAGAAACATTTGAAAGGAAGAAAGAACAATTGTTATTTAAAAAGAAAGGTTCAAGAGGTGGATGTATTTTAGCGCACAAGTTAATGTTCGAATAATTTAAACCATGTTGTTATGAAAGTTGTAATAAATAGACCATGTTGATATAGTAAAATACCAAAAAAAACATAACGTACATGCATGGATTACATTGTAAAATTATCATTTACACATATCATTAGAAATCAAATATCAAAATTTTCGGTTATTTGACGCTTAATTAAGAAAGGACAAGTTTTCAGCAATGCGTTGGCGTATGCTGTTATTCAGTCCTTACTCTTACAGCTAGATTTTGGTATCAGGTTTGTGTTTTCTCGCATATATGTACACGTATAATCATGTAGATAGCTAATATATTGAAGCTTACTTATGCATGTATCCTTAAGTACAAAAGCAAGCGAAATGTTTTATTAAGAATATTCATCGCCGACCAATTTGGCTGACGAGACGATATTTGCAAGCTTTGAAACATAGGATAACCAATAGCTTAATCATTAAAGTAATTTATGCAAGACTTATGAATATTTTCGAAATACCTTTTGTTTTATAAGGTTGGTAATAGGTATGAGTATGACCTACGGACTATGATATGTATTGTCAATTAAAAGTTAATATTAGGTCTTACAGAAAAAGTGATTCCACTCGGACTTAGAAACGATTTGAGGTTCAAGAACTTGTTTCCCTTTGTATTGAGATAACGCAATGTATGAATGATGTATTTTTAGTTGTTTATATGATCATATTTGATTTGATTGTTTGATATGTATTTATGTAACATTTTATATATATTTTTAACAAAGAAATAAGTAAACTAACAAGACAATAAGCAAACCATATGTGAAATATAAACAAAACATAAATAAAATATTTTTACATATATGTTTTTATAACAAATAAAATAAATTCTCAGTTGTCATACCATCTCTTTTTTATTGTCACATTAGCATTTTGTTAGTTAATTAAAGATATATTTTGTATAAAATTTAATACAAATTCTCAAGTTTCATGTGTTATGCTTTAATTTAATCATTTGAACATCTTTACATATAAAAATATGAAATATTTGCAAACTAATTTTAATACGAATTCTCAAGTTACATATGCTATATCTTATTTGAATCATTTGAACCTCTCATTTTAATATGTATTTGTTTAGTTAAATTACATATTAGTATATTTAAATTTGAGGAAGAAGACACATGTATTAGTTTATTACTATATGGTTTTAATTAATGTTAGACAGCTGTCAAGTTCTCATGCCACATATGTGAATCTCTAGTTGAAAGTTTTTGGAAAACTCTCCACCTTATTATATAAGAAAGAACCAACTAGCTCGGGGTATACAAAATTTCCCAAAGGTGAAAAAATATTATTTAGTTTTACAATTTTACTACCAATGTTTTAGGGGTGGCAGCTAAACCTCCCTAGTCTACCTAATTAAGTCCTTCACTGACTGCAATACTTCTCTTTTTTTTTACAGCGGCTGCAATACTCCTTTAATATATCAAAACTACACGAAGTTTAGCTAATGAAATTTTTATCTTTAATTAATTAAATTTTGGTTTAAAATTTTGATTTACACACTATTTATTAAGTATATACGTTATAAATTATTGAAAATAGTAATATTATCATATACGTAACTAATTAAGACAAAAACAATATTAGTGGAAATTTTTAAATGCATACATTTATAAAGTGTGGTAACTTTGAAAACCTCCCTTAGTATTATTCAAATGATAAGAGAGGTATATGCGATTACAATATTTTAGATTTTTAAGTGTGAACACAAAGTTTTTGGTTAACCAATTAGGAAGCAACCCACATAATTAGCCGGAAAAGAAAACTAATCAATCATAATATCGAACGTGGAATGACATCATTTCATGTGAATCCGCCTTTGTCATACACGCGCTTCCTTGTTCTGTACACCAAACCGATCAAAGTCAGAATGTAATAATAGTTTTGTATATCGACATTACCGCTTCACTCACGTGGACTTGCCACCCTAGTCAAACCTTATTTATAACCCACCTGATCAAGTACTAATCCATATCTCTTAATTCATTACATTCATTTTTTCCTCTTTTCTATTTTCTTTCTACTTATACACGAGCAATAAGAATCTAGCTACTTTGATCTTTTAATCAAGAAACGAGAAAAAAAGAAAACTAGGGTTTTTTGTGGTGGAAGATTTTTTCGTTTTTTATATTAAAAATGATGCAGTTTGTGAAATTTTTCCCACTATTGGCCCTCGTAGTCATAAACTTAGCCGGAGCGGCGACAGTAGAGGCTGCGACGGGAATGAACCCTCCGGTGAAGCTGGTTTGGCATTATTACAAAGTTACTAACTCTTGTGATGATGCGGAGACTTATATTAGATACCAAGTGGAAAAGTTTTATAAGAGTGATAATACCATTGCCCCCAAGCTACTTCGTCTGCTCTACTCCGATTGTATGGTTAATGTAAGTAAACAACAACAACAACATCATCAACATTACTTTCATTTTCTTATTTCTTATAGCCTATATATGTTGTTAATCTATTTGAAAATGTGTGTGTAGGGATGTGATGCTTCGGTTCTTTTGCAAGGACCAAACTCAGAAAGGACAGCTCCGCAAAATCGAGGGCTTGGAGGTTTTGTAATAATCGATAAAATAAAACAAGTTCTGGAATCACGTTGTCCTGGTGTTGTTTCTTGCGCTGATATCCTCAACCTTGCCACTAGAGATGCTGTTCACATGGTACATATATAGGCATACGCGCATCTTCTTATTAAAGGAGAAGTACTATGGATTGATTATTGTTGGAATTTTTCTGATTGGTGTTTTTTTTTGGTTGATGATGGTTAGGCTGGAGCACCGTCTTACCCTGTGTTTACCGGGAGAAGGGACGGTGGGAGACTAAATGCAGACGCCGTGGATCTGCCGTCACCGTCCATCTCAGTCGACGAGTCATTGGCATACTTCAAATCTAAAGGTCTTGACGTTTTGGATATGACTACCCTTCTAGGTATTTCATCGTCTTCTTTTTCTATCTTTCCCTTAAAACACAAGCATCTTTTATCGTTTATTCTAGTTAGGAAAACGTACTCGCAAAGCACTACAAATTCACGTTTATATTTACATATAGTGTTTACTTTTTCCAAATGATTCCCCACAAGCATAAGCATTTTAATCAAAATCATTTTAATCACAAACGTATCAAATGAACTTGTTTTGGGTTTGACATTTTTCCCATTTGTAATTTGCAAAAAAACAATATCTGGAAAATTATTTGATAATTTAAAAATATGACATTTGAAACAATATAATGATTGTATTAACGTTGAAAAAACTAAGATTGTAATTCAATGCTCTAGCTATGTTTGGCAGAGAGGAAGATCTTAATTACCACTACTAGCTATAAAGATAACAAATATTTGAACTAATTCTCATTGTATACAACACTTAACTACTACAAAACAAAATTTACAAGACGGTTTCACATTCTGGAATTTTTAAGAATATCCAAATAGTAATCTAGCTAGTAATCAAGAAATAATTAAGATATAATATACAACCAAAGTGGATTTAACTAGCTTTCTCGTAGATGATTTGTATCAACCTCTAATATATTGTGTAATGGAACAGGAGCACACTCAATGGGGAAGACACACTGCAGTCACATAGTGAACAGACTATATAACTTCAAGAGCACAGGGAAACCAGATCCGAGCATGAACACTACATTGGTATCACAACTTCGATATCTTTGTCCTCCAAGAACACAAAAAGGCCAAACCGATCCACTCGTTTACCTAAATCCAGACTCAGGCTCAAGCAACAGTTTCAGCAACTCCTACTACTCCCGTGTTTTGTCTCATAACGCTGTTTTGGGAGTAGACCAAGAGCTGCTCAACAACGATGACTCGAAGGAGATCACGCAAGAGTTCGCTTCAGGTTTCGAAGATTTCAGAAAGTCATTTGCTTTGGCAATGTCGAGGATGGGATCTATCAATGTGTTGACCGGAACAGCTGGAGAGATTCGCCGAGACTGCAAAGTTACCAACGCTAACTACGGAGCTTAATTAAACTATATAATTATATCTTATTTAATTTATTATTATTATGTGTGTGTTTGTTATAAAATATAAATATAAATTATTCTAATAAATTTATCATCAATAAGGATGGAAGATAAATTGTTGAATCTTGCAAAAATGTAACAATGTTTTAATCAAACTGATTTGGAAGAGACATTAACAACTTGAAAACGCATGTTTCTTTTTTTCATTTGATATTAGCAACCTTCAAAGTTCTCTTTTAAGCTAGCTTTGCATTGGTGTATTTGTTCACATTTTGAAGAGGAAAAAAAAAAGAAAAGAAAAAATTGTTTTAAGGCAACATAACAAATGTGCAACGATATAAAAAACCAAAAACGCTGCGTTTCAAAGATAAACATTTTTAAATACGTCATCATCACATAGATAGGGATTTAATTCTCTGGTATCCCTATCCGAAGAATTCTTTTCTACACATCGACTTTAATTTTAAGTACCTCTCTTGATATCCTACATAGTGAAATTCGAACCGTGAGCGCGCGCATGTACGCATAGAACTTACAACAACTAAACAACTGCGTTTTTTGTCGAACACTTACTATTTTAATTATATTTAATCTTTAACAATCTTGTTTTAATTATATTTAATCTTTAACAAATAATATTGTCTTAATATTGTCTTTAACAACCTTTCAGGTATATTTAATTATGTTTTAATATTGTCTTTATACCATTGTTTTTGAGAAATGGTTTTGATGGATAGGGCGATATCAGATTTTGGTCGTGAGAGATAGTATTTGATAGCAGCAGTCTTCGTAGGCTTCGCTTCGGCCTTGGAGGCGCTCTCTCCTCAGCTTTTTCGACTCTCTCTCTCTCTGTCGCTCATGGCCGTACCAGGATTCTTCTCTTCCACGGCGCTACTCCGTAATCACTCTCTTACTGAAATTCACCATTTTTTTTCTTTAATTTTTACTAGCAATTATATCTATCTATGCATTTTTCGCGTTGTTATTGCTAATTGATATTCTCATGTACTTATTTTGATTTGGGAGCTTTCTTCTTTGCATTCCATTTTTACTTTTTCAGCAAAATTCTTTGATTCTCTCCTCAAAAAATTTCATGAATTGGGTTGAAAAAATACTACTTGGCAGGGCATTGTCCTGTATCGAAAACAGAGGAGGGAGGAGGAAGCTGCTTCCATGTCTCGCCTCGCCGAGTTTTTCATCCTCACCGCCTCAACACTTGTTCTGGGTACTATGAATTGCCCTTTCTTCTCCATTACCCATCAATTCTGTTAAGTAAAGTTGAGATTTTTTTTTGTTTTTTTGCTTTTTAAGTAAATACGTTAGAGTAAGTTTTGTTGCTTTTGTGTGAGTTTGATATAACTAAAAAAGATGTTAGATTCTAGTTTCTTTCTTGTTTTTGGAAAGCTTTATCTGTGTAACTCCTGCATGATTTAGTTCAGTTTTGGTTATATGTTTCTAGTCAGTGGTTTTCATGAACCTTGAGATACAGTAAAAGCTGAACAATCTTGTATTCACTATTTATTGTTCTCAATCTTGTATACAGTATTTATTGTTCTCATATGGGAGCTCCTGAACTATATAAAAGCTGTGTATTTGGTCCGAAGTTGTTCTCCTTTTTTTTTTTTTTAGTTTGTTAGTGTATTAGAAACTAGTAGTCGAGGTCATACTTTTCATTTGTTGCTTGAGCTAGGGAAGATAACTAAATGTGTTTCGATAGTACTTGATGCATTAGGTTATCTTAATCTGTAGTAAAAGGCTAAAAAGATGTCTGAGCATATGTGCCAATATTTTTGTGAGAGAGTACTCTTATTTGATGTGCCAGAACATATGTGCCATGAGTTTATCAGAACATATGTGCCATGAGTTTCAACTATCAGGGTTATCTTATTAGATGCCAAATATTTTGTGAGAGAGACATTGCATTTTTATTTTTTTCTTTTATGTTTGAATCCTCACTTATAATATACCAAACTTTTAATGCACATTACCAGGAGTGGATATCTCAAGTGTAACAGTGACTATTTTACAAGAAATTATTTGCGGAAGAATAGGACTCAGGCCATAGCAGAGTATTTGGGTTCAACTTCAGATCCTAAGAAGCCAACTGGGCAGCCAAGTTATCATCCTTCAGAAGATATCAGAGCATATGTGCCAGAGAATCCTGCAGATTCTAGGCTTTCACCTCCTGAAACTGCTAGAACCATCATTGAGGTATTATTATATGGCATCTTTCACTCAACATTTTATTTGATTAAGTTTTCTGGTAAATCAATCCTAGGACTGATGTCTTAACCTAAACTACAGTTATATGTTAGTGTGAAGAGTTCTGGTTGCTACCTTATTGTGGTTTCTTCAGTGTAACTTTGCCTGCTTGTTTGATTTTGCAAACCTAGTTTTGCGGATCTGACATTTCCCATAGTGTGTCTTGTTTAGGTGAACAAAAAAGGAACCCTGATGCTTTCAGGTTTACTTGGTATAGGAGTTCATGAGAATATTCTCTGGCCTGATATACCTTATGTAACAGATCAGCATGGAAGTAAGAAAAAAATAGTCTTGGTCTTTACTTCATATTTATTCGTTTGGCTTATAACTGTCAACCATTGAATTGAATCACCCTTATTTTTTGCAGATATATACTTTCAAGTAAAAGAAAATGAGGATATAATGCAGTCTGTTGTTTCTTCTGATAACAATTATGTGGTATGTTGTTTCTTCCAAGCATATTATTCATATCCCGTTATAGTCATCTAGGTTTGTGCCGCTGTTTTATATTCCTTTTAGGCATGTCAATGTGTTTTACTGTATTTAAATTTTTAAATGACTCTGCTGAATGGTGTAGTCTTTGCAGCTTGCACTATTGTTTTCTCTCTATTAATAGTTTACTTATGCGATGCAGCAAGTAATAGTAGGTTTTGATACGATGGAGATGATCAAGGATATGGAGCTGAGCAGTCCATCTGGTATTGGTTTCGAGATTGAAGAAATCGGTGATGGTGAAAGTGAATTAGAGGATGAAAACAAGGGGGATGAGGATGAAAGAGAAGACAAAGATGATGAGGTTTGAAAATTTTATTTCAACCTTTCGTGCTTAATTATTGAAGAACTTCATATGGAAAAAAAAACATGTGGGATGCGTAGCATACTTCAGTAGTCATAGTGTGATCTTTTACTTCAGGAATGGGTTGCTGTTCTAGAAGATGGAGATGAAGACGATGATTATGTTTCGGATTCTGATGAATCACTTGGAGACTGGGCAAACTTGGAAACAATGCGGTATTGTCATCCTACGTATTTTGCCAGGAGGATGGCCGAGGTTGCTTCAAATGATCCAGTAAATTGGATGGAGCAGCCGTCAGCTGGCCTTGCTATCCAGGGACTATTGAGTCGTGTTGTTGTGGAAGATCACTCGAATATCCAAAAACATATCTCTGATTGCAAGGCTACATGTACTGACAAAAACAAGGGTGTAGAAAACTCAGGAGAGAAATTTGAAGGCATTGGTAGGCCAAGTGGGGATGAGTCTGAGATATTGCAGGTTGAAAATTCGAAAAATGCCATATCGTACTACAAGCTGGAGATAATAAGAATCCAGCTCATTACGGCACAGGGGCATCAGGTTTACAATAAAGCTTCTCCCTCTTTCCCTTTGTTTTATTTTGGTAACTATGAGATCAAACAAAAGTAAACACCAAAGTTAGTCCATGTTCTCAAGCTAGTACTAATTGGTTCGTAAGTTGTAAACCTCGTGGCAATTATTATCTATGCTCAAGCTTTTGCTTAGTTATGCATTTTTGCTTTTGAACAGACTGAAGTGAAAGTGGAAGACGTCAGGAAAGCACAACCTGATGCTATTGCTCGTGCATCAGATGGTATCGTGACTCAGTTAGAAGAAAAAGGCGATAAACTAACTGAAGCTCTCAGATCTCTGTGTTGGAGGCATAAAGGGCTTCAAGCAGAGGTAAGGAAACAAGAACTTTAAATTACATACTGGAATTTCGAAAAGAATCTGTGTAGCTTGCACGACTAAAATGCTACGATCATATATAAATCCTTAAGATATCACAATGCAGGAAGTGAAGCTCACTGGGATAGATTCACTTGGTTTCGACCTCAGGATTTGCTTAGGAATGCAAATTGAGACATTACGGTTTGCATTCTCGGTAAGGGTATGTCGAATTTTTCCTTTTGTATCTTCTTAGACTCTGTTTAGTGATCAATGTTACATACGATTATCACAACAAACCTGTTTAACTGACATAACAATAGCAGTTAGATTAATGTGGCCTGAGAAGTGAGAACTCTCTATATTGCAGGCAACATCAGTACACAACGCTGAGGGACAGTTGAGAGATTTATTATTCGCGTCGACACCTTCCAAACCGCAGAAACCAAAACAAACGATGATGTAGCTACAAGAAACATATTCAACTGCAAGGTTCTGTGTATTAATGGGAAGTGTCCCTTCACTAGTCAGACATGAACTAAGAACTCATGTTAACGGCTTATTCTTGATGCTGTATCGTTGTGTTATGTTATGTTACATCCACTCAGTATTTATATACTATGCCGTTCACATTTTCTAACTAAACTGCATTTTCAGATTAAAAAAAAATATATACGAAGTAAAGGGAAAAGGTGGACTATCTATCATAAAGGATTTTACCGGAGAAGAACAAATTAAAAAGCCACAATTGATTAAATTCAAAATCTTTATTCACATAACTTTTGAGCAAATTGGAAGCAAAACAAAAGAAAAAAGTATGCAGACCCAAAACGCTGCGTTTCATGGATAACCTTTTTTTACGCATCATATCTAGGATTTATATATGAGAGATATTAAAATCTGTTGCGTTTCAGCTTTTCTATTGTGTGATTTTTGTATAACTAAGATGTTAGCTTTTATGTTTTCTAAATATTTGTTTGCATGGTACATCATTTTGGTAGTATGTAGTCAACGTTTTTCATGAATGTTGAGATTTAGCAACAAAATGAATAGATATTGTATTTTAAATTACTGAAAAAAATTAATCTATGTATTCAATTTAACTTAATATAGAGAAATCCCTCAAATGCAAGTTTTTGTAATAAGACAGGGACATAAGCTTTCGGAATGCAAGTACGTGCCTACGTTTATTTTTAATATAACACGAAGACAATATTTCTGGGACGCTATCGTGAAAACATGTAAAAACTGAGTTTCACACAATGAATTTGTTTGATAGAGGAAACAAATTCAATAAAGTTATTTCTTTAAGAAATCGGATCGAAGCTATCAAGCAAAAGGAAATTAAGATCTTTTAAAGAAAAAGTTAGGGTTTTTGTATTAATTGCTGGATGGATTACAAAGATGATATCTCTCTCCATTTATATATTTCTCTAGATTACAAAATATAGCTACTTTCCTAATTGGCTAAACCAAGATCAGGAAAGTTTCTCTTTTCCTATTAGGTCGGCTGCTGGGCGACCTGGAAAGTCGGCTGCTGGGCGACCTGGGAAGTCGACTTCCTGCTTTTGGACAGGGCCTTGTAAGATATTGTTGGACACTGTTTCGAAGACCGAATTCGACCCTCTTTCGAATTCCCTGGTTTAACTAACCGATTTCGATCTATAGTTTAGATCGGTATGTTGGGGGTGCTGAATCCCGCACCAACAATTAGTCCCCCCCCAGTTCGGAGTATTCTTAGAGATTAATCTGAATATTCGAACTATAGAAAGGAAATATCCGATCTAAACTATATGGAAATTAAATTAATTTACCCATATCTCTGCGCTTCTTCGAGATCTGATGCTGATACGACGCGTGTCTCATACGTCGCGTCGGTTAGGTCGGAAGCTGAAAAGTCGCATAGGTCATAATGACAACGCATAGGGTTGCCGACTCCAGTGCTCCTTTAAGTACTTCCTTTCCCTTCTTGTTTTCACTTTTCGCCAAATCGCAAAAAGGTATTTGCTCGGTTCCCTTTCACTGCTTTCTAATTTTTGTTAATTTATCTTTGTGAATTTCGTGACTCCTTCCACACTCTCCGGCGACCATCATGACCAGCATTACGACTCCCGTTTCATCATCCGATACCGAGAGTGACCAGTTAACCCGCCGCAACACTAGACGAAGATCGCCTAGATTGTCCGGAATCAACCGAAAGAGTTGTAAGATTGGAGTCCGAGCTACCTTCGAGTTCCAGATCTCATGGAGCTTTGTCCTCCCAGATCCATCCTCCGGTTAGCGGGAGGATTCGCAGTCGTCACAGTAACACTGCGAGAGAATAAGATCACCCATCAAACGATTTAACCGAAGAAGAGGCTCGCGCCGTTGACCGGGGAATCATGATCGAAGATATCCTTCCAATCTCAAAGCATAATGGCGAGGTCGGAGGCGAGAAAACACTTTCCAGTGTTAATAGCGTTCGCGAAACGCTGAATTCTTGCAGACTCCACAATTGCGGCGTGCACATCATTATACCTGGTGACCATCAACGCCCCTGGAATCCTCCGAAAGGGTTCATTTGCTTATACGAAGATTATTTCACCCAATGTTGCTTGTGGATCCCTCTTCCGAATTTGCTAACCCGATACACCCATCGTCGCAGAATTCTGATCTGCCAACTCACGCCCGGTAGCGTTTGTAACTTCGTTGCCTCTCTTACTATTGCGGTTGAGGCTGGGGTATACGTCAGCATTGAGGGCTTCGAAGAGATGAAGAATTTCAAAAGCCTAAAATACCAAGCCGGCTGGGTTGTGAACATGAAACCGGCTCAAAACTTTCTACCTGAC
This sequence comes from Camelina sativa, assembly GCF_030686135.1. Lineage (NCBI taxonomy): Eukaryota > Viridiplantae > Streptophyta > Magnoliopsida > Brassicales > Brassicaceae > Camelina > Camelina sativa. The sequence goes on along the minus strand of NC_141892.1, from coordinate 10,243,827 downwards.
CCAAATGTCAGCAATTTCAAGAAATGGGCAGCTCGGTATTTCTTCATCCGAGTGGATGAACGTTCCTTCGAGAGTCCTCAGTGTGGCAAATGGAGAGTGTGGAACAGTTTGCCCGGTATTAATTCACCCATCTTATTGTCAGGTCGTGAATACATGGTCTGACCTGATTTGGTTTTATCTTGATTTTACAGATCGCCCCAGCTCAGCGAAGAGACTCTCAAATGAATCCCAACTAATCAAGAATGCGCTTTTCGCCAGAGTCGACTGTCGGTGGGATTGTATCATTCGTATCCGTATTGAAAACGCAATGGGAAAGGCGAGAACTCATTTTGTCAGCTTCGCCAGCGAGCTGGGCTAGTCTTCTAACGCCCCCACAACGTTAATTACCAATGCTTGCGGGCTTTAATCCACCACTCCAAATCTTGAGCGGACGAGCATCGATCTCGACCCAAAGCGAACTGAGAATGAGCATCCGGGAGATTAATTTCTTGACATCGAGATGTTCGGAGACGACCAAGTAATTGATGACACCTGTCAGGACGATCCTCCCCTTTCTAATCAACTTCTGGGCGACGTGCCCGAGGTCGTTTCAACGGAAATTGATGCGACTGAATCGGAATCTCCAACTCAAAATGTTCCTGAAACGAGCAACGCTGGGAAAGAGAAAAAAAAGAAAGGGAATCGGAAACGCTCCGCGAAGGATGCCGAACTCGAATCGCATGACCGCTTCCGGGTCAAACGAGCAAGCAAGCAAACTGACAGGTTCACCTTTGACTATTTTGGAGATACCCCCTCTTGTTTGTAATAGAGCAGCCGCTGGTGAACTTTGCAGGAACTTGACCCTGTCTCCAGCCATGCTTTCGCCTGTAGGCGATCTCACATACCGAGAACAATTCCTAAATGCTGCTCAATCTGCACTCGAGGTAAAATCCCACTCTACCCAACAAATCCGTTCTCTTCAATTCTTGTCTGACCATGTACTCCTTGCATTGTACAGACCGTCGCTCACATCAGCTCACTTACCCTGGCTTATGACAGAAGGGTCAAATCTGCGACAGCCTCGGAGTTGGAGTTAGACAAAGTGAAGGAGTGTTTAGAACATCTTCGAGCTGCAGATAAGCTCAAGGAAGAAAAGATCCTCAGGCTGGAAAATTCACTTGCTGAGACGGGGGAGGCTTATCAAAGTCTCTAGTGGAGATTCGACGAGCTGGAATCCAAGGAGAAGACCCTCGAGGCAGAGAAGTCTGAACTGCTTCAAGAACTCGACGCTCAAAAAGGGAAACTCGTCTCGGAGACACCTTGACTTCGTCACGATCGGTGGTGCAAAGTCGAGGGAACTGCAAAGAAAGTCCTACGCCGCTTGGATAAGGTAAAATCCTACCTGACCGAGCATAACCAAATTGTTCGACCGAAGGAGAATATTCTTAACCAAGCAAACGGGGTCGCGAAAACCGTCGAATTCCTCCTGGAAAGAGGGGCAACGATTCCCAACGAACTAGTCTCCAAGATTAAGGAAAGGAGAACGAAAGCTCTTGAGGAAGTCTAAGCCCTGAATGTGTTGGAGCTGGAGGAGGGCGACCTGAACATGTCTCCAGATCAGTTTGGCTTTAGACTCCCGTACTCGGGGACTCATGCTCCTGACTCCGTTAGAGATCCTCATGGATCGAATGCGGAGACTTTCCAGGCTGACTTTTCTGATACTCTTCCAAACTGATCTGCCTTATATTGTTTTAGACATAAATATGTTATTGTTGAGGCTTACTGTTTTTGGCCTCCTTTGATTTCTACCTGTTTTAAGAATATCGCCCGTTTTGCGGCTAAATGATTTTCTTTCTTTCTGGCTTAATTTCCTTAATACTTTGAAGGAAAATTTCCTTTGTAGCAAAAAGGTAATCTCAGGGAGAAGAACGGCAAACTTCCCAAATCTAATACCTTAGATTCAATATAAATACCCCAAATTCATTCCAAGTTGTGCATAAACAGCAATTGAAACAGAATTTTGCAGAGATAATGGCAAGTTCTCCTAGCAGCATCAATTCTTGTGCTAAAGTTGGGAATGATGTCCCAACATTCTCTAACTCGGAAGCCATTAAAAGGGGAATGCCCTATTACCCAAACACTCGAATTCTGTGGATGTTAATGTTCCGTGTTAGTCTGGAGGCGAGGTCGGATCTTATACTCTCTTTCGTTGCATCGAAGAGCGCATTGCTGAATATCGCGAACGGCTGGATGTGGTGGAACAAACGCGGGATGACTTGCTGTTTAAACTAAAATTACTCGAATCTCATCCAAAATTCTGGATTGGAAACGGACTCGACAGGGTAGCAGATATGCCTCCTTGCTTAATCACGTACTATAATGATTGCTATAACTTGGGGAACTCGACCTTGAGCAATCCGAGTTTCTCCCTGGGTGGCGAGTTCACACCATCTGATGTAAAACCGTTCTATATGAACAAGAACGCCAATCACGTGGAAGCTGCTGCAGCTCATGTTTTTGTTCGCCAAGTAAACCTCTCAATTCGCTTTCCTCTTTAAACTTGATAGTCTGTTGCTGACGTTTTATTTGTCCTTACTTTGAAGATTGAAACAGCGCATCAGGAACAATGTCACAAACTTTACTATCATTGCCTGAGGAAAAATGAGATCGACGACCGCCTAGCTGTTTTGGAAAACGAGGTTGCTACTTTGAAGGCGAAGAAGAAAAGAACCATCAGTCGCCTTGACGAAGCTGAGCAGAAAATCAGGGCACTGGAATCCCGTCTTGACGAATGGGAGAAGACAGGACTCCAATCCTATGGCCCATGTCGAAACGTCTTAAAGCGGATACTCAAAAGATTGCAGCCTCGATTGCTCTAAGCTCCGAGTAACTGATGTACCTTCATTCGGCGATTTGAGCCATGTGTTTTTAGAATTTACGAAGTTGGTACGTTTTGACGAATCATATTGCAATAAAAAAATTATTTTATTCAGAAATTTACACGAGACGGGACGTCACCCGACTTACATCGAGTAATCCTTATTAGGTAATTTAACCTGAGCGTATATGCGCTTTAGCGGAGGGCGACAGACGGGACTTCGGCTTACCTCCTTTGTTCCTGTTCAGAAGTTGGATGGCGAAATTTAAAACTCTGGGTTCGACTTACATATCCGTCCGAACCGGAACTTGCGAGACAATTAAAAAAAATGAATTCTCTAGTCAGAGAGTTATCGAAACAATTCAAAAAAGAATTCTCTGGGTTCGAATTATCTTGCCACGATGTCTATCAGTTCGATTCCGAACTAGATGGACGTGGAAGTCCTCTTTTTTTTTTTTTTACTCATTCCCGAGGTATAACAGGAGCATTGAATGCGAACACGGTTTCACAATGCAATCTAATTGGTGAGGAAAACTTCGACACGCGGCGTGTATTTACCTATGATCTGATTGGTGCGAGATTTTCGGGACACAACATCTATCTCCCCCTTCCTCCTATAAATAGGTAGAAGGGAGGTATGCTGAGCGTCTCACAACCAAATTTTAGAAGAATAGATTAAAAAAATGCCTACAACGACTCCACCCGCATGGTTAAGGCGAGCTGGAGAGTTAACTGCTGTCGGGGTTAGTGGTTTCAACCCCGAAGCTTCAGATGCTGCCCTCCCCTTAGAAAGCGTGACTGCTTCTCATTCTCGCGAGCTTGCTATTGTCGGATCTGATTTAGCAGATCTAGAAGAGAGCCCGTTGCAAAGAGAAACCCGTAGGTATCAAGCTCGCTGCCAAAGTATGGGTTCGTATATCAAGGAACTCCGCCTGATATAAGATCTCATCTACTAACTCTGCCGCTTAGAGAGAACTATCGTGGTTCTCGATGAGCTCATTGCCGGCGGTTTCTATCTGGCGAACTGATGCATGACCCAATTGCTTGCTGATCGCACTCGCTGAGAAGAACATGTCACCAGGACCCTGATACCCGATCTGCCGGAAGGTGACTACGAACCGCTGGGTAAATCTGAACATCTACACATCGTGGAGATCCCTGCATACCGGAATTGCATAGAAAGACTGAGACGGTATATCCTCCATTTTGAATCCACAGATCACCACTTCTGAGAAAGCAACACCATAGAAGGTCCGTGCGCGTTCCTCGAAGAGATGGCAGCTAGAGGTGCAGAAGTGCCGACAGCTCGGCTCGAAGAACTAAGGCGAGAACGGTAGAGCTGGCGATGCTACCTCGAGGGTTTGATCGTGGAGGAGCCATAGGCGTCCGACCTCTCAAGCTTTGCGCCTGTAACTCACCGAGGAGGTTGCGATCACAGGAGGGGGATCACACTTCAGAGATCGAAGTCAATTCTTTAGGATTTTGTAATAATGCTCCTTCTTCTTCCTTTGTTTTTTACTAAAGGCATTCTGCCGTATCAGAAGATCACACTTACTAGCCGAAAATGCCAACTTTGTACCTCTCTTTTTTTTTTTTTTTTTTTGTGTTGAAAAGTGAATAAGATTTCCGTTTCGATGAAAAGAAATTTATTATTTTTCCTGCTGTGCTCACAAAATCTTAATAAATGATTAGGAGTTGCCTACGTACCCAAAGTTGTGATCAAGCTAGTCGTAGTTCTTAATACAAACAAATTTGAAAGCGACCTAGCGCTTAAGATGAGCCGCATTCCAAGGGTTTTTAACTTGTGTACCCTTCATGGTCAAAAGTTCATATACCCCGGGACAAACTACTCTTGAGATGAGGTACGGCCCCTCCCATCGAGCACCGAGTTTACTGGCGTTTATCTCATTTGTATTCTCGTAGACTTTTCGTAACACCAGGTCACCCTCGCAGAAACGCAGTTCACGAACGTTCTTATTTACTTGGCGGCTGCATTTTGGTAGTTCTGGATTCGAACCAAAGTCTGATCACGTAACTCCTCGGCAAAGTCGAGGTGATCGAGAATCATGCTATCATTAAGATCGGGGTTATCGACCAACATACTGCGGCAGAGTGTTGGCACTCCTACTACCACTGGTGCTAACGCCTCGATGCCGTAAGCCAACAAGAAATGAGATTGCCATGTAGCTCGCCTCGGAGTGGTCCGATAAGACCACAGTACGCCATCGAGTTGGTCCGCCCAACCTCCTTTTCGTCGTCCGAGACGTTTCTTCAGCCCGTCTATTATGGTCTTGTTTGTGGCCTCAGCTTCACCGTTTCCTTGAGGATAACAAGGAGTCGAGGTGTTAGGCGAATTCCCCATTTTTTCAGAAAGCGTCGGGTGATTAGCGAAGTGAACTGTGTTCCGTTGTGAGTGACGATCTCATACGGGAGTCCATGGCGACAAATGACATTTTTCTAAATGAAGTTGGTTACATCCAGCGACTGCACCTTGTAAAATGATTCAGCCTCCACTCACTTGGAGAAATAGTCGGTTAGGACTAAAAGGAAACGCTTTGATTTCGACGGACTCAATGGTCCGACAAGGTCCATTGCCCATCGCATGAATGGGTACACCGCAGTGACCGCTCTTAGCAGTAACCTTCCGTGATGTACTTTTTGATCTCGAGCTGCCAATAAAACGGGGGGTTGTGCTGCATCTGCTGAACCTGGAACTGGCTCGTCAATTTCCATAGGTTCCGCGTCGTCATGGATGGCGAAAGTCATACCTCCATTCGTTCGTTTATAGCGTCGTATTCTTCGCTGAACTGGCTGACAACAAGCTGCGAGTCGCAAAAGACCTGAATGGATGCTATCCTAAGTCCTTGTGCCAATCGTAGCCCAACCAACACGGCTTCATATTCGGTTTCGTTATTCGACGCACTAAAATTAAGTTTCAGCGCCTGCTCGATGACTTCGCCGGTCGGAGATCAGAGAATAATCCCAACGTCGGATCCTTGACTGGAAGATGATCCATCGACGAATAGCGTCCAAGGTTCTTCTTTAGGTAAGGCTTCCTCAAGTTCATGAGTTAGCTCCGTTATAAAATCTGCCAATACTTGGGATTTCAAGCTAGGGCTAGATCGATACTCGATCTCGTATTCTTTCAACTCAATTGCCCATTTCGCAAGTCGCTCGGATTGAAGAGGGCTATGGAGGACAGTTCGGAGCGGTTGATCGGTATAGACGACAATGGAATGCGATTGGAAATAAGGCCGTAGTTTCAGAGCAGCAACGATTAAAGCGAGGGAAAGCTTTTCCAGGGTTGGATGGCGCGTTTTCGCGTTGTTGAGGGCCTTGCTTATGTAGAATATTGGTCGCTGCTCGCCATGGTCGTCTCGGACTAGTACTCCACTAACCGCCGAGCTGGAAACCGAGACTTAGAGGTACAGTGTCTCTCCCTCCTCGGGCTTGACGAGCAATAGGTGGCTGGTCAAGTATTCTTTGAGTTGCCTGAAAGCGATCTCGCAGGAGTCGTCCCAGTGGAAATCCTTATTTCCTTTAAGGAGTTGGTAGGAAGAGAGACATCGATATGTGGATCAGGCGATGAACCCATTCAACGCGGCTATCCGACCAGTTAGGCGTTGAACTTCTCTTTTGTTACTTAGAGACGGGAGTCCTAGCACCGCTTCAATTTGCTTCGGATTAGCTTTGATACCTCGTTTGCTGACGATGTATCCCAAAAATTCTCCTGAAGTTACGCCGAACGTGCACTTGTTTGGGTTGAACTTCATCTGGAATCGATCCAGAATATCGAAGCATTCAGCGAGGTGTTGGATGTGTTGTTCCGCAATTAGGGACTTGACTAGCATGTATTCCATTGTCTGCCCAGCAGATCGACGAACATTGCATTCACCAGTCGTTGATAAATTGCCCCCGCGTTCTTCAGTCAAAACGACATTACTTTATAGCACTAAGTTCCCCTGTCCGTTATGAATGCCATTTTCTCACGATCTGAAGGGTACATCGCGATCTGATTGTATCCTGAGAAGGCATCCATGAACGAAGGCAATTGGTTTCCTGTGGTCGCTCCTACCAGTCGGTCGATATGCGGGAGAGGAAAACAATCTTTGGGACAAGCTTTATTGAGACAATCTTTGGGACAACCTACCAGACCCTCCACTTGCCGTTTTTCTTTTTGACGACTACTGGATTTGCTAGCTAGTCAGGATATTGTACCTCCATTATTTGATCAGCTTTGAAGAGTCGTTCGACCTCATCTTGTACTGCCTTTGCTCGATCTGGCCCTAAACGTCGGCGCTTTTGCCGGATTGGTTTGAACGTGGGATCAATGTTGAGCCTATGGCACGTGACCGAGAGATCGATATAGACCATGTATTTAGTGGACCATGCGAACGCTGAAGATCTGGATTTCAGGAAAACGACCAGCTCGGATCTGAGTCGATCTCCGAGTTTGGCTCCTATCTCGACTGTTCGCGAAGGATCCGTGTCGTCTATGTTGACCTGGATAATGTGGCATCCCGTAGATTTTAGCCAGTCCCGCTCCGGCCTGTAGGGATCAATGAAATGATCTCCGATCTGTAATTGCTATGCCTCCTCTCGCAACCTTTGTTTGCTTGCATTGAGTTGATCCAAGGCGATCCTAAAATGGGGTTGTAGATCGGTGGCGCGTCTATGACCACAAACTTCGTCTTGCGTATTACTCCGCTAGCACGGACTTGCAATTTCACGTCGCCCATTGATATCTTGGCTACTCCAGCATATCCGGTCAGCGTCTTGGGCTCCTATTTAAGCTGCTCGGGTGTCACACCTATTTTCTCGAATGTCTGCCAGAACAAAACGTTGACCGTGCTCTACGTCAAATTCACCCATTGCAACCTTGACGACCAAGGGGTCGTTATGAGGATATTGAATTCCCTTGGCGTCCTCGGTTGAAAATGTGATGGGGTCGGCACTGAGTGGTTCTTTCTCGGAGATCGCTTGAACACTACAGATCTGATATGCCCGTTTCTCTAACACACGAACGTAATCTTTGCTTTCATCGGTTTGGCCGATAATCATGGACATACGACCCCGAGGCGAGGGGTTTGTTTGCTCAGTTTTGTGTCCTTTTTGGCGCTTTGATGGTCCCAGGAGTTCTTCTCCAGGTGAAAGGTTGCTCTGTTGCGCGAAAGGAGGTGGCTGTTGCAATTCGCCATGCGCGTTGTTCGGAGGGTTATTGCCCTTTTGACCTTGCCTGACATTGGACCGTCCTGATCTGCCTCCGCGACCTCTTCCTCCACGGCCGCCGCGAAAGGCTTTGGGCTGGTAGGTAGCCTTGATCTCGCTGGACAAATATTTTTCGTACAGATAGTTGGACAAATGTCTGCATTCAGCCGTGGAATGCCTCCAAACATGTGAAATTCGCAGAAAAGCTCTTCTCCTGAGTCCGCGGGTGTGTTAGCCTGTGTTCCATCTGCGGAGATCGCACTCACTACTCCCCGCTTAGGGTCCCTTGGATCATGATGTTTTCGGGGCTCTTGGTAGCCTTCTCTGCTTTTTTCTTTTGTTGAGGTTGGGCGTGGTGGATTAGCCTTGATCGCCCGTCTCTCTTCGTCTTCTTCGACGTAAGCGAAGTGAGACCCCCAGTGGAGTGCGTCGTCCAGGTCCTTGACTTCCCGGATATTGAGATCTATTTGTAGAGGAGATAAGCCCCTTCTTGAACGCAGCGATTGCGATATTTTCAGAGACTGAAACGTTGGCATACTTCTCCTTAAACCTGGTTAAGTATTGCCGCAACGGCTCGCCGAGTTCTTTCGTCGTCTCCCATAATTCGGCGCTGGAAATTCCGCGCTCGATGAAGACTCGGTAATTCCGTAGGAAGGCCTTCGATAACTGAGTTAAGCTATCAATTGAGTTCGTCGGGAGTTGTAACGTCCGCGAACCAAAACTCTGCGTTTTGGAGGTGGGTGTCGATTGACACTCATGGTGGTGTCGGTCGACACCACTTATTTCTGGTTCGACCAGATTGATTTAATTATCGATTTGAACTGGTTTGGTTTAGGAAAAACCATTGGACCGAGATATATAAGTTAATTGTCGACCAGAAGGGTTTTGGGAGTTTTCTCTTGTCGTCGTTTATCGTTTTTGAGAGAGAAAGAGGTATGGGAATTATGAGTTTGTGGTGATGCCGTTTGGGTTGACTAACGCGCCAGCAGCGTTTATGAGATTGATGAACAGCGTGTTTCAGGAGTTTCTGGACATATTTGTCATCATTTTCGTCGACGATTTCCTCGTCTATTCTAAGAGTCTTGAAGAGCATGTCGTACATTTGAGAGCAGTGCTGGAGAAGCTGTGTTTGCAGAAGTTGTTTGCTAAATTGAGCAAGTGTAGTTTCTGGCAGCGTGAGATCGGTTTTCTGGGTCACATTGTGTCTGCAGATGGGGTGTAGGGTTTAGGGTTTAGGGTTTAGGGTTTAGGGTTCAGGCTATCAGAGATTGGCCTATACCGCAAAATGCCACAGAGATCAGGAGTTTTCTCGGGCTGGCAGGGTATTACAGGAGATTTGTGCAGGGGTTTGCGAGCAGAGCACGTCCTATGACTAAGTTGACGGGGAAGGATGTTTTTTTTGTCTGGTCACAGGAGTGTGAGGTGGGCTTTGCAAGCCTGAAGGAGATGTTGACTACTGCTCCGGTGTTGGCTTTGCCTGAGCAGGGAGAACCCTATGTGGTTTATACAGATGCATCTAAAGTGGGTTTGGGATGTGTGTTGATGCAACATGGGAAGGTGATTGCCTATGCTTCGTGGCAGTTGTGGAAGCATGAGGACAACTATCCTACTCATGATTTGGAGATGGGTGTTGTATTCTTTGCCCTGAAGATTTGGAGATCTTATCTTTATGGTGCAAAGGTATAGGTCTTTACAGATCATAAGAGCCTAAAGTATATATTCACTCAGCCCAAGCTGAATTTGAGGCAGAGGCGGTGGATAGAGCTTTGAGTCGGTAGTGAATTTGAGGCAGAGGCGGTGGCGGATTATGATTTGGAGATAGCCTACCACCTTGGTAAGGCTAACTTGGTTGTAGATGCTTTAAGTCGGAAGCGGGCGGCTTCGTCTCAGGAGCAGGAGATGAAGTCTCGGGTAGGAGAGATCAGTGCATTGAGTTTGTGTGTGGTTTATCAGGAATCGTTGGGTTTGATTGCAGCTGATAGGGCAGATCTGCTAAGAAGGGTGCGGTTATCTCAAGAGAAGGATTTGGGGCTGGTGAATGCCTCAAAGGATGTTGATTCTGAGTATCAGGTTTCGGCCAATGGTACTATTCTAGTACATGGGCGGATTTGTGTGCCTAAGGATGAGGAGTTGAGGCAGGAGATCCTGAGAGAGGCTCATGCGAGCATGTTCTCAATTCATCCAGGAGCGACTAAGATGTACCGTGACCTCCAGAGGTACTATCACTGGGTCGGGATGAAGAAGGATGTAGCTAGTTGGGTTGCGACGTGCGATTTGTGTCAGCTAGTGAAGTGGTTCGCTGAAGAGTCTTCCCATTCCAGAGTGGAAGTGGGACATGATAACTATGGACTTCGTGGTTGGGTTGCCAGTGTCCAGGACGTTTGATGCTATCTAGGTCATTATGGACCGGTTGACTAAGTCGGCACATGTTCTGGCCATTAAGAAGACGGATGGAGCAGCAGTCTTGGCTAAGAAGTATGTGAAGGAGATAGTCAGGTTGCATAGGGTGCCAGAGAGCATTGTGTCTGAAAGGGATTCCAAGTTCACTCCGGTGTTCTGGAGAGCATTTCAGGCAGAGATGGGCACTAAGGTGCATATGAGCACAGCTTATCATCCCCAGACAGATGGACAGTCAAAGAGGACGATCCAGACGTTGGAGGATTTGCTGAGGATGTGTGTGTTGGATTGGGGTGGCCATTGGATAGATCACTTGAGCTTGGTAGAGTTACCAGGCGAGTATTGGGATGGCACCTTATGAGGCTTTGTATGGGAGGCCGTATCGTACACCGTTATGCTGGACTCAGGTGGGGCAGAGGAGCATGTATGGGGCAGATTTTGTTCAGGAGACCTCAGAGAAGATTCGGGTTCTCAAGCTGAACATGAAGGAAGCTCATGATCGGCAGAGGAGTTATGCCGATAGGAGGAGGAGAGATCTTGAGTTTCAGGTTGGAGATAGAATGTACCTCAAGATGGCCATGTTGCAGGATCCGAACAGGTCATTGTCGGAGACTAAGTTGAGACTAAGGTATATGGGTCCGTTCAGAGTGATTGAGCGAGTTGGACCAGTGGCATATAGGCTGGAGTTACCTGAGGTTATGCGTGCATTTCATAAGGTTTTTCCATGTGTCTATGTTGCAGAAAGGTCTCCGTGAGGATGATCAGTTGGTTGCTAAGATCCCTGAGGACCTTCAGCAAAAAATGACTTTGGAGGTGAGACCAGTGAGGGTTCTCGAGAGGAGGATCAAGGAACTTCGGAAGAAGAAGAATCCTTTGATGAGAGTCCTGTGGGACTCTGATGGTGTTGAGGAGCAGACTTGGGAGCCAGAGGCGAGGATGAAGGCAAGGTTCAAAAAGTGGTTCGAGAAGCAGGTCGCGACTTGAACTTGTCTAGTCTGGTCCTAGTCGTAGTTCGTGGCTGGAGCGGGAATGGAGTATTCCAGCCCATCTCTCTTGTTTACTCGGTCGCTTGGGGTAGTTGGTTGTGCGACTGAGTAACAAGATGAGGTGATGTTTAGGCTACAAAATTTCGGCAAGGCAATGTTTTGGGGGAAAGTTTCCTGAATTAGAAGTTTTATAAATGAGAAGTTCCAGAAGTGGAAGGTCTAAAAATGGAAGGTTCTATGTGAGTTAGAATTCACCAATTTTTAGCGCTGGAGAGCCTTGGAGGGGCTTGTGTGGCCTTTTTGGTGGGTTGTTTAGCCATTGTGTGGCCTTCGTGGTGGGCTGTTTAGCCATTGTGTGGCCTTTGTGGCGGGCTTCTTAGCAATTGTGTGGCCTTTGTGGCGGGCTGTTTAGCCAGAGTGCTTGTTGCGGCGGTCCTTCGGGACAGATGGCCTTGGTGGCGGTTCTGTTTAGGACATTTGTTTGGCCTTGGTGGCAGTCTTGTTTAGGACATTTGTTTGGCCTTGGTGGCGGTCATGTTTAGGACATTTGCTTGGCCTTTGTGGCGGTCCTTTTTAGGACATTTGTTTGGCCTTTGTGGCGGCCCGTGGAAGGGTATGGTCATGAGGTATTCCAGTGAAAGGGTATGTGGTTGGTAGGACATTGTGTTGTCTTACGCGATCCACGAAAAGGAAACCTCGTTGTGGATAGGACTCAGACGTGTTCAGAATTATTTGCTCGCGACTCTTGGGGGACTTCGGTTCTCCTAGTACCGCCATATTCTAAGACTTTGTGGCTTGGGGGTGTGGTTGGTATATCGACTTCGGATGACGATCCGAAGGTGCGTTGCAGGGTGACGACACGAGAGACGAATATTGGATATCTCCTTATACATTATGGCATGCGGGTTTAGGCTCGATGATGAGCCAACATTATGGCATGCAAACTTAGGTCTGATGAAGAGCCAATAAAAACTCAAGGTTTTGGCCTGAGAGTAAAGAAAAGTCCAAAAGTCGAGAGCAAATAACGCCTGGAGCGTGAGTCTATCACCTAGAGGTGACCTTTCGTATATCGATCGAAGTAGTGCTGGCCGTGGAGTCGGTAGCACATGAGTCCTTGGCTGAGTGTTGTTCGAGATTCGAGGACGAATCTATTTTGGTGGGGGAGAATTATAACGCCCGCGAACCAAAACTTTGCGTTTTGGGCGTGGGTGTCGATCGACACTCATGGTGTTGTCGGTCGACACCACTTATTTCTGGTTCGACCAGATTGATTTAATTATCGATTTGAACCGGTTTGGTTTACGAAAAACCATTGGACCGAGATGTATAAAGTTAATTGTCGACCAGAAGGGCTTTGGAATTTTTCTCTTGTTGTCGTTTATCGTTTTTGAGAGAGAAAGAGGAAAAAGAGGAGCTCTTAAGATTTTTGGTGAGATTGGTGAGATTTCTTGGCTGTTCTTGAGAGGTTTGGAGCTAGGAAGGATCTAGAAGCTTGCTAGGAGGGTTGGATTTGTTCCTCTTGGTCTGAATCTTCCTGCAAAGAGGTGTGTGCATGACCATGGCTAATCTAAGCCCTTGATTTCCTTGTTCTTGCTTGTTTGTTGTTGTTTTGTGTGTTTTCTTGTTGGGGATTGGATGATACAGGTTTCTAATGATGTTTCCGGCATGGGTTTTGAGTATTGGATGATTTGGAAGAGGTTGAGAAGCGAGATCTGACTCTCGGCTTCGAGCGGATCACAGTTGCAGGTGGAGTGTCGATCGACACCAGCTAGATGGCATCGATCGACACTGTGGGGTAGTGTCGGTCGACACCAATGCCAGTGTTGGTCGACACTAGGCTGGTGTCGGTCGACACCTCCCTTCCAACGAGACAATGTTCGTTTTCCTGGTTTGTGTGTTTTGTTGGTTGATTGTTTGGAACATTGGATCATTGTTGCTTGTGTGTATAGCCCAGTAGATGGGAGGATCGCCTCACTGAGTATTTATCAAATACTCATGCATCTCAATTTGTGTTTGTGATGCAGGTAAAGGAAAAGTGTGATCGTTGAATCAAGGCAATGAAGAGGAGGATGTTCTAGTGGTTCGTTTGGTTGTCTGGCTTATGTTAGGTTGCTAGGGTTGAGTCCTAGAATGTTGTTAGGATTGCTGGTTCTCTGGTTTATGTTGTTTGGATTATTAGTTTATGTTTTGGAATTAATATTGGTTATTGGTTATTATTTATTGAAGATTTATTGGTTAATGGTATATGTTATTTCCGTTGTTGGTTATGTTTGTGGTTAGGTGGCTACTGAGTATAGGACCACTAGTCATAGTTATTTATTATTATTATTATATTATTATTATATATTGAAAAAAAAAAACGGATCAGGTCGTTTCAGGAGTTAAGAGAACCAGGTTAAAGCGTTTCCTGTTAGGCTCTCGACAAACAGATGGCAGTAACCAATATCCCTCTGTTCCTCAAAACGGAAAAGTTTATAATTTAACTTTGATGTAAAATTGTTTTGTTCTGTTTATGAGGGCAGTGGACACCTAGAGACACAGATGGAGAGATGAATCCCATGGGAACAAGAAGAATAAGTCCAACTTGTTAATAAGTTTACCCTAGATACAGCTTGGACTGCACGGCAAGCAAGAAAGTCAACAGATCCTCATCAACACAAGAAAACAATTAAGAAAATTAGAGTATAAAGATCCATCTTCATGTGCTCAGATCTAACTGAATTGCTATTTCCAAGGCAATATATTATAAGTCGAAATGGGAAACTGGTCGGAGTTGCCACCGGATATCATCCACATAATCTCTCTAAGAGTTGACAACCCCTTCGATCTGATCCATTTCCGATCGGTATGTTCATGGTGGCGTTCCTCTAGTCTTCCCACATACCGACCGATTCCATCACTTAGATGTCCTCTTCCCCCAGATGTCGGCGGCTGCGGAGATGACTGCCATATCTTGAGGAGTCGTGTTTATCTAATCAAGTCTCTTTCTCACGTGCCTCACCGGTTTTGGTAATTAAATCCTCCTTAAACAGTTTTGATTCAAAAGTTACCATAATTGTTCGTTCTTTCTCATTTTTAACATGTTTCTTGAATCCCAAGCCTTATAAATTCTAAAACTGTAGGTGTCTGTCTCTATGACCCCTAGAAATTCAATATTAGGATAGGTCAAATTTAATGAAAATAAATTGAAATGTTCCTCGCAGGTTGTTTAAGCTGCAAGAAGAAGAGAATGGAGAACTTGCTCTGCAAAGCTTGTTCAGTAGAACCACCTCCTCTGAGTGGGGATGTTCATATCCAAGTCTGTCACTTGACTTGCTCAACTCTCAAGTCATTGAGCTAGCTCAAGAACATGTCGCTCGTTACACCTATTGGTGCGACCTATTCGATGATGGTTTTCCGGCTAAATATGAAGAACGTGTCGGCTTTGTGCGATTAGATCCAGAGAACAAGGAGTTTATGATTTTGGGAAGGCTCTCATTTCAAGGCCTTGGTATGTATAGGTCATTTGAGGAGCGTTGGACCAAGATCAAGACAACACCAGATATATATCCAGAAGCGTTAGCATCGTTTAAGGGAAAATTTTATTCCATAGAACCAACCGGACTAATGAAAGTGGTAAAGCCATCTCTAGAAGTCAATTCGTTTCAGCGGTCGAGGCCTTGCGATAAGACAAGGAGACGTTGGGTAACGGCGAACACAATTATACTTTAGATATAGTTTTTCGTCTAGTTACAAGTTTCTTTCTAAATAAACGGAAGATCAAAATACTAATTCTTATTTTATTGGCATCAAATAATATTATTATTATTATTATTTTTTTTATCACATAATCGCCTTTATTTTTTTTTTGACAATAATCACATAATCGCCTTTTAAAAGTTCTCTTTTCTTAATATTGTATATATCCAGCTTGTCAAGTCGGGAGAAAAACTTCTACTAGTAGAGATCTGCACCGAGACCCGAAAAGAGTATTTCACACCAAGACTCCAAGACGAAAAGGGATGGTTCGAGATTTCGGAGTTAGACGAAGAGCGAAACGATTGGATTCAAGTGGAAGATGTGGGTGGTTGCATCTTGTTCTTGGACTACTTTTGCTCCTTCTCTTGTCTGCCCACTCAGATTCCGGGTTTCAGACCCAACTCAATCATCTTCGTGAATGTTTTTGGAGGTTATGGACATAAACATTTTCAGGTGTATGAGTTTGGTAAGCAAGGGTTTAGATCTTTTGGAGATATCTCCGACTATGTTCAACTTTTTCCATCTCCCCCATGGATCATTTCCAACGGATGATTGATCATCACAATAAAAACGAACATGTTTGCATCATCATCACATTTCAACCCCAAAAACTTTTATATCTTATAAAGCATACATAAGACTGAAATAAAGTTATACGAAATCATTTAAACATCTTTAAGAATTATGTATGTATAGATGTAATATTTTTGTCGATAAACTGATACAATTATGTAATAAGCCGAATTTTTAAAAGTTGCAAGCAATTTATGTGATACATATCGATCGATAACATTAGTATATTACCCCTTCTTTAGAAATTTATGTAGCAGACAAATCTATTATATGTGGTAGGGGTTTTATATGGACCAGCTACTAGAAGATGCCAGCTTTTATTTAAGATAAGAACTCCAAACTTTAAATTGACAATCTAAGAAACATCACTGATCAAGTGGCATGGGTCCATGGCCGATCATATTGCAATTCCATAATTAATCAAAATATGATTCACTGTAGCCTAATTAATAACAAAATTTTATTTATATGGTAACAAATATCTTTTCAAATTATATTTGTATTTATATGGTATACAAATATATTTATATGGTAACAAATATGATTCACTGTGAATACAAATCTAGTTTTGAAAGATTTAATTCATTTTCAAAGAAAACCCAATAACTATTATATATTGGTTTCTCATTTTCTTCTCTACGTGATTCGTTTTCTTTCATTTTCAATGTTTATTTTCAATGTTTATTTTCATTTTTTTTAATTTTTAATTTTACTAACAGAAACCAAAAACCAAAAACTAAAATCTAATTAAAACCAAAAGCTAAAAAGCAATTTGAAAAACCATTCCTTTCATGGCCTAAATCAAATAGAGTTTGATTCGTGTAAAGACATATGTAATGAATTTTTTTTTTTTTTTTTGTAGATGCAATATCTCAGCATAACAAAAGACGTGTTCAAACTTACACTTGCATTTATCATCAAGTGAGTGTATTCTACTAAGCGCGTTATATTGGAGTACATGTTTAGAAGCGAGCTTGGTTTATATTAATCCATGTCTCATTTTTGGCTAAATGGCAGGATGACCTCAGGAATTGTCTACTCGATACTGATGCTTTTTTTGATCATCGCTGCATATGTTTTTCTTATTTATCAGTTTTGTGGCCTTACAAGTGATCAGTTTTTTAAAGATCTGCTTAGCAATGTGTGGCATCTCACCATCTTGCCTTGCATTTGGTGTGGTACGGTTGAAGTTTGGTCTAGATGCGTGTGTGGGAATTGTGATCGGCGGTTTTATTGCTAAATTTGTGCACTTTTATCATAGCCTCTTATATATGAACTTCTACGCCACCAAGGCTTTATACTGTTTTTACGTTGGGGAATCACTTATGTGTTGGACATTTTTTGTTTTAGTTGCCGTTGTTATTCACCTTGCTTTAGAGGAAGATGAATCCTTAACACATCCACTACTATTTGTTTGAATGTACCTTCTTTATGGGTTTGTTTGTTTTAATATATAATATAAAGACACCAGAATTCTCCTCTGTTCCGCGATACAACTTGGCTTATATGTGGGGATTTTAATGAAACTTTAGAACCTGAGGACCATTCCCTTTATGTTACCTCTCCGTCAATTTCAGCAGGTATGCATGATTTCCGAGTGTTGGTTAGAGATTGTGATCTCATTGAAATGAGTTATCATGGTCCTCGCTTTACATGGGGTAATAAGCGTCATGACGGAGTCATCTGCAAAAAGCTGGACCGGGTGTTAGTAAACCCACAATTGGTTCAACAGTTTGGTCAATCATATGCGGTATTTGAACCAGGTGGTTGCTCTGATCATCTGGGTGTAGGTTCTATGTTGCAGGGGAGGAGAGGCGGCTGCGAAAACCTTTTAAGGTTGTTAACGCTGTTACCACACTTCCGGATTACTTGTCATAGCTTGTTGAACGATGGAAGGAATCCCCTCCTTTGTTCCATTCTACATCTGCAATGCATGGTTTTTCGAAATCTCTCAAGGGGCTTAAACCACACATGAGAAGTTTGGGAAAGAAACTGGTCGGCAATATCACCATCCAGACTAAAGTTGCTTATAAAGTTTTGTGTGTGGCGCAGGAGAAAACAATGGCATGTCCATCTTCATCCGCGGTTACTGTGGAGACTGCGGCTTATGAAAAATGGAGAAGTCTAGCTGATATAGAGGAGCGTTATTTGCAGCAGAAGGCAAAGTTGCATTGGCTTAACATTGGGGATCAAAATAATAAAGCTTTTTATGCATCAGCTAAGCTTCGAGAGACGAGAAATAATATCAAGGAGATTCAATGCGAAGATGGGAGAATAGCTCGTTCACAAGACTTTATTAAGCTTGAAGCCGAGAGGTATTACAAGACATTTCTCACTTCCTTGCCAGTAGACTATGTGGAATGGTCCATTGAGGAATTGGCGGACGTTTTGGAGTATAAGTGTGATGAAACTGACAAAAGCATTCTAACCAGAGAAGTTACTAAAGAGGAGATTAAGCGGGTGTTGTTTGCTATGCCTATAAACAAATCCCCAGGGCCTGATGGTTTCACTGTGGAATTTTTCCGAGATTCCTGGTCAGTTATTGGTGATGATTGTGCAGTTGCTATCCAATCCTTTTTCCAAACGAGATTCTTGCCAAAGGGGGTGAACTCTACTATTTTGGCTTTAATTCCGAAGAAGAAGGAAGCAAGAATCATGAAAGACTATAGGCCTATTTCCTGTTGCAACGTCTTGTATAAAATAATATCTAAGATTCTAGCAAATCGTCTAAAGATCATCTTGCCTAAGTTTATTGCACCAAATCAGTCAGCTTTCATAAAGAACAGACTGTTAATGGAAAACTTGCTTCTTGCTACGGATCTGGTTAAAGATTACCACAAGGACTCTGTCTCCTCACGATGTGTTATGCAGATTGACATCTCGAAAGATTTTGACTCGGTGCAGTGGGGTTTTCTCCTTATACACTGAGAGCTCTAGATTTCCCAGACACATATGTTAGCTGGGTCCAAACTTGTATTACCTCTGCTTCGTTTTCAGTACAGATAAATGGCGAACTTGCAGGCTATTTTGGTAGTCAACGAGGTCTAAGACAGGGATGTTCGCTAAGTCCTTATTTGTTTGTGGTTTGTATGAATGTCCTCTCTCGCAAACTGGATCTGGCTGCTAAGAACAAACAGTTTGGTCTTCACCCGAACTGTAAACCTCTGAATCTAACCCACCTGTGTTTCGCAGATGATTTGATGGATTTTGTTGATGGAGAAAAGAAATTGATTGAGGGTGTATTGGCGGTGTTTGATGACTTTGCTGCACACTCTGGTCTACAGATAAGCTTAGAGAAATCTACTATATATATGGCTGGTGTTTCCGCAGAACAGAGAGAGGACATTCTTGACCAGTTTCCCTTTGCCTCTGGCACTCTTCCTGTTCGTTATCTTGGTCTACCGCTACTATCCAAACGAATGTCAGCTGCTGATTATCTCCCTCTCTTAGACAAGATTCGCTTACAAATAAGCACTTGGACTGCAAGGACACTCTCTTTTGCAGGAAGACTACAGCTCATCCAATCTGTGCTATTCAGTCTTACAAACTTCTGGATGTCTGCTTTTAGACTCTCAAAGGCTTGTTTAAGAGAGATTGACAGGTTATGTTCTGCATTTCTTTGGGCTGGTCCGAATCTAAATCCAAACAAAGCGAAGGTCGCTTGGTCGGAGGTCTGTTTACCAAAGAGTGAGGGCGGTTTAGGCTTATGCTCACTTGAAGAGGCAAATAAAGTGTGTATGATCAAGCTTATTTGGCGACTTCTCTCTGCAAAAGGGTCCTTCTGGGTGAGATGGACTCAGCGGCATCTTATGTGTAGTGGGTCTTTGTGGGCAGAGCAAGAAAACACTGCGTCAGGTTCTTGGATTTGGAGGAAGCTCCTCAAATACATGGACATCGCCAAACAATTTTATCGGGTGGAGGTTCACAATGGTGTTTCTACCTCTTTTTGGTTCGACAACTGGTGCTCATTAGGTTGTCTCCATGACAAGTTTGGAGACCGAGGGATCATCTCTCTCGGGATTCCACTAACGAGCACGGTGGCAGAGGTCATGGCTATGACTAGGCGGAGGAGACATAGACAATCTCTGTTAAACCAAGTCGAAGAGGAGATCTTACAACACAAGCTTATCCGAAATGTAGATATGCTAGATGTTGCATTATGGAGAGGGAGAAATGATTGCTATCGCCAGAAATTTCTCACCAAGGATACTTTGCTTCTCACTCGAGCGGCTCACCCGATTATGGACAGCTATATGGTGATATGGTTCCCCAATGCCACCCCTAAGTTTGCCTTCCTTACCTGGCTGGTTGTCAAGGACCGACTTACAACAGGAGACAAAATGCAGAGCTGGAACGTCAATGTAAACACCAGTTGTGTGTTCTGTAGCTGTCCCATGGAGACTACTGCACACATTTTCTTTCAATGCTCTTTCTCGCAACATATTTGGGAACCGCTAGTGAAGAAGATTCTCTTGAACAAGTATACTATCGACTGGAAGGAGATCATGGCTTTGCTTGGAGGCACTGATCTGGACAAGACTACAAAGATTCTTATTAGTTATGTTTTTCAGAACACTTTACACTCGATATGGATGGAGAGGAATGGTCGGCGTCATGGAGACCAACCTACTACGGTGGAGAATTCAGTCAAGCTGATTGACAAAACGTTCGTAACCGGCTAAGCACCATGAAGGGCGAGGATACTATCATTCAAACTTGGTTTGCTGCCAGATTTTACTAGATATGCTTAATTGAATTGTTTTTCAAAAATGTTTAAGACTATCTATACACAAGCTTTGTAAACAATATCTTTTTTTTTGAATATAATTTAACGTTACATTCAAAAAAAAAAATATATATATATATAAAGACATATACACATATGTATTTTACTATTTTTACTATGATAAAACGAACATGTTTGCGTCATCAACACATTTTAACCTTTTTATATAAATCTTATAAAGCATACTTAAGATTAAACTAAAGTTATAC
Source organism: Camelina sativa (assembly GCF_030686135.1). Classification (NCBI taxonomy): domain Eukaryota; kingdom Viridiplantae; phylum Streptophyta; class Magnoliopsida; order Brassicales; family Brassicaceae; genus Camelina; species Camelina sativa. Next base: position 10,223,073 of record NC_141892.1, on the reverse strand, counting down.
GAAATAATTTAAACAACTTTAAGAATTATGCATGTATGGATGTAAGGTTTTTATCGGTAAACTGATACAACTATGTAATAAGCCAAATTTTTTGTATTAAAAAAATGACGGATTTTTTAAAAGTTCAAATGACAAATTTTATCTTTTTATATATAATTAATTATAGGTTATATTAGGTAGGGCTTTTATATGGGCCAGCTACTAGAAGATGCCAGCTTTTATTAACGATAAGAACTCCAAAATTTAAATTGACAATGAAAGAATCATCACCTATTAAATGGGGTTATCCGTTAGAGATTTGAATATAGTTTTAAAGATTTTAAATGTTATACAGAATCTGTTGTTAATAGATCAATATTTTGTTAAACTCTGTTAAAGTTTAGTGTTATTAGTTTGTGATATGTAAAAAGTCATTTAAAATCTTAACAAATTTGGATTCTTGGATTCAGACTTTTATAAAGTCATTAAAAGTTTTGTGTTATTCAATTAAAACAAAAGAATCTATGATTGTTAATGAGTTCAATTATTATGTTATTAGTTCATGATTTCAAACACTTTCTTTACAAAATAAAGTCATGGAAAGTATCATAAAAATACAGAGATTGTTTGGAGGACTTTACAAGATTTTAGAGAACTAATCAACAAAACTCTCTAACAATCTTTAATAATCTTTCACTTAATCACTTTTAATGATTTTGTTGAACTCTTCAAAAATCTTCATAAATCTCAAACTAATATCACTCCTAAGTCGCCAGGGTTCATCAAATCATATTGCTGCTCCAAAATTACTAAATTTTATTCACTTTTTCACTAAAATTTTGTCCTTCACAAATTGGTAGGAAAGGAAAATAAGTTTTTCTGTCTGTCTCCCTTTAAATTCATTTTTCTAGTTTTGTCTGCTTGCATCATCCATCCATCCAAAAAAAAAATTACATAAAAATGCGACATCCAAACAAAATAAATGAAATAAAATGATACAGCTAAATAATCGAGAAAAAGGATTCAGCGTAAAATAGATTAAGAAAATCACCGGAAACTAAAAAAATCAGTTGATGGTAGCTCAATCTATTATTTGAAACAAACCGTAGTAATAGTTTAATTTAAATATCTTCTAAAACTGTAGCTAATTATAATACGACAAATTGCATGCCATTATATTATTCAATGGATCTAAATTACTTGAATACTAGAAATTGATATATGTGACAAATCGATTGAAGATGATACAAATACAAGTTGAGAAAAATCCTAGGTTTCTTGTTTAGTTGTATTACTCTGGCATAAGCAAAAACAAAAAAAGCGATCTTGTCTGTATTATAAGATTACTTAGTCTAAGATAAACTCGAAATTAAAATATGGTTCAAGTCCTCTTCATCTAACTCAATGATGGAATGATTATAGTTATTTAAGCTATTAAGTTGTCCGATTATCGAGGATATTTCTTTTAGATATATATAGATTCTCTACGTGTTTAAGGAGAAACATTTACGATAATTCTAGCATATATAATCAAAGAATATAAATAATTGATAATTGTAGAATATATAATCAATGTTTTCATTAAGTTTTGATACGTTTCACAATTCACATCAACCAATTAGACCAACCTATAGATGATAAATTACTTTAATAGGAAAAACTTAAATTATACAAAACGTTTGCTCGTTAAGTTTATCTTGGACATTTATCAATCTGCTGTATAGTCAAACCTTAGTTTTGTCCGCTCTAAAAACAAAACTCATGTACAGCGCATATTGATAGGAACCAAAAAATATTATATTTTATGATTAACTAAAATATAGAACTGGACATTTATAAAAACAATTCGGTGACAGCTAAAATTCCTAATTCAAACAATCAGCCAAAAATACGTACCTAACGACAGTACGACACAATCTATGCGGAGGGTTTTGTAAGCCAACTTGGTTTCTTCCTCTTTCCTACTTCTTTGTATAATTTTCAAAAAAAAAAAAAACAAAGAACAAATGTCGGGTTAGTCATATTATCATGTACTTGATTTCTGAAAAACAATTTTGTATTCTCCCACCCATAATTTGGCTATACACACCTAATTGGCCCATAATTCTATATATTATAGATAACTTGACAATTGATTTTTAATTTATATATGCCAGCAGAAAAAAAAAAAAAAAAACCAAGACACAAAAATAGAATCCATAAACCAAAAATGCTGTTAGACAAAATTGATTGGGGCATTACAAGAATATTTTTTAATATTTTTTCTATACTAGTTAAGTTTGAGTGATGATGCCTTCTACACAAACTTCGGCACATATATATATATATATATACATATATATATATATATGCATGCTACATCCGGATCGTTGTCTTTCTTCGGAGTGACAAGATGTGTTATATAATCTCTTTTTGCACTTGGATCGTTTTGTTAGACAAATTTGACAACAGTTTTTCTAAAACTTTCATATCATCTAAAAACGGAAGTGTCGCATTGTAATTAGTGAATACTTAAATAATCGAATATACTCCCACATAACATTATATGCTTCTTTAGTTCAATTGAAAACTTGACGATGAGCTATAATAAGAAATAAAATTTTATATTTCTTATAAAAAGATTTTCAAATCTCATTCATATGATAACATAGTATGTATTTTTCAAATAACATATCAATTTCAGTTTCATGGATTAATTTGAATATCTTCCAAATAACATTTGTTTCAGTTTTTGTCCGTTTTCGTATAATGTGGTCCACCACCTAATGACCAATGCTTATAAAACATATCACGACGACTAAAAATATAATAGGAAATAAAATAACTTGAGATTGTCAATGACGTGATTTGTGACTAGTTGATCAACAAGAAGACGGCCACGTTGAAAGCTTTGAATTACAGCTATACATTTTAACAAAATATACATTCACTATATATGTTTCCTTAACTGTACTTACGTGAACACTTATTTATAGTACGAAGACGTGTTTTGTTTCTCGCCCAAACCAACTCACTTTTTTATTTTTTCTTTTCTTTTTTTCTATTTCCTCCTTCGTCTTCAAACCAAAATCCCCATTTTCCTTATCTCTACAAGATACAGAGAAAAGAGAAAGATCTATAATTGTTTTTTAAAAAACACCATTTCTACGGCTGCAAATCTTCAAATTCTCCAGGTTAGTGTTTATTTCATTTCTCCTTCTTTATTTTTCTGGGTTCATTGTTGACAGAGTCCATTACATCACTTTGTTACGAAAATGCGATTCTTCATTTGCATTAATATCGTTCTTTTACAGCTCTGATTTAGGAGTTCTTTTTCTGATGATTCTTGCTTTTCCTAAACCCAAAAATGCTTCAAACACAGAAAATTAGGCTTAAACCCCAAAATGTCAATTGATGCAAGTTTTAACGCGTGAACTGTGTAAAACCAACGTACGTGCAAGGGCGTTGTTAAATTTATCGGAGATTCATATTTTTACTAGTACATGTAGTGATTTTATATAGGATCAAATCGGTTTTCTCAATCGATGAAACAATTTATATTGGTTACCAAGTCGTACGCGTGAATAAGCATATCATTGTTTGGCCGGTTGAGCCATAACTTTGAAGTGGACCCGATGAGTTGATGGGTACATAGCAACCACACCATACATATTTGAGATCTTTTGTTATTTTGTTTTTTTCTTTCCAAAAATAAAAGTTTTTTTTAATGACAGCAAAAAGAAAGAAATATATTTTATTTTTTAATTTTTTTTTTCTGTTGTTTACAGGAGTTTTTGTTTCGTTAGGAAAAAATTAGTTAGCTCTTTCGAATATTTCCTAAGTATAGAAAAATTAAGTGTTAATATTATCTAAGAATTGTTTGAAACTTGAAAATACAGACTTTTTAAATTGGTTTAGCTTTAGATCATTGACGTGGAACATCTCAAATGAATAGGACGAATGAATTAGCACGTAAAAAAAAACGGTGTATATAAGGATATATCATTGCAGTTCTAAAATTACAGTTTTTGTTTTCTAAAATACAGTTTCTCTTAAATAAAATATTAAAGAATTTATACAACTCAAATACAGAAACCAAAAGGAAAATTAAAATTCGAAAACCAAAAAATTCTGAAACTGTATTTATTCTTTTTGCTCTTTATGATTGTTGTTTGATTTGAGGAGAGAACTCTAGGGATCCCTGATGCATGCAATGCATGTATCCTAACATTTATAGGTTTCAAGTGCATGCAATTGTTTTCGATAAACAAACAATAGTGTTCTGTTGTCAAAAAAAAAAAAAACAATAGTGTACTTATTTTCCCTTTCTAGCCGATAACATCATTTTCCAATACATATAGGGCAAGTGAAGTAAGTGAGTACGTATATACAGTCAAATTCCGTTCAGCTGAGAAACCACAGCTTAGTGGCAAACCACTAGACTTTGCATATTATTGATATGCATATTAGGTAGATATACCTAATATGCATATTAGGTAGATATTTAAAACCAAAAAAAAAAAAAAATTAGGTAGATATGTTATATGTGGAGAATTTAGGTCAGATTGATTTTTAGTGGGCTAAACCACTAGACTTTGCATATCAGTTTGTGATTTTAGTAAATGTAAAACCCAAATTCATTTTTCCAAATCATGTTATAGAGAATTGTAAAGGGAAAAAGGCAAAAATTCTAATGAATTAAGAACTCGCTAGAGCCTAGAAGTCCTTTTCCCTGGCCAATACTTTATTGTGAATATTCTCTAATATATATTTTGTTTCCCCTCGCATATGCTTTTTTCAACCATCAAAAATATATATAATGATGCCAATTGAATTGACTTTAAGGGTCTATACTTATCAATTATTTTTGTTAGTGAATGAATCAATAATACAAGTCTAAGTCAGAAGATTAATTAACTATAGATTTTTAAAATAACGAAAAACTTATATAAATAATTTGAATTTGTTACAGGGTGTGAGAATAGAAGAAAAAATGGATCAGAAAACAAACTATGCGATTCAAGTAGAAGAAGAGCTTCCAAGTCTACTGAGAAAAGCCACAACAGAAGAAATGGTTGGCTTTGACAATTACAAAGATAGTGCTCATCCTAGTCCTCACATAATCAGTCGTTTTCATCCTTCTCATAACTCCACGCCTACTTTGGTATATTATTTATTTTTATTTATCACTTTCCACATTCGCGAAAATTGAATTATAAACTTATTATATATACCTAACTCCGAGCAAATTACGTTACATAATATTTATATGGACAGGACGGTCAAGAAGCATCATCAACATCAATAGACTCAATGGAAGGTCATCATAACTACAATGAGACTCCACCATGGACTCATCAAAGAAAACCATCAATCTCAATGCCAACGTCACCAAATATTCTCATGATCTCTGATCCAGCGACAGCTTCATCTTCCGACAACAACACAAACGGTGGATCCACTGGCAAATCTGTCAAGTTTCTCTCTCAGCCGATCACCAAAGTCTCTTCTCTCTACATAGAAACTGGTAACGGTGACGATGATCGACGTCGCAGCCATGATAATCATCATCATCAACAACATCAACATCATCAGAGTGGTCGTCAACACCAAGATCATAATCCGGCCACGCACAAGCTTAAAGACAATAGGTACAACTCGTTCAAGACTTGGTCGGGGAAACTCGAGAGACAGTTCACAAGAAAACCAGCTTCTGTTGAACCGGAGACACCAAAACGGAATAACCAGAATATGAATACCAATGAAGCCATGCCTGTGGACCGCTACTATGATGCCTTGGAAGGTCCTGAATTGGAGACTCTACGGGTACGTACCAACGCTTATTTTTCGATATATATATATATATATATATATATATAATTAATATGATTTAGTTTCGATCATATGCATTACGGCTCATATAACTCTCTGAAATAACGAATACGGATACAACATACAAGAATTGCGTTAATATTTGTGATAAGCTTTTGCTTTAATGTTTTATAACACTCTTATTTTTTTTCCTACGTCGCAGCCACAAGAAGAGATCGTTCTACCAAATGATAAAAAGTGGCCATTTCTTCTCCGTTACCCAATCTCCACATTTGGTATGTGCCTAGGAGTGAGCAGCCAAGCCATAATGTGGAAGACCCTAGCGACCGCAGAGCCAACCAAGTTCCTTCACATACCTCTTTGGATCAACCAGGGTCTCTGGTTCATCTCAGTCGCTTTGATCCTCACCATCGCCACCATCTACCTCCTGAAGATCATCCTTTACTTCGAAGCCGTACGCCGCGAATACTACCATCCAATCAGAATCAACTTCTTCTTTGCTCCTTTCATTTCTTTACTCTTCTTGGCCCTCGGTGTCCCACCTTCTATAATCACAGATTTGCCGCATTATCTTTGGTACATCCTTATGTTTCCTTTCATCTGTCTTGAGCTAAAAATCTATGGTCAATGGATGTCCGGTGGTCAACGCCGGCTCTCCCGAGTTGCCAACCCAACAAACCATCTCTCGGTCGTGGGGAACTTTGTCGGGGCCTTGCTTGGTGCGTCCATGGGACTTAGAGAAGGCCCTATATTCTTCTACGCCGTTGGGATGGCTCATTACTTGGTTCTGTTCGTGACTCTATACCAAAGGCTACCGACCAACGAGACTTTGCCTAAAGATCTTCACCCTGTCTTCTTCCTCTTCGTCGCGGCTCCAAGTGTTGCCTCCATGGCTTGGGCTAAGATTACTGGCTCCTTCGATTATGGCTCCAAAGTTTGTTACTTTATAGCCATTTTCCTCTATTTCTCATTGGTAAGTTTTACATATAAGTTTAACTCATACGTATTTCCCTTCTACAGAAAAGTATTCACTAATACAAATCTTCCTCTCTTTGATTTATATATAGGCTGTTCGGATTAATTTCTTCCGTGGAATCAAGTAAGTCTTAAGCAAATTACTTCTGTTACTGTTTGGTTTTTAGTTATCCGCTAGCTGAACTTACACTCTTTGTTTTTTTCCTTACAGATTTTCGTTGTCTTGGTGGGCGTACACATTTCCGATGACCGGTGCTGCAATTGCAACCATCAGGTATGCAACAATAGTTAGGAGCACCATGACTCAAATCATGTGTGTGGTCCTCTGTGCCATTGCAACGTTAGTCGTGTTTGCACTGCTTGTGACCACCATCATCCATGCCTTTGTTCTTCGAGAACTTTTCCCCAATGACCTTGCCATAGCCATCAGCAACCGCCCAAGACCCAAACAGAATAGCCATCACCGGTGGCTCGACCAACTGAGAAACGTAAGCTCAGAGAACATCGAGAATTACTTGAAATTCACAGACTCGGACAGCAGTCACAGTAATGATCTAGAAGCTTGCAATGTCAAAATTCAAGAGAATGATTCATCGTAAATCGGAAAATCACAAACATTTTTCAACCCCTGGTATAGATTCGTATCCCAAGTTTTGGTTTTGATTTGTTGTCAGTGTCTCTGACACAAGTGAGGAACCTAGTAACCTATATGTTGCTGTGGTTCTAATGAGCATGTGTGTAAAGTAGTAGTAAACAAACGGAAGGGGGTTGTCTACAGTGGTGAACCGATGCAAACGAACAAGTATCTCTTAAACCGAAACTATTACCAGTTATCAGTTTTACAATGTGCTGAACCAAACTCTTTAAAGATCATGTAAACTTGTTTTGTTCCAATAAATAAAAGTTTTGAGGGGTATATCACTGTATCAACAGCATGAGAAATAATATGATGGACAATATTTTGGTTCTAGTCAGATCAGCTAAGCTAAGAGTTACAGTTTCACATAATCTATTTTCAGAACTTAATAGATACCGGCGTAGCTCGATATACAAGATCGAGATCCAATGGCACAAGATTAAAGCACTATACTCAAGCCTATAGTACTAAAGGGACAACAAAATCATCATCTTACCAATTGGCTAACTAGGGGAAAGTTCTACTCAGATCAGCTAAGCTATCAAAGTTCTCATAACCATATGACATACGAACTTGAGATATATTGGAAAATCTCAATCTTACATAAACAGATTACAGAAACAGAAATCAAGAACCTTCAAGAAACAAAAGGCATAAGAAATCAAAGCTTTGAACTCAGAAACAAACTAGCAGTAGAATTCCACATTGTCCTAGGAACAAATCTAAATTCTCAAAGCCAAAGAGACAAAATCTTCAAAAAATAAAAACCTAGTTCCTGTACAAGAGATTTCAATTCATACATACCCGAGGAAGAAGTCCAATTCAGTTTCGATTCATATCCAATTCAACCGCCAAAGAAAGAAAAGAATCCACGTTTCTTAGGCTCTTCCTCCACCATAACAGCCTTCATACTATCTTGCTCCACGAGTCTCCAAGCTGCTTGCTCAAATGCCAATCCCGCAAGCGTTGGTGGCTTATTCAGAACAAGCGGAAACCCTCGGTTCGTGCTTCGGATAACCTCAGAATCTTCAGGAATCGCACCTAGCAACGACAACCCTAACATCTCCTGCACATCTAACACTGACATCATATCTTCTCCTTTGATCATATCAGTTCTCACTCTGTTCACAATCATCTTTATATCTCGTATTCCATCGCATTCGAGTAAACCAGTAACCCTATCTGCGTCCCGCAACGCTGTTATATCCGGAGTTGTTACCAGAATCGCTTCATTAGCCGGAGTAATGGCCGTTATGAATCCGGCATCGATTCCTGCAGGACAATCGATGATGATAAAATCCGGTGAACCTTCCGGTCTAGTTTTCAACGCATCGACAAGCCATTCCAATGCTTTGCCACCAAATCCCATCGGAAGTTTCGATCTAGGTTTCGAGATACATAGCAATTCGAAATTTGACCAACGCTTATCGCGTACCAGAGCTTGATCTAGACGGCAATCTCCGTTTATAACCTCGACGCAGGTGTAATTGACTCGATTCTCTAAACCTAGGAGGAGATCGAGGTTACGTAGTCCAAGGTCCGCGTCAATGGCTACAACTGAGAAACCGTAACGAGCGAGAGAGAGACCGACATTCGCGGTGGTTGTCGTCTTTCCAACTCCGCCTTTTCCGGAGGTGATTACAACGATTCGCGGCGTTTCTCCGGCGAGCTCAGGTTTGCGATTAAATTGAAGAACGGATCGTATTGGACTCCGTCTGCTAGGGTTTTTGACGAATCTTGGTGATGATGATGTTAGAGGATTGTGTGAGAGCGACGATGGAAGGAGAAGAGATTGATGATTCGTGGAGAACAATCTCAGAGACGCCATTGATAGAGCTGCTGCTTCAGCTGTCTCTAGAGAGAGACAGAATTGTTTCACTGAGCGTTGTGGCTTGAGAGGGTTTACGGTTTATCAAGAACTTTTTGAGATTCCGGTTTTTAATTTCTCCACTCTAAACCGGTTCAAGATTTAACCAATCGCACAAATAATGTGTTGGTTCTACCGATTTATATTATGATTCATCCGTATTACAAACAAATGCGAATTGAACAATCAGAGACTCTACAAGTTACAAAACCAGACAAAATTATACCAAATACAAACCGAATTTGAGATACCGGTACACCGCTTTGGTTTACCGGTTAATGTATTGTGTCCCCTCTATATATAGCAATGTCTATTCTTTTATCTGCCAGCGTTGGTCATTAGCTGAGAGAACACTTGGCTGCTACTGATTATGCCTGAAGTTCCATCATCTGCACTGTCCCTCTCTGTGTTTGAGCCATTAGAAGGACCTCGTCGAGCCGGTCCTGAACTGGTATCGTCTCCATTAACATCTTCAGGCTTGTCTAATGGTCCGGATTCTTGAAGCTGAAGCACATGTTCCAAATTCCACAGAACATCACCAATCGTTGGTCTATCTACCCCGTAATCCGCACAGCATTTCTCTGCAGTTTCGGCGAACTTCTTTAACGAGCACGGTTTGATCTGATCAGCGATATTAGGATCAACGATTTGATCGAGCATCCCTTTCTTTTGCCACTCTATTGCCCATTCTGCTAAATTCACTTGCTCCCTAACGAGCAACGGATCAACAGCAGGTCTAGCGCAAAGAACTTCGAATAGAACAACACCAAATGAATAAACGTCGGATTTATCCGTGAGCTGTTGTCTTCTGAAGTATTCAGGATCAAGATACCCGAAGCTTCCTTTAACGCCGGTGCTTACATGTGTTTCATCAATACAAGGACCTGATCTTGAGAGTCCAAAGTCTGCTACTTTGGCTACATAGTTGTTATCTAGTAAGATATTGGTGGATTTTATATCCCGGTGGATGATTCCTTGCGAAGAACCAGTGTGAAGGTAATGAAGACCTCTGGCTGCACCAATGCAGACTTCAAGCCGTTGTTTCCAAGATAAAGGCGGGTTGGTAGATCCGTATAAGTGGCTTTTGAGCGGTCCTTTATCCATGTACTCGTAAACAAGAATCATCTCAGACTGTTCTTCGCAGTATCCAACAAGTGAAACCAGATGGCGATGACGGATCTTAGAGAGAATGGTTATCTCAGAGAGAAACTCTGGTAAGCCCTGTCTTGAACCAGGGGAGCCTCTCTTCACAGCTACTTTGGTGTTGTCTTTAAGAGACCCTTTAAAGACCATCCCAAATCCACCAACTCCGATTACTAAACTTTTGTCAAAGTTATTGGTTCCGGACTGTAACTCCGCGAAAGAGATTCTCAGAGTTTGATAGCCACTAGAACTAACAGTTCTCTCAGTTGTTCTACTGTTAGAGCTGCCTCTAAACCTCCTCAACGGTGTCCATCCCGTGCTCTCTGAACTCCTCGTCTTGGTGTTCTTGCGCCTGCACAAGCACAAAGCGCACAAGAAGAGTAGAGACAAGAACACAAATCCTCCCAAAACCGAGCCAACCACGATCCAAACAACACTTCTCTTTCCAGACCCCTCTTTGACACTCACAGTCACAGGGCTCACAATCCTCATGATCTCAACTCCATTCAATAGAGCATTAACTCTCGACGGATTACTAAGATCAGAAGGTCCAACACTAATCCTCAACATTCCAGAACGATCAGACTCAGCAACAAAATCAATGTACAACGGAGAAGCAAGCACATGGAAGTTAAGCGTGGAGAGATCAACATCTTTATAAGCAAGATGATCATTGATAAAGACATTGAAATAGAGCTGGTTAAGCGAAGTACTCACGACATCACAGAAATGCAAACGAACCAAATGCAGAACTTGTTTTGAATCAACAGGGAACCCCCAACTGATGTTAAACCTTGCCTGCAACTCCTGATTATCTCGATTCATCTCCTGAGCTGTCATGTAAACATTATCAGGAGCAATCTCTCTCGTGGCACCACCTTTCTGATAATTAGGAGAATGAGTAGTCCAAGCACGTTTCGCAGCAGCTCTCAAGAGAATATAATCGTCATCAACAGCCCAAGTCCTCCACAATGTATCATTAAACGGAGTCAATCTCGAACCACCAACGTTGATTCTATGAACAGTCTCAAGAACTTGAGATGACAAGTTACTAAAGATTTGAGCAGAGTTAGGGATAACAAGCTTAGTTCCATGATCCATTATAAAATCAGTAGGTGCTGAAAACACTTCAACCGCATTAACAAACCCAAATCCAGAAGCTTTAAGAGGGATAAACGAAACCTCTAAAACAGGATCATCGATTTTAAGTAAAAATTCTCTAACCACGACGGAGCTAGTACCGAAACTGTTCATCACGGAGAACCCATTAAACAAAACTCGAAATTTCGCAGACCTTAGGTCAAAGCTCGAAGCTTTAAAAGGCGCGAAATGAAGACGGATAAAGTGAGTGCCTTTACTGGTGACTTTGAATTTGTATGCTCCTCCTCCGGTGGGGAAAACACGAGCCGTGTGGTATAAAACGGGTGAATCCGGAGATGGGTTCGGGTCAGAAACCGAAACGGACCGATCGGTTGAGAGGAAACTCGAGCCGGGGTTTGAAGAGTCGCTGAGAAAAGAACGGATTGAGAAGAAAGATGTGCTCGTATTAGCGCCAGAGTTAAGAAGGTAATTATCAGTTGGAGTGAATGAAGAAGCGAGACAGAGATGAAGATGAGAGAAGAAGAAGAGAAGGGTTTGGATTAGATGTATTGGAAACGCCATTGGAGTGAAGCTTTTGGGGAGAGGTTTGAGAAGGTTTTTGTTTTGATGATTGATGTTAAAAGGAGAGAAGAGAGTGCGTGTTTGCTGTCGCTTCTCTGTATTCATTTTTTCTTTTTTCCCCCACTAACGTGTGAGTGAAAGAGGAAAGTGTTTGTGAAATCATTAGGGAAAGCGAATTTGTCAAACAACAATGGGAAACCAAAGGAAGCTTAAACCTGCCTTTTTGTTTGTTGTTTGTGATTCGGTGGCAATCATTTTCAAAAAGTTTTTGCTTTTTTATATAGTTTTGATTTTTTTACTGATTTGGTAAAGTAAATAAAAGGAAACTGTAGGTTAATCATTTTCTTAAAGCTATTAGTAAGCATGTTTAGTTCATTTTTAGATATATCTGATTATCTGTTATTGTCATGAGATGTGTTTTAGACTATAAAGACTAAAGAGAACAGAGAATCTCGTTGATTAACCTTGGTGATTAACTGATTATTGTGGTTTTGATTGCTCAACCAAACAAGGTTTGGAGTTTGGACCGACACATTAAAGAAATAGATAAATATATTGTAGAGTAGACAGGTAAATTAGATAATTTAAAAGGTAGATAAGATTATGTTATTCAATTAATCTATATATAATAACAATCCGAATAAATGCGATCAACAGTTGTGTTTTTTCAATCGTACCATTTAGATATTTTCTAAAAAGTCCTGATAGTTCATTAAAACGGTTATTTATGCAAAGTTACAAATGTTCACTGTAGAGTTGTGTTTATTGGAACATTCATATATTTTGAAACCTCTATATATTTGTTTGTTTGAACTGTTTTCAATTTTGTGCCATGACACAAAATAATATAAATTTTCAATCTCAACAGTTTTTACTGCTTTCTAAATTATTCTCTAGCATTCATTCTTTTAAAAGTAAAGAAATTCCTCCACTTTTTGATTTAACAAAAGATTTTTTGAATGATGAATATAATTTACAAATTTTAGTTAATTTTAAATATAAAATTTTAATAAAAATACCTAGAGCTTTTTTCCAACAGTTACATGGATTATATAGTGAGTTTTTGAATTTGACCTTTTTAATATAGTAATAAAGATGTCTTCTATTTAAAAGCAATTTATATGGATTATTAGGTATATTTAAGTGCAGACAATTGCGATTTTTCGTAGTACCTTTTCATAAAAATTTTGTTTTATTTGTTTTTTTAAAAAGAAATTCAAATGATTGTATCTGTTCATTGTAGAGTTGTGTCTTTTCACTATATTTTATTTATATTTTTTCATCACAAGTTTCATTCTAATAGGTGTATGACCATTGTATCTATTTAAATAGTCATGTCTTTTGAACTTTCTATATAATTGTCTCTTCATCAATAACTAATAAATCATAATACGTTGAAACAAATTTTCTGTTTTATGTTGAATTTAAATAATTTGAATATTACTATCTAATATTCAATGTTATTCTATAATCTAACTAAAATTTTAGAAATGATTATAGCAATATAGAAATTTAATAAAACTTAATATAGAATTTACAGTTGCGTCTATTTATCATAACTTTCGTTAAAAACTATTTTAATATTTAAAATTTATTTTATCATCTTTTTGAAAGTTGTGTATTTTAAGTTCAAATTTTCTTTGATATAGTTTAACTCATTATTAAATACATTTTTAATTATAATTATTTTATAAAAATTACATTTACTCATTACAACCATTAGTTCAATATTCTCAGTTAAGATCACTTTGTCATTATGTTTTTTTTATTGTAGCTCTCTACCATAATTTTTCATAAATATCTTATATATTTATAATATTTTAAATATTCTACATAATATTTTTTGTTTATAAGTTTTCATTTTGATAGTTGTGTTTTTAGTAACAGTTTATGTATTCAAACTATTATATTACATTCAAATAAATTTATAGTGTATAATTTTAAATTTTAAATTTTAAATTTATTTACTTTTTTCTAAAATGCTTTGCCGGGAGTGTGAGTCCTAATCTAAATAATAAATATTTAAATAATTAAAAACTAGTATATAAATAGAAAAATATCCAAAAAACTATATTATCGGACTTGAATTGAAACATTAATGTGTATTCCCCATCTATGGCTCTTGTACTCACAGTGGTGTCACCAAATCCACTATCACCCACACTATCATCGCACCACGTGTCCCCTTCCCGCCATGGCTTTCGTCACGGCTTATCATCATCACTAACCATCCGCCGGAACAAATCTCCGGTAAGATTCCCTTTACTAACACCACCGCGTCATTTTACATCTCGGCGCGTGAAAGTCTTCTCACAACTAAGATTCCCTCTAATCTCCCCCGACGATCACTGGTCCCAATGGGCCACTCTCTTCGCCGCCGGAGCTTTCGGTGTTTGGTAAATCACCTCAAAATCCCTCTCTGTGAGTTCGTAAGAGTTTGTATACTGAAATCTCTGAAACTACCAAGGTCGGAGAAGACGAGACTTGGAAGTATGGTGAGTGGTGCGCTGACCAGCACGTTGATTGGTCTCGCCGCGAGCAATTTAGGGCTGATTCCGTTCGAAACGCCGTCGTATGACTTCTTCATGGAGTTCCTTTTGCCGCATACGATTCCGTTGCTGTTGTTTAGAGCTGATCTCCGTCGTATTATCCGATCTACTGGGTCGTTGCTCATTGCATTCTTAATTGGATCTGGTAAAGGTTTTGTCTTTGCTTAGTTTTAGATTCAAATTTCAAGGTTAGGTCTTTGAGAATTTAGGATTGCCTTATGTTGGTTTGGTGGCAGTTGCGACGGTTGTTGGGACTGTGGTGGCTTTTATATTGGTGCCGATGAGATCGCTTGGTCCGGATAACTGGAAAATTGCAGCTGCTCTCATGGGGAGTTACATTGGTGGATGTAAGTTTGTCTGGAGCTTCTTCATTGCTTCTTTGGTTTGTTAACAGTCAAAGGTACTCAATGTTGATCGACATCGGTTTAAACGTTTTAAGCTTTTACTTTTAGATTCTAAGAATCTGATATTCTTGCCAAATTGATAAATGGGGAAAATCTTGCTAAAATTGGCTTGTGTAATGTTTCTCAGCGCTTAGGAACGGCTTCTTTGTGAGGAAAGATAGTAACTCTTTTGTTGGTTCTTTTTCTTGTTTATGCTCTGCAGCTCTTAATTTTGTTGCGATATCGGAGGCTCTACAGATTACACCATCTGTTATAGCAGCAGGTGTGGCTGTGGATAATGTCATATGCGCTCTCCACTTCATGGTTTTGTTTGCGTTGGCCTCAAAGATTCCCCCTGAGACTTCCTCAGCATCTCCCCCTGGTAAAGTTCATCTTAATCACTTGTTATATTTTCTTGTTTTTATATTACAGTACACTTGGACAGGTATTATCTTACCAGTAGCTATGGCTAACAGTGGGACCAATTAGAGAACCAAGAACCAATGACTCTAGGACTAATTGGTTAGAAGTTGTCAAATTAATTTGAGTGACTATTGGTAAACTAGTTATTATGACTATACATTATAATGTGTCTGGCAATGTATGTTCTGATAATAAATACTCAATACTTTTATATTATTACATAACCATTCTCATCTTCTAAATGCATTTTGCATCAACATTTATGTGCCTGTCAAATTATGTATTGTAAGGAACAAAAAAGTCATTACTTTAGAGTTTGACAGAATCATTTTCAACTTGTAGTCGCAGTTGCATCCAAAAATAAGCACAAACACTTCTATTTAAAGTTATATGTGTGTGACGTATGGCAGATGCCGACATGGCTAAGGATGACAAGCTTGAGGACAAGAACAGAGTGGTTTCAACTTCGATTGCACTATCAATTTCCTTCCTGATCTGCAAAGCTGCAATTTTCATGACAACGCTATTTAACATCCAAGGAGGCATGCTCCCTGCAGTAACAGCCATCACTATCGTCTTGGCAACTTCCTTCCCTGACTTCTTTGATTCTCTGGCACCTTCTGCTGAAACTATCTCTCTTATTCTCATGCAGGTATCTTTTTCTTTACACTTTATCTACTCAAACCAATTCAACCAATTAGGGATGTGTCATTGACGAATAAGAAATAGTGATGGGTTTGTCTGGCTACACCTGGTCTGTGATGAGTTTAACCATGTGGACTAAACCTGGAATGGTGGCATATTAGTAGTTCATCTAACTAACTATTTATTTCTTAAAATCTTTTTTGATCAGGTATTTTTCACAATTCTAGGAGCTACAGGGAGTGTATGGAATGTAATCAACACTGCCCCAAGTATCTTCCTATTTGCTGTTATTCAAGTAATGGCTCATCTTGCAGTGACTTTGGTTGTGGGAAAGGTATTATGTATAGACATGAAGCTACTACTTCTTGCATCAAACGCTAACATTGGAGGTCCAACCACTGCTTGTGCCATGGCAACTGCAAAAGGATGGACTTCTCTTGTCGTTCCCGGAATTCTCTCCGGCGTTTTTGGGGTCTCCATTGCAACTTTTCTGGGCATTGGATGTGGAGTTTTGGTCCTCAAACGATTATAGATTTCTAAATGATTGGATGGGAGGATTCTGAAGCCACACTCCTTGTAAAAGATGTAATTGATGTTGTCTCATTAGTTTAGTTAGATCTTTTACTTTCCAAAAGTCAAGTGTACTCGCACGTTGCAGTTTTTTTTTTTTGTTTAATTATTATTAATATATGAATTTATCTCATAAATAAACAATAACCATTTCGATTGGTTGAGCTCTACGTGAGAAAAAATAAAAATATGTCGAAAAAAAAACTAATAAAATCGTCTGGTACTGTAGATTGTACTACTGTACCGCTCTTTCAATATAAGTCAACTGTACTTCAGTTCGAAATTGAAAAACTCAACTGTACGTGCCCTTTTCAATCTGAAAAAAGTCAACTCCACCATATTAATAAGATTCTTCTGATTCCATATATTTGTATTTTGTAACCCAAAGGGCAAAGCAGTGCTAGATTTATCCTATAAATTTGTGCCTTTAATTGTAACTTTTGATTCCAACTTATATAATATGCAATATGAATATGCATGCCACGGCATGGCTTGGATTTAGATTCCTAACTGAGCCTTTACTTTGTGTTCACGCACCTGCTCGTTCCATAAAATTAATATGATGCCTATAATATTTTTGTTAGTAGTTTAGTACAAACATAATATCTTTCGAGAGCATAGATATATATATATTAGTTAGCTAAGCTAAGAAAAAGTAAAGGTGTAGTACATCAAATACCAATTTGTCCACGCATGAATCATGCCTTTTTTTGCGTCAAGATAGTAGAATGTTCTCAAATCTCAACTCTCTAAGCACGAAATCCTAACTAATAGTTTATTAGTTATGATTGGAACCATTAGTACTATACTTTGATTTGATTGGAACCATCTTGTACTTCTCATGATTATTTCTATCTGTTTATTAACTATATAGACATTTCAACGAGAATTCCCTCCTATATAAATGTACATTTGGTAATATTTCTTGTTTTTTAATTTGCCAAGATTTATTGTAGTAGACTTGAAACAGTTTTTCTAAAAATAAAATAATCGAACCATTGCTCTCAACACACAAGTTTTCTATTCGCAAATATATCTAACCCGTTTTGACCTAGGGAAAAATCTAAGAAACTATCATATATTTATCTAAAATGCGTTTATACTTTAATTCATATATACATGTACTTAGAGATTTTAAGAGTTTCTTCACACAAGTTCATTTCAAATATATATATAGTTCCCCCCGAAACAAATATTTTAGCGTCTACATGTTATTTATTTCTAAAACTATTTTTTCGTTAATTTTTCTGTCTTGGCGTCAAGATAGGATTTTGTAGTTTTGACGTCGAAACACGATAATTTGATGGTAAAATATAATTTGGTAATTTGGCACCATTCCATAATCATGTAACTAAACATACAAGTTACAAAAAAAAAAAAAAAAAACATAAACGAACGAGGGTATGTACGTACCTTTATCAAAATTCCAAATATGATTTGTCCCAAATACTATTTTGCGGAATTCATAAAGAAGTAAATGTAAAAGTAACCGAATATATACAGATTTTTGTTTTCTTCGTTTTTTGTCAAAAATGTACAATATGATCAGAAGAAGGCATTCAATTGCGTAAAGGGAGCCACAAACTGATCCATGTGTGGCTAACGTATATTTATATAAATATAAATTTTGATACAGTTTTCGGGCATTACATTTATGATATACATATGAATTATCTAGTTGCCTACAATACATATTTTATTGTAAATTGTGTGTTCTCTGCCGGCAACTAAATGCATGTTGGGATATAAGATAAATATATAAAAGCAAGGGAAGGATCTTACATATATTTATATAAATATTACTACATTGCCCTTATGATGTACTATAAATAATAAATCAAAAAAAGGTTTCCACACAAACACAACACACTTACATCAAAATATTGTATGCTAGATATTAAAAAAAAAAAAAAATGGGGAACATGAGAAGTGTGGTGAAGATGTTGATGGTGGTTCTGTTTCTTGGATGGATGTTTATTTGGATTATGATTTCAACTAATCTTTTCAAAAGCAAATGGACCCCCGAACTCGCCAAGTATCTCAATACTACTTATTTTGGTCCTCAAGGTATTTATTTATCTATTTATTCCCGCATTCACTTTAAAATTTTAAATGTTTTCAAGGATTGAGTATTCATTCAAGAACTATTATTATAGGCACGAATCTAGTGCTTCTCACGGTTCCAATGATGTTCATTGCGGTTCTGAGTTGTGTTTATTTGCATACCCAGAAGAAATCCACTCAAACTCAAAGGTTCGACTTGTTGTAATTACATTGTGACTGGCTATATATACTGTCCATGTGTATATCTGTAACAAATTTATCACAATCTTGTTTATATAAGTGCAGAGAATGCAAAGTAAAAAAAAAAATGGGGAGGGTGATGATGGTGATGAACCCATTGGGGATAGTGACAGCCACAGAGTTGGCTTTTTCTCTATTGTTTGTGGCTCTATTGGTTTGGGCTCTCTCCAATTATCTATACATTAGCTATCACGTCAGCCTTCATAACCACGACAACGCCAAAATGTAAGCTTCTTTGTTTTCAATTCTAATCTCTCTATATATATGCTCGAAATGGTTTGTTAGAATATGATTTGCTCGTTCATATAGATTAGTTCAAATTGGAAACTCATGATTGCTCATGTGAAACATAACGGATGGTACAGACCATTTTTGATACGTTTGATCCGATCCGCTCCATAGTACTATACTACCAAAATACACTAAATCGGTAGAAGAGTTTTATCAAACATTGACCGAAATGGTGCAGATGGCAGGCAAAGTTTAGGGCTTTTGGTCTGAGAATCGGATATGTTGGCCACTACTGCTGGGCCTTTCTGTTCTTTCCGGTGACAAGAACCTCTACGATAC
This sequence comes from Camelina sativa, assembly GCF_030686135.1. NCBI lineage: Eukaryota > Viridiplantae > Streptophyta > Magnoliopsida > Brassicales > Brassicaceae > Camelina > Camelina sativa. The sequence goes on along the minus strand of NC_141892.1, from coordinate 10,203,555 downwards.
TGCCACTAGTCGGGTTAACTTCAGAGTCAAGCATCAAATATCACATTTGGCTCGGACATATCTCAAACTTTCTCTTCCTAGTCCACACGGTCGTTTTCCTTATTTACTGGGCCATGACCAATCAGTTGATGGAGGTCCGTTACATCTAACTTAAATTTCATTTTTGGTTTTAGACTAAAACTACATTCTCAATTAAAATATAATAACCCTTAGGATCGATTTTATTGTGTGCAAACAATGTGTTTAGGTCACTTGATCACAATGATTTACCCGCGATTTCTTGCAAAGAAAAAAAAAATTACCAAGGAATCTTTTCAATACTAGATCATTCAAGTTGTTTCAGAAAAAATCGAATGTTTAAAGCTCTTTGGAGACAAATTTGTATGATTGTATCTATCTTGCTCCTATTCCGAAACTGATGATTTTACGTTTTCTTATATATGTAAGACGTTTGCATGGAATCCGACATATGTGTCTAATCTAGCTGGAACAATAGCGATGGTGATTGGAATAGCGATGTGGGTGACGAGTTTACCATCCTATAGACGAAAGAAGTTCGAGCTTTTCTTCTACACTCACCAACTCTACGGTCTGTACATAATCTTCTACGTAATCCATGTGGGAGACTCGTGGTTCTGCATGATCCTGCCCAACATCTTCCTGTTTTTCATCGACCGCTACTTGAGATTCTTACAGTCCACCAAGAGAACCAGACTTGTTTCCGCTAGGATCTTACCTTCAGACAACCTCGAACTCACTTTCTCCAAAACCCCAGGTTAACAACTAATTCCTCCATTTACGTTTACATTCAAATGAATCAACAACAACAGTTTAGGGTTTTCCTTTTAACGAATATATTTTTAATTATAAATACAAATGCAAAATGCAAACGAGAAAACAAAAATTGTTTGATTTCTATTTTTTTAAATAGAAAATTTTAATGTTGAATTTAATTAAATGTGAATGTAACATTTAACATGTAAACGCTAAATAAAACACAAATATAACAACCAAAATCATATTGAACGTAACACACGCTCATTAATTTGGGCTAGAGTGCCGTGTTCAAGACAATATACAACGTATACAATGATTGTAACCATTTTGTTTCATGATCTAACTATAGGGTTACAATATACACCAACAAGTATATTGTTTCTACATGTGCCGAGCATATCCAAGCTTCAATGGCATCCATTCACAATAACTTCGAGCAGCAACTTGGAGAAAGATACGCTCAGTGTTGTAATCAGAAAACAGGGAAGTTGGACTCAAAAGCTTTACACCCATATTTCTTCTTCCATTGATTCTCTCGAAGTTTCTACTGAAGGTCCTTATGGCCCTAACTCTTTTGACGTCTCGAGGTACAAAAACTCAAAGGTCTTATTTCAGTTTCTTACCTAACTACTTTGTCTTAAGTTTAATCAATTGTCAAATTCTCATCATATATAGGCATGACTCTCTAATACTAGTGGGCGGTGGCAGCGGAGTTACACCCTTCATTTCGGTTATCAGAGAACTCATATCTCAGAGCCAAAACCAAAGCACAAAGCTACCAGATGTTCTTCTTGTTTGTGCCTTTAAACATTATCATGATCTTGCGCTTTTAGACCTAATTTTCCCATCGGATATATCAGTCTCAGACATTTCCAGGCTGAATCTCCGAATTGAGGCATATGTTACAAGAGAAGACAAGAAGCCCGAGACAACTGATGCTCACAAACTTCTACAGACAAAATGGTTCAAACCGCAGCCTCTAGACTCTCCTATCTCACCTGTTCTTGGACCAAACAACTTCCTCTGGCTCGGAGTGGTGATCTTATCATCATTCGTCATGTTTCTCTTGCTCATAGCGATTGTCACGCGTTACTATGTATACCCTATTGATCGTAACACAGGAAAGATATATAATTTCTCGTACAGAGCGCTTTGGGACATGTTCCTAGGATGTGTGTGCATTTTCATCTCTTCAAGCATAGTTTTCTTATGGCGCAAGAAACAGAACAAAGAAGGAGATAAGGAGTCCAAGAAGCAGGTACAGAGTGTAGAGTTTCAGACGCCCACGTCTTCTCCAGGTTCATGGTTCCACGGCCACGAGAGAGAGCTGGAGAGCGTTCCCTATCAATCTATAGTACAAGCCACTTCAGTCCACTTTGGCTCCAAACCTAATTTGAAAAGTAAGTAATCTATTACCTATATTAGCATCACTTCATTTACGTAACAGAAATGGTGTAAGTGAATGCATATGCATGAACCTGATACTTTTCAATCTTATCGTTCCGCAGAGATTCTGTTTGAGGCAGAAGGTTCGGAAGACGTTGGGGTGATGGTTTGCGGACCAAGAAAGATGAGGCATGAAGTTGCAAAGATATGTTCATCTGGTTTGGCTAAGAACCTTCACTTTGAGGCAATTAGTTTCAACTGGTGATCGATTCCATGTTCTAACTATGTTTGTTTGTTGTATCTGTTATGGACCTTTGATGTTTAGATTGCTTGCTGCTAGCTAAATTATTCTTGCATCTTCATATTATTCAGCCCATTATCACTTTTGTTTTTCTTGTTGTTGTTAGCTTTTGTTTGTTATAATTTATAATACTTTATTTTCTTCTTTCAAATTCATATAAAAAAAATACATAGATGAAATCTACATTTTTTGTTTCTAAAATTCTGTTGACCAACATTATAAAATTGTTAATAAGCCTCTTTGGGTGACTTACCCTTATATAGAAGAATTCTATTTCTTTCTCTATAATAGAGTTTTAAAAAATTACTAGGTTGATGACAATTGTGAAAATATTATCTTATAGAAAACTTTAAATTATTATTAAGGCAAAACTTTTATTTCAGATAAACAATTTTAAAAAATCTAAAAATCAGTTGTGTTAAAAAATTAAATCTGATCAAAAGAATGTATTTAACTCGACGTCGAGGCAAGGTGGAGCAAACATTCAAACTCGTAACGTTGCATATTCTAAACCATTTCTTTGACCATGAGACAAATATAATATTTTTAAAATCATGAATTAATCTCGTTTTCTCATATTTAATTTACCACCACCATCTATGTCTTCATGTTTTTTTCCAATTGTTTTCTTACTCTTCCAATTCTTTCTCGTCATTTTCATTGTCAAATTTTCATGATAATTTTCATCATTACTTTTACTGTCTGGTTCTTCATTATACTTTTCTTCTTCTTTTTCCTCGTCAGCTTCCTCACATTCTTTCACTTAATAATCATTGAAATTTTTTTTTAGACTACCTTATGACTTGTTAACCCATCAAACTCTAAGACCAAATTTATTGCATTTTTTCTCGTAAAATTTGTGCAACTCATGGATCAACATAGTCACCACATGCACTCAATTATTAATACTTTCACTTGTATACTTACTTGGTTTTAGATCCGCACGTATTGAAATTCTTGAACCGAAATCTTTAATATTACAACTTTGCAAGATATTAAAATATTTCTATTATTTTAAACTTTTTGTGGAGCTATTTATAATATTTTTAAACATTCTATAAAGTTTAAATATTTATAATATTTTTGAACCTTTTAAAAGTTTTATTAATTATAATATTTTAAATTTTTAAAATTTTAAAATTTGGACGCCTCATAAATCAATCTTCCTGCTCATTTGTAGTTGTAAGCATATTAGTCTTATTTATAATGGTTCTCAACCATTGTCTAAAAATTTTCTAGCCGATGTGGGACGTTGTACATACACTTATTATAAGTATTTTAATATAGAAATTTTACATAATTTCAAAAATGGTAAATATTGAGATGTCTGATTTCAATAGGTCGTTTCAAAAATCTTAATATAGAAAATTCAAAAAAATAAAAAATGTTAATCAGTGACATGCTGAATCTCGATAGGTTGTTCAAAATCCTAGGTGGACGCCTTAAGGAGCAAAATCTTTAATATTACAACTTTGCAAGATATTAAAATATTTATATTATTTTAAACTTTTTGTGGAGGTGTTTATAATATTTTTAAACATTCTATAAAGTTTAAATATTTATAATATTTTTGAACCTTTTAAAAGTTTTATTAATTATAATATTTTAAACTTTTTAAATTTTTAAATTTGGACGCCTCATAAATCAAACTTCCTGCTCATTTGTAGTTGTAAGCATATTAGTCTTATTTATAATGGTTCTCAACCATTGTCTAAAAATTTTCTAGCCGATGTGGGACGTTGTACATACATTTATTTATAAGCATTTTAATATAGAAATTTTACATAATTTTAAAAATGTTAAATATTGAGATGTCTAATTTCGATAGATCGTTTCAAAAATCTTAATATAGAAAATTCTAAAAATTAAAAAATGTTAATCAGTGACATATCGAATCTTGATAGGTTGTTTAAAATCCTAGGTGGACGCCTTAAGGAGCTTATAGTTCCTACTTTTATTTAGTATAGATTTACAAAGTAATCTTTTAGTATATATTTTACCGGTGTCTACTTATCTTTGCTAATTTAGTTACAGTCTAAAACATAAAAATTCAACTTTAATTAACTATAGCTTTAAACTACTCTTGAAAGTATTTGGTGTAATCATTCGGTCCATAATATACTACCAAAAATTTCACCGTTCCCTTGTGTTTAAAGTCAATTGGATTACTGTTCACCAAAAATTTTTTTTATTGGGTGACATCATTAGAAAGATTGTTGTGAGATAGTATGTAAGAATACAAAATTTAGAAACTATTTTACATAGTTAGATGAAAAATCAATCACTAAAATTTTAGAAACTATTTTATATTGTTAGATGTAAAATGTAAATTTGCTAAACATTAGTGAATATATTAAGTAGTAAAATCTGAAGTAAAAATAATTGGTAAATAACATACACATTGTTATGTTTAGGGAAAAACATAACAATACGAAAGGTCCAAAATATTTCTTTAATATGTTTTTGAGACACACATATTTTGGTAGGTCTCAAAAACAAGAGAAAAAATAATCACACGAAAATTAAAGAAATCAACGGTATTCAAGTACCAAAGTTCAAAATTGAACTTTATTTGCACCAATAGATGATAGATTATTCTTTGGCTGATTCTTCTCCAATGGTAGTAGGAAGGAAAAAAAAGGAGATAGAAAATGCATAGACTAGATTTACCAGATTGAGAATTGCAACAATTGTATCCGAACAAAAAAAAATTGCAACAAATGTGTTATGACCAATATCTCTAATCAGCTTAATTTCTACAAACTTAATATAACATGTAATAAATCACTTCTCTAATCCAATTTCTATGAGGTTTGGTAGTGTCATAAAAAATCGGAGTTGCACTACGAATATTGGAGCTATTGCTGCCTCAGTTATTTACTATTGCAAGATTCAATATTGCTTCATCCACTCCACTCAATGAAAGATAAAATATTATATACACAAATGCTTAAAATGTGAGGAAAACAACTTCTAATACAGAAAATAATTGTTATGTTAAGAAAATTATTACTAGATGGTAAACTCAGTTTGACATTGGAAGATCATAACTTACCATCAAGCTGATGTAAAAACTTTTTGTTGTTATGTAATAAGACATTATGCAGAAAAAAATCAAAGCCTTGCTATAAGACATCATGCAGAAAAAAATCAAAGCCTTGCCCAAGTCTATAGATATCCGTACACAATGTTTTCTCCGTGTTACCACAAGCAACTTTGGCTTCAAATCTGGTTCAAACCAACATCTCTTCTTCTTCCTACTAAGATAAACTCATGATGAGTGACATTATCACACCTTAGAATTGAGTTGATCACTCCTTAGTGACATTATCGAGCCCTCGTCATTTGCTTCAACTTGTTTAATTTGATCCAATATATCTCCTTCCTCCGGGCCATTATCATTTTCACTAGTCATCCTAAAAATATCACTAGATATGAGAAATCTAGAGATCCAAATAATAAATTCCTCAAAAATCTAGTTCAATAATAGAAAAAAAAACCTCATGCTTAAATGAAATCTAGAAAAACACAAAGCATCGAAAAAAACTCATTAAAAAAATATCGGAAAAATACAAACAAACGACAAAATTTATTTTACAGATTTCTCTTAGATGAAACGAAGTATGTAAATGACAATATTTTGTGTCAATGAATGGTACATTAGGAAAGCGACAAACATATCCTTGTTGATATCCAATGGTAGGAAGGAAAAATAAGGAGATATAAGACTTCAAAAGTTGATTTACCACATTGGAAATTGAAACAAATGTTTAATCATCAATGTCCTTTAATTTCCGCAAAGTTAATACAATGTGTAGTCGAAAAGAGTATGTTTATATATATAAATATGCCTCATAATATTTTTGAAAAATGTATGTTTTATATAAATTTGAAATTAGTTTTCCCATGCAAAAAATAAATTACAGTTTTTGTTAAAGTTGTTTTTACTTTGTTTTTTTTTGTTATAACAATAAATAAAATATTAAAATCATTAGACTGGAAGATAGATGTAATATTGTTTTCTTGTTATACTAGAATTTAACATTTGGTACAAACAGGAAATTTTTTTGTTTTATATATTTTTGATTTGAAGAATAATTGGATTATTAACACTAATTGATCAACATTGGCATGGTAGATTATTGGGTAAAATAGTTAAGAGAGTTTTCTAAATTTTATTAGGAGGTAAAAAAACAGAAACATAAACAAAGAAGATGAGGATCATGAAGGAGTTGGATGACAAAGAAGATCCTCTATCTATCAAAATGATGCTTGTCATCAAAAAGAATCCTATGAAAATTTTGGACAATACTTAGGTTCACCCGTAGTCCACCTCCTCTAAACCAATGAAACAATACCAAGTAATACTAAATATAAACAAAATATTTACTTCAAACTAAAATCAGAATAAAATAAAATAAATTAGAAAAAATAGAATCATTAAAGAAAATAAATATTTATCTAATATTATATTTAAATAAAAATTTAAAATTAAATAAATTAACATATTGAAAGAAAAATTATTTGAAAAATATTAATTTTGTTGAACCTAGACAGAAACATATTCTCGTTTAATTATAAAATCTAAATCCTAATGATCATTATACAATCAAACAACTAATTCTCCTATGTAAACCCAAACTGACATTTAAACTCGTTTAATATTATAAAATCTAAACTCTAATTCTCCTTTATAAACTCAAACCAACATTCAACTCGTTTAATACTATAAAATCTAAACAGTAATTTTCATTTATAAACTCAAACCAACAAATAAACTTGTTTAATTAAAAACCCAAGAGAATTTGTTAGAAATACCTTTTATGATATACCCCTTTTCAAAAATACCTTATTTTGGCATTTTTCATTTTAGCACTCCTTTAATTTTTAATGACCATTTTATCCCTACTTGAAAAATATTTGAGTCAACAAAATGAAAAGTAAAATTTTCTCGCTAAAATGTTTTTGGCATATTTTCCCGCCAAAAACATTTTCAAAAAAAATTCCCCTTCAAAAGGTTTATGACAAAATCCGGCAAAAAAAAATTCCCAACAAAAAGAAATTTACAAAGCTTCTATAAAGTTTTTATAAGGTTTAAAATAATTTAAAAATATTTATAGGACATTTATAAAGTTTTTATAAGTAGAAACTTTATAAAAAATTATAAAAAAACCTTATTAAAACATTATAAAAACTTTATAAAGACCTTATAAAAAAACTTATAAAAACCTTATAAAATCATATAAAAGTCTTATAAACACTTTAACAAGTTTTTGTAAGTTTTTTATAATGTATAAATTTCAAAAACTTTTGCGGGAAAATCTTATTTCATAATTTTGGCAGGAATTTTTTTTTTTAGCTGGAAATTTTTCAGTTTCTTGCAGAAATTTTATTTCTATTTTGGTGACTATACATATTTGTAGTCACTCAAAGAAAGGGTAATTTGATCATTTTGTACCTAAAAAATGGTAGTTTTGAAAATGGTCAACATGTAAGTGTAGTTTTGTACCTACAGAAGGGTAGTTTTGTACATATGGTATTGTCTTTAAACACATAAAACATAACTTTAAAATAAAATTTTAGCATTTTCATTAAAAATTTGCACATTAATTATTGTAAAACATCACAAACTGTTGATTTTAATGTCTAAATAACAAATAAAATAGTTCATTTATATTTAGCTGCAAAAATAATCGGTATACAAAAAGTTTAGCGGAAAGTAATCAAATTAGACAGGTTAATATCAAATTAGATAGGCATAATTAGATAATCGATGCTAGGCGGGGATTAGTTATTAATCGAGGATGAGAGGGTGGGCCTAGTATTTTACAGGATGTAATCGGTGTTAGACGGAGATTTTTTAAATAGGGCATATAACATAACCAACAAACTAGCAGATTCTTATCGGATGTTCCAACAACACAATAAGACATAACCATCAGACACAATCGAGACCCTTAATCATTCTCCTCCTCATCGCCATGATTTCACGTCAGATACATGCACCACAATGAACAATTGAGATGCGTAAGTATTATCATAAATATTTAGTGAGACAATCCTCTCATCTACTAGGCTATACACACAAGCAAAAAGACAAGCACAAGCAATTCACAAAGAACAACCAAACTATGCGATCAAAAAGACACATCTGCAGTCTGCTGAACCCTGGAGTCGACCAACACAGACCTCCACTGTCGACCGACACCCTCCTGGTATCGACCGACACCTTCATCAGTCCATCACGAAAACACACGACTTGGTGCAGATCGACACCATCAAATCCCGTCGAGTCTAGCGACAGATCATGGCCTCCACAAACCATAAACTCATCCATGACACTCACAATAGCCAAACCAAGCCACAGACAACCACAAAATCACACAAACGCACAAGGGAATCTGTAACAACCCGTCCCGTGGATCCCACTAGCCTCACTGCTAGCTGCCCCAACGGACCGTCCGCAGACCCTATTAGCCTCACTGCTAGCCGTCCCAACGGATCCCAAGCTGGCCCTGCAGGGCCTCGATTCTAACCTATCACTGTGGATATCCCAATCCACCAGTATGTTATTGGTGGTAACTTGTCCTGTGGGAAGGTTGATAAAGGGTGAGGACCAGGGTTCGAGGAACGCCTGGCGCACCAATAACCTACTGGTGGATTGGGATGTCCACAGTGATGGGTTAGGATCAATGCCCTGCAGAACCAGTTTGGGGTCCGTTGGAACGACTAGCAGTGAGGCTAGTGGAGTCCGCGGACGGTCCGTTGGGGCAGCTAGCAGTAAGAGTAGTGGGGTCCATGGGACAGGTTGTCACAGAATCAATCACCAATCATAGAAACACATTTAACAGGGATCTAATCGCTCATATAAGCCAGGGATCTAATCGCTCTAAACTCTATATGGTTGAAATGGTTTGTTAATATGAATTGCTTGTTCATAAATTAATTTGAATTAGAAACTCATGATTGCTTAGAACTATGTGAACAGAACGGATGGTACAGACCATTCTTGATATGTTTGATCCGATCTCTAATTATACCAAACATCCAAATCCGTAGGAGGGTTTATTAAATATTGACTGAAATGGTGCAGATGGCAGGCAAAGTTTAGGTCTTTTGGTCTGAGAATAGGATATGTTGGCCATTACTGGTGGGCCTTTCTGTTCTTCCCGGTGACAAGAACCTCTAGAATACTGCCACTTGTCGGGTTAACTTCAGAGTCAAGCATCAAATATCACATATATTGGCTCGGACATATCTCAAACTTTCTCTTCCTCGTCCACTGGGTCGTTTTCCTTATCTATTGAGCCATGACCAATCAGTTGATGGAGGTCAGTTACATCTAACTTAAATTTCATTTTTGGTTTTAGACTAAAATTAAATTAAAATATAATAACCTTAGGATCGATTTTATAGTTTGCAAACAATTTGTTTAGTTCATTTTGATCACAATGATTTACCCTCGATTTCCCGCAAAAACAAAATAAAATAAAAATGGGAGATTTACTCATGTGTCATACATTTTAGGTAATATTACCAGAATCATACAAAACTTTTTTTTATTATTATCGTATTTAGGGTCTATTTTTGATATTTAGCGTACTCTTGTTGCATGTTATTGGAAAAACGTAATTACAAAGAATGTCATTGTCACGTCAGAAAATCGCGTCGCCACGTCAAAAATTATTAACGTGTATTTAATAACTCAGCCGTAAAGCGGTACAATAGTAATGACGGCTGAGTTACGGTATGTTGCGGCTGATTTGAGGAAAATGGCTGAGTTATGAGCGGACGGCTGACTTACGAGTATAACTCAGCCTATAGTTATAGCTGACTTAATGAAATCTGTCAAAGTTATGAGAAAATGGCTGAGTGAGCATAACTCAGCCGTAATTACGGCTGAGTTTTTATCCGATGGTTGAGTTGTCAAAAATCTGGCTGAGTTAATACTTCGACATGGCTGAATTAACTTTCTCCGGCGGGCTGAGTTATTAACAACGACTTACTTATGATTAAGTAGTCATGAGCTGGATTATCGGATAACTCGGCCATTTTACGGCTGACTTAGTAGCAAAAAATTAATTACTAGAAGGGAGATTTACTCATGTGTCATAAAAATTACCAAGGAATCTATTCCATACTAGATCATTTCAATTTATTTCAAAAAAAATCAAATGTTTGGTACGAAATCTAAAAAAATAAAAAGTATCAAAGCTCTTTGGAGACAAAGTTGTATCTATTTTGCTTCTATTCACAAACTGATGAATATATGTTTTGCTATTTATGTAAAGACGTTTGCATGGAATCCGACATACATGTCTAATCTAACCGGAACAATAGCGATGGTGAATGGAAATTATGGAACAGCAATGTGGGTGACGAGTCTACCATCCTATAGACGAAAGAAGTTCGAGCTTAATTTTCTTCTACGGTCTCTATATAATCTTCTACGTAATCCATGTGGGAGACTGTCTCCAACATCTTCCTGTTTTTCATTGACCGCTACTTGAGATTCTTACAATCCACCAAGAGAACCAGACTTGTTTCCGCTAGAATCAACAAATTTATAGTTTAGGGTTTTTCTTTTAATTATGAATAAATAAATACAAATGCAAAATGCAAACTTCCTATTTTAAATACAATGTACAATGATTGTATTTAAAATAGTTTTGTTAGATTCTATTTTAAAATACAATGTACAATGATTGTAACCTTTAGTAGAGACTTCGAGAGAACCAATGGAAGAAGAGATATGGGTGTCAAGATTTTGAGTCCAACTTCCCTGTTTTCTGATTACAACACTTAATATCTTTCTCCAATTTAGTGCTCGAAGTTATTGTGAATGCATGCCATTGAAACTTGGAGATGCTTGGCACATGTAGAAACAATATACTTGTTAGTGTATATTTTAGCCCTATAGTTAGATCATGAAACAAATCTTTATGGCCCTAACTCTTTTGAGGTTTCTGATTAGAGTTAAGCAAAGTTACCTACTTGTTTTTCTCTTTTTTTTTTCTTTCCTTTTGGGCGATTAAAGTGACTGCTTTTAGGACCCATCTCCGTCATCTCTCACGGTGGTGGAACCCACGGATGGATCTCACCTGCAAAAGGCTCAATCTCTTTGGTTTTCTCAAATTCGAAATTCTCCGCGAGAAGCTCTCTTCATCACCTCCGACGACGCCGCCTCTCTCTCCAAACATTAATGCCTCAGCTAAATCACCGCCTTCAGGCTCAGCCATTGCCAAACATATGGTGGAACCTCTGTATCATCTCCAGATCTATCTTCACAAGTCTCAATAATCCTCTACTGCCAAAGTTGTTAACTCAACAGACCCATAAATTATAGAAGCCTTAACTAAACCTGCGACAGTCGAAAATGTAGATGTCGCAGATTCAAAAAACCCCATTGTTGCCGAAGACAGTTGGATGAATCTGTTCAAGGGCTCAGCCAAGCCTCTCTTAAAGAAAGGTACGCCATTCACTCTACCCTCAGGTGAAGCTTCTGTGGAGATACCAAAATCCATCATCAAAAAGCACCAAAAGTCTTAGGAATCGTTCATCATTGGTCAATTCTACTTGGACCCCCCCCCCCCCCCCCCCCCCCCTCTTAGGGTACAATTCACTCGATCTTCAACGGAATTTGGAGCCACAAGTTTCATGATATCTCGGTTTCAAATTTGGAGGGCAATGCATTCCTATTTAGGATTCCTAACTATCAAAATCGTATGCGAGTGTTGAACCAAAGGCTCTAGAGTATTGAGGGCCAAACCATGTTTGTAGCAGACTGGCAACCGAGAATAACCCCAGCAAAACCGGAACTATCTTCTGCCCTAATCTGGATGGAACTCTGAAATTTCTCCCGTTGAAATTATTCAATGATGATGGATTGGAGCGTATCGCAGGGCTGGTTAGGGATCCAAAGTTTCTCCATCCCTCAACAGCAAATAGGACAACTCTTGAAGTTGCAAAGGTTTTCACTATCATTGATCCTCAGAATCGTTGCCTGAGGCAGTAAATGTGAAATTTCAATCAGGAGAGATTGGGAGGGTTTTGGTCTCAAGTATGTGGATACCACATGTTTGCAACCACTGTAAAGAGATTGGCCATAGTGTAAAGCGCTGCAAGGCTGCTCCAGTCTCCTGCTCAGGCTGCAACTCTATTGTGCACACTTTGAAAGCATGCCCCAGGAAAGAGAAAAAAAGAGTGTCATCTATCATGTTAAGCCACCTCAGGTTTCAGCTCGAGTTACCCCATCATTTTTAACGGTAGCAGTGGAGCAGGCTAGGCCTCCGTTGACCGAAACAGGAGTTTTATCTCAACGCAACTCAACATTGCTAGGTCTAAAGATGGTTGGTGATACTAGTGGATCAAACAGTACTAGTTTATCGGTTTGTGTATCTGGTGCTAATGCAGATTCATCAGATACTTTTTCAAGTGATCTTGGTAGTAATGAGGATTATGAGGAGGATCGGGATGATTATGAGTTCACGAAAGTGATGTCGCAGCGGCAGCAAAAAAGTGTATGAGGCAAGAGCCTCACCTTAAACTAACCTTTATGTGTATAAATATTTTCTGTTGGAAGTCTGAGGCTTTAATACGTCGTCTCAACGTACCGGATTTAAAAAGTGGCTTCGATGAAATAAGCTTATTTTCAGTAGTCTTCTTGAGACTCATGTACAGCGCCACAAGAGCTCTAAATTCATCAATGAATTGTTGTCAGGCTAGTTTTATGATGATAATTATGGTTTTTTCGGATTTAGGTAAGATTTGAATCCTCTAGCACCCCAATGTAAAAGTCTCCATCATTTCAAAGTCCCTTCAAGTGGTCACTCGTGAAGTTCAGTTACCTAGTTCAGCTACTCAATTGGTGGTTTCTTTTGCCTATGTGTCTAACGAGGAAGTGGATCGACTTGTGCTTTGAAAAGAGATTGTTAGCTTGTCCTGGAGTCAGAGTATAATGGGCAAACCATGGACAGTCATTGACGATTTCAGTCAGATCTTGAACCCCTCTGAGCATTCTAATTTTGATGGTTATTCGGTTAACAGACCAACTAGATCCTTCAGAGAATGTATTTTCAGAGCTTCCCTTCTTGATCTTACGTTTACAGGGTGCTCTTTTACTTGGTGGAATAAGAGAAAAGAGATCTGATTGCAAAGAAGCTTGACAGAGCTCTAGTGAATGATGAGTGGGCTTTGCAGATACCTATGTCTTTTTCCTATTTTGGAGAGGCTGAATTTTCATATCATGTTTGTATCTCTTTAAGACTCTCCTCTACCCGCCCTACTCAAAATAAACCTTTGAAGTTGTTTTCCTTCTTGCTCTCTGACCAGAATTTTATTCACCTAATATATGAGAATTGGTTCTCATTAAACTTTGTGGGTTCCGATATGTTCAAAGTCTCAATAAAGCTGAGGTCAAGATCATCCAAGAGTTTAATAGGGAATACTATTCTAATCTTGGAAAAAGAGTTTAGGATGCACTTGAGGTAGTGGTTTAGTGTCAGAACAGTATGTTATCCTCTCTTTCTCCGTTAAATGCGGATCTGTTAATTGAAGCAGAGAGACGATGGCAAATTTTGGTCAATGCAGAGGAAAGATTTTGTTGACAAAGGTCTAGTATATCTTGGTTGCGAGATGGAGACTACAACTCTCAATTCTTTCACAGATGGGTAAACTCAAGGAAAGCAATTAATCACATTCAATAACTCGAGAATAATAATGGGGTGAAGGTGGACTCTCCCGATAGTATACATAACATTTGTGTTGACAATTTAACTAATCTCATTAGTATTGAAGTTTCACCTCTGCTATTCACACAAGAAGATATCCCAAACCTACAGGATTTAGATGCTCGGAGGATCAGAAAACCCAAATATCAAAGCCTTTCACCTTTGAGGAAATCAGAGAAGCTTTTTCTCGCTCCCTCACAATAAAACAAGTGGACATGATGATTATCCTGCTGAATTCTTTACTAGTTGTTGGAGCATTGTTGGTGGAGAGGTTACTGCAGCCGTAAAGGACTTCTTCTCCTCATGTAAATTGCTAAAGCAATATAATGATACTTCCCTCGTTTTGATGCCAAAGATTTCGAATGTTTTAAGGCTGACTGGCTTCAGGCCTATCTCTTTTCTAAACATGTTATACAAGGTCATATCCAAGCTCCTTGCAAATAGGCTGCAGTCTCTGCTTCATTCAGCCATCTCTCCATCTCAGTCGGCTTTTATGAAGGGCAGATTTCTTTCTGAGAATGTTCTCTTAGCTACTGAGATTGTGCAGGGTTAAAACATGCAAAATATTGAACCTAGTGGTATGCTCAAGTTGGACTTACGAAAAGCTTTCGACTCTGTGAGATGGGACTTTATAATATCTACGCTAAGAGGTCTTACCACTCCCAACTTTCTCTATCTCCATTAATAGGGTCTCTGGTGGTTTTTTCAAGAGCAACAAAGGCTTACAGCAAGGTGACCCCCTGTCTTCCTACCTCTTTGTGCTTCCCATGGAATTCTTTTCCAAGCTCAAGGTACTCTTATGGATACATTTTCTAGCATCCGAAAACAGCAGACTTAAAATTTACTCATTTGATGTTTGCGGATGATGTGATGATATTTTTTGATGGGGGTAGCACTTCTCTGCATGGAATTATTGAAACTTTGGATGATTTCGCTGGTTGGTCGGGCCTGAATATGAATAGAGAAAAAACGGACTATTCCTTGCAGGAGTCGATGAAACTGAAACAACAGCAATTGCACATTATGGATTTCCTCAGGCTTCTCTTCCAATCATATATTTGGGGCTTCCGTTAATGAGAAGAAAATTAAAAGTCTTAGAGTATGCTCCGCTTGTGGAGAAAGTAAAGGGCAGGTGTTAGTTAGTCTTTAAAGTCGTTATATTTTACATGAAGGCTACATTTGATTGTCTCTATCATCACTGGGACTGTGGTTTTCTGGATTTCTACTTTCAAATTGCCAAGAAGTTGCATCAGGGAAATTGAATCCCTTTTTTCAAGGTTTCTTTGGCCAGGAGGAATAGAGTGTCATCATAAAGCCTAGGTCGCTTGGTCGATAGTGTGTTTACAAAAAGCAGAAAGAGGACTAGGCTTAAGAAGATTCTCGGAGTGGAATTTAGCTCTTAGCCTTAAGTTTGTTTGGCTACTTTTTAAAAGTAGTGGGTCCCTTTGGGTTGCTTGGCATTAACTTAAATGGGAGACAGAATGGCATTATCTCTGATTTCTGGGCAATTCAAGATAAACAGAGTGATTCTTGGAATTGGAGATGTTTTTTGCGGTTGAGACTACTCGCATAATGGTTCTTAAAGTGTAAAGTTGACAATGGTTTAACTGCAAGTTTCTGGTGGGATTTGTAGTCTCCTTTTGGTCCTTTCATTAAGTTTTTTGAGGAAGAAGGTCTCAGAAATTTGAGAATTCCTAGTACTTTTGTTGTGGCGGACGCTACAGAGGGCTCCCTGTGAAGCTTGCCTTCACCATGCTCCCAACAAGCTCTCAAACTTCAGTTTTTTCTTACTACCATTTCCCTTCCTCTGCAGCTGCATAGGGATGATTCTTATGGCTGGGTAATCAATAATGTGGCTTGCAAAGGCTTTTCCTCCTCCTTAACATGGGAAGCTCTTAGGCATAAAGAAGGGGGGGGGGGGGGGGGGGGGGGAAGAATTGGGCTTCCTCTTTTTGGTTTAAACGGGCAACTCCAAGGAATTATTTTTAGATGTGGGTCGCACACCTTGACCGATTACCTACTACATCACTATTGCTTTCTTGAGGACTGCCAGTCTCCCCTCATTGCTGCTTGTGCTCTTCTGCTGTGGAGACCAGAGATCACTTGTTCCTCTTTTGTCGGTTCAGCGCTTTCATCTGGTCCTTGGTTCTTGCCAGATTAAGATCATCTCCATCTCTTTTCCATGATTGGGAAGATCTTATGTTTTAGACTCAGATCTCTACAACATTTGCTCCTTCCATCCTCAGTAAACTGGTTGCTCAAGTTATAGTCTACGCTATGTGGAAGCAAAGAACAATGTTCTCTACAATGGTCAAATAGTTCTGCCGGTGGCCATCTTCAAGACTGTTCACCGGGAAATCATCAACACAATGAGTGAAGAAAACTTATGTGCCTCTAGATATGATGAGGGTTCTAACCTATAACTAGCTTTTGCTTCCTTGTTTTTTCTTTTTTTCCAAGGAACCAACTGGTTTGGTAATCTCAAATGTAAATCCAAACTCTCTTTCATTTATATGATATTTACTCACTTAGCAAAAAAAAAAAAAAAAATCTTTTGATGTCTCCAGGTACAAAAACTCAGGTCTTTGATGTTTTTAGATGGCTTGCTGCTAAATTATTCTTGTATCATAATGAAAAAAGGGAATGTTAAGATGTATGGCATCTTCATCTTATTTAGCCCATTATCACTTTTGTTTTTCTTGTTGTTAGCTTTTGTTTGTTAATACTTTATTTTCTTCTTTCAAATTCATATTAAAAAAATTACTCAAACAACACTTATAAGTTGTTGGTTTACTCAAACAACACATATTATTTGAAAAAAGACAATAAAGCTTTAGGTTAAACTGTTATTTACAGTCATGCCATTATAATTAAAAAAATAAGAATAATAATTTTTTTAGTATTTGTGTTATTAAAAAAGCTTCTGTCGTAACTCACTCTTATCTTTGAGAGAGAGAAAGAGATTTCCGAATAACCGGAATAAGATTCCGATTTTTTTGTTTTTTTGGTTTTTCCGATCTCCCTATATATAGATCAGATCTCATTTTCCGCTTTAGGCGGATTAGTCTCTTTTCCGTCTTAGCTTTAGATCGTTTTCTAGCTAAAATTGGTTTTGTTTCTCATCTTTCTACAGGAACCTTAGTTTTAATTCCGCTTGTCATCAGTTGGTTTGTTTTTAGTAAATGTCGACTTAACTCTTTCTCAAACGATGGAGTAATATCTTCGCTATAATTTCTTCGTTATTACGAAGTAGACCTCATGGTTTAGGTCTGGAAGCGAAGCTTCTATCTTTGGGTTTTGGGTTGAGATTAAGAGAATCTGAAATTTCTTTATTATTATTGAGCTTGCGATGTTCCAACAAATCTGATGAGGCTGTTATTCTGTAGAAGGATTTATCAAGTGGCTAATCAGAGTAAATTAGCTGATTGTGTTCAGAGTTTATGGATATGCAAGGATATCAGCTTTGATGGTAAAGCGGTGATGAGATGAACAAAGCTTGGGGCGGAAGGCTATTGTCGGCAAGCATTGGGAATCTAATCAAACGCATCACACGCGTCCACACACGTGTCCTCAAGTTGGACTTTTATTGTGTAGAATATTCTAAGATATTTTGTTCTTTAATATCATAATATGTAAAAGTCCAGCTTGTTGGACTTATTCCATAAACTACTTGTATTAGCCTAAATGAGCTTTCCATTTCAATGGAATTTGGCCGATAAAAAAAAAAATTCACAACAAATATGCATGTAATCGGTGGTGGAGCTTCCTGGAGGTGATGATCTTTGGAGAAGATTTGAAAAGTTTCATTCATATATCCCAATTTACTTAATACATACTGTTTTGGAAAACACATGAATAAACATATGATTTGTTGCAACAAACCGTCAATGGATTGTTTGCAATATCTACTGTCGCTAAAAATAATATCTGTCACAAAAAATCTGTAATTGTACATATATGTACCACAATGATATATAAAGAGTGGTATTGGATTCTAATTTATGAAAATTTTTGAAGAGTTCAACAAAATCATTAAAGGTGAATAAATGAAAGATTGTTAAAGATTGCTAAAGAGTTTTGTTGATTAGTTTTCTAAAATCCTATAAAGTCTTCCAAACAATCCCTGTATTTTTATGATATTTTCCATGATTTTATTTTGTAAAAAAAGTGTCTAAAATCAGGAACCAATAAAATAATAATTAAACTCATTAACAATTCTAGATTCTTTTGTTTTGATTGAATAACACAAAACTTTTAATGACTTTATAAAAGTCTGAATTCAATAACCCAAATTTGTTCAGATTAAATGACTTTTTACAAATCACAAACTAATAATACAAAACTTTAACAAAGTTTAACAAAATCTTAATCTAATAACAACAAATTCTACATAACATTTAAAATCTTTAAAATTCTGTTCAAATCTCAAACCAATAATAATTCTTTTTTTCCTTGTACACCAACTAAAAGACTAAAAAGTCATTAAATTTCTCTCAAAAAAACATACAATCTAGTCATTTTTTTAACATTTCTAAGTTATTTGAGTAAAGCTCCCTTAAAAAATACATAGATGAAATCTACATTTTTTGTTTCTAAAAATCCAGTTGACCAATATTGTAAAATTGTTAATAAGTCTTTGGGTAACTTATCCTTATATACACATAAGTAGATATACTCATATACATCAATATTCACTAGACCTTATCTCGAGTATATATTATACGAGATTCATACTTATCTTATTAACAAATATAAACTTAAATGCAGCATGTAAAATCAAATATATATCAAATAACATGAAACATAAATTAAATCATTTAATTATAGAACATCGTATACATAGTAGTATAATATTACATGGCCATACTTTTCTAGATCACAGGTCTATAATAAGTTTGAGCCAGTCTGTTATAGTTTGGTTTGATAAAAATAGTTATTACTAGATGAGGACACTAGGACTTGGTGTAGCGAAGACGAGCAGCTCATCATCATTCTCAAACATAGCCATGTCAGTTTCAGATAGTGTGACCCATGCCTCAACCCCTCCAACGTCCTTTGCGTCCATTAACACGACCTGCGTTTTATCAATCGAATCTGGAGCAACCCAAACCGGATTACCCCATCCAAAATCCGCCTCATAAAACGACATTCTGCACCAGCTAGACACAGCATATGTCTCCGTCTCAGGACTTACCTCACACAACGAAGTCAGCATCGCACTTGCGATTCTCTCTTTGGCTTCAAATCGACTTTTTGCGTCTTCAGGATCGTTTCTGATAAGCTCATTGAGATCCTCTTTAGTTCTATGCAGCTTAGAGACCGTTTCTTGGATTTCCATCTTACTCTCTGAGCTCTCCATAAATAATGGTAAAAAGAAGAAGTTTCCAATTGCCTTGTGTGGCAAGAGAGATGTAGAAACTCTAGGTCGCAAGTCCATTGTCTGTGTTATAGCAAATTCTGTTACCTCTCCCACCTTTGACTGGTGCGCCTTTGTCATGCATCTAAACAGCAGCGCCGTGATGGACTCAACACGGGTAGCTTGTGGCACACGTTTTCCACCCGAAGCTCTGTTTTTGAGCTTTTCAATCATCAAAGCACCAAAGACAAAGCTCTTTGTCTTGGATTTTTTCTCGTGTACAAGTAACGGAGGAAACTCGATGGTGATATCAGCAGGAGGGTAGAAATCAGCCGCCGCAAATTCAGGGTTCACTGTGTCAGCATAACCTTTTGCAGCCTTTGTCCAGCTGCAAACAAATGTTGACAACGAGGCTGCATCGCATATCTTGTGAGAGACGCTAACTGCAACTGCGAATCCTCGGTCTTTGAAGAAAATGACCTTGACATGCAACAAAGGCCAGGTATCTGGATCTGCATGGTCCGGAGAGGCAATGAGCTTGTGAACCAAGTCAGCATCTGATGGGTTTCTCAGAAAATCGTAAAGAAGTATATCAGCCCGTGCCTCTGTAAACAAAGCTCCCTCGTCGTTGCAATGGACAGTGACGCCGTCTTTGATTCGTCCAGCGAACGGATAAAAAAGGGAGAGAGTCTGAGAGAGTGAGCTCTTGAGCCTCTGGACAACAATGTCTCCTTTGTTTTCTTGATCATTGTAGAAGAAAATGGCGGAAACGTAACTTGAAGGAAGGAACTGGTCGAAGAGAGAAAGAGAAAGGGTTTGGAGATGATCAGGTGAAGTGGGTCTGATTATTTCTTTGCTTAAGAGTTCTAGCTCCATTTGTTACTTCTTTCTTTTGAACAAAATATTAAAAGGCGTTTGAGAGTTGCTCATATTTGGTACTAGATCTGTATGTGTACATATATAGAGAGAGAGGTAGATACATGAATTCGACACGGTTCACAATATCAATACTGTATGTACTGTTTTGGTTAGTGGTTGGAAAGAGATATATTGGGTTAATTAGTCAATCTTTTGTTCAAAAGGCATTGACTTTTAAGAGCACAAAACAGTAAAAAGATCGGGTGTCAGTTATGTTGGTAGCTCAAAGGAAGAGTTCGGCACCGCTATTTTCAAAAAAAAAAACCCTCTTGAACGTCCGCCAGGGTATATGATTCATTGAATGTTGAAATTAAAACGTTATATTACAAAAAAATTTGGTCCGAATAATGCATGCAGCTGGCTGTATTACATTTATGAATGTGAAATGTGTATGATATTATTTTGGATCTTTTTTGAAAATATCTGAATTTTCATTACAGAAAATGGATTGTTGAAGCTACAAAAGAGTATGATATTATGGTCTCGTGGGAATTCGATGTACCAGATGTTGACGAACCAAATATATTGTATTTATCAAAACGATCGGTATAATAAAGTAGCAATATTTTTTTCTATCAAATACTATGTGTACAGATTTGTTGCATTAATTAGGCCAGTATGGCTATGCATGTAGATAATCCTAAAACAAGCAGCTACACATTACGAAAATGTCATTAGCGAAACAGAGTGGAGGTATAACAATTTTTTTTTTTTTGAAGAGCTGACGGCGAAGGCCAAGTCTTGAGGTTTTCGTATGCAAGAAACACCATTATTCTTAATTGACAGCGTCTATTGTCTACTTTAGAGGGGAAAATGACTAAATGAGTCATGTGCAGTTTATATATAACTTCCAAGATTTTTTTGCATGGGACGATTTTCCACCATATAAACTGAGCAGTGGTCTTCTTTTGTTGGCTTATAATATAACCTCGTAAACTTTATAATTCATTTTTCGTAGGAAATTGTTGTGACAAAAATATATTTTTAATCCGCATGTATAACATGTGAGTCTGTGAAATAAATTGTCCCACAATCACTTCGTCCAAAAAAATATGAACTGGGGAATAATAAGACTATCAGCCATAGATATAATATCCTCTTTTAATTTCAGTGAAAAAAAATTGTCACTATCAAAATAAAAATGATGCAAAAAAAAAAAAAATGAAATAAGTAGAATCTTGCTAAAAACTTCTTTTGTCCTCAAAACACCACCAGTTATTTGCCATGGAAACCTCATCTCATAAAAGAGTAACTAACCCAAAGATATCAAGAAAAATTAGAAACTTCAGAACCTCTCATTTATTTTTCAGAATCAAAAACAACTAGATCAGTTTCCGTGCTATTGCACTGATTAAACATTATTTTATACAGAAATTTTTTATATTCATTTTAAAATCACTTTGATATTTTATATTTGTTTTAAATCATTTCACCATATAATTTAAACACTTTACATTTAACTTGCTGTCTGTAAAAGAATCATAACTCATTCTTCCTCTAACTTATTACATTTAATCCATGGACTGCTATAAATTTTTAAATATATTTATTTTTAAAATCAAATTAGAGTATTTTTGTAATTTTAATTTTTTGATATGTTAAATAGTTATTATAATCTTTAAAATAATCGATTGAAATCATTTTAAAATACTTCAATTATTTATTTTATTATATAACATTATGCATTTCAACAAAATAATGTATGAAGCTGAATATAAATATTCAAAGAATGACCCGCTAGTCGGTCAGAATTTTTGTTTCACTACAATTTTTTTCTCATAGATTGAACAATGGAAACAAAATAGTTTTGATTATTATATGGATGATATGATGATTTATTTATTTCACACAAATAGATTCATATGAGGATAAGAGATGAAATATAATAATTAATGATAAATTAATATGGTAAGTTAGATATCAAATCTTATAAGTTTATTTTGATTGGGTATATTTTTTTTTTGAAATTAATAATGTGCTTTAGTTTTTCTAAAATACTTAAACTACCCCTAAATTTATTGAAAAATAGAAAAACAAATCACACTCGTACATCTCGTGGAAATGCATCCCCCGAGCGTCTTCTAACGAAATCCGCCTCATAAAGTCCGGTAGTGAATCTAACAAATGAAATCCTAAAAGCAAAGAGAAAACATAGTTGGTCAATCTATCCACAAGACATCTCCTGTAAATAACATTGTGATGTAATTATTTACCTTTATAATGTTAAGTTCAAAAGTATACTTCCCAGTTAATAAAAGGAGAATACTATTCTTTCCTATACACTGATTCATGAAATATATTAATTATTATTATTATTATTATTATTACTGCATTTCTTGCTCTAAAATCAGTCGTCAACCGCATATATAATTATATAACATTAATTCATACCTACTATTTGGATATAATATCAAAGCCCTCAAATTAACTCAAAATACCAAAATAATTAAAGATGGCACGTAGGTTTTGTAAGTTTTAACTAAATGATATCTTTGTAAGTTTATTTTGGATGTATTCCTTCTATTTTGTATGCATTTCAATTTACGGGGGTTATCTTTTGCATATTTCCTTTACATTGGATTCCTTTAAACAAAATTGTGTACAACGATTGAATATGATTTACCAACGATCAAAAGGAAGAAAAAATTAAAATGATATGTAATTACAAAAAGCTTGCCAAGACGATGATACTCTATACATATATGGAAACCAAAGAAATCTTTCTTTCATATGAAATTGAAGGAGTATGAGTGGATATCTGCCATAACCTAATACGTGGTCCTCTTTCTCAGACATATCTAGTGGGACGCCAATATGACAAAAATTGGGTCGATGTTCTTGTTTTGTTACTACAATTGGATTCCTTTGAAGGCTCTTTCAAAAAATTGTGTACGATTGAAAATAATATATCGTAAAATTAAAAGAGAATAATTCAGTTCTCTAACTAGACTAACGCATATCTTTTTTGTAAAAGAGCTCCAAACCATTTTTCATATATTAACAAAACTGCCATCTAACTATATTTGCGTCTTCGGAATCGGTTCTGATAAGCTGATCATTGAGCTCCTCTTTAGTTCTCTGCGGCTCATAGCCATCATTTTTGAACAGCTTACGGCGAAGGCTAAGTCTTGAGGTTTTCGAATGCAAGAAACACCATATATACAATACATAAGTTACTATCTATGACTGTAATTTATGAAATCGAGTCATGCAGAGTCTAATTGAAATCTAAATGGATTCACCAACAAAAGTAAATATACGAAGAGAAATGGATTATTTACCACCAGAAATACAAATAAACATACAACAAAGGTACAAATACAAAGAGAAATCATGGATTTATTACCAGAAATACAAATAAACGTACAACATAAATAAAAATGAAAATTCGACCATCATAGTGTAGAGAATTCATTCAATGGATTGGAATAACCACCTCCGCAACATTCTCAAATAGGTATACTTTCAACGAGCAAAGAAACGATGTGTGCCTTCAAGTACTCGGGGTGGGTGTAAGAATCTTGGTACCTATAGAATACATCAATGACACGGGAAAGGTTAAAAACTCGCATCAAAAGAGGGAAAGGAAACGCATGAGGCCTCATTAGCTCTTGGTTCAAGTCCTTCCATGCATCTGAAACAATGTTCCCAATTTCTTCCACTGCTATTTCCTTAGAAACACCAAACTGATTCATATAACAATCAATTCCAGTTGCTACATGCTCCCGTTTGTGTTCAAACTGCAATTACAAAATACCAAACGTATTCAGTTTGAGAAATACGTACATACATAGTGAAGATTCCAAACTTAAATTGTTCTCACATCGTAGCTGGAAATGTCATCTGTGAATCTACAGATCATCTCAGAAGCTACCCTAATTTTAGGATGTGAGCTTAACCATTCAAAAGCATCAAGTTTCGCGACATCTGTCATCCTCACGAATGTCACGGCTATCAAGGCATAGTAAGCTGAAGTCAAGATTGCATTCTCTTTATACTCATCAAAAGTAGCAATGTAGTCCCTTTTCAACCACTTTGCCTCTTTCATAAATCCATTCGTTGCTGTTTGCAACTGATTGTGAAGAGTTGAGTTAGTTATATTGGATATATATATATAAGCAGAATGATACTTAAAGTTGGTTTCTTTGGTCTTAACTGATTTCTTGAGATGGAAGCCACAACCTGACATTCCTTCATTCTCAAGTTCCTCTTCTAGCTTATCATAGAAATTTACCAGGGCATGGTAAATGTACTTCATGCTGTCAGGTATCCCATTAGGAGCAGCGGAAAGCCACCTGCGATAAAGCCATTAAAACCATAGAAAAAATCAAACTTTATAATACACATTAAGTTTATATATATCAACAAATGTGGTACTTTTCCATTGCATCTGTGAAAAGTTCAAGTTCCTCCACTGTTCCATATGCATCATACGTATCATCAAGTGCTGTGAATAAGATTAGTGCAATAGCTAATGTAACTCGTGCTTGAGAATACTGAGGCTCGAAGTATGCTCCAAGTGACCACAAGTACGCCTCTGTTATCCTATGCCTTGTGTATGTTATTTTAGATTCAATCTCCATTTCATGGTACCACCTTAAATATTATAAAAGAAGTTCAACAATCCATGCAAGACAATTATGTGTATATGTATTGAGTGGCCATGATAGTTACCTTGCTACCCAAGAAAGCTCTTCACAGTGTAATATTTGCAGCAAATTAAAATCTATCTTTGCAAACTCAAGTATTGTTGGGTCGCACGACTCTTCTTCCTGGTAGTATGAGATATATTGTCTTGTTTCTATCCTTGAGATGCCTTTGTGGTATGGATGTTTCAGGGCATTCTTGATGCGAACTGCGAGATGGGGGCTAGATCGAGAAGAAATTTCTTCTAAATGAGCACGTGAGAAACGGAGAGCTTCATCAATAATGTCTTCTCCGTGAGTGCTCCATTGTGCAGATTCATACAAACTTAACATCCCGTTTGCATCGGCCACCAAGTGTCCTTTGAACTTCCCATTTTTGTCCGTGAACTTCTCAAACACATCTTGACGTGCATAAATGAACATTTTGAGTTAAATTACGAAGACCATGAAAAGTGTGTAGTGTTGTTCATTCATATATTTTAAAGTATTTTTAATTACCAGCAGAAAGTTTAAAGCCGAATTGCCTGAAAACTTGAAAAAGTATTCCAACCGTGTACAAATCGCATCCGTCTTGTCTTATTGTCTTATTAAAGTCAGGACAATCAAATAACTTATCCAACTGCTCTACAATATCTCTCTCAAAATGATAAGAGACACCGAGGCGGCATAAAGCATCGATGAATTTGATGTGCTCTATTGGATTCGCTTCGGAAGACATAAACGATTCCTTCACAACCGCCTTAAGCGTAGCATGCTTCTCTTTGAACGTGTCATTACCCTATGTGGCAATGGAAAAATCGAGTATACATGAGTTAATCAAATCATAGTATATAGCCTTCAAATAATAAATACTGCATGAAAAAAATAATATGAAAAGGATATATATACGTACGTGGTCAGACTTCGAGAAAGAGGTTAACGGATCTTCCCATATGTTTGCAGAATAATCAGCTAGTGGACGGTGGCTGTCACTCCCCATGCTAAAAGTTTCAGGTAGAAATTGTTTTCTCACTAAATGATTCACTTATTCATGGTTCTGCAAATGAAATTAAGCTTTGCCTATACAACTAAGTTCCATACACATATATATAGAAATGTTCGAAAAAACCATTACGATAACGGGTTTCAAGATTTAGGCGTTGGACGATTTTCCACCATATAAACTGATCAGTGGTCTTTATTTTTTTGGATTTTTTTGGATTTTAAATATGTTACGTCTTAATGTCTTACTTAGGGACAAAAAGTCATTTTAATGTTAGATTAGTGCTTCTGGGATGTCCGCAAATTTATTGTTAATTTATTTTTAAGGCACTCATAAAAATTAGTAAGACTTACTATCAGCTCGATGTTGACTTAACCTTGGTACAATTAAATGTTTAAAACTTCTTTTTTCGTCAGAACAACACCAATTATATTCCATGAAATCCTCGTGTCGAAAGGATACTCTAGCAAAGAAGAGTACTACTAAACCATAAAATATCAAAAAAAAGTTAGAATTTTCAGAGCCTTTCAATTTTTCTTCAAAATCAAAACATTAAACCGTCCAACAGACTCATGATATATATAGATAGCACTCTCAACAACCGCATAATATTAATTCATACCTAATTTGACTGATAATCTTTCAATTGTAACTCTATATATTACTGTTAATATGTCTTGATTCGGATCAACGAGCCGGGGCATCTGTTGATCACACACTAGCAAGACGGCAGGAGTCTCGCTGTCCTAGCAATGTCGGGGTCTAATGCTACATATAAGATTTTTCTAGGGTGGCGAGAGTCCCAGATCCGGCGCCGACGGTATAAGATTTTTTCATATGACCGCAATTTTGGGTGTAAGTTCTGTCAATGAACTTTTATGTGTAGGTCCAAAGCGGTTCAACGTTAATTAGGGGAATTTATATAGTACTTTTGTTTACCCTAAGTCCTAAGAAATGTTGTAATATGAAACTACGTATTACAATCTCAAGTAATAAAGTTGGTCTCCGTCTCCTTTCCTTTCATAATTTATAATTATGATGAAGAAATGCTCGTCTTCATCAACATTCTGCAAAACCGGTTTTGGTGATTTTCTCCAATTATTATGCAAACAATCAGGAACAAGTTGGTATCCATCCATGGTTGAACTCCAATTATTATGCAAAGCATATATATGTCATATATTCCAACTTGTTGAACTCGCTCTAAACGACTAAACCGACAACTTGAGCTAACCATAAGAGACCGATTCCCACCATCGACAACTACACAAGGCTAAACCAATCCATTAGGCACAATGTTCAACAACAACAAAAAAAAAAAAAAAAAAAAAATCTCAAGTTTATTCCTTCTATTTTGTAGGTTTCTTAATTCACGTGGTTTTGTTTTGCGTATTTCCAATTTTCCATCACATTAGATTCCTTTGGAGGTTTAAACAAAATGGTGTACAACGATTGAAATATATCATAAAATTAAAATGAAGAAAAAAAAAACTTAATCTTCCAAAAGCTTGCCAAGACGATGGTACTATATATACATATATCCAAAGGAATCTTTTTTTTATATGGAAACCAAAGGAATCTTTTTTGTATATGGAAACCAAAGGAATCTTTTTGTTATATCTAAAAACTTAATCTTCCAAAAGCTTGCCAAGATGATGATACTATGTGAATTATTATTATCCGCCATAAACCTAATAAGTGGTGGTTGTTCTCTTTCTCAGACATATCTAATGGGGCGCCATGCCAAATTGCCAATATATGACGATTCGGTTTGTTGTGAGACACTGAGAGTGTTGGGTCGATGTTCTTGTTCGTTATTCTAAAAATCTGTAAATCTACGATAAATTTAGGTGAATGGGCTTAGTTGGGTTAGTCTTCGGCCTCTATTCATTAGCTGAAGGTACAATTCTTAATGGGCCGGAGTTCTAATCCGTGGTTGTGTGTGTTCTTGAGATCAATTCCACGACTAGAACATTGATATTTTCATTGTGGCTGTAGACACTCTAAGCTATCATATCTTTGGGATATCTTTTTAACAACCCCAAGAGATCGAATCATCAACCCTGCCTAGGTCTACCGAGCATTCTGGATCCTTCAGAGCCAAAAACATAAGAATTGTCGCCACATTTTTGCTAGCTACAACACTTGTGATAATGCTTCAATTGAAGTAATTAGCCCATTTTTATTTGTTTTTGTAACAAAGTACATTGAGGACTTTATTTATTATTAAAGATTACATTACGATCATATTAAAAGTCTCCGTCATCATCATCGCCGCCGTCATAATCGTCTTCTCCGGAATCCAGATCATTCTCCACCTTCTCAGCTGCTTTTTCAGCTATGTTGTCTTCCACAGCCTCCAGCCCCTCCGCTAACGCAACCCCACCCAAAACTCCGGCCACCGCACCAACCGCCAGTCCCGTCCCCATCCCACCGAACTTGCTCCCCTTCTCCGGCGCGTTTCCATATCCCGACTGTCCGTACGCAGCGTCACCATACCTCGCAGGCGCATACGACTCACCGTAAACAGGTGGCTCACTGTAACCAGTTTGTGACGGCGCGTGAGTATGACCGTAAGGTGGCGGCGGCACGTATGGCTCACTGTAAGCTGGAGGCGGCGCGTGGTAAGATCCTGGAGCCGGATGATACGGAGGCTCTCTAACGGTGACTGTGACGTCGAGTTTGCCGTGAGGTCGGCCAGATGGACGTTTGAGCTCGAGGGTTTTCACGACGGGGACGTCCAAACCAATGACATCATGGAGGCTGAGATGAGCGGAGCCGATGAGAGGTTTTGTGTTCTCTTCACGTCCTGCGTGCACGATGTCGATGTAGACCTTGTCGTAATCGTCTTCGTGCGGAGGCAAAGGGATGACAAATGTCTCGTTCCACGTTGGACACGTGTCGCCATCTTCATCGACTCTTGTGGAGGATTTGTATTTCGGATCGACCCATACGACGGCGTATGGCTTGTTTGGTCCGTTGCGCCAGTTCACGTTCTTGGTATCTCTCGCCGACAAAATCGTCACCTCCACTTCTTGGCCACGGGACGACATTTTTTTCTAAATGGTGAGATTGGAACTTTGCTCGAACCAAAAGATAACACTTGGAGACCAATAATAAGTGTTTTTAGGACCATTGATATTATGACGATATATCAAGAACATTCGGACCATTTCTCTTCGTTGTTTTACGTTTTTGTCCCCACTATTTTGCACAAAAAAAATAACATAAACATGCAAGTGCTGTATTATATACATTTTTTAACTAATTTGTATATTGACTTAACAGAATGCAAAAAGATTAGTTGTCTAGAAATATGCTTATGAGAAAAATATTTTAGCCGGGAAGATATAAGCCAACACGTTCAATCTATTGTCTACTACGCGTATACAATATTATTGCCGGCCAACTTTAAAAGTATCGGGCCATACATTCGGAATGGGCTATTTTAGAGACATGAACCACCGGGTCTCTTGTGACGTTTGGTACAAATTTACTGATAGAGCTGGTGCTAATAACGCCAACATCATTTCAGAACCGTGTGAAGTCTTCACTCTTCACTTAAAAAAATCTGAACTCTTCATCGTGATCAGGAACTTGGTTTCAACGGTTACACAATCATTTTACCCAATCGAACTGTTTATTTATTTTTATTAAGCCATTAAAAAATGAATAATCTAGGTAAATTCCAGACGAAAATGTATTCTTCAATTACTTTATCCAAATCAAAAGTTATCGTAAGAGATGGGGACTTCTATCATTGGTTCCTCCTTCTGTCTTTCTTCGCAGCAAGTGTCCCCCATCTATTTGTATTATTTTCCATCGACTTTAAAGAGACCAGCTGCATCTTTAATGGCCCATACGCTCGTGTGGATCAGATAACATGTAATATTTTGTGTTGTAGATTGTTGGTTGGGTAGTAATTGTGAATTTCAATTTCTATATACAATCAAGAACATCTAGTGACCTTTTTTAGCTAGAAATTAAAGATACATGTGAATTTTAGTTACCTAAACGTCGGTGCAATGAGCAAGGCTCTTTTTAAAAAGTTAAGACTTTTGTGTAAACGCAAGCGCTTAGCTTTGTAAGTGGATGCATGTGAAGATCCTCCATAGACATAAATTTTGTGATATTTTAGAGTATTTTTCAAATTAGTACTTTTGTAACTAAAACTTTTATTTCTGTTAGTATTTTAAGATATTTCTTTGTATTTAAAAAACTTAAACGAAATGTCTTAGTAGTAGCGATATTTTTATGTTCAATATCTTAGGCGAATTGGTTCTTCTATGCAACTTCATTGATGATGATGGTGAGTTAGACATGACGTTATATGGGGTAATTAGTACTTATAAAGATAGATGTTTAGAAGATTTTACATATTTTAAGAAAACAATGATTACTAAGTTTAAATATATTTTTTTCTTTGACTAAAGAGATATTATTTAATTTTAAATCAATAACAATTCAAAATTTTAAATATTTTCAATAATTACTTCTTGAAATTTACAAAACATCAATCTTTGTGGGACAAAAAATATCTCAAAACATCAATCTTTATGAGTATGAGACAGGGGAATACTATATATATATATATATATAATATAATATAATTAGAATTGGACTGTATTTTGACATGACAAATTCTGAAGTAAAATTTCTATTGAAATTTACCGGCCAAGCCTCTGCAACATAGCGGCAAACAGCTATGGTGGTCCATGCCATGTGAATACGAAATAACCGTTGTCATCTTTCACCGTATCATCCAAATGCAATAGCAACATCTTCTTCATAATCATTTCTCTTGTGCTACAAAACTCTTGTCGATATGTCCGTAGCGACAACAATTCTTATGGTTCTACCAGCAAACCACTGGATACCAAATACAGAATAAACTTGAGTCCATCTTTCTAACCAACAATAAGATCAATCAAATTTTTGCAAACTAAATAAATTGATTTACACCAACACAACTTTTTAATCCAGTTCGGTTTCTGATCAATACTAATTTGCTCATCGTCACAACCAAACTAACAAATACTTTACAGTGTTACACAGTCGATCGAGTGTCGGATACTAAACTCCTTGTTTTTGTAAGACACAACACGTCACACTTGTTAATTGTTATCATTGTCTTCTTAAATTTTAATTGGTCGGATGTTATTACATTTTTTTTCGGGGCTCAACTGTTATTGAATTCTCTAAAGCGACGTATTCTTGCATCGGATAGATACAATTACAATACATACAATCAGTAGAAACCATAAGAGTTTATTAGCCGGAGAAGTCGCTGTCCAACTTCCATAGTTACACTTACCAACTAACTAAATATGGCAAGTAAAGTCCTTCAAAATCCAATAAAGTATATTCTTTTTCCATATAAATATAAATACATTCATATAGACTATAGAGGCTGAGAAGGTTAAGAGGAAATCATTTAAGAAAACCCAGCAACTTCACCTAATCCTTTTAAAAATTGGAATTTTTTTTAATTTTGTTTCGTTACCAAATTAAACCACACATTATTAACATGATAACGGTTGTCAGATCTGGTGTATCTTCTTATAAATTTAATGAAACATTTGGTAACGATATTACTTTTCCAAAAGAAGCGATTAAAATCAGGTTAACTAAATGGCAGTCGATAAAACATCTGAATTAAAGTTTTTATTTTATAAAAATCTATTAAAATGAAGGTGAAGGTCATCAGGTCATGGACATAATTAAAAGTCTAGGGTTTTTGTTAATCCAGGTACGATCCATAATTATTCAATTAATTAGTTTGCTCTGGTTTGAATTTTTGTTACCATCTTTATCGGCATTTATAGAAATTATAGTGTCCTACACCTGTAGCATCATTACTTTTGTATCTCAATTCTCAACCTCTAATACTAAATCATAACTCAAACTTAAGAATTCATGCAAACAGATTTACGGAAGTAGGGTTTAACTGAGTCATTAATTGAATCACAACTACTTCCAGGAAACCTTAAATGCCTAACCCAACTACACAATGCAGCATATCTCCAGCTATAAAACACAGCCTTTCAGTTCTTTCTTCATCACTCTAGCCTCAAACCAAAAGAAAACAAAAAATCCTACTTTTCTTGTGATCATCACCAAAAAAAAAACAGACACACACACATTGATCCAAGGCTAACTTAAAATCTTTCTTTCAACCATGAAGATAAAGATAATGAGCAAAACACATGTGAAACCAACAAAGCCAGTACTAGGGAAGAAACAATTCCTCCTCACCACATTTGATCTTCCTTACCTTGCTTTCTACTACAACCAGAAGTTTCTCCTCTACAAGTTCGAGAACCTTCTAGATCTTGAAGAACCTACTTTCACAAACGACGTCGTGGAGAAGCTCAAAGATGGTTTGGGTTTGGTTCTTGAAGACTTCTATCAACTCGCCGGTAAGCTAGCCAAGGACGACGAAGGAGTCTTCCGTGTTGAGTACGACGCCGACGATACAGAGATCAACGGCGTAGAGTTCTCGGTAGCTCATGCTGATGAAGTCACAATCGATGATCTGACGGCTGAGGACGGAACGGCTATGTTCAAGGACTTGGTTCCTTACAATGCGATCTTGAACTTGGAAGGACTTAGCAGACCTCTCCTTGCAGTGCAGGTATAATTCTTTAAATATTAATACATCATTTTATTTATTAGTCTGCGTCCACGTTCGTATTTTTGTGTTACATATCCTTATTTTCACGCGAAATAATTTAGAATTAGATATTCAGTAGAAGTGATGAAAGAAAACACAACTAGATTGCTAGCTAGTACAACATCTGAATCATCATACAAACATCTGAATTACGTAATCATCTCTATGTTATTATGTATGTTTACTTTCTGCATGTTATGTGATACTATAAGTTTTTTTAATAAATATTTATTGAACAATCCGTCAATAAATATATATTATTAACGTTTAAGGAGTAACATCACGTGATAATTAGCTAGAAAGAAAAGCAAAAATAAAAATTGCTCATAACTTCATAAGTGTGCACCCATCCTTCCACCAAGATTAAAAAAAAAAGTAATATAGCACGCAAAATGTTGACTTTAATTTTGATTCACACAAGTTAGATAAGAAAATTATTCACATTTATTAGCTCTTCTTTATAGATTCATAGAGTGTATACTAACAAGTGGTAAAAAAAAAAAACTCTACACGGCTTAACAATTTTGAGCTTCACATAATTATTGTATGTGAAGAAATATGTGTATGTGCAAATTGTGGATGTTCATCTCTGTGAAGCTTTACACATTATTTGTAGTCAATGGTTTGAGAAGCTCTTTTTTCAAATGTTTTGACTGTTTGTGTAGTTTTTATGAAAAAAAAAAAAAAAACATAATAACTGACACAACCATTAAATACAACATTCAATGACCCACATTATATGGATGTTGTTAACTGGGTGAGTTGCCGGACAAAAATCACTATGCCATGCACTTAGGTACAA
Organism: Camelina sativa; assembly: GCF_030686135.1. Classification (NCBI taxonomy): domain Eukaryota; kingdom Viridiplantae; phylum Streptophyta; class Magnoliopsida; order Brassicales; family Brassicaceae; genus Camelina; species Camelina sativa. The sequence continues at coordinate 10,169,985 of NC_141892.1, read as the reverse complement.
AAATTATTTAATAGATGAGAGTACTAAGTAAGGTAATATCTATTAGTACACATTGGAGAATTTAATTGTCATTATCAATCGAAATCGAAAATAAATATAGATGTCGTCGATTACTCGATTTATCCCCAATTCATCTCAACTACTAAGATACGTTTCACATTTCATTTTCTTTTCATCAATCGTTCCACGTTGATATAACCTACTCGTAATGTCACTCTTAGTAAAACATACTTATTATTATGTTTGCTGTTGAAAGATTTATAACACAACGTATTCATACGTATAATACACACGTAACTTACATGTATACGATACTTTCATTACAACCAAATATAAAAAGTTACGCATTAAATGTGCATTCAATGTTTAAGCTCTTTTAACAGGTGTGGTCGTTGAGATAGTCAATGTTTTTTTCCTCTAATCTGGTCTCGAAGCTATCGTCTAGTGACCAATCATATACTTCGATTCAAAAATTAAAAAGATTCATATTGGCTCATGTCTCGACAAAATTATTTGGTTTTGTTCAACAGGTGACTAAGCTTAAAGATGGACTTGCGATGGGCCTAGCTTTTAACCACGCAGTTTTAGACGGTACTGCCACATGGCACTTCATGAGCTCATGGGCCGAGATCTGTCGTGGAGCCCAATCCATCTCAACACAACCTTTCCTCGACCGAGCCAAAGCGCGTGACACGCGCGTGAAGCTCGACCTCACTGCTCCAAAGGACCCCAACGCAACCTCCAACGGCGACGACGCGGCCACTCCCGCGGCGGAACCGGCGAAGCTGGTGGAGAAGATCTTCAGGTTCTCGGACTCTGCTGTCCACACGATCAAGTCAAGAGCCAATTCGGTAACCCCATCCGACGGTTCAAAACCATTCTCAACGTTCCAGTCACTCACTTCCCACATCTGGCGCCACGTCACCTTAGCGCGTGGGCTCAAACCCGAGGAGATAACGGTCTTCACCGTCTTCGCCGACTGTCGCCGCCGTGTCGATCCTCCGATGCCGGAAGAATACTTCGGAAACTTGATCCAGGCGATCTTCACCGGAACCGCGGCGGGGCTACTGGCGGCGCACGGGCCGGAGTTTGGAGCATCGGTGATCCAAAAGGCTGTCGTGGCACACGACGCGAGTGCGATAGACGCGCGTAACGACGAGTGGGAGAAATCGCCGAAGATATTTCAGTTCAAAGATGCCGGAGTGAACTGCGTGGCAGTGGGGAGCTCGCCGAGGTTTAAGGTTTACGAAGTTGATTTCGGTTGGGGAAAACCGGAAACGGTTAGGAGTGGTTCGAATAACCGGTTTAATGGGATGATGTATTTGTACCAAGGGAAAGCTGGTGGTATAAGTATTGATGTGGAGATTACTCTTGAAGCTTCGGTTATGGAGAAGCTTGAGAAGAGCAAAGAGTTTTTATTGAGTGAGGAGCTGAGCAATGGCAATGGCAATGGTAACGGGTTTGTTGTTTGAGTGTTTTTTTTTTTTTTAGTTTTATTAAGGTTAATTAGTTTAATTAATCAAAAACTCCAGATTTTGGTTAATTAGCTAATTATTTTTTTTCATTAAGGAGATAAAAGCCTTGTGGGTTTTGAAGTATGGTAATAATTTGCGCTTGTGGTTGTGGTGTTGATAATAATCAGCAAGGATGCTGCCTTTGTGGTATTTGTATGATTATGTTGTAGTGTTTGGTTTTGGAGTTGTAGTATTTGGACCATGGTTTTTAAAGCGATTTTGTGTCATCAACTTTATGAACTTGTAATATGTCTTTAACATAGTCATTAGATTCTCTCAATGCCATTACACTTTGGATTTTACAAATTTAAATAACGAGAAAAGTAAATGATTGTTTATTAATTATTAATTTATTATGTTGTGAACATTGAAATGACTTGAGATTTTGTAGGAAGTTATGAAAAATAGCAAAACTGGTCTTTTCGGTGATGAATATGATTCTACTGATGGTTTACAGATCACATTGCATTTGCATCTGAAGGTTTAACCAACATCGGTGGAAAAAAAAGTAAAAAACGAACCCATCGTGTGTAAGATTTGGTCATTTGGGAGATTTCAATTAAAAATTGTTTCGGTTAAAAAAAAAACTAAACAAATTAAAAATTGTTTCGATAACATCTATGAAAATTTATAATTTTTTTTTTAAATGAACAAATTGCTAAAAAAACAAATTTTGACAGCAAAAATATAAATTGTTAAATTTGTTTTGTGATTTTTATTAATTAAATCTAAACCCTAAAATCATAACTTCTCCTTTTTTTTTTCTTTCTCAGCCGTCGTCGTCTTGCTCTGTTAAACGGACGACGACGAGAGTGAAAGGCCTTTGTTTCGCATTTGGTGGTGGCTCATGTTTTCATTAATACTCCAACGAGGGAGAAGGACTCAATGGCGCTCTTTGATAAAAGCTGTTCCTTTTACTCAACCCTTCTCTTCTTCTGCTATCGCTACCACCACCGCAACCACAGATCCGAGTCTTGAAGATGAAAGAAAAAAGAAGACTTTCACAGTCTCTTACCTTATCGACTCCTTAGGGCTAACTACAAAACTCGCCGAATCAATCTCAATGAAAGCCAGTTTCGATAAAAGAGGTAACCCAGATTCAGTCCTGAAACTTCTAAGAAGCTACGGATTCACAAACTCTCAAATCTCGAGTATCATTGCTACTTACCCACGTTTCCTTGTCGAGAACCCTGAGAAGTCTCTTCGTGCTAAGCTTCATTTCTTGAAGCTTAACGGAGCCTCAAGCTCTGAGCTTACTGAGATTGTTTCCAAAGTTCCTAAAATCTTGGGGAAGAGTGGAGGTAAGTGGATTAGTCATTACTATGATTATGTCAAAGAGATCTTACAAGATCAAGATCACACTTCTTCTTCTTATTGTTCTTGTTCTTCCAAGCAGACGAATCGAACTCGAAACGTATCGGTTTTGAGAGAAATGGGAGTGCCTCAGAGACTGTTGTTAAACTTGTTGATCTCTAGAGCTAAACCGGTTTGTGGTAAAGAAAGATTTGAAGACTCGGTTAAGAAGATCGTTGAGTTAGGCTTTGATCCAGCTAGTCCAAAGTTTGTGAATGCTTTGTATGTTTTCTATGAGCTTAGTGATAGAACGATAGATCAGAAAGTGAATGCTTATAAGAAGTTAGGACTTAGTGTGAATGAAGTTTGGGCAGTTTTCAAGAAATGGCCTTTCTCGTTGAAATACTCTGAGAAGAAGATAATTCAAACGTTTGAGACCTTGAAACGTGTTGGTCTAACGGAAGAAGAGGTACGCTTAATGGTTAAGAGGTACCCTGAATGCGTAGGCACTTCAGAGGAGAAGATAGTGAAGTCAGTCGAGACTTTTCTTGAGCTAGGATTCACGAAAGATGAGTTTGCGTTGATCATAAAGCGACATCCTCAGTGCGTTGGCTTAGCTGCGGATTCGGTTAAGAAGAAGACTGAGTTTCTTGTGAAGACGATGGGTTGGTCTTTGAAAGTTGTGGCTTCAACACCTATTGTACTTGGATTTAGCTTGGAGAAGTTCATTTTCCCTAGGTGTAATGTAATCAGAGTTCTTGTTACGAAAGGGCTGATCGATGAAGTACCTGCGATCTCGACTGTTTTGACGAGTCCTAAGCTGAAGTTTTTGAAGCTTTTTGTGGAGAAGCACAAGAGTGTCTCACTTGATTTGATCTCTATCTTCACCGGAGATAGCAGTCTAATAGATTAGATTAAATAGCACTGTGAAGAAAAGAAAAAGTACCAAACCTCAAAGATTGCTTATTGTGATTTGTATCATGAGATATGTCAGTCTCCCAATTTTGTTGTAAAGAAACATTTTTAGGGAGTAAAACAATTAAATAAGGACAGTTTCAGACAAGAACACTTACTGTCATTTTGGCAATTAAGGGTGTGTTTACTATTCGTCTCCAAAATTAGTCTTGTAATTTGTTTTTAACCTTTTTTTTTTCTGGTCGCAAGATATTCTAAAACATGAGATTTCAAGTAAAACACCTAACACTAATTATAATCTTGCAGAAACTGATAATTTGTTATTGAGTATAAGGATACAATTTATACACAGAGTAATACACAAGAAAGGGAAGAAGATATATGTGCAGTAATTGTAAATAAAGCAGAGGAGAGATTTGAGTCAAATCAAATCTTCCATTACAGATATGGACATTCTTAATACTAATCTCTCCAACTTTTTTTTTTTTTTTTCCTTTCTCATTTTTAATAAATTGTAAGGACCAGAAATAGATAAGAAGACAGAGAAGGTTAACCACTCCATATCTATATACTCTTATCTTACCTCACCAAACCAAAAAAAAAAAACTCTCTCCCATTTCTTTTTCAACGTTGCTTCTAAACAACTTTTTTGAATCAAAAAAAAAAACTTCTCCAATGTCAGAAGAGATACGAGAGCAGCATGATCTCACCGACTCTAAACCTTCTCCACCGCTACCGCCACAAAAACAAGGTCTCATCATCAGCCGCAAAAGACAGCTTGTGTTTCTCGCCCTCATGATTTTTCTAGCCGCAAAAGGACTCGTCGGAATCGAAGACATAGCGTTTGTAATATTGTGTACTATCTACTTGTTTGTGGTCATGGCTAGATTTGCCTTTCCTCGCAAGCAAACAGAGCAGAAGAAGAGACTCGCACCTAAAAGCAAACTCTTTCGAGCTTACTTCCTCGCCACTGCAATCATAGGTTACTCATCTGATTTCTTTTTCTTTTTTTTTTTTTTGTAACTGTTCTTTTTTTTTTTTGCCTTATGAATAAATCAAACTCTCTCTTAGGTCTACTCTTCCCTATCTGCTACGTCGGAGATGGAATATACCGTGGAGACATTCACGGCGTTGGAGCCGTCGCACCGCATCTATTCCTCCTCTCAGGTCAAGTTTTCACAGAACCTATAGGTTTCTCCGAGAAGTTTTCAACTCCAGTTGCTAGTCTTGTACCTGTCTTCTACAACACTCGTCGCCTTTACCCGCTTTTGGATTGGGTTAAAGCAGAATTCTCGGACACTCAGCGTCCCGGTGGTTCGGTGAGAGTATACGGAGGAAGAGCCATTGCGTCGGTTAACACGGTGATGTGGTTTTACAATCTGTTTGGTTTCTTGTTGCCTGTGCTTCTTCCTCGGTCTTTTGAGATTTACTTCTCCGATGATAACAAAGATAATTGAATGGTTTGTATTCATTGTCTGGTTTAGAAAACTCCCATGGTACATGTATAAGTGTATCTACTTTTGAAGTTGTTTTAGTACTGCTTTTGTGTCTTTTATGTCTCGATCGGGTAAAAGTTATTTTTTGTCTAAATAATTACTAAGTGGGGTGAGAGAGTGAGGCATACAGATTGAAAGTTTTTTTTCACCACTAAAACAATGAAACGGTTGTTCACTCTTCATACATACGCAAATCTTTCAACAGTAGTAAGTCACGATTAAAAACTTAATTTAAGTATTTGACACCACAAATTACACATTCAACAACTTTGGCCTAGTATATAGAACTTCGATCTCAGTAGGAGCAACGTCGTGTTGCCTCGTAATCTCTTGAAACCATCATCATAAATATCTTCAGATCCTTCGACTAATCGAAAATATCCCCAATCTCTTTTTTAAGCAGTCCCTTAACCTGTCAATGCAAAAGTCCAAGCATTACACAATTAAACAGAGTTTGTGTTAGTGTGAAATGGAATTGTGGATTAAAAAAAGAAAACTGTGATATTTTGCATGATCGAAACAGTTTTGCTGATGTCTCTTGTTTGATTTTTGTTTTAAAGGTTGACTTTGGGTTTAGGATATTTAGAGGAGATTTTGAAAGATTTGGTCACCAACTTCTGACTCAAAGGGGGAAAAAAAAGAGAAATTGAAGGAGTCCAATGATGATAAGCTAACCTGTTTTGCTGAAAGTCCGATGCCTTGCAAATCATCAAGCTGCAATAGAAAATACAAAACGCATACAAACAAACCAAAACTGAATTTAAAGACATGTTCGATAATACATATCACTAAAAGGTATGTTATTTTTAAGTCATATAACAGTTTATTGTTGCTTCATTGTGATAGGGATGCAACTTCTCATTTGAAAAACACTGTGGCACTGACCGTGTGAAATGGAGATTCATCGCGGAGCTCAACTATGTAAGTTGCTCTTTTCTCGCCAATACCCTGTCATCAATATAGGCCACAAACAAGTTAGGTCCTAAACTATAAACAAGCAGTTAAATATTTGAAAATTCTGATTAAGCTAGTCATCTCACCTTTAACTTCTTTAGATCTTCCCTGTAAATACACAAGAGAAGAGAAAAGCCTAATTTAGTTTCAGTTCTTTATAACCAATATAGACAGGATTTCTAATTAATAATGACCCAACCATACTTGTAAATTCAACTGATTATACCCGAAGACATTATATCAAGATTTGAAAAGCTTCTAATACTCAAAAAGAGAGTTTATTCATGTGTATTATGTGTTTACCTTAAGGAAAAAATTTAAAAAAGAAAAAAAACACTTACTTTCCAGCTGTGTTTATGAACTTCAGGTAATCTCCAACAGCAGAGTTCTGTACAGAAACAAAAGATGCATTATGTCAGTTGTAAGGTTTATGTTAATTTCAATGAAAAGTCAATCTTAATTAAACTTGTGAACTCTTTTTACCTTTAGTTTAGAGCTGTGTGCGCTATATGTCTTCCAAGGAGTGCAGTCAACGTTGGAAGGCATAGATTTCTCAGGCGTTCTTAGCTCTAGACTGACAACAGCTTCAGCAGTAATATCACTGTGCTCTAATGCTTCTTCTGCTTGAGATTCAGTGAAGGGAGTTTGATATTTCTCAGGTACTGATAGTTGGTTTGAAATTTTGCATATCGACTTCAAATTGTTTGACAGATTTTGAAGTCGGATGCTAAGCGGTGGTGATGCAGTTTCGTTGCCTAGCAAACTGTTGTTTTCTTTGTCCAGGTTTTCACCTACCATATAGAGAAAGACCAGAAATTGAGCAAAAGGTTTCATTATATTACTTTCTTAGATTAATGTCACACGACTCACAACCTACCTTCATTAACCACCAGAGGGAGATCTTCTCCAGTGACTGAATTGTTGTCATCTCTCTCTACCCCTGACTCTACTATTTGTACTGCCATACGAAAAAAATAAATAAGTTAACTTCTCCTTTAAACCAGACTCTTCTTTATCAACTTTCCTGTCTGTCTCACCTTTGTCTGCAACAGCATCATCACATTGAGTGGCTCCTGAAACCTTTTCCTCATGTTTCCGGGGTGTCTCCTAAAGATCAATGGGATAAACTGTCGGTACTATTGATACCCAGATGTTGAAACAAAACATAATACCTATACAAATTACCTTATCTGTAGTATCAACAACTTCAGAGCTTAAAGAGACGCTTGTTGAATAGCTCTAGAAATGAAAAGAAGTAAATATTAGATATTCTGACCAAACTGAATTTCAAGAAAGGAAACAGCTCCGATTCTATAATTTGTTTTGGCATCAGTGTGAGATGCAGAGAAGTTGCAAAAGGAGAATTTACCGGTTCCATGGCTACTGCTGAACATGAGTAAGCCAGAGAATTCTGCAAAGAAGTCAAAGCCAACCGTGATCCACTGAATGTAAGTAATGCCTTCCAAATTTTCATATTGACGTTAATAGAAATTATTACCTCTTCAACCAAAGAAGATTGAGAATCTGTAACAGTAAAATATGAACAGACTTCCTACAATATAGAAAAAGAGTGTTTGTAAGTAAAGCCTTAGTAATATATAGCCATGCAGCTCCTATTAGTTCAATCTCGCAGATACTTACTTCTTTTGATGAGGAGGCTTGAACGCTCAAGATAACCTTCGAGGTGGAGATTTCCTGCATTAACATAGACACAAGAGTCATTCGAGGTGAAAGAATAAACCGAAAAGCATTACTCTAATATCCAGAATGAAGATGCTCTACCTTTTTAAGTGTCATCTTTGCTTTGCCTTCCATCTACAAAATCCAAAAAAAGTCTTAACTAAACTATTTCTGAATTCACAAGGATAAAAGCGAAAGTTGAATTACCTTCTTCGAGCTAGTTTTACATCTCGCCGAATCATTCGCTTCACCAAACAGTTTCCTTCAATCATTGCAAAAAAAGAATCATCATTTACCTAGCTTAAACAAACAGATGAAGGTATACCAAGGATATCAAGGCTTAAAGTTGATACAAATCTGGTTCTGAAAGATTTACCTTGCTTTAAGTGCAGAAGCAGCAGTGTTGATTTTAGTCTTTCTCTCTGTCACATTTCCCCTTAGTACTGTCTGTTTTCTATTAGTAGCAGACACAGTCAAAGGTGTCTGTCTCCTTTGAGCAGCAGAGGATAGTGAAACAGATTTTTCAAGACCGTTGATCTTCTTCTTAGTAGTATTATTCATGGCTCGGTTACCGCCTTGACAGATCCGTGATGCTAAGTTTAGCATGTAAAAGGAGTCTTGGCTAAATTCCCGGGGCTGAAACAATAAAAAAAGGTTAGCATCGCTGCAGTTACATTCAGTTAATCATAAACTTAAAATAAATAGCTCAAAAGCAAGCAACAGTATCTACCAAACAAGTGATCAGCAATGTTCTGTTGCATCCTTGTAAACAATCCTTCAACATGCGAGTGAGTTTGCTCTCCCGATATGGTACATGAGATTCATTGGCATTGAGCGCATACATGACATTCTGTAATGCATAAATCGACTTATTTATCCTGGCAATCTCTAGAGGACCTAGAGCACTGTTTTGCTTCCTGGAGTCCTCATATCCTGTTAGAGAAAGACAACTCCTATCACATGCTGACACAAAATTATCACATATATAGAAAAGATAATTAGAATCTGACATTAAAATACTCAACCTGCCATATCAAGAAAGTTCATCCTCCCATGAGAGTCTGCATTGGCACTGATAACATGTATCATCAGACCTTTATGACTCCTAACTGGAGGGTCACTACTCAGCTTCTGAGTTTTCTTGAGACCAAAATATAAGTTCTGGAATTCTGAGAGAGACTTGACAGGTACCTGTGAAAAGCAGAAATTTTGAAATATTAAGGATGCTGCAAAAAACGCATATCTCAACCTTTTTAAACTCAAGAACACGAAATATGACTTGCCTGTGAAAGTCCCTTGAGTTGAATTTTCCCTTGTGCACCTTCTAGTACAGTAACCACTCGCTTCTGTTGGTCTAAGAGATCATACACAATTTCCTGAGAAACCTCGTAAACCGATACGGAAACTGAGTTTCCTTTTTCCTCAGCCATGGATAGCATCTCAGACATTGTCAGGATGGCTAAACCAAACTCACTCTCATTTCCCTACAAACACCATACATCACTCAATTAACAGCTTCATCTATAGAGACAATAGTGATGATATTACAAAAAAAAAAAGACTTGCAGGGATCATTCCTTTGAATACCTGGATTAGATGTGTTTTTCCGCTACTTCTTGCTCCATGGGCAATAACATTAGCATCTCTACCCTCAAAGACACTAGAGATAAGAGGTTTTATCTCCTTAGTGAGAATCAAATCAGTAGCTTCACTTTCTTCGTAGCAGTAGTCCAACTTATACGAGTCTTTCGAACTGTCACAAACACAGAAAAAAAAAAAAAAGACTTTGCTCATTAATTAGGCTTGAACAGTTGCTAATCCACTACAGACTGAGAATCAAAGTATATATATTCACAGTTAAACATTTTGGTGTCTAATGATGTCATATCTCCATAAGAAATCAGAAGATTAACACACAAGAGTTGATATAAACACAACTTTTAGATCAAATCAAACAGTTCCATGGCAAAATCCGATAAACCCAACTCAAAATCGCAACTGAATTCTCAACAACGAAACAAGTCAACAACACATATAGACAAAGTAATCGAAGAAAACTCAGAAGTTAAGATTATATTGAGTGTCAAAATCGTAGTCGAAACCTCCAGATGCAATTCATTTCGCAAATTGTAACCAACCAAATAGAATCAAATCAGAGAGAGGGGGAATAAATGAAATTTACCCAGCGAATTGAACTCCAAACGAAATCGTAACAGTCTCAGAATCTTCACCCACCGGCTTTTGGATCAGTATTGATCCTGTTGACGACGGATCCGTGGAGGGTTTAACCCTAGCCACAACCCGAACCAGTTTCGTCATCTTCGTCTCCATAATCTCAAAATTTTAGGTTTTTTCTTTTTCTCTCTGATAGAATTCGAAATGGAACAACAAAGAGAATCTCTCTTAGATAAAAAAAAAAAAAAAAAAAAAAAAAGGAGAAGAAACGTTTGAATCTGAAGATTTTGTTTCCTTTGGGAGAAAGAGAGAGAAATGAATTGAGCCGTTAAAGAAAAAAAAATTCAAATTCTAGAAGTCTGGCTCCTTCGATGACTCCGAAATTGGTCCTACCTAGGCGTATGTGAGAAGCTTACACACAAAAAACGATATCGTTTTCGAAATGGGGAATAAACGCACCGTTTATATTATAATAATAATTCGCTTTCGTCTTTATTTGATTGAGACCAGGTCCATTTAAACCTACGAAGCCCAATAGTAAGCCCAATAGTAAACCTTTCTGTGAAGTGAAATTAGGGTTTTTATTATATATCAAATGTATCATCAGGATCTGGAGCAGCCCTAGTCGTTTCGTTTCAGTCACTCTGTCAAGCCGCTGGGTGAGTCTCTCCTTCTCTCTGACTCTCTCTCTCTCTATCGACCTCTCTGAGCTTTTCTCGTCTCTCTTCGTTAGGTGTTTAAGAAATTTACGTCATTAGGAATTTAACATTTTTTTCTATTGGATCATGGATGAATGAATTGAAACTTTGGTGTGTGTTGATTTAGTTGAATCCAATGTTTTTTTTTTCTTTTTCATTTCGAGCTCTGCGTTTAATTTTGTTAGGATTCTGTATAGCATTTGATTCTGTAAATTTGTTGGTTGTTGATCATGCTTTTAGTAATATAAAGTAGCCTAATCTGTTGTATCACTTGTAATGTGTTTGATTATCCTCATTTGCTCCGTTAATGTAGTTTTTGTAATGTGAATTCTCCTAATTGCTTAACACGATTAGAATTGAAAGATAAGATCTTTTTTTTTGTTTTCTCTTGTTCTCATGTTTTAACTTTTTGTATTTTGTTTCGTAGAAAAATGAAGCACAACAACGTTATCCCGAGCTCACACTTCCGCAAGCATTGGCAGAACTATGTCAAGACTTGGTTTAACCAGCCTGCCAGGAAAACAAGGAGACGTGTTGGTTAGTAAAAATTCTCTTTTTGGATCTTCTTTCTTCTTGAATCATTTACTTACTTACGTTTTGAATTGTCTACTTGTGAAGTAAACTCTCTCACCATCACTTATGTCTCCTTTTGCGTGATGTGTTTCTTCAGCTAGGCAGACGAAGGCTGTGAAGATCTTCCCTCGTCCAACCTCTGGTCCTCTCCGCCCTGTTGTGCATGGTCAGACTCTTAAGTACAACATGAAAGTTAGAGCTGGTAAAGGATTCACTCGTGAAGAGCTTAAGGTCTGAATTCTGGAACGTCTCTCTTCTTTGGCTGTTATCTTTTTAAGGTCTATAGAGATGATAATAATTCCTTTATGTGTTTCATCAGTCTGCTGGTATCCCAAAGAAGTTGGCTCCAACAATCGGAATTTCTGTTGATCACCGTCGCAAGAACCGTTCTTTGGAGGGTCTTCAATCCAATGTCCAAAGGTTAAAGACTTACAAGGCTAAGCTGGTTGTGTTCCCTCGCCGTTCCCGTAAAGTCAAGGTATCATCCATTTGATATATTAGATAGAGAAGTTCATTGAGATACACCTCTTGATTCTTGAGTTCTTTGTTATATGTATATAACAATTTGGTATCTTTTGTATTTTAGGCTGGTGATTCTACCCCAGAGGAGCTTGCTAATGCTACTCAAGTCCAGGGAGATTACATGCCTATTGTTAGCCAGAAGGCAGCCATGGAGCTAGTGAAGCTGAGTGCCGATATGAAGGCTTTCAAAGCTTATGACAAACTCCGTCTTGAGCGTACAAACGCACGCCATGCTGGTGCCAGAGCCAAGAGGGCAGCTGAGGCCGAAAAAGAAGAGAAGAAGTAAAGATCGTTGCTTTAGAACTTTAATCATTCTTGAATTCTTCTTCCTCTCGTTCTTGATTTTGTGTAAGACTCTGTTTTTCTTTTTGGTGCGCGGTTTATCAATACTTAGGTCTCGAATTTTTCTGGTACTTGGGTTTTCTGAGTTTATGAAATCTAACGAGTTTGGGAGTTTTATAAGTTAAAAAACTATGGTTCCTAGTATAAACTGTATAATGCATTTAGTTGGACAATTACAAAAAGCTTAAACTATTGAGAACTAATATAACCATACCGTTCGTCTCAACCAATGTTCATAACATAATCCAACTGTGGGGATTATTAAAATTGGATTGACGTAATTCAGATGTTATCATCTGCAGTGAAGAGCGCCTATGAACCAAGGCAGCTATAACATATTGCACTAAAGTGTAAGTATTAGTAACCACAACAAAAAATTACAAAATGATACAATTTTGAGTTCTGATCATCACTGGACCAATACTGTAAATGTCATGGTCATCCCTTATTCTCTTTTATTTTTATCATTTAGAAACAAAATACAAAAAGTTAAGATACTTTTCTTACTTAGGTCTTGAACCTTTGGGAGATCTTTCCAACACCATCTCTACACTCCTCAGCGACTCTCTTCACCTTCTCGGTTACCTGAACTGTTCCTTTCCCAACTCCCTCAGCAGCTCCTTTTGCCTTGACAACGGCCGCATCTCTCATTTCTCCAGTTCGCTTTCCTAAATTCTCTGCGTATTCCTTCAAAACTGTAATCCACGATCGTATTTTCTCCATCACAATGAAGATCACTTCCCGGGATTTTCCTCCCACGGTTCCAGCCATCTCTTTCAGCTTATCCATCAGGGTTTTGGCTCTCTCCTCAGTTTCTTCAACCGACGATCTCTCCACATTGTTTAGTAATACACTTTCTTCAGTCTCTCCAATGCTCGTCTCTTGAAGGTCTTTACCAACAACAACTTTCAGTCCATTTGTTTCCCATCGCTTTCTTGCCTCTTCTAAGGCTCTTCCTTGTTCTTTAGCTCTCTTTCCTTCCTCCTCGGCCCACGATCTGAACAAACAACATATGACGGGAATACGGTTATGGACAGATTGAAAGGTTTATACAGTTATACTCATGGGTTAGATATCAAAATTTTGATAGAAACTTTTGTCCTTATAAAAGTAATGAGTTTAAAAGTACCTGGCCATAGACAGGGCTTTTCGTTCAACTTCCAATTCATACTGCAACTTTGAAATCCGCTGGCTCTCTTCTTCAGCTTCTTTTCGAAGATTGGAAACCCTTTCCTTCTCAAAAGATATCTCCGCCTTGTTACTCATCAAATCCTCCAGCTTGTCTTCTGCTTCGCGTCTTAACCTTGAGAGCACCTCCATTTCTGACTCGACAGCAGCTCGTTCTTTCACCAAGGCCAGATTCTCTTCCTCTCTCTTCTCCTTCAGCTGCTCTAACTCCACTTTCGCTAGCTCCGCCATTTTCTCGACCGCTTCAATCTTTTCCCGTTCCACGGAAAGCTCTTTCTCAAAGCTTGCATTGACGTCTTTTTCTACCTCCGCAACAAGGGCGTTATGCGCCGACACAGCTTTTTCAGCCATCGATTCTGCTTCTATACGTGCCAATTCCTCACTAACAATATCGGATGCCTCACCACTTGAAAGAGCAATGGCAGCTTGTCCTTTGGTGACTGGTTTTTGAGGCTGAAACAATCTTGTACAACCTAAAAAATGTGTGTGCATTAATACAAAAAGGTAACGAATGTGCAAGAAGACATATCTAAATGTGATATCTGCACATACCAAATGCAAGGGCAGCGATTCCTTGTTCCCCAGTAGATAAATCTGCGATAATAGCAGGCCATGCATCTGGGTTTATCTTCTCGATGTCAATGAAACCCGATAGTTCATACAGCTTCTGCATGATTAAGCGAATTAATGATTATTTGCAATCTTATGAGAAGTGAACAAAACCAAGCTTAATATCCAACCTTTTTATCAGCTTCTGGAAGCTGTCGTTTCTCCAAGGCCATTTTCCAGCTTATAAGATCCTGGCGTGAAAGAAGGCTGCAACGGACCAGAAATAAGCTTAACTTATAGAAATAAACTACATCTGAAATACCAAAGTATAGTCAAAAGTACAAAATATAATAATATTCTAGAAACAGAATGAACAAATATTTTATGCCGATTCATTTCATGAGAATATTGAAAATGCAGCACTGATGTCATAAAGAGAATTTAAGGTATCCCGCAGCCTTATTTATATGTTTTTATCAATGCGATATACATATTCAGAATTTCTTTTTGACAAGCTGGATTGAGTTTCCGGCAACATAAATACCTTTCAGGGGAAAACAGGACTGTGCCTTCAACATCGTCAAGCAGATCGCGGTCAGAAAGCTTGCTCGTGATGAGTCCCGCTTCTGCCAACCCTGAAAAGAGTAAACGGAATTTGGCTTCATATGTTATTTACTTACGGCTAGAATTAAAATTCAGAGTTCATCTTAACCTTGAATGGATGAGAAATCAGGGTCTTCTGGAGTAACATCATCGAAAGCAAGCTCAGTAACATTCTCTATATACATAGCAGGATACACTTTTGAGGTTGCGGTTCTGCAAAAAGTTGAAGAACACACATAAATGTATGAATTTCACTTTTAAATACCAAAGACAAACAGTTTAACACCATCAGATACACTAACACTATCACAAGAGTATACCTTGATAACGCGCTGCTAGCAGAAACCAGCCACCTGGCATATTCTCTGCGAGTACATAGATCACTAGGTTGGGTGTCAGTTTCAATGACCTGAGAGATAACACAATGAACTATAAGCTGCAAGATTTACAAGTGCCAGAACAATGCAAAGCTCTACATCAACACACATAGCGAGGGTCTTGTACCACATAAAAAATAATATTACCTTCAGAACTTGCAAAGCTGCAAATGCTTGACACTGGACCTGATCAGCAGCAGCGGGGACAAGAATCTTTCCAGGATTTACTAGAACAGACATAAATGGTGCAGGTATTCCTGCAGAAGAAAATGCACTTCCAGCGCTTGGTATTTCCAAAGGCGGTCCATTGTCGAGCTCATCTTGACTATTTATGTTTAGTTCATCGTTTGCCCCATCTGTTGATACTGGGACAGGAGTTTTCGAAGACTCACTTTCTTTCGTCGTATCTATGTCTGAGACTGATGTCATACTTCCCGCAGCCAAGTACTCGGGTGTTCCGTCAACCTCAGGAAGCTCCTCAGTTACAGTCGAGAATGCTGTTTCCGTGTCATTTGGTGGAGAAACCTCAGGAAGCTCCTCAGTTACCGTCCCGGTGGCTGCATAAGCATCGATGTCAGATAAAGAAGACGGGGAATTTTCCTTCTGACTGTTAACACGATTTTCAAAATCAGACACATTGGTTGGTTCAGTGTTTGGAAGGCTAGTAGCTGGATTTTCCACATCCGCAAGATTACTACTTTCTGAATCTGGAAGAATAGACTCAGTGGATGAGTCTAACTGAGACTTAGATTCAGAAATTATCTTCTCACTTTCTGCTGTCTCAAGATCAGTTTCCACATTGATCATCACATCTGCTTCAGGCGTATCTAGGGGAATCCTTTCAGTGGCATCTGTTTCATCAGGCATGACACCATCAAATGGCGAAGTCTCCTTACCAAGTAGTTTATCTTCACCAGACCCTTCATCACCTTGCTGAGCTATATCATTATTTTCTACACCCTTACCCTCATCCTTAAGACTGTTTTCCTCACTGTTATCTAACTTGATCTCATCACTAGAAATTTCATCAGACGACTGAATCATACTTTCCTGATGAGAAGTCAACGAATGCATCTCTTGTTTCTTTGTTCCTGCACTCAAAAGATAATTGCCCTATAAATCAGTAACGAAATCATTCTGAAACAGGCACTTGAAAGAGCTTGAAAAGCTTTAACAAAAGGAGTATTACGCTTGTTAAAAGATGCTGCTGCATAGCTTAGCCCAAGAAACAAAACGATTCCAGCAACTCCAGCCCCAACTACACCTGAAAGCAAACTACTTCCAGATTGTTATTAGTCCACCAGAAAACCGGTAAACTATACACAGCTTCAGACAGAGAAATCAAAAATACTAAAGAGTCCTAACAAAAACTCCATCGTAACATACATTGAACCATTTTGAGAATCTGCACTGACTAAACAACCTCTGAATAAACTATTCAATCAGAGAAAAAGAGGCACACTAAAAGATAAGTGTATGCAACTCCTCCAGAAGAACAACAACACTCATGGCTCCTAGAACTACTCTTATCATCAAATTTAAACATCGAAAACTCCGAATCTCACAGTTCATAACACTCTTGGTTAATTCTCCGCATATACCTTCAATCAAACTCTTCTTCTTAGCTCTAGACGACTTTTTATCATCGTTACCAGAATCATCCCACCCAGCCAAATTATCAGCCGACGACTTTGACGAATCCGATCCGGTCCACGCAGAATCGACTTCAGGCTTCTGCGAAACACAGACGACAACTCCACAACCCGATTTCCTAGCTAATCGCAACGGTCGTAAGTAAACGGCGCGAGAATTCCGACGAACGCCGCAGCTAAAAGCGAGACGGAGCTGGAGGGAGGAAGGTGTCCACGTGGCGGTCGCAGAAGCCATGGCTTGTTTTGGAGTAAGAGAGAGAGGATAAGAAAGATTGACTGGTAGAAGAGAAGAAGAGAATAATGGGAAAGGAGGATTAGGGTTTAGAATTAGAGTAATGCGTGTGTTCGTTTCGTTACCAGAGGCGTTGGAGAATGATGAGCCTCACACGGACACAAACACACAGACCACACCTAACCACCTAATATCTTTGAAATTGCTTTCTTTATTTTTCCAGATTTCCATGTTTAACAAATGGTTTTAACAAGTAAAGAAGCTAAATGCCACATCATCACAAAGCCAATACCAGGTGCTGGAAACTTAAATCTCTTTAATGAAAATGGTCTTTCGATTGTTAGGAATCCGATTCTTGACATAAATCTATGGTAAAATCTTTTTGACTATAAAAATGAAACGTTAAGCTTCGGTAATAACCATAGTTATAGAGGAGGAGTGGTATATATATCCCTTACGATGTTGGTACAAAGTTACAAAATCACACCTTTTAAGCTTTGGTAATAACGGGTAAGTAAAATTTTTAAGTTTTCTACCAAGATGACAGGACAAAAAGACATAGGAAAAATCTATTTTGCCATTTTTTTTAACACATTAATCTACGAGGTTACCACCTAAAAAGTGTTGCCGAAAGGAGAAGAATCTTCATCAGAGAAGGTAAAATTGAGAATAGAGATAATCCCTGATTTTGTAGTAGTCTTCACACAAGGGTCCTTCTATCAGAATTTGCTGTGGACCCGATGCTCCTCCCTGAACAAGCCCCCATAAATTTTAAAACTTTTTAAGCCATTGTGTGATTTGCTTAATACTTGTAGTAATATTTTGTAAGAAATGCTTTGTATTACCTTTTGACCAGTCGGGCCGACCTTACGTAGAGTGACATATTCTCCACAACGTAAAGCTCCTCCACCTGCAAACTCTACCTGAACACCCTTGCTTGACAGAAACTGCTTGAAGTCTGCAATTTTCAGATCACCTACTAGAACAGGTTTGTGTGGAGATGCAGCGCCTGCCATCGGTTGTAGAGACCTCATGTCGCTCTCTGTCTTCCCTACTTCAGAATCCACCCAAGCTACTTCCGAATCTCCCAGCTGATATTATTCCATCATTTATCATTGGATGCAAATCCGGAAAATATATACATGTTATAACCATGGATTTAAAAGGTACCTTCTTGAAGATCACATTGCTCATCAGCTTTTCAGAAAGTTGGACCTGATTGTATTACCATACAGGTTAATTCAATCACAACTCAAAACATATGCTTACAATGATCTTCCTAATAAATTTCAGATTTCTACCTTGTAAGCACATAAATCAGAAGTCACATCGACTGTTTCCTCTATTTGAGGAGCGTACACGTGCGGACAGATGTTGTTCAAGCAGTGTTGCTTCAAATGCTCTGTAGCCTCAGCTATCGCATGCACCAGAACCTTCACATGATATACCATTACATCACCATAATTTATATCAATGCTTAGCACTATATACATAGAAGACCAGAAAAAAGGATTTGCAACGTACAAGTTTAAGAGGAGAAACATGTGCAATCATTGACTTGATCGAGCGGCCATCAGACCGACCTTCATAGTCCATTTTAACAAGTGAACAACTAACAGTCACCTGTGCAAGATTATAACAACAAACTAAATCATTTATCAGGGAAATTAGACAGCAGCTCGGTATAGACAGAAGACTAAAAGAACCATCTCTGTTTTGTATTTCAGGCAAGCCTACATTATGAGAATAATCTTCAGCAACTTCTAGATGACATAAGAAAAGTGTATAAAAGTAAGGACACACACAAGTTGCTCTATAATAATAAGAAGAAAAATTAGACCGACTAATCCAACCAACAAACTAGCTATAAGTTGTACAATTGTGCTGAAGATCTGATAAGAACTCAATTAATAAATTTCGCTTGTAAGCTCTCTGCTATCATCAGATCAAGAAATTCTATCTCTCTACTTCTAAGTGAGAAGACAATTATTCCCTGTAGCTATCCTATCATTGATAATCAATCTATAACAACAATCAAGTGTTTCTAGAAAGGGAGAACAAATGAGAGGCTGAGCTGAGACCAATATCTCTATCGATGTCTTTGCTCTTTAGATGGGTAGGGAGCACTTATAAAGTTTGTAATAGAGTCTACTTACGATGAGCTCGTTGGATATGACTTTCGAAGGTCTTGTATCAAGCATGAGACTAGCGGTTGCCTCATCAAGCCTTCCATCCACATCACCTCCGGTCTGAAATAGAATTTTATATCAAAAGTTTGATAAGCAACACAAGATTCTACATACAATGCTCCTAAAGCTGATTTTAAGTAGGGGCTTAAGAGATAATATTATGGGGACAATGCCATACATTCACACAATCCACACCACCCATAGCATAGCAAACCGTACTAGTAAGCAATCAGTTGTAAAAGAGAAAATAAAGATGAAACAAAGATGAAACGGTAGAACTAGTGCACTCATACCAAATCAGGAGCCTAAGCAACTTACGGTAAAAGATAACCTATCTGTATCCCAAATTCTCAGTGCATAATGTGCAGATTTTTTAAATCTCTTTTCTTTTTAATTCATAAGGACGGCTATGCACACATCATGGAATACAAGAAGTCTACGTTGCAAATATAACGAGAGCTAAATATAGACCAAATTTACAAGGAACGTACATGCATTGCTCCTCGGTCCATGTCTTCATCCTTGATCACGTAGTCATCTGGATTAATAACCTCCCCAAATTCGTCCCATTCACATGCGTAATCAAAGAATGGGAACATTGGAGCTACGCTGCTGGATGGGGGAACAAATCCATCAATCAATATATCTTTATATGCAGGCCCGTGAGAACCAACAACTGCAAGTGTGGTCAGAAATGTGAAAGGTCAGTTGCAGACCAATACGTAATGGAAAGAACAGCTATCAACAAATTTAACAGGAAGTCTAACTGAAAAAGACAGATATTGTGGGACTGTGAAAACGTTATAACAAATTTACACAGAAATGTATCATGAAACTTCTAAATGTAGCTTCTACCTCACTCCAAGATAACTCCATAAACATCTCCTAGGGCCAACTAACTAGTACATTACAGAGAGTATCATATGCACTGCCAGTTTCAGTACTATACACTTCAATTTATGTTGAAGTTTACATGAAAATTAAGGAGTAACGCAGGCAATAGAATATTCAAAGCTACTAAAAAGTTCTATAATTTAAGACAAAAATTACCATCGCGAGTAGTCTTGGTATCTATGACCATAGGTTCACTTGAATTATCATCTGATCCATGGGAGGCTTTTGTTTCCTCCTCTTTGACAAGGCTAGCTCGCAAAGCTTCTTCTCTTTTCAGTCTGTTTTGCTCTTCTTCATATGCAATCAACTCTTCCCCAGCCAAAGGAACCCTCTTAGACATGGTGACTTTAACAAATTTGGGAGGTGGGGCTGACTGAAGCATGCGAGCTAAAGTGCCAAACTGCAAATAGAAACACATGACAAGAGAAAATCAAACAAACAGCAGTTTATTTTTATGTGATTGATTACAAACTGCAACATCTTGCAAATCTTAAATCACATGAACTTGGAATGACCACATGGAAATAATAATCGCCATCGCAACTAAGGAACACGACCACTGGCTAAGGTAACAGAGTGGATGAAGGATTTCAATGATTTCACTTGGATTTTACGGTGTTATTGAACTTAATAATTCAGCAATGCTCTGATTTCTGGATAGATTGACAATGACAAAAAAGCATTGCCATACGGAAATGAGAAGAGCGTAAAATAACTAATTATAGCTACCATTTTTTTCCAAACTGATTATTTGAATAAATAAAATTTTGTCTAGCTTGAATTTCACGTAAAAGTAAGATCATTCGAGCACAGGATGATGTCTCAATAGAAGTTAAACAAAGGAAGTACTGGATTACAAAATTCTTTCTGTTCAATTGAAAGGAAGGATATGGTCAACTAGACAGTTTGCGCACAGTGATGTCAATGCCAAAAATATGATAGTCTACCAAAACCTTTATATTGTATATTCTTCAAGTACAGAATGTAACTCATTGTTAAATTCACTGACTGAAAGCCCTAGAAAGGTGCAAGCCAGGCTTTATTGGCAATTATATGCTTTCACCTCTGATTGAAAATGCAGCTTTCAGTTGCTCATATCTGCCTAATGTGTACAAATTGCAGGTGAAATATTTACACTAAGTATGAAGATTCTCATTAAAATTGTATTAAATCAGGTCAAAAGACAAAAAAAAAAGATTCTCATATATCACGATCCCACACCCACTTAACTAATTGACCACTACTAGAAAGAAACTATTATCAGGTCTTTACAGCAATACTAATACATTTTAGTTTCTTACCGTGTAAGGGTTATAAAGACGTACCTGGCCTGTTTCAGTAAAGAGGACCAAATTTCTGGGATCATTTGCCCACTCCACGAATATATCACGAGCAAAACCGGCTTCGAGACTACCCATGGAAGCAAGAACAACCTATATAATAAGGTTCAGTCACTAGAACATACAATAGGAAACATATCGTTCTATTATCAGCTGAGAAAGGAAACAAAATATAAAATCCACCAAGTTCTGTTACTACCCAACATTACTGAATTACTTATAAGTTTATATACTAACCTTTGGTCCAGGTGGAGCATTATCCAGATCAGTCTTGTTTATCAAGAGAGTGACATGCCTGCATGTTTTTAACTTTCATTTTGATGGCTTCTGTGTTGTATACATACGACGGCACAAAATAAGATATTATTAAAAAGAAAACCTACCTCAATAAAAAGGCATTATCACGTGAAGTCTCAAAGGACTTTGAAATGGAGTCACTCATCCACTCGAGGAAACTCTTAACATAGTCAATAGTGCTAGATGACACGTACGTGAGAAAGTAAATGGGAAAACTGAAACCTCTTTGTGACCAATGCTGCAGGTTGGATCAATATTCAGTCTCTACATAAATAGCTAAACATTCACTGAGAACAAAATACATTCACAGTGGTTCTTACCTGTTCAAGTATCAAGAGAAGTTCCAGGACTCGACCAGCAGTGTCTACTGGTAATAGAACATTTCCCCCAACTTCAAGATGTTTTGAAATGGTATCTGATTTAACATATGGGGACATACACGAGTGTTTCTGGCAGTTAAAAGCAGGCATATCTAATACCATAGAAGAGACATAATTCATATTGAACTACAAGCCAACCTAGAAATTCTTTGTCCCTTTGCTGTCTTGCCGTTTGATTGGTATAAAGAGCATGATAAGCATCGGTTATCAGAACAGCAGGCCGAACAAAAGACTGTAGAACAGTTCCATTTAAATGCCTGAATTAAGAAGTTCATTTCAGTATCATGTTTCTGTTTCTTTATTTACTGTCAAGAACAATACTTCAACTCCAAATCAGGTGAAAGCTGAACATGTGTACCTTTCTTTCCGATGATTGTAGTCAACAGCATATATAACATCCTCCCCGTCCTTTGTTATCCTCCAGATGCTACCTCCCAACATGTGTCCAGCAACATGAGGAGCAATAACAATACCCTCTCCCTTCCCTAATAAGACAAAGATAAGACTTTTGAGTCATAACCTAGGTGTTCAACAACCAAAATACTCAATGTGTGTCAGTGAACTCATTCTCGCCATGGGACATATAGATAATGCAGATGAAACTT
Source organism: Camelina sativa (assembly GCF_030686135.1). NCBI lineage: Eukaryota > Viridiplantae > Streptophyta > Magnoliopsida > Brassicales > Brassicaceae > Camelina > Camelina sativa. The sequence continues at coordinate 10,147,517 of NC_141892.1, read as the reverse complement.
GCTTATATTACGTAAACGACATACCAGGAAGGTGGTAATTCTGTGAGTAGGTCAATCTGATCACATTCTGGAAAGCATTATCAATGTCATCCAGTGTAAACAGATCAAAGTCGGAAACTTGCTGCAACAGTAAGATCATCGTGTTACAAACGCACAAAACTGTGCAAAATAACCCACGTAAACAACAAATGGAAAAAAACTCACCTTCCTGGATAGAAACTGATCATACATTGTGAGAAGACCTAATCTATGAACAGGCTCAGTAGCATAAACGGGAGCAGAGAGTCCAAGCTGCTTCATAGCATAAGGAAGAGCACCAAGGTGAAGCGTATCTGGATGAGAAAGCAAAACTGCATCTATAGTAGAAGCAACCCTGTAAATCAAGAAGAATCAAAACCAGAGTTTTGTAATGTGAAAACCAAAACGACCACAAATTGAATTATTGATTACGAGTGTGGAGGTAATAAAGAGAGAAACCTGGAGAGAGCTTCGAGGAGCGATGTGTCAAAGAGATCGTTCCAACCACAGTCGATGAGGAAATTGAAACCATCAACGGAGACTAAGTAGGAGAGAGGATTCTCGTTGTAAACTCCGCACAAGGGCGTTACCTGCACTGAAGTACCCATTTTTTCAGTTCGCCGAGGGAAAAAACCCTAAATTTCTCCGGTAAACCAAAGAAGAAGAAGCCACCGTGAAAGAGAGAGGGTTTTTAATTTTATTTTTAATCTGAAATAAACCTCTCGGTCCATATAATTCCTTCAAATTTATAAATTACCTTCTCTTTTTTTTTCTAAAATACACAATTACACATAGTGAGAAAAAAGGTCAATTGAATCTTTTACTTTACCAAAAAAAAAAAAAAACTAATACAGTAATAATAAGATAAGAGCCCACACAATTCAAAATTTTCAAACTAAAAAATTTACAATGTATTCTTATGACTCAACAACAATCATAACTTTTACATGAAAGAAATATATATTAAAAAAAAAAAAAATCCACTATTAAGTATACTTGATTATATGCTTATCATGAAGTCACCACTTCAGTCATATTCGTGAATGACAACAAATATGTTAAGGTCAGTTATGACTGGTAGTGGAAGACCGGTAGCAGTGAAATAGTGAGTTCATTTTATAAAACATATGAGTCAATTAATTTTCTTGTATGTTCAATGTGGATCGGTTTGTTCAATGTGGATCGGTTTGGTTGTGATTGCTCATTCATTCTTATTAAGTATGACTAATCTAAAGGTTTACATGAAACTAACTTTCGAAAATCGGCAAAATCCAAACTTTCATTGTTTTTACATTTAAAAAAAAAAAAGTTAAAAACCAAAAAATATAGAAAAAAATGAACACAATCCATAAGGAAAAATAGCCCATCAAAAATAAATGAAAAATATTTAGTTTCACCCCTAGAGGTGAACCTTTCCATTCACCTCTTCCTTTTCAACCAATCAAAATATTCTATATATTATCTCATTTTAAAAATAAATTAAAATAAAATTAAAAAACAAAACCAATTAAGGAAACAAATCATGTATACTTTTAATTAAGGAAATTTAAATTTTGGCTTGGTTTAGATTTTACAACTATAACAAAATTATGTGTCGGTTTGTTTACAAATAAATTGTTTAGGGTTTAGATTTTACAATCAAAACGAAATTATGTCGGTTTGGGTTTACAAATAGTTTTTTAGGGTTTAGATTATATAATTAAAACGAAATTATTTGTCGGTTTGGGTTTACAAATGAGGTGGTTAGAGTTTAGTTTTTATAATTAGAACGAAATTATATGTCGATTTGGGTTTACAAATGAGATGGTTAGAGTTTAGATTTTACAATTATAACGAAATTATATGTCGGTTTGGGTTTACAAATGAGATGGTTAGGGTTTAGATTTTACAATTAGAAGATATGTCGGTTTGGGTTTACAAATGAGATGGTTAGGGTTTAGATTTTACAATTAGAATGAAATTATATGTCCGTTTGGGTTTATAAAAGAGTGGTTTAAATTTTTAATTTTACAATAATGTATACAGATTTTATTTCCTTATTTTACAAGGAGGTGAAAAGAGAGGTTCACCCCTAGGAGTGAACCTAAGTATTGTTCTAAATAAATTTACTTGAGAGTAGTATAAATCAAAATTTTAGTCAATTGTATCATATTCACTAGATCTATGATCATACTCTTTATCAAATAAATCATGAAAAGCATCTCTTATGTGTCTTCGACGACAAGCTTCTCTTATGTGTTTTCCTTTGAGCATACTGCTTACCATTTCCATAAAATATGGAAACACCCAACTGCCTTGCAAAAGCATAAATCCTTTATCTTCCGGTGTCTAGATCATTTTGATCGGCTAGAAGAAACTCAAGAGATTCGAGAGACAGTTCGCGATCGCGAGAGAGAGAGTAGTGCATGAATTTATGATTTTGATTAGAGGATTTTTTTTTGAACAGTGAGAGAGAGAATAACGTTAAAAAAAATGTTGTTTTAATTTGAAAACAACTCAAAATTAGCCATTTTGCGAAAACATGCAAAAATCAATGCTAATTTTATTTTTTTTAATTATTTGCTAATTATTTTTTAGCTGTTGACGAATAAGATTGTCTAATCTTATTTTTCCATCTATTTCTTCATGTATAAAAACAGTTTTTCATTCATCAAACAATATTTTGAAATGTAACTATTGTTTTTCTTATATTTTTAGTAACTTCAATATATATAGAGTAAAACCTATAAAAAATTAATAATCATGGAACTACAAATTTTTATTAAATTATTAATTAATAGATATGTTGATCCATCCAAAAAAAATCAGTTTGAGATTGACAAAATATATTAACACAAATATTAACATCGGTTATTAATAAGTGATGTAAATAATTGAAATTAGTTCTTTTAATCGACTAATACTGACATCACTTAAATAAACTGATGTAAAAATTAACATCATTTTTGCAATTGACACACTTTCATATTAGTTATAATAATTGATGTAAATATTGTGTATATTAGCATTGGTTATTAATTAACTGATGTAAATTATAAGCCACAATGCAACATGTTCTCTATAAGCCAATCCGTAGATCTTTCCAAAACAACAAGTAGATAAGTTCCAAAGTTTTTTCGTCAAAAATATTCATTATATAATTTGTAAATCGAAATTTGGATTGACTCCAAATAATTAAATTTGATATTCTTACATGGAAATCAAGAAGATGATGAGAATAAGGCATGGATAACATAATAGGGTTCGAAGCAACATACTAGTCTTAAGTGAAAACAATATCCTAACAACTAAATAAATAAAATTTTTAATTAATTGTACCATATATACACCGGATCTATGAGCATACACAATTACAAATCTGTACTAGTATTCTTGAAGCATCTTTTGGCTCAAAAATACATTTTGGAAAATTAGAATTAAATGCAATTGCATTAAACTTGCATTTAATCTTTTTTTTCAAAAAAATGTTAATGAATAGAAGATTTAAATCATAAAATGATTCTAACGAAATTAATATGTAAATGAATTGAAGACCATTGATTTTACTTACCTTAAAAATCCTAAATTCGGAATCAAAGTAGAAACAAATTAAATCATTTAATGAAATATATCAGATCATAGTTAATCATTCCATTTGACCAGGTGGTGGTCGGGAAGGAGGTTGTTTCGATGGGAGTGGCCATTTGGGGGTGGGGATTGCGGAGTTTGGGTCGCAACATGTTGATGGAGGGGAACCGACTGAAGCAGCGGGGTTGGAAGCATATCAGCGGCGTATGGAGCTGGCTGTTATTGGTGAACCGTCGAAAGAGGTGGAGGGAGAGCGTAATATCTAACAGCTCGCCCCGGTAATTCGATTGATGTGTTATCTGGTCATAATGAATTGCTTATTCTGGAATTGCCGGGGGGCTAATAAACCCAATTTCCGACGGTCTATTCGATACATGTTGAAGAGAAATAAAACTGATGTATTGGCTCTTTTTGAAACACATGCTAGTGGCGATCGAGCGCAGCGCATATGTCAAGGGTTGGACTTTGATAGTTCGATCAGGGTCGATGCAGTTGGACAGAGTGGAGGGATTTGGTTGTTATGGAGGTCTGATGTGGGGGACGTTGAGATTGTACAGATGTCGAACCAGTTCATATATGCTACGGTAACAAAGGATGCGGAGAGGATTAATCTCCTTGTTGTGTATGCTGCTCCATCTGTTAGTCGAAGAAGTGGCATATGGGAGGAACTTCGTGGGATAGTGCAGCAGGTTACAGAACCGGTTATCATTGGAGGGGATTTTAACACCATTTTACGTTTAGATGAGCGGTCCAGGGGTAGTGGCTGCCTGTCTGCAGACTCCTTGGAGTTTGGGGAATGGATTAATAATCTCTCCTTGATTGACATGGGGTTCAAGGGTAATAAATTTACCTGGAAAAGAGGACGCGAGAGGAGAACCTATGTGGCTAAACGACTTGATCGTGTTTTATGTTGTGCGAACGCACGGTCGAGATGGCAGGAAGCCACGATAACTCACTTACCTTTTCTCTCTTCTGACCACTCCCCTTTATACCTACAGTTATGTCCGGAGGTTAGAGGAGACGCACGCAGACGACCATTCAGGTTCGAAGCGGCTTGGCTAACACATGACAGTTTCAAGGACCTACTGGTTGCATCTTGGAACAATGATTTGTCTACTCCGGAGGCTTTAGTTATCTTGTGTAATAAGTTGAAACGTTGGAATGTTGAGGAATTTGGGGATGTACAGAGAAGAAAGAAGAAAGTTATGGAGGAACTCAAAGAGATTCAGAACCAGTTGGAGATGCATCAGACAAATGATCTCTTGGAGATGGAAATGGCTTTATCCAAGGAGTTTGATGTAATTCTGGAACAAGAGGAGTTGTTGTGGTTCCAAAAGTCACGTGAAAAGTTGATTGCACTTGGAGATAGGAATACTCAATACTTTCACACTTCTACAATAATTCGAGAAGACAGAACCGCATTGAAATGCTGAAAGGAGATGATGGTAGGTGGGTTTTTGATCCTCAGGAGATTGAAGAGTTGGCAATAGCATACTATAAGCGCCTATATTCGATGGAGGACGTGGACCAGGTTGTTGCGAAGTTGCCTATTCAGGGGTTTCCACACTTATCTGAAACAGAGATACAACAGTTTTGTAAACCTTTTACAAAAATGGAGGTTGAAAGCTCGATATGGAGCATGGGGAAGTATAAAGATCCGGGTCCGGATGGTTTCCAACCTGTGTTCTACCAGGATTGCTGGGATGTAGTGGGAGAATATGTGGTTCAATTTGTGCTGAAGTACTTTGAATCTGGAGAGTTACCTGCCCATATGAATGATGCTCTTGTGGTGTTTATTGCCAAGGTTCAGAAACCGGAATCAATAAAGCAGTTTTGACCAATCAGCTTGTGTAATGTGTTGTTCAAGACCATTACTAAGGCCATGGTGTTACGGTTGAAGAGTTTGATGTCTGCGTTGATTGGACCGGCCAAAACTAGCTTTATTCCGGGTAGATTAAGCACATATAACATTGTTATAGTCCAAGAAGAAGTCCATTCCGGGGAGACGCAAGAAAGGAGTGAAAGGCTGGATGTTACTCAAGTTGGATCTTGAAAAAGCCTATGATATGATAAGATGGGATTTCCTCGAAGATACTGTACAGGCTGCGAGGTTCCTGGAGGAGTGAATCTGTTGGATTATGAAATGTGTTACAGGTCCCTCGATGAGTATACTCTTGAATGGAGAAAGAACTGCTTCCTTCCAACCAGCGCGTGGCCTGCGACAGGATGATCCTTTGTCGTCGTATATGTTTGTGTTATGCCTTGAACGTTTATGTCACCAAATTGATCGCTCTATTGAGCTGAAAAAATGGAAACCAATTAGTCTCTCCAGAGGGGGGCCTCAACTCTCGCATCTTTGCTTTGCGGACGACCTCATTCTCTTTGCAGAAGCTTCAGTGGCTCAGATAAGGATCATTCGGAAAGTTTTGGAGACTTTTTATGTGGCTTCAGGTCAGAAAGTGAGTTTGGAGAAATCTCAAATCTTCTTCTCGGATAATGTAAGTCGTGAAATGGGGAAGGTGATTAGTGAGGAGAGTGGTATTCGTCGTGTTTGGGATCTTGGCAAGTACCTCGGGATGCCTATCTTGCACAAGCGGAATAATAAGGATACATTTGGGACTATTGTTGAGAGGGTGTCATCCAAGTTGTCAGGATGGAAGGGTCGTGTATTGAGCTTAGCTGGGCGTATCACTTTGACGAAGTCGGTGCTGTCCTCTGTCCCGGTTCATACGATGAGCATTGTCTTGTTGCCTAAGTCCACTTTGTCACGGTTGGATGCTTTATCGAGGGCCATTATTTGGGGGAGCACTGTGGAGAAGAAAAAACAGCATCTGGTGGTCTGGAAGAAGGTTTGTTCCCCGAAGCATGATGGTGGTTTGGGTGTTAAATGCTCTGAAACGATGAACAAAGCTTTAATTGCTAAGATTGGTTGGCGTATAATGCATGATCGTGTGAGTCTGTGGGCTCGAGTGCTTCGGTGTAAGTATAAGGTTGGTACTTATCCAGACATTACTTGGACTAAAGCTAAGGGCACCTGGTCTTCCACTTGGAGGAGTGTGGGATTGGGGTTGAGAGATGTGGTGTTTCCAGGGTTGCGGTGGGTTCTGGGAGATGGTACATCAATGAAATTCTGGACAGATACTTGGTTGTGTGAGGAACCGGTTGTGAATGGGAGAGTGGGAGATATTTCGGAGGACCAGATGGAATTATCAGTGTGTGATCTTTGGTTGGATGGTCAAGGATGGGACATGTCTCGTATCATGCAGTTTATCTCCCCTTTAGAAAAATTACGATTGGGGGCGGTAGCGGTAGATTTGATCATTGGTGCTAGGGATAGAGTGGCGTGGGGAGTAACTCCGGATGGGCTCTTCACGGTGCATTCTGCTTATTGTGCTTTATTAAAACAGAATGAACCAAGGGTGAATATGGGGAGTTTCTTTGGGAGAGTTTGGAGATCCACTCTTCCTGAACGGGTTCGAGTCTTCTTCTGGTTGGTATCGAACCAAGTGATCATGACTAATGCGGAGCGGTTACGGCGTCATTTAAGTGATACCGGGGTTTGTCAAGTATGCAAAGGGGGGGAAGAAACAATTCTTCATGTTTTGCCGGATTGTCCTGCTATGTCAGGACTTTGGAGCCGGTTTTTATTGCCAAGTAAGAGAGGACTGTTCTTTAGTCAGTCGTTGTTTTAATGGATTTTTGGGAATTTGGGGGATATGGAGATGCGCTTTGGTGTCCCTTGGGCTACAATATTTGGTATGGCGGTATGGTGGGGGTGGAAATGGAGGTGTGGGAATGTCTTTGGTGAGAATGGAAAATGTCGGGACATAGTACAATTTATTAAGGATAAAGCTAGGGAAGTGTTTCAGGCGCATTTGGCGGTAGGCAAGGGCACTCAGGGGAAGGTGCAGGTAGTGAAACAGATTGCTTGGACCCCTCCTCAGGCTGATTGGGTTAAGCTTAACACGGACGGAGCATCTCGGGGAAACCCGGGGTTGGCTGCAGCTGCGGGAGTCGCACGGGATAGTGAGGGGCGATGGTTATATGGCTTTGTTCTAAAAATTGGGTTCTGTTCAGCGCTGTTGGCGGAGTTATGGGGTATATACTATGGGTTGGTCTTTGCTTGGGAAAGAGGAGAGTCACAGGTGGAGTTAGAGGTGGACTCAGAGATGGTGTTGGGTTTTTTGAAGAATGGGATTAGTACTACTCATCTCTTGTCATTCCTTGTACGTATGCGCTATGACTTACTTTCGAAGGACTGGATAGTCCGGATATCTCATGTATATAGGGAAGCGAACCGCTTGACGGATGGTTTGGCTAACTATGCATTTAATCAACTGTTAGGATTATTCTCGTTTGAGGATTGTCCGGCTTGTGTTCATTCTATTTTATTAGAGGATTATGTTGGGTCTGCGTACCCTCGTCATATGCGTGTTTAACAGTTTTTTTTTCCAATAAAGTAAGGAGACATTTGTCTCCTTGTGCACACCATAAAAAAATAATTCCATTTGACCAAAAAAAAAAGTTAATCATTTCATATCCCAAAAAATTATTAAAAAAATATATATTATCAATGCTTTCAAAACCTACTATAAAGCTAAGAACACAAAATATTACCTATCATTAAAGTTTGAACTTGCTAACCAAGAAATCTATTAACTGCTAACATTTATCACATTCCTCTACATATCACTATAAATAGATCAAAGTCTTTTCATCTCATCTCACATCTTACTAAACCAAAATCGCTTTGCTTTAACATTTTATCTCAATTTTTATTAAAATCTTCTTATAATTATCATAGTTATCATTTGTTTTTTTTTTAAAGATTTATAGTTAAAACCTCTCATATTTTCAAGATATCTTTTTTTAAGATTTACAGTTAAAACCTCTCATATTTTCAAGATATCAATGTATGAATTAAATTTATATAATTTGTAACTCATTTATTAGCTTTCTATTTTTTTTTATAATTTATATGATTTATACAATTTGGAAGAAAAAACAAATTGTTTTTTTTTTAATTCTTTTTGCTTTCTTTTTTTGGCAATTTCATTTCTTTTTGTTTTGTTTTAAAGGTATCTTGGATTGAAACTTATATTTCTGAAATTTCAAATATGAGAAATATTCAAACTTTATTAAGATTTCTAAGTATTATAAATATTTAAACTTTATAAGAAGCGCCAATCTTATAAAATATTAATGGTTACAATCTTAATAAATATTATACTAACTCAATCTAATATTTATAATATAAAATAATAAATATTAAAAATTAAGATGATATAATGCGAGTTAAATGGGTAAAACATCATTTCATTATTTTGTTAACACTATCGATATTAGAGAAATAGACATATCTAATTAAATTGATTAAATTAATATTATGTAAAAAAAAAATTATATTGTGGTATTATATGGTTTTGAACCATAAAATTAATAATTATTATACAATTATAACATATTTAACAAATAAAAACAACTTATAATTCTTATGTTTTAATTAGCCCCGCTAGTTAAACGATAAGAAAGAAGTGTTATTCTTGATTTTATTGATTCACATTTGGAAGGCGAAACCAAAACTTGAGAATATTATCCTCATCAAAGTTTCTTCATTAATCAAAATTGTATTTAGGTAGATAAATTTTTGATAGCTTCACTTGAAAGGCAAACAAAAAAAACATATGCACTTGGTGAACGAGGACCGTTAGGATCAAACCAAATCATCATCATGGCTAAGGCTAACAACTATAACTAACTATCAAACTTTTCTTTCTTCATATGATTATGAATACGAAAGTTGTAGTTAGGTTGATGAATAAAACACATTTGATTAGGTAACGAGTGTGCGTAAATAAATGTAATTATATATCATTTATATTCCTAACCTATTTTGTTCTTTAAAGAGAGAGATTAATAAGAAGGTCCGGTGAACCTAAACCAATAGACACCTAAGAGAGATTAATAAGAAGGTTGATTTCGATTCTAATAATCCATCAGCGGGTGACCCACCACCCATCAAGACCCATCTCCATACTTAGGATTATTTTTAAAATACAATGCATTTTTTATATATAAAAAAAAGGTAATATTAGTAACTATCACTAGACTGAAAAAAAATTGAGAAAATACTACTGACTCATAAAATTTTGGAAACTACTATTTTTCAGTGATGTGAAAAATCAAAACTGCCTTCAAACAAAAGACAAAAGATGTATCAACATACTTTATTCAATGAAAAAATACGTCATTTAATAAAAATAGCATCTTATAGGAAAACTATAAATGTATTACTTAGAGGAATCATGTGTTTTTGACACAAAAGTCATGTATTTCGAAAAAAGTTGTTGTATATTTGAACCCAAAAAGAAAAAAAGGGTATTATAGAGAAGATGAACGCAAATATATTGTATAGTTTGACTACTATTTGGTCAAATGGTAACTTCTTAATTTCTTTCTAGAATTGTGCTATCTCGTACATATACCAAAAAAAAAAAAAAAGGTATTATTATCTTATAATTTTTATTGGTTCTACTCTACTCCCTATGGTGTCTATTCTTCAGATAAACTTAACTCTCTTTGTGAAACTTATAAGTTGCAACATGTGACTGTCACTGAAATTGGATTTTAATACAACTTACAGAAAGAGAAATCTTACAAAACCAGAACTGATAAGTCTGAATGGTTTGACCATAGTAAACTTAAATTCTGATAGTGGAACTTAGGAAATGAATTCATTTCAGTAGAATAGGGTTAGAAAAAAGTTTTTCACATCAATTGTTTAAGTCCAAAAATTTAATCTTTATTAAAATTTCCTTTGATTCAAGAAGATATCATGTGGACTTTAGCTTTAGTAAGAACAAAAAAAAAAGCATAATGACATTATTTTTTTGGTCAGATATGTTTCTCTTTACACACATACACATGAAAAATAAGTGAGTCTCTCTCTCCATGTGGGGAAGTATATGTATATACAAATGCATTTATGTATATAAGATATGAGATGATAATAACAAAGAGATTTCTCACAAGTAACAATCAATCTTTTTCATACAAAGGAAAACAATCTCTAAGATAACAAAAGCCTCTTTGTGCCTATCAAAATCAAAATCTCTCTCTTTCTCTTACCTCTTCTCGCCCACTTGGTTCTCCAAATTACTTTCCACAAAACTCTTTATTATATATCTATAAATATACAAAACGTTTCCATTTCCCTCTTAAATCTCCAAGTCAAATTATTCCTTTCCTCTCGTTGATGATACTAATTACTAAGATAACGAAATCAAAGGCATAGAACTCGACGACATTGTTTTTTTCATCCCCAAGTCTCTCCTTCATTCACCATTGAAGCAGCCTCAAAAAAAAAAAGTTAAAAAGAATGAAGAAAACGACGCGGCTTCTCGATCTAACGGCGGCTATGATTCTTCTCCTCCTCTACGTGGCTTTTTCTCTGCCACTCGTTTCCGGCGACCCTGGCCGGCGCGTTAGTATGACACTGGTTCGAGACGCCGCTGCTCTTGGTGCTTGTATGTCCTCCTCCTTCCTTCTTTTTGTCCTAAATCTACTTTTGTTTCTTTTTTTTTTTGGTTAAACAATGATGTTTTCTTGAATTTATTGGACTGGAAAAAGAAAAATTGATTGATAATATAAGTTCTCTATAAGTTTTTATCAGTTTTGTAGCTGAGTTCACTAAAGGTTACTAACCGCATGTCACGCAACATCATCAAACATAATTACATAAACCAGTCTATTATCTATCATTACTTACGTTGAATTTTCATATTTTAACCTTTTTTTGTTTTTTTTGTAGTTTGCTTGGATGGGAGCTTACCGGCGTATCATTTAGACAGAGGGTTTGGTGCTGGATCAAACAATTGGCTTTTGCAGTTTGAGGTAATTAAATTGTTATTACATTTACTCTTAAGTCTCTCTAAGTAATGATTAACAAAATGTTTAAAAATTAAACACAAAACGGTTGTTATTCTTAAAAATGATTGCGCTTATAGAATAATAAATGAACATATGTTCATATATTTTATAATCATTTTCTGCGCATAAATATCGGTTAGTGAATTTGTTAGTCTCTTTGTTTTTAATTGGTCCTGCATAGTCAAAGTATTGCTGTTGTAACCAACTCCATGAGTAGGCAAAATAATTGAATCCAGCTAGCCTATGTATGAATCAATATATTTTCCTGTGCGTTAATTAATCTACGAAATATTAATCAATGAAGTTCTTAAAATAAATAGTGATAACGATATGAAGTCAATTACTATTACTTCTCATAATAGTATAATACTATGCATTAACTATTTCGATGCATCACATAATTAAATTTTAAATTTTGACCAGCTGTAGTACTTGATTTCTAGTAATGTACACACTTAAGAATACCCGAATCCACCACAAAAATTACGAGTTAATTCGAGATCAAAAACTTCTAATTACGGCGCCGTTTTAGGAACTTTAGAGCATTATCGTGTCTCGAGCTAGTTGGATCGTGTCTCACGCCTTTCACTTTATGACGCGCATTTACTACAAACATTCTCGTCATAGTTCTTTTCTACTAAACAGAACCACATTTATTTTTATTTAGTCAAACACTTATTTGTCTATAAAGTACTGTATGTTTCAATTCAAGATTGTTTGAATAGTAGCTATTTTACAAGTAAATTATTAATATAAAAAATAAGAACTGTTATAGGGAGGAGGATGGTGCAATGATATAGCATCGTGCGTGGAAAGAGCAAAGACCCGTCGAGGCTCCACACGTTATATGGGCAAGACAGTCGTCTTCTCCGGAATCTTGAGCAACAACGCCTCTCAAAATCCAGGTCATTATTCTTTCTTAATACGAATCCATGCAATATCATCATCATTATGTATAAAAATGCAACCTATTTAAATTTATTAATGGAACATGTTTGCTTGTGGTCTGGTCTCTCTTTCACGTGATGGTTCAAATGTTTCTGTTAACAATTCGTCTTTTTTTCAATAAAATAATTCGTTAGAAATAATCATTTTGGCTCTATCTCTTTCTATTAATTTAATTATGGCTTTCTTCTACTTCTCCATACTTGCTTCTTTTTTTTTTGTCTTTGTCCCCCTTCCTTTACGAACACACGCTAACGAAGTATCGATCTATCTCAAACCCATGTCAATTACACATTTATCCTACCTTTCTCGAGTTAGGTATCTAATTCAAGGGAGGTTAAACTGTCATTGTGCATATCTTGACATGTGAAGTCCAGTTTTGGTCTGTCTTGAGTCAAAAACTTGCTTTGGCTTTATTAGAACATCGTTCACACACAATACGTCATACACCACATTGGTTGTTGGACTTTGGACTTGAAAGAAAAAGTTATGTAATTCAGATTTTTACAATTGGAACAAAGTGAGGCTGAGGTACTGTGACGGAGCTTCATTTGCGGGAGATTCACAACATGGCAACGGGGTAAAACCGCTTTTAACCACTTTGTTTTCTTTAACCGCTTTTAATAACCGGAAATGATCTGGTTAATGATTTTTTTTCTTACTGATTTTAACCAATTGAATGAATGACAGACGTCACTGCTTTATTTCAGAGGACAACGAATATGGAATGCCATAATTCTTGACCTTCTTCCCAAAGGTTTATCAAAAGCCCGCAAGGTAAAAATTCTTCTTTTATACGGTTTGGTTTGGTATTTGGTTTAGTTACATTTCTCGAATCAATTGTTTTTTAATAATAACCATCAGTCAAGTATGTATGATATGATCTCTAGCTAGTTTAAATTAGCCTTACTGATTTGAATTTATACTAAACCAGTCAATTCCATGAAAATTAACCGGTACGCAGGCTCTTCTGACCGGTTGTTCAGCTGGTGGTTTGTCTACGTTTTTGCACTGTGACAATTTCACGAGCTATTTGCCCAAAAACGCAAGCGTTAAGTGCATGAGCGACGCTGGATTCTTCCTTGACGCGTAAGTTTGTCTACAATCAAAATGCTTTTGATGATCTAATTTTGTTTTGGTTTACCAACAAATATACGGTTCATCTTGGTTTAACAGAATCGATGTAGCAGCAAACCGGACAATGAGATCTTTTTACAAACAGCTTGTGTCTCTACAGGTACTAAAAAAATTCTCAACTGCCCATAAGTTTATAACTTTTCTTACATTTGTGGATCAAACTTTACAGGGTATACAAAAAAACCTCGATCCAACTTGCACACACGCATTTTATCCTGAACCATCTCTGGTACAATCACAAATCTTTAAATACATTTTGAACTATTTCTTACAGTATTAAATATAAATATCTAAATTATTCATTTGTAAATTCTTTTTGTAGTGTTTTTTCCCGCAATACATATTACGATTTATCGAAACGCCATTTTTCATCTTAAATTCAGCCTACGACGTATTCCAGGTATGTTTTTCGTTAATTATAATATCGGTTCAATTTTGTTTAAACCGGCAGTTTGGTACGTCTAACCATTTGTTTTAATAAATCAGTTTCATCATGGATTGGTTCCACCTTCTGCTGATCGAACCGGGCGTTGGAACCGTTGTAAGCTTAATGTGACATCATGTAATCCACACCAGCTCGATGCACTCCAAGGTTTGAAACCTCAATTGATTCGGTTCAAGTGACAAAACCGGCAAAAAAATAAAATAACTTGAACCGACATTCCGGTTTTGTTTTCGCAGGGTTTAGGAAAGATATGTTGGGAGCTTTGATGAACTTCTTCAGAAATTCTAGTAGAGGAGGAATGTTTATAAACTCATGCTTCGATCATTGTCAAAGTGCTCTAGAGGAGACTTGGCTCTCTCCTACTTCACCGAGAATCCACGATAAGGTATAATTATAAACCGGAATTTCACTTTCAATCGTTTTCAATTTCCGGTTTAAAATGGTTTAAAACGATTTAAAATTGTTTAAAACGGTTTATAACCGGATTCGGTTTGAGTTTCAGACAATTGCTGAGACGGTCGGAGATTGGTATTTTGGGAGAGGTGAAGAAGCAAAAGAAATTGATTGCCCATATCCATGTGATAAAACATGTCATAATCTCATTCCAGCAGCTTCTGCAACAGATTTTTTGGTAAATCTTGATATTTGGTAACTATTCAATTACAGTTTACTATAGACTATAGTCAATTACATTTTCTCCAAAAGTTTTACGTATTTTTTTTACGCATTACTTACTTGTAAAGGTTCGATTAAATCCCCAATTGAGTTGTGTAGTTATATATGTTTTTCTTTTTGTTATTCAAGGCTTCTAATGCTCCAGGCCATAACTATCGCGGTACACAGTTTACTCTTCTTCTTCTTCTTATCAACTTTTTTGGTTCGTAGTTTAGTATAACTTATAATCTTCTTTTGGAGATGATTTTGTTATGTAGCATCGAAACCAGAACAAAGAGACCAACTCTCATTTTGTTTTGGTTATGTTTGTATAATCAGAGAACCTTAAGTCAAAGGCTCAAAGCCAAGTTGATCTAGATGATCTTATATATTGATTTTAGAAGTTGAAGTTAATCCAAGATTGCAGTGGTGAAATATGTCCAAATGTGACATATAACTCAATAACTACAATACTTCATAGCGATAATGGCGTAAATAATACGGTAATGCAAACAGAGGGAATCACAAACGTTTGAAGGAAATCACTAACAAACAATGTCTCAAATCCAAGCACCCGAAAAGACTTATATAAACATATATTTACCTAGTCCTTAGACCTAAAATCACAATCACACATAGCCAAATGCCAATACAAGATAAAAGCAAGATTGGAAAAGAAAAGAGAAAACCAAGCCAAAGATACTAAAGTCACACAAACAAATTAAGAAAAAAAAGGGAGAGAAGCTGTTGTTATTGCTCCTCCTGCACTTCCTCTTCATCTTCTTCATACTCATAACCTTCTTCCTCATCTGCTGTTGCGTCTTGGTACTGCTGATACTCCGACACCAAATCGTTCATGTTGCTCTCGGCCTCTGTGAACTCCATCTCATCCATTCCTTCACCAGTGTACCAATGCAAGAAAGCTTTCCTTCTGAACATGGCTGTGAATTGTTCACTCACACGCCTGAACATCTCCTGGATCGATGTCGAGTTCCCGATGAATGTAGATGCCATTTTCAAACCCGTTGGTGGGATGTCACAGACGGTTGATTTCACGTTGTTTGGGATCCACTCAACGAAGTAGGATGAGTTCTTGTTCTGAACGTTGATCATCTGCTCGTCCACTTCTTTAGTGCTCATTTTTCCTCTGAACATGGCTGATGCGGTTAAGTACCTGCCGTGTCGTGGGTCAGCTGCACACATCATGTTCTTCGAATCCCACATCTGTTGAGTCAGCTCAGGGACGGTTAACGCTCTGTACTGCTGTGATCCACGAGATGTCAACGGTGCAAACCCGACCATGAAGAAGTGGAGACGAGGGAATGGGATTAAGTTCACTGCAAGCTTTCGCAGGTCAGAGTTTAACTGACCCGGGAAACGTAGGCAGCAAGTGACACCACTCATCGTTGCAGAGATGAGGTGGTTCAAGTCTCCAACTGAACAATAAGACATGTCATATATGCATCGACAACAATTTCAACTCCTAATCAATTATATATATAACTACAAAAAGGAGAAGAAGAGGCTTACAGCTAGGAGTGGTGAGTTTAAGAGTTCTGAAACAAATATCATAAAGAGCTTCATTGTCAAGAACCATACACTCATCTGCATTCTCAACGAGCTGATGAACAGAGAGAGTTGCATTGTAAGGCTCAACAACAGTGTCAGACACTTTCGGAGATGGGAAGACTGAAAACGTCAGCATCATCCGGTCAGGATACTCTTCCCTTATCTTTGAAATCAACAACGTTCCCATTCCAGATCCTGTTCCTCCTCCCAACGAGTGACACACTTGGAACCCTACACATCATTCATCATTCACATCATCATCAACCACACACGATTCATAAGTCATAACTATATATACATGTCACACAATTCCATGAAATGGGCCTTTAATGGGCCGAATTCAAACCTTGCAAGCAGTCACAGTTCTCAGCTTCTTTACGGACGACATCGAGAACAGAATCGATAAGCTCAGCACCTTCCGTGTAATGTCCTTTAGCCCAATTGTTACCGGCGCCGGATTGACCGAAGACGAAGTTATCAGGACGGAAGATCTGACCGTACGGACCGGATCTGACACTATCCATAGTCCCTGGCTCCAGATCCATCAAGACGGCACGTGGGACGAACCTCCCGCAACTTGCTTCGTTGTAGTAGACATTGACTCGTTCGAGTTGCAAATCGTTCTCTCCTTGGTACCTTCCGGTGGAATCGATACCGTGCTCGGCGCAAACTACTTCCCAGAACTTAGCTCCGATCTGGTTTCCACATTGACCACCTTGAATGTGAAGAATCTCACGCATCTTCGATTGCTTAAGCTAAGTAGAGGAGACTACAAATTTGAGAGAAAGAGAGAGAGAGAGAGAATTTGAACGGTTACGACTTGCGAAGAAATGAAGAAGACGAAGTGGTTGGTTTTTATACTGCGTTCATTAACGGAGACGTGCCGGTTCTAACTGTATCGGTATACGTAAACCGTACCAGACTTAACCAGAAAACCAATTATTTGAACTTTCACAATACTTTACTTTACTTTTATTCAATTTTTCAATCCATATGATATAATTATTTGGATTTTGGGGTTAGTGAAATAGGATTTTTATGAATATTAATTCTTAACTAATTGAACTTAACCGCGAAACCGAAGCCAAAACCAAAGTTAATCCCCGGTAGATTGAAAACCGGTAACGTTGGTTTGTCTTCTTTATTGCCGCCACGAATGACGGAGGTAAGTAACGGCTGTTAAGTCCGTTGGTCCACTACATAAATACTCCACTCTGCAAATAATTGTGGTTTTTTTTTTTTTTTTTTTTTAAAGCAAGAAAACATTCGGTATATTTTTTGTCAGTTTGTGGACAAAAAAGGGGTTAAATTCTACTACAAAAAAAAGAAACGAACAAATCAAACAGTGTACTTCTTTATTTACCTTTTTGTAATATGGCTTGTTTTCAAATATAAATATTGAACAACTAAATTTTGATATTTTTACTACTTCCTCAAACATATAATAAAAACATTGAAATATTTCTTTCCTTTTTTGTTTGGGGTGCATTAAACTAAAAACAAACATCTGAATTATCGGATTTGAAAGAATAAAAAGAAAAAAAAAACAGTACAGAAGTACAGATGGGCACAGAGTGGGATCATCAGGTATTTAAGTAAAGTCTTACGCGCTACGTGATGCATGTGAAGACTGAACCATTGAAGATAACAAAAGGCTGCGAGATCTGAACAATTCTCTACTTTTGTTTTAATTCTTGCACATGAAACGAACCGTGACAGACACGTGATACCAACGGCCGGAAAAATCACGTGACTCAGATTCATTACTGGCCGATGTAAATCTGATTAGCGAATAATAGATAAATTGATCAATAGTCTGATAATTTAGAGACTTGAGAGTTTGATAAGATTTACAAATTGGCGACACAATAATTCAGAAATAGGACTTAGTTAAAAATATATATTACAAAAGATTAGATGTGCAAGTAGAGTTTTCGGCTTTAAAATTTACCTTTATTATAACTTTTTTGTTTGTTTGTCAAACACCTTTATTATAACTAAAACAAACATAATTAAGGTGTTACTTTGCTTGACGGCAGTCTAGTTTGTGTGGATGTATTTAATAGCTTGAGCTTTATATATATATTATTATTGTAATCATACAGTATTGTAGTGCGATGGGTGGGTCTAAATCTGAACAGTAACGTGCAAATCACTCTATGATCAACTAGTAATATTTTTTAAAAAAAAACAGGTAAATTTGGGACCTACGTGACATGAAATTTAGAGAGAAAAAGACAGCAAAAACAAAATTATTGTGGCCTATATCGGAAGCAATGTATCAAATCTCGAAGAAACGTATTTATTAGTCTCAAAGTTACACGAGCAACTTGTGGTGGGATCAGTGAGTAGTAGTAGCCATCAAGTATTCAATAACCACCATCAACTTCATAACCAACCATATCTTATCTACGCTTGACATTTTGGGATTGAAAGGTGATGGTTGTTGTTTACCAAATTTAAACTAATTTCAAACTCACATTTTTGGCTGGTGGTTTAGGCACTTAGCTCATTATTCTTTTTGACAATTGATGCATAGATTCTTGTTACAAGATACTAATCATGAAATCTAGAGTGAGTTTCAAGTCACAAATTCGAAGCTAGAAAATTTTATGAAGTTTATTTTCCGTTTTGAGTTTTCGTGTTAATATCCTAAAGTTGGAACATATGTCTCTAGTCATCTACAACAACATCGAACCGGATTTTAAACAAGTTGAAGCCGGTACGTTATACGTGTATATATTTGGTTTTCTCTACACAAAGCTAAAAAATACTCAAGAACCGGTTTGATTCTGCTTGCTCCAGTACTTCATCTCCCACTGTAGGATTCTCGTAGTCGTACTCTGTTTCCTCTTCACAACCGAGTAAAGCGATGCCGGGTCATACGGAGGCGGCATGGTACACGGACCAGAGTCCGCAGGGTGCTTCACAAGTGATTCCGTCATGAACTTCCGCTCGTTCCCACTCCTCGGGCATGCCATTGTCTCCGAGCAAATCTCCACGGCATTCCGGGGAATCTCAGGTTTAAACAGGAGGAGTTTCGAGTATTCGGTTATAAGATGGTACATGTAATCATACACATAGTCCATCTTGAGTTCTTGTTGAATAAAATCGCTCGCCGCCTTTCCCATATCCTGTGCCTGCGTTGATATTTGCGTTTTCATCATATACTAACGAGGTACCAATTGATGAAGACCAAGACCATCACAAAAGAAGCTCCCATGTGGATTAAACAAGTACCTTTTGAACGTGAGTGTTGCCCCAATCAACGGCGAACTTGATGGAGCGGCACTTGTCCTGCTCCCTAACGGGCCAATAATGGTGAGCTGGAAGCAGGCCTCGTGTGAAGAAATCATAATAATGAGGTTTCACCAGCAGAGTCACAGAGTCGCATGCCAAAATGTACTTCTCGCTCACCGACCACGCAGAACCTTCTATATATATCTTGTACCTGTTACATAAAGCCATAAACATCACCTTATTTCAACTTTGCATAACATAAACGTATGATTATAATTGAAGTCTACAAAAAATTACACTACCTGTGATGGCATTGGCTCGCTAAGTCTGATTGCTTGTAACCTTCCTTCGATTCTTTGATCCAGTCCTACACGATAAAATCCAAATGCACACATCACAGTTAGAAAAAACTGTTGTAAAATTTGCAGGTGTAACCAGCAGAATCTTGAAAATTATTACCTGAGCATACAAACGAGCGTTCCACTCGTGTTCTTCAGAGACATTACATTTCATGAGATCTTGTCGTGTCTCTGCGACCACTGGATTCCCTTTCCAGTAAGCATAAGGCTCTCTGTTTATCCAAGTCCTCCTCTCGTTCCCTTCTCTTAGTTCCTTCAACAAACTCTCCCACGGCTTTATATTCACCTCCGCCCTACAAAATTACATCGGTTTGACTGATCAATTCAAAACTATTGGGGTGTAAATCGAGAAAACTTTAAAAATTCAAGGGTGCTTTGTTTTATTACCATCCCCAGAAGGACCAATCAGGAAACACAATATCAAGCGTCTCTTCATTCCCACAGTACCGAAAAAGCGGCGGAGGCGACGGCGCGTTAACTCCGGCGAACTCCGCAGCTCTAACGACCGGCCAGTCAACGCAGTCAAACATGAGCTCGAGATCTGGAATCTTCCCAGGGTACTTCCTTAGAAGCTGTAAGAATCCCCAGATTGTGAACACGTCCCTCGTCTGAAACGCGTCTTGAAACTTCTCCACGTAAACCTTCCCGCCAACGATCGCTAGCCGGAAGTTTGCCGTCTTCTTGGCTCCCTCCAGTGCTTCCCTCGTGATCCCTGTCTTCGCCCATGGACGGAGATCCTCGTGGATCCAACGGAAGTAATCGGGACACGTGGCGGTCGGAGGGTGGTTTGGATCGTCGTCTCCGAAGCTCGTCGTCGTCGGGTATTTGTTTCTCGGGCATGTACTCGCGGTGGTGGTTTCGTTGGCGGAGCAGTGTAGTGTGAACTCGGGTTTAGGGTTTTGTGTAATTACGGTTGTTGGTGGAGGGTATTTTGGGGATATCGTATGGGTTTGGGTTTTAGTCTTTGGCGACGCCGTCACGGCTTCTGTCAGAACCTAAAAGCGTGAAAACGAGTTGCATAGTTTAGCGCCAAACTGAACCGAACCGAATCAAAATTCATCAATCGAACTAACTATATTCAAACAAACTAAACCAACCAAAAAATTAATAAAACTTAATATACTTTTCATTAAACATAAAAAACTAAAAAATCAAATAATAACTTATTAAACTTTCGTATATCATATATGTTTCGTCCAAAGTTCGAATCGATTGGAATATTTAATTCGAGTTCTAAACAACGAAACTAAACCGGAACCAAAACCCGGTTAAACATCCCTATTTTTTTTTTTAAAACCCCAAAACCTTTAACCGGAAAGTCTCCTCAATATGCCTAATTTGCCTACTTGTGAGCAGTAGCGGGAGACAGCTAATCGAACTGAAAAAAAAAAGTCATACATGGGTCCAAATAGTGGAACACGTGTCGTGTTCTGCCTAATTCGCCGACAACACCAACCAACCAACAACAATAAAAAATTCTCTCACGTGAGAAAAGGCACAAAACTCAAACCCATAAAGAAGACACAAAACAGCGAAGAATTAGATTTGAGAAGAAACGACAAGTGGAGTGTCGTTTCGGGTGACTGACGGTAGGGTCGAGGAGGAGGCGCGTGGAGATAAACGCACCGACGGCTAGGAGGATGACGAGGGAGAATAGGGCGTATGATCTGTTGGGAGATATTCCTAAACCGGACTTGATAAAAGGAGACCAGACTGCGTCTGTGAAATGACGACAATGCCCTCCCGACGACCCGTTCTTGGACTAGTTTAGTTAGTTGACCAACATTAATTTATATAGTCGTACCTACACTACTTTGATTAGGTTTTTTAGGCATTCTTAGATTAACTACGTTAGACCCGGGCAATATCGCAGTATGTTTTTCTATCCATTTTTAAATGTATTTAATGTTAAAAAAATATGTTTTTTCTCCTATAACTTGTTGTGAAAGATATATTGGTCTAGTTTAATTTTGAGATATTTTTTTTGTAGTTTAAAATTTAATCATCTATAATTATATATAGTTTTGTTTGGTTGTAAACTCGTCAAATCATGTTCACAATAATCAATATTGCCTTTGAAAATTTGTCACCCTAATAAGCCTCTTTTCATTTTTTTTTTGGTTTTAAGTGGAGCTGTCCATTTAAACACATTTTTGTGGATGGTAATAATTTGTTCTATTAGATCCCCTAATTTCCTATATTACACACCACCAAAAGGGGCTTTGTTCTTTTCTAATATTGACCGTCAAATGTGATTTTTAAATATTTGAACAGAACTACAGTTGGAAAAACCTACAAGGCTAAGAAATACATATTTATCTAAATAAAAACCTAAAGGTAGGGTGAATTGTTAAGCCGCATTGGTTCAACTCCTTTCTTAAAATCCTTGATTTTTATCGAAAGCAAAACTATGTCAGAGTGCACATTCTTACATAAAACATGTCCTCCACAAGTGAGAGGGAAGTTATCTTCAATTATATTTAGATAGGTCCACGTTTAGTTGAACTAATCAAATTAAAATCCTCGGAGCTACGGTCAGTATATTGATGAATAGAAGCACATGCTACTAATTCAAAGTAGAAGATCTAAAACTCACACGTATGTAGAGAATTCTGCAAGTTAGTATTACAGTTACAAGACCTTAGCTACATACAATATTATCTACCTTCTTCGTTTCTCTTATCTCTTAACAAGATGAGAAGAGATGAATTGATCATGGCTTATACAAATAGATTCCAAGTAAACATATGTATAATGTTCCACACAATTGACATTTATCAAGAGCTTTCTATCTCCTATCATAAAAGCAGTTCAATTGTAGAAGATGTGACTGACTCATGAAATAACCTGTAAACGAGAAAGTGGAATTTGTCATTAAAAAACTTGCCTTATAGTGTTAGTAAATTGTCTTTGCTTCTGCCATGGCCCACAGGAGGGAGTAATCAGGTCCAATATCAGTGCAATGAACCTGGAAAAACTGCGAGATTGAATACTAAAAGCTGCGAGTTCTTTTCAGATTGAATACTAAAAGCTGCGAGTTCTTTTCTTTTTTTATTCATTGTCTTTGACATTCATTTGAAGAACAAAAAATTATAGGACGATTAGTGTATTCGAGTGATTCTTGGATGAATTCTTAAAGCCTTGAGAAAAAAATGTTGATTGTAAATCTTTTGGTCGAAGAGTTTTTGTTACGAATAAGAAATATGGAGATATTATATTCTCAAGATGTACCACCATCCACGAGTACATGACTTTCGTAAATGTCACCTTAAACAGTTTTAGTATTCAGAAGAGTCAAAGTTTGTTCCTTCGTTTTATGTGAAATATTTTTTTGATCAACCTTAGTTTTTTTTTTTCTATTATCAATAGAGTCTTTCCCAGATTAAGCGAGAGATTTTTATATCGTAAAACACATGTCCGTTTGACGACATCATATTGACATTTGAACTCATTGATCTCTTGTGCCGTTTACTTCAAGCCACTTGCTCTGTTTCTTTTCACGACATCATTTTTTTTTCATCATTCTTAGCCAAACAAGAGCAAAATCAGAGAGTTCTTTAGAGTTGGTGTATTAAAAATTTAACTTTGTATATTAAATGCTAATTAGTTACATGGAGTTTGTATCTTTCAGTTATAACTGTTCACATTTATTTACCAATTAAATAGTAGGAAGATCTCTCATGCCTATATCACAAAGCCAACTTATTGGCTAATCATCCAAATTTTGCTCCCACAAGTCCATAAATGGACCCAACAAGACACAAGAGACAGACAAACAAGCAAACGAAGCTAACACCTCTAAGAAGAAGCCATGGCCGCGTCCAACTTTGTATCTTCTTCTGCATTATACACATCTCCACAGGAAAATAAACTGCCAAAGGCCAAAATCCAATTGCCCCCAACACTCCTAATACTTCATTGAAGTAGGGAAACATCACTGCCACTCCCGTTGTGATCACCACATATATCGTTCTCAGACACATCCTCATTGGATTAAATTTCATCGTTCCTCCTCGTAACATTGGAAGTTTGAAGTCGTAGAATCGGGCAATGAACTTGTTTTGTGGGTATTTCTCAGTTAGGCATCTCTCCATAGCCGCGAAAATGGGTTGACTGTAGACCTAAAAATGGCATTTTATATGTTATAAACGTGAAAATGATTTTAATTCTCGATTGTTTGTTTGCATTTGAACATGTTATATCAAATCAAATCTAATGTATTGGTATTCTAAACATATATTCTTGTATTGTTAATTGTAAATTCAGTCAAAACATATATGTATACATCTCCACATTCTGAAATGTGGTTTGGTACGCATGTGAAGGAAAACATGGACGTTTTGTAGAATACCTGGTATCCACCAACTAAGTGAAGAACAATGCAAGCGTTGGCCAAATCGACGAGCCAGAATGGCTCATAGAATCCGAAACCGGTCAAGAGATTTCCCGGGGTGGAATCTCCAAAGGCCGCATAGCCTAAACATCCGCAACAGAAGAAGAAGAATGTTTGGATGAATACCGCAACCGTCGAGGCTTTCTTCATCGTTTGCTTCTCTGCCGGTGGTGATCTCAATGTGTCCTGTCCTTAATTTTCATTCAACCCACATAAAAAATATAGGTTTTTGATCAGCAAACTATGTCAACCCATGCTCTTGTGATTTAACGTACAATTTTTAATCTTTTTTGGAGTAGTTAATGTTTTAATTTTTCTTACTTAGTATCATAATGATACTATCATTATGTGCATAAAAGGTAACTTATTTACCTGAATCTCAAGAAGTATGATCGAGAAAGGATATGAAAATGCAATGTTCCCAAGAGCTTGGAACACTAACCATACTTTTGCACCTCTGTTTTCTGCTGGACTTCCTCTTACACTTCCCTCAATTTGTCGTTTTTCTCCATTTGAATGAAACATTAAAATATTCAATTGTCTTACATCTCAAAATCTATTGATAATTTGATATTAAGTGAAGTCGACTGAGTATCAAAAGCAAAAAAAAAAAAAAAAACAATCTAAATATGAGAGATGAGTATATTGTCTCTATACCTATGATTTTGCCAAGGGCAAGGCCGATGCCAATCAAGGAGTAAGCAAAAGACATAATTGCAGCGACAACAGAGAGCCATAGCATGTTGTGGAAATTAGGGATTTGTGACATAAAGATCTGAACTAAACCAAACAATAGCATAAAGTAGTTGTTGTTGTCTCCATATGAACATGTTGCATTGTGTCCTTCTCTATGATAACAATTCGATTTCATAATTGCTCTGTAAAGAAATGGAAGAAACTCTACATATCAACTAAAAATCCAAAGAAAAAAAAAGAAATAACAGTTTAAATATGTTTACCTAATGGATGTAGCTGTAACAATGGTATAAGCAATGCAAAAGCCCATAAGGTTAATGTATACAACAGCCCCACATACGATTTCATTCTTCTTCCCTGCAAATTAAACTAACCATCTTGATTAACAAATTAAAATATAACTATAATAATAATGAAAAATCCAAATTATAAATAACACAATATTTAGTCGTTTCCCATTGCATGTATTCAAATTATTGATCTTCAAAACATATTTTTTTTCATTAGATGGACAGCTCTAGCTAGTACGCTAGTTGAATCAGAATATGGGTTTTGAAGTTGACCTAAATACACTTGAACGGCTTGAGCGTAAGAATTAAGTCGAAGGGGGCCGTTGTCAGGATCGGGGTAACGGTAGCAATCGGAAAGAAGAAAAGCAGAGAGAAGTGTGACTCCCGCGAAGGCTATAAGCGCGACCGGACCAGCTATCCAGCCGAGCTCTGCCGTGGCCCAAGCCAACGACAACACTCCTGCTCCTATCACTCCTGTTATTATATGTGTCACAGCCGTCCATAACGTTCCTATTTTTTTTTAATTCAAGGAAACACAACGTGACTATTATTAACTAGCAACTAAATATATATATATATATATATATAATACTCTGTTTAATTATATGATTACTAAAGGGTTTACCTGTTCTTGTAGAAACTGAATCACGAAGTTGAGTTTCGGTTGGTGTTATAACTTGAGACTTGGCATCTTCTTTGATGTCCATTATTATTTTGGATGACGAAGATGAAGATGTTTAGTAGGTTTACGTATATATATTTATAGGGAAGACGAAATGAATACGTTTAATCTTCTTGGGGAAAGAAACTTTGCTTGAATGAAATGAAAGACAGATGGTTGTCCACTACTACTATTGTAATTTACGTGTACTTATTTATAGTACTCGTGTTTCATGCGAATAACATAAGATATTTTTTTCGATGGTCGCATTTACCCATTGGTCATTGATTGGAATGGATGAAACTAATTTAACAGTTGGGTGGTCTATTTCTTTTTTTTTTTTGTTTTTTTGCTTAGAATGCAAAAAGGAATATGTGTTTGCCATACTACTTTAAATTCTGTCCATCCACAATAACTTTATTATCCACTTTTTTATTTTAAGGATGGATTTCTCTAATATTCTGTTTCTTAGGTATATAATTCTATCGGTCTGTTCGTAAATGGCATTCTCATCTCAGCATGTGTTATTATTACGTCAACCAGAGAAATAATACAAATACGTTAACCATCACTTATTTATTGAATAGGTTATTATTTGTTTATAATGAGTATATCAAAATAAGTTGGTTAGTCATCTAGATTTCGCTCGGACAAGTCCATGGATCGATCCAACAAGAGCCAGGAAAGAGACGAGCAAGCAAACAAAGCTGAAAAGTCGAAGAAGAAGCCAAGGTCGCGTCCAAACACGGATCTTCCTCTGCAGTATACACATCTCCACAGGGAAATATACAGCCAAAGGCCAAAAGCCAAGTGCCCCCAACACTCCAAGTACTTCATTGAAGTATGGAAACAACATCGCTATTCCCGTTATGATCACCACATACGTTGTTCTCAGACACATCCTCATTGGATTCACTCTCACCATTCCTCCTCGTAACATTGGCCATTTTAAGCTGTAGAATCTGGCGACGAACTTGTTTTGTGGGTATTTTTCGGTTAGCCATCTCTCCATAGCCGCGTAAATTGGTTGACTGTACACCTACAATGGTATTATATATGTTAAAAATATTAAAATGTTTTTTAAAAAAAATTTGGTTTACAAATATTTTCTTTTTTCTTTCTAGTATATTAAAAATTGTGCATGGTTTGCTTTCTAAGCTGTGATTACGCATGTAAACAAAAAAAATATAGAAATTGACGTTTGAAACACTAGATGTGTTGGTTAGATTGGACCAGGGGTTTGTACGTACGATACCTGATATCCACCTACTAAATGAAGAACAATGCAAGCGTTGGCGAAATCGACGAGCCAGAATGGCTCATAGAATCCGAAACCGGTCAAGAGATTTCCCGGGGTGGAATCTCCAAAGGCCGCGTACCCAAAACATCCACAACAAAGGTAGAAGAATGTTGTGATGATTACCGCAGCCATAGAGGCTTTCTTCATCGTTTGCTTCTCTGCCGGTGGGGATTTCAATGTGTCCTGTCCTTGATTAGCAATTTAGCAGACTATTATGCTCTTGTGATTTAATGTAGTTAATGTTTTTATTGTCTTACTTAGCATCAGTTTGTATGAAGGTAAATCATCTACCTGAATCTCAAGAAGTATTGTTGAGAAAGGATATGAAAAGGCAATGTTCCCAAGAGCTTGGAACACTAACCATACTTTTGCACCTCTGTTTTCTGCTGGACTTCCCTTTACGCTTCCCTCAATTTGTCGTTTTTCTTCATTTCAGAAACAAAACAAAATATTCAATCATTTTCTATCTAAAAATCAATTAATGACAATAAAAGGAGTTAATTACCTTATCAACACTTAAAACTCTTAATGATTGGTTAGTATCACAAGTAACAAAGCAATATTAATCTATATAAAAGATCATATGGCTTATCTTTACCTATGATTTTGTCAAAGGCGAGGCCGAGGCCAATGGAGGAGTAAGCAAAAGACATAATCGCAGCGACAATAGAGAGCCACAACATGTTGTGGAAATTAGGTATTTGTGACATAAAGATCTGAAGCAAACCAAACAAAAGCATGAAGTAGTTGTTGTTGTCTCCATATGAACATGTTGCACTGTGTCCTTCTCTATGATAACAATTCGATCTCATAATCGCTCTGTAACGAAATGGAAGACCCTCAACATATCAATATTATTTCACCCAAAAGAAAAGATATATCAATATTGTAAATCACAACATTTCTAAGAGATTAAAAAAATGTGTAGGTTTAACATTATGTTACCTAATGCAAGTAGCTGTCACAATGGTATAAGCAATGCCACAACCAAACAGGGTAATGTATACAAAAAACCCACATACCATCTGATTCTTCTTTCCTGCAAATCAAATTTACTAACTGAATAAAATAAATCAATTTTAAATATATATATATATATATATATATTTGTAGTAACCAAAAATGTAATCATAAATGGTCAGGACTCATTTTTTGTCAAAAAAAAAAAAGGTCAGGACTCATTCTAGACTACTACTATACCACTCGACCAACACCATCAGACCAATCAAACAATCTATATATGTTTAAAACTAGTTTACTTTGTGTGTGACTGTGAATGATATCAGAATATGAGATCTGAAGTTAACCTAAATACAAATTAACGGCTTGAGAGTAAGAATTTAGGCGGAGGGAACCGGTTTCAGGATCGGGGTAACGGTAGCAATCGGAAAGAAGAACAGCAGAGAGAAGTGTGACTCCGGCGAAAGCTATAAGCGCGGCCGGACCAGCGATCCAGCCGAGCTCCGACATGGCCCAAGCCAACGACAACACTCCTGCTCCTATCACTCCTGTTATTATATGTGCCACCGCCGTCCATAACGTTCCTTTTTATAAAAAAAAATTAAGAAAACACAAGGTAACTATTAGCGACTAAATACACATTTAATTGCTAATTAATGCTCATGATTATGATACTTTACGGTTATATACCTGTTCTTGTAGAAACTGAATCATGAAGTTGAAGTTCGGTTCGTCTCATAACTCGAGACTCGTCAACTTCTTTAGTGTCCATATTTTTTTCTCAGACTTTTGTTTGTTATGGAAGATGAAGATAAGTAAAGTATGGTACTTATGTTATGTGTGAAGATACATAGTATTTTATGTTATGTGCAGCTGGTTATGTATGTATTTATGCGAGAAAAGGACATGGAAATATGTTATCTTCTCGAGAGTAGAATTATCGTGAACAAGACGACATATATAATTTGTCATTTACCATTATTATTGGTTGATAAAATGGATGGTCACGAGTCATTATTGATTGGAATGGTTTGACTTTCCTTTCTTCAATCAACATCCCAACTTTTCATTAACCAAATAACAATTACACATTGTCTATATTCGGTAGGTTTAATCTCTAATTAATATGTGAAATATCAAGCATAACTCTTTGTTAGTCTATATAGGTCGCACCATTACTTTCTCGATTTTGATGTGTGAACAACAATTTAGCTTCGCTTTATATTTCTCTTTCAAACAGTAACTAGTAATTTAAAATGACATCTTTTTTAGAAAAGAGATAATGTTCACTACTGTCTTGTTTGTATAACAATTGCGGATGAATAATCTATTTGATGAGACGTATAAACTATAAACTTATTATTATTTTTTTTGAATAAAATATAAAATTTATTCGAAAAAAGCGTTTTACATCAACCTTTGTTTAAAATCTTTGGTCAAGCAGTATGTCTATCTAAATTACATTACATAACAGAGGGATATATTGTTGTTAGCCACATTGCCATTGCTGCTTCGTATTTTCCTTTACTGCGAGTATAGATGGAGAGTAATCTGTCTCGTATTGTCCGGTCAAGTTGAGTAAGCAGAAGCGGAGCAGGGATTGGTGTTTCGCCGTGTCTCCTCCTGTTTCGTTCCCTCCAAAGAGTATGGATGGTGGCTTGGAAAGCGAAGCGCACTAGGTACAAGGTAACAGAGTTCAATGCCGCATCAGATATGAGAGCAAGATTATCCTCCCAAGTAGTTGAGAACCTACTTGTAAGGACTATAAACTTATTGTGCAAAAGAGTGAGTTTTTCTCACGAGAAATTGTCATTTAGAAAAAAAAAATACATCACGAGATTAAAAAAAAAAAAAAAACTAAAAAATCTCCTAGACTAAAATAAAATCTATAGATTGTTTGGAAATGAACCATATAAAATTGTTGATCTATATCCTCTTAGTTGAGACTAAAAAATAATAATATACATATCAAGATGAGGAATCAAAATTGTATAAGTTAACAGTTGACAAAGATGATTTGAAATCGTTTTGTCTGAGGGAGGGAAACTGAATTTTTATTCTTTTATAGTTGTAAGTTGAGATTTTTGCTACATCAAAGAATTTTGTTCTTCTCAAATCTCAATTTTGTAGATTTTGACAATCACTTAACGGTGCAACTGACGTAGATTGTTTTTCATCCTAATTTTGCGTTGTCAAGATAAAGTTCAATATATTTTTAATTCTTTAAAGTTCAATATTTTATCTTGGTCAGTCTTTTATTTTCTCCAATTGAAGATTTTATTGATATAAACAGTACACAACAACCGAGCAAAAAAACCCACAAAACATACGACAATTTACAGCGACTAAAGAAAGTCCAACTGGCCCAACATTGCATCACTTACAGAAGAAGATTGGATCGAATTAAAATATCTCAAGACACATGTCAACAATAAAGACACATGTAACGTGAGGAGACTAAAATTTTTCCGTCATCATCCTTCGCCGTTGAAGCCATCGATTCCGCCGGAGAATGAAACTAACGTCGACTGAAGATCGAAGATAGATTCTTTTGTGTTTCTCCGACAATTGCAAAACAGAAGTGAAGATCTAATACGGATCCATTAATCTCAAAAGAGAAAAAGATCTCCGATTAATCCACCTCTGTTGACTAAAAACCAATCGAAGCTTAAACATAAAAGTACAACTAAAGGCAATAGTAATAAGCTGAAAAAAGAGCTTTGAATCTTCAACTGAAATTGCAAATCGCCTAATCTTTATCCGTAAACTTCAAACCCAAAGGATAGGTTGGAATTAAACCCTTATGAGCAGAGATGCCACTGTTACGCACTAACACACATATCCGATGAGATTTTAACTAAAAACAATCAACGGTCTAAACGAAACCGTGATAAAAAAAAAACAAAAGAAAAAGCAAACCGACATGCCGGAGAAGAGAGAAGGCAAAAAAACAAAAATAAACCGAACTAAGTCGGGTTGAAACCTTAAGCTAGCCATCACCGCTGTATGAGCCGAAGATGCTAGACAAGAACCGACCATGCACTGCTGTGAAAGCCAATCCATGTTGGGCAAAAGCCGGATATCACACCGGACGGCAAGCCAAACACCGCCGTTAAAGAAATCGGACGATGTTGGAAACGAAAGTCAGCCACCACTGTTAGAGAAACCAGATGATGCTGGATGAAAAGCCAAAAAAAGATTTGGACGGCAAATCAAACGGGAAAAACTTCCTCTCTCTTTGAAAGATTTTTAGAGGGAGAAAAAAGAGAGAAGCCTTCCCTTGAGTTTTATCTTTGTCAGTCTATAGTTAGGATTATTATTTGCAAATTTACGAAACGTTCTACCTTTTTTGTTTTGTGTGTGGTCAATATATTGATTCTTTACATACTTATTTGCCAATATCAAAATTTTAACTTCATTGTGTAGGTAAAATATATAATTCTAAATGCATCAATTGTTTAATTTACATTTAAAAAGTGAAGTTTAAAGAATATACAAACAGATGTTCTTTAAAATGTTCTTTCAATTTTCAGCAAAAAATGGTTTATCGTATATAGTTTTTTTTTTAAAATGTTTTTTTTTTTTTTGTTTGTTTTAAAAACATCTTTGGATATTTTTTCGAAAACGCACAAAACTATTTAAAAAAAAAAGTAAATAAAAAATACATTTTTCCTTGCAGTTAACGCACGAGTGCCGTCTTCTTCAGTTTTAAGGGTTTCTGTCTAACAAAGTTTCGATTTTTTCCTTTTTACAGTGAGTAAATCAATCATGGAGAAACAGTTTCCGAGTGAAAAGCTATCACTGATAGAAGGTTGTGAAGTCGAAATCTCTTACAAAAACAATGGCACTGAAAGCGTTTGGTACAAAGCCATTATCGAAGCAAAACCGCTCAGAGAACTCTGTGTTCTGTTCCTTAAGGATGACT